>NC_070602.1:134063548-134706048 GCF_027172205.1 Podarcis raffonei | reverse complement strand
AAGCAGCAATTTAATATGAATTTTACCATCTAACGAGACAATTGAAATGAAAGCAATAATCAATGTACTGTACTATAAAATAAATAAAATAGTATTGTAGATGATAAAAATAAAAATTTAAAAATTTCTTACCTGCACTGATGAGTCATTTTTTGGATGGGGGGGGGCTTTTATCCATTTCCGCAGTCACACAATCAATCAGTCGGTCGGTAGCTGAACTGGGATCCACACAGATCCCACCACCACCACACTGCTGCGGGAAATGCTCCCTAGAGCATGCGCCTCCCGCAGTGGCATGGGGGGGGAGTTGCGCGCCTGCCTATCAGCTGGCTGGCGGGCACGCAGCTTCCCTGCCTCGCTGCTGCAGGAAACGCCATGACGACCCCCTTCTCCGCTGCCAGACAACAGAAGTGTGGCACTCAAAACAGAAGTGCACCCCTGAACAGAGTATGTTCGGATTCCAGAAAAAGTTCGCTAACTGGAACACCTTCCGGTTTTGAAGTCTTTGTGTTCCAAATAGTTTGTGAACTAGGCTGTTCGGAGACCGAGGTACCACTGTAGTTAGAAATAAAGAACTGCATAGTTCTGTGAAACTTCTAAACTGTGCATAACAATGGACTGCAATTTGTTAAAATACATTGCTATGAAAATAACTGGATGTGTGATTTTTGTATCATTTCATTTTTCCTTTAGATGTACTCGCACCTCAGTATCCCTGGCAATCAAGCGATATGTCAATGAACATGCTACCGCCTAATCACAGCAATGACTTTATGCTGGAACCTCCTGGACATAATAAGGAGAATGAAGATGATGTGGAAGTCATGTCAACAGATTCATCAACCAGCAGTAGTGACTCAGATTAGGGACCGCATCTCAGTCTGTTTGGTGCACATCATTAAGCACCTGCTCTGCAATCCAGATACCCACATTGCAAGGAAAGAAACTGTCTACAACTTTGACATTTATTTCATTAGATTTTATGAATTGCTGTTCAGAATAACCCAGCTATGGCTGGAAACAGTGCTGGAGAAAGTGAAGCTTGTTTCCATCAGCTGTAACACAATTTATTTCAATGTGTAGATAAAACAAATTCTTGAAGAAGAAACAGAAAGAACAACTGCAGGAAGTGGTATCTGATTAATTTGTGGAAGGGGCTTTTTTCTAGTGGTGGTGATAGCAAACAGACTGAGGAATTTTTCAGAATTGATAGTTGGAGGGCATGAAGGAATTTGGGGAAAGTATTTGCATTTCCATTAACAGAAATATTATTTGGGGAGAATTTCACTCACAGGATCTCTGGATTCATCTCTCTAACTTTTCAGAGAGAATATGCAATGTGAAAAGAGTTTAACTTTTGCAGATATTAGAAGTTGCTGGATTCAGTTTATGAACAGTATATAGAATATAAGCTTGAACTAACTTTGGTGTATTATGAACAGCTTTCCCTCAAACAAAAGCATACCACTAGTCATCTTTTTTTCTGAAAACGATGGAATAGGAGGGCACAAAGTTGTATCCACTTGTTGCACGAAATAAAGCTGATCCAACCAGTCTTCCTCAGCTCAACCCACTCCACCCCACAACAATCTTTCTGAAAAGCCTCTCCATAGGGCTGAAGACCCTTCTGAACATCAGGGGCTGTGCTGGCAGCTGCTGCCAGCGTGGGGGAGAAGCACCTAAAATCAGGTGAATGCACACACAAAGTGCCTCTGCTACTTTGGATTATTCTACCCTCCCTCCAGAGCCCCCCACCCCGCCAGTGCCCACAAACACAGTGCACATTATTCAGGAGGGCCTTACAGCCCTCTGGAGGTTTTACAGGGCAGTGTAGGGGAACTCTAAGCAAGCTGCTTTCTGTTCAAGCAAACCTTGGATACAGTGCTAAGAGTTCTATTGTACATGCGATATTGAAGATTGCTGTACTATTCACAGAACAATCCTAACTCCCAACTGGCTGTGCTGGAAGGGGTTTGGATGTGGCCAAGGAACCCTTCCGGTGAGTGCCTGAATGTCACCATGTAAACAGTGGGTGGTAGTACAGTGGTACCTCGGGTTAAGAACTTAATTCATTCCGGAGGTCTGTTCTTAACCTGAAACTGTTCTTAACCTGAAGCACCAGTTTAGCTAGTGGGGCCTCCTGCCGCCGCCGCCACGTGATTTCTGTTCTTATCCTGAAGCAAAGTTCTTAACCTGAGGTACTATTTCTGGGTTAGTAGTCTGTAACCTGAAGCCTCTGTAATCTGAAGCGTCTGTAACCCGAGGTACCACTGTATCCCTGCCATGGCATTTTGGGAGTTGGCATTGGCCAGTACTGGATCCTGAGCTGGGTCACGCTGTGGTAGTAATGGATTTGATTTCAGCCTCTCTACCGTGCTAGCCTGGGGACCACATAGTAGAGACATTTTTCCTGTGCCAGAGACAGCTATGGATGTGGCAGTGGCTACACAGTTCTAACCTCCACTGCTGCCAACCATGAATTTGGATTGCACCCTCGGGTTGCTTGCAGTATATATATGCTTAGTTTTTTATTTCGCCTTTGAAGGTTAGGTGTGTTGCTGGGGGGGGTAGTAGTGGGTGATTTAGAAAGAAAAAGCACTGATAGGGAGGACTAACATCACCACTTAATTCACGCAGTATGTTACTCACAACTGTCCATATTCCAGGACCTGCTGTATTGAGGCTCACCTTCCCTTGTAGCCAGCCTTTCAGGAACCCCAGGGGTGGGCAGGGCCACGCAGCACTTCCTCACATACCAGAGAGCTGCACCTCAGCATGGTCCAGCACTTGGCCCCTGCCACCAGCATCCCAGCAGCCAAATCCCTGCCCAGTGCTTTGTCCTCTTATGGAAACAGCACTGTCCCCATCCCTACTCTCAAAAAAATTTTTTTGCTAGACTCTGAGAAAAGTGTAGTTTGAACTGGGTGAAATGTGTAGGAAAATGAACTTCACCTCACTTAAAAGGATCCCCCATGGACTGGTATATAGCTTCAGAGCAACTGAAAGAACCAAGGAAGAGAGAGCCACCAGTTAGCCCAGTTTGGTTCCCAACTGGTGCCTGCACACCTCCACTCAGTGGTGAGCAGGTAGGAAGTAAAGCTGGTAAAGGCAGCTTTTGTGATGATGATGATGATGATAATTTATTCCCCGCCCATCTGGCTGGGTTTCCCCAGCCACCCTGGGCGGCTTCCAACAGAGTATTAAAATACAATAATGTATTAAACATTAAAAGCTTCCCTAAACAGGACTGCCTTCAGATGTCTTCTAAAAGTCTGGAGGTAGTTTTTCTCTTTGACATCTGGTGGGAAGGCATTCCACAGGACAGGTGCCACTACCGAGAAGGCCCTCTGCCTGGTTCCCTGTAACTTGGCTTCTCGTAGCGAGGGAACCGCCAGAAGGCCCTCGGCACTGGACCTCAGTGTCTGGGCAGAACAATGGGGGTGATCTAGGACCCTTGGCTTGTGCTAAAACTGGTGGTTGTTGGGCCTGCAGAGAAGGTATGTAAGCAGGTATCTTAACTTCTTCCACCTCATTTAATTTTTCGCTCTATAAGACGCACCGCCCCAGGGGAATGTGTATGCGCCTTTTGGAGCGAATGCCACACAAAGCCTCTTGAGCGCAGCAGGAACGCTCCTGCCTCTTCGCTCAAGAGGCTTTGCGTTGCTTTCTTGTTTTCCTCCTCTAAAAACTAGGTGTGTCTTATGGTCTGGTGCATCTTATAGAGCGAAAAATATGGTCTATGAAATTGCAGGTGTTGTTTCTTTTCCTTTGCAGCAGCATTGCATGGTAGCTGCTTTATCTCCATATTTTAGGCTTCCTCTGGTCTTTTCCCTCAAGTTAGGCAGTTCTATATATATATTTAATTGCTTGCTTCATCTTTAAAAATACTGTTGTGTGTTTTGCTAAGGCAGTGGTGACTGATGCATCTGGTCGTCAGATGTTGCTGCTGCTCCACCTTTAAAAATTGCATGTCCTGTTGTCATGGGGACTGCTCTGCCAGCTACTCTCATTCTAAAATAGGTGGCAACCTGTGGCCCTCAGTCTAGAAATTTCTTGTGGGAGTGGGCAATCTAGAGGAAGGGGCCAAGATGAATAGTAATGGGAGAAGCGGTGGCGGGGGGGGGTAAACCCTCTGTAAGCAATCATTCCTGGCGCCAGCAATCTATTATTCCTGTGGAAAACCCTTTGGGGAGAGGAAAAGGGTGCCAATGGTCACTGGATTTGGCAGCATCCACTAGTAATGTGTCACTCCTAAATATTGTCAACAGAAAAGTTTTTCTCACTGCTTTCCTAAAGGCATTCAAGCCTTCATTGTCAGATAATGTGTGTTTTAGCTTTCTTCGTGGCTAGAAAGGGGAAATTTTGGAGTTTCTCCTACCTGAAAAGCCACAGGTCCCCTAAACTCTGTATTAACTACTTTTCTGTGCTTTGTTTTTGATGATAACTCTCCAAATTGACCCAGAGAAACTTATTTTGGTGAGGAAGACACAACATGAAACATACAACATACAGTGGTACCTCGCAAGACGAATGACTCGCAAGACAAAAAACTTGCTAGACGAAAGGGTTTTTTGTTTTTTGAGCTGCTTCGCAAGATGATTTTCCCTATGGGCTTGCTTCGCAAGACGGAAACGTCTTGCAAGTTTGTTTCCTTTTTCTTAACACTGTTAATACAGTTGTGACTTGACTTCGAGGAGCAACTCATAGCACGCGGTGTAGTAGTCTTTTTTGAGGTTTTTAAAGACTTTGGTGGTTTTTGAAGCTTTTCCAAAACTTTCCCGACACCGTGCTTCGCAAGACGAAAAAAATCGCAAGACGACAAAACTCGCGGAACGAATTAATTTCGTCTTGCGAGGCACCACTGTACTTGTTTATCAAAAACAACATTCAAAAAGCAATCAGCGTGTTATCACACATGGTATGGAAGGAACAACCATGTATTTAATAAAGTAAAGGTAAAGGACCCCGGACAGTTAAGTCCAGTCAAAGGCGACTATGGGGTTGCAGCGCTCATCACGCTTTCAGGAAAGCTGCTCTACTGTACCCTCTTCCACACTTGCTTTGTAATAGTGCATATCTATTACATCAAAATCTTACTTGCCATTGTAGATTGAAGAGTAGAGGCAAAAAAATGCTGCATTTTTGTGGCATGTTTAGTGTCAAGGATTATTGCTACATTTGGTGGAAGTAGCTGACTTCATGCTTAGATAAAACTACCCCCTCCCAGGTGATACAGAATTCATTTTACAAATAAATGTCTCAGTAAAAACACATATTTCCCATGTAGTAAATTTAGCACTCTTTTTTCACACAATGATTTCCAGTGTATCCCACAAGGTGATTAAACTCTTCTGTGAAAGGATTGTAACCTTGTTCTTTTAAGCAGCATAAAGCCCAAAACAGTTGATCTGCTGGAGGAAACTCTTCCCATTTTACCCATTCCCAACCTGTAAACAAAGAAAAAGAGAGAAATGATGATAGATACTGCAAGTTCAGAAGTCCTATGACCTGGCTCAGGTAACACCCAAATATATTTCATCCCTAGGGTCAGGATGCATTTGAATTTAAGTGCTTCCATCCAGTTTATTGTGTACTTGGTGCCACTCATGCATGCAAGTATTTTGCGGCATCCACACAATGTGGTCCCCATCAAAATGCCATCCCATCTTGGAAAGAATAGAGCCTAATCTAGGGTTGCCATACGTCTGGCTAATCCCAGACACGTCCTCTTTTGGGGGGCAAACATGCCCATCTGGGGAGATTTTTACATTTTAAAGGAAATGTCTGGGTTTAGGAGTTATTTATTTTTCTCTTGTGCAACCGCTGCTCTGAATGCCACGGCCGGTGCCAGCCTGAACCAGGGAAAGAGGCGCACATGGTCTGCATGCCCGGCCACTGCCAACCCAAGCTGGCGAAAGAGGCATGCGGGTGCAGCAGCGGCCCTGCGCATCTGTGCCCCTCTTTCTCCATCTTGGGCTGTCCTCTTTTTTGCTCTTCAAGATATGGCAACCCTAGTCTACTCCCAAGGTAATACTTTATAAGGTCGCAGCCTAAATCTCACCAAAAACAGTAAAAAAATCAGTGTATGTGACAGCATTTTCATACGTGATACAAGAAAAATATAATCTTACATTAATACTATGCAGAGAATGTGGTTACAGAAACTACCTAATGCTCACTGAAGAGTAAAAAATATAATATCCTACTTTCATTTTTATCAGGTTCCAGATTCCTTGGTTCAGATTCATAATTCATATCCACCTCTCCTTTCATTAAGATCGTTACATAGTGGTAATTATCCTTCAGGCTAACAGAATTTACAGTTGATGCAAAGCGAACATTTGTTAGGTGCAAGGCTGTCTCTTCCAAAACCTCTCTTTCTGCACATTCTGCCAAACTTTCACTAAACAGCAAGAAGAAAAAAGAAATACTATTTCTACTGAGAAGGCAATAATCAGTTCTATTTGCTTGAAGTAAGAGCCCAGCTTCTTAGCCATGAAGCCGCATGAAAGATGGTAATTGAATGGCTTTGCCCTCCCCCCCCCCATTTAAGGGACAATATAGGCGTGAAGAGGGGGCTCAAAAGAATCAAAGATATGAAAAACATGGCTCCATTAGGTCATTTAAAATTGGGGGGGGGTGTTTCCCCTGCACTCAAGCAACTGGCCGTGACCAATTCTATTGGGTTTGCAGGGGGGAGAAGTCATCCAGTCCAGATGATTAAATATAAATATACCATAAGAAGAGTCTGCTGGATGTGGCTCATTCTCTTCTCAGTGACCAACCAGATGCCTACTGAAAGTCTGCAAGCAGGACCTGAGCGCAATAGGAGTCCGCCTCCCTGTTATTTTCAGCAACTAATATTCAGCATCAAACTGCCTGCGACCATGGAGGCAGAGCATAGCCATCATGGCTAGCAGTTCTTGGTAGCCTTATCCTCCATGAAATTGTCTAATCCTCTTTTAAAACCAACCAAAATAAAAGTAAAATAGTAGAGAGAACTCCTCTTTGGAAGCAATCCCCTGCTTCCACACCTAGGAGTTAGCGCAACTGAACACAAGTGGGGTGAATTAGAGCTGTACTACTTTGAAAGTAAGGGACGCGGGTGGCGCTGTGGGTTAAACCACAGAGCCTAGGACTTGCTGATCAGAAGGTCGGCGGTTCGAATCCCCGCAACAGGGTGAGCGCCCGTTGCTCGGTCCCTGCTCCTGCCAACCTAGCAGTTCGAAAGCACGTCAAAGTGCAAGTAGATAAATAGGTACCACTCCGGCGGGAAGGTAAATGGCGTTTCCGTGCGCTGCTCTGGTTCGCCAGAAGCGGCTTAGTCATGCTGGCCACATGACCCGGAAGCTGTACGCCGCCGGCTCCCTCGGCCAAGAAAGCGAGATGAGTGCCACAACCCCAGAGTCGGCCATGACTGGACCTAATGGTCAGGGGCCCCTTTACCTTTAATTTGAAAGTGGGGAAGCAGAAGGCATGACCCTTCATAGTGCAGTACTAAGATGCATCAGTCTGGTGAAAGGAACCAAACTGTGATGCCTATGAGACAAGCACCACGTCCCCCTTTGCGGACATTTTATACTTCCTTATAGAACTTCAGGGCAGCCTTTTGCGGTAGATGAGGTGATTGGTCCAAGTCAGGAACATATCAATATATTGTTCCCAAAGAAATCACTACCAGCAATAAGGTCTGGATTGCACCAGAGGGCGAAGTTTGCACGAACATAGGGGCCTGATTTAGCTTTCTTTTTAGGGCACTAGAGATTTTTCTGAGGGACTGAAATCAGGTATCAGATCCCCAGAGAGCTCTCTTCTGCCAAGCCTGCTGCCTCCCAGCCCCTCAGCGGAGGTCGCCTGATGACGACGCAGAATGGCGTCATCGCCCCGCGCAGGCCTACCCGAACTCTAGGTGTCCTCCGGGGAGCTGGAACAGGCCGGCGCCGACAGCGCTCTTCCTCTGGCCGAGGAGGACGCATCCTGGGTGGGCAGAACTGACGACCACCACTCCAACGCCCACGCCGGGGCGCCCCCGGCAGCAGGCCATACCGGAAAGGGCGGGGCTCTCCGTCGCCTGGCCCAATTGGGGCGGGACCATTGCCTCAGCTGCTCCAATCGGCAGTGAGCCTCCGGGCCACGCCCCTCCACTTTTCCAGATCCAAAAATGGCGGCCAGGTTTCGTAGCGCAGGCGCAGACGGGCAGGGAAAAGAGCATAGGGCAAAGCCGCCCGCCCACCTGGAAGCCTTTAGCGAATATACGCTGTGTTCATATTATTTTGCTTTGGATTAAAATAATCGATGTATTGTTTGCTTCTAATTGTTATTAGATTCCATCAAATTGTTTTCTCTATATCATATGCATTTACATTAGTTTGCAACTATTTTTTTTTAAGCATAAACAATACATGGCATTTATTGGCTGCACGTTTTACACATTACTTTAGAAGAACTCTGTATTAACACAGTATTTATATGATCTTTTCCCAGGCTGCTTAAGTCTTTCATAGACATGATCTCAGTAAACCTTTAAAGGCAATACAGGATTCTCCAGACTGAGGCTAGTGACTGTGTGGGGCTGGGGCTCAGAGAGAGCAGCTTGCCTGGAGCTATGCAATATGTACATAGTTAAAGTTCTTGCAACCACCGATAAAAACTTTGCCACTCCTAAAGTTCTAGCATTTGTCTGGTCTTCCAGTAGGAACCTGACATAGTGAGCCTCTGATTTTCCCGGGAAAGGTACCAGCAAGGGTAGTATCAGTTCAGCCCTGGCCTGCTCATATTTTGCACAATGCAACAAAATATGATTTATGGAATCGATGTCTTGAGCATATGAGCAAAGTCTGTCCTGGTAGGGAACTCCTCTCAACCTACCATCCAACACTGCAGAGGGAAAGACATTTAGTCTGGCTTTGGTGAAAAGCCTTCAGTAGTTAGGTACTGTCAGGTTTTTGATGTAAGATGTTAACTTAAAGACATACCCATATTGAACTCCTACTGCCAGCAGACTACAGACTGTGCGTGATCGAGATTGCAAGTCACTGTGTGCATTGTCCCATAATCTTTGCTTTAAAATCTTTTGGGCGCCTTCATAACCCAGGTAATACAGTTGTGGGGGAGACAGACCAATAGAGGTGGCTTTTTTAGCCATGGTTTTCTGCCATTTGCTGACAAATTCCTCATTGGTCAGGTGTTGGTACAAACCCTTCCCTAGATTAAACACTGATATCCTGAGCCAATGTCTTAGGGCAGCTCACCACGCTTTAGTTGAAATTGGGCATTCACCAGCTTCTAACAGAAATACAGAGTTGGGGACGCAGTTAGGTACCTGCAGCAGAGATTGTAAACCTGCTTGATTAACCTGGAGGTAGGCTGTATGAATTGTGTATTGATTTGTAATGATTTGTTGGGTCTCTGGACCGTAATAAAGATTGATTGATTGATAATTAAAGTTAATTTAATTCAATACAATTTCCTTTTAAAAAACTGGTTTCCCTCCCCGTTACAGAATATGTGCAAGATTTATCTCCATTGCTGTGTCCGTTGTCACTTCAATGTCTAGATGACATCATTTCACAAATGAGAGGCACAAATACAAGATGGGTGACACCTGGCTTGAGAGCACTACATGTGAAAAGGATCTAGGAGTCTTGGTTGACCACAAACTTGACATGAGCCAACAGTGTGACGCGGCAGCTAAAAAAGCCAATGCAATTCTGGGCTGCATCAATAGGAGTATAGCATCTAGATCAAGGGAAGTAATAGTGCCACTGTATTCTGCTCTGGTCAGACCTCCCCTGGAGTACTGTGTCCAGTTCTGGGCACCACAGTTCAAGAAGGACACTGACAAACTGGAACGTGTCCAGAGGAGGGCAACCAAAATGGTCAAAGGCCTGGAAACGATGCCTTATGAGGAACGGCTAAGGGAGCTGGGCATGTTTAGCCTGGAGAAGAGGAGGTTAAGGGGTGATATGATAGCCATGTTCAAATATATAAAAGGATGTCACATAGAGGAGGGAGAAAGGTTGTTTTCTGCTGCTCCAGAGAAGCGGACACGGAGCAATGGATCCAAACTACAAGAAAGAAGATTCCACCTAAACATTAGGAAGAACTTCCTGACAGTAAGAGCTGTTCGACAGTGGAATTTGCTGCCAAGGAGTGTGGTGGAGTCTCCTTCTTTGGAGGTCTTTAAGCAGAGGCTTGACAACCATATGTCAGGAGTGCTCTGATGGTGTTTCCTGCTTGGCAGGGGGTTGGACTCGATGGCCCTTGTGGTCTCTTCCAACTCTATGATTCTATGAAGATGAGGTTTTTTTCTTAGAAATTAATGTAAAAAATAGGGGGATGTGGGATAGGTTGCTGCCGCGAGCAGGAGATTTATAGTCAAATGCATATGCTCAATAAGTTATGGCAATACCCAGTTAGTTATGGTGATGCTAAAAATGTATTTCTGTGTACTGCGTTCTGAGACAAAGAAACAGGCAGAATGAATTCTCTTAAATGAGGCTTTCCCCCTTTCTTCCTAAAGCCTTAGAATTAAATGCAAATGACATGTGTTTACATTTCCAGTGTTTTAATAATTCTGAAGCTGTGATCTATTAAAGCTGAATTGTTTAGGTAAAAAAATAAGTCAGATGGATTGATTCTATGATTCCAGTTCCATGGAAATCACTTGAGGTCATATTTCTTCTATTTTAATTATTATATTATATTTTTCATATGCCGCCCATCCAACTGGGTTGCCCCAGCTCCCATCTGGGCAGCTCCCATCAAAATATTAATAACACAATGAACCGTCAAATTACCCTTTTGCTCTTTTTCTATAGGAAATGAGAAAGGAGACAAAAGAACAGCCTCCATTGGAAACAGATTGGAAAAAATTTAAGGACTACTTACAGAAATATTGTAAAATTAAGGAATGTTGAATGATGCTGGATTGAAATTGAGTGGTTTCTAGCTGTAATGGTATAAAGGAATATGAAAAAATGATTGGACAGAAAACAAGGTGTTATTATAAGCTGTAATGCTTTAAGTTAAGGATTTGCTGAACAAATAATTTGAAATGGAATACAAGAAGGGGAGGCATGAGGAGGTCAGAGAAATATGTTATTGAAAATTATGTATTATGAACTATATGTTTTTTTTAATTTTTTGTATGTTTTTTGTTTGCATAAAAAATTGAAAACTTTAATAAATATCTTTTTAAAAAACAACAACAAAAGAACAGCCTCCAAAAGAAGCACCAGGTAAGGTACCTTCTTGTATCAAGAAGATCTACATTGTGATCTACAGTGGAACCTCGGAAGCTGAATGTTTCGGCTCCCAAACTCTGAAAAACCAGAAATGCTTCCGTTTTCAAACGTGCCTGGAGGCATGTTTCTCTTTCTGAATGGAGCAGGAAAACTTACATGTGCGGCAGGTGGGGGAATCTGGCTGGGGACACCTGGTGTTTGGCTTCCTTCTGATTTGTTCTTTTCAACTGTTATAAAAAAATAGGAGGAATTGACAGCTTTTTCAATCAACATCCAGCTCTTCTGGATTCTAGAAGAAATGCATCTTGGCAGAGGCGTAGCGACGGGGGTGCGGTAGGGGCACCACGCCCCGGGTGCCACCACTAAGAGGGGTGACAAATCCCAGGCGGCACTCTGGGCGCACGCAGGCGCCGCTCCCGAAAAGGTCCGCCTGCTGCCTCCCCCCCCCAGCTGTGACTCGTGGTGTGCTTAACTGGACCTAGAAGGTTATTCGGATGGTAGTATGGTTGCAAAAAGTGCCATTCTTAAGGCTTGGGCGTTTGAGGAGTGACGTGGTGGCTTAGGCGCCTGCAGGTTCCGTGGGGCCTGAAACAGCAGCGTGGGACTTGCATCAGTCTGCTGCCTCTCCCGCAGCTGTTTTGAGACTACCATTCCCATCATCCCTGACCACTGGTCCTGCTAGCTAGGGATGATGGGAGTTGTAGGCCAAAAGCATCTGGAAGGCCAAGTTGGAGGAAGCCTGCCATAGAGGAACAAGAGGGAAGGAGAAGGGATCTTACAGGTTCAGGTGTGGAGCTTCTAGGCGAGGGAGGTCAAGGTGCAGAGCTTAGGATGGAAAGGGGATCAAGCAGAGGGCAGGGCAGACCTACGTCTGCACAAAGGCCGGAGCGCCAGAATCTCTCTTGGGCCATTTCTTCAACAGTTGAGGAGAGTAGGCTGAGATCAAGACGGCTCCCTCTGCTGAAGACAACAGAAAAACCGCCTTTTTTGATGTCACCTGATGTCATCGCATTCCACAGGTGCCCAGTGTTCCTTGTGTTATAGATGCGGTCATAGCAACTTCCATATTTGAAAATAAGGGATCAGTAGCCACACCTGTCCTGGGGACAGTCTACGGGATATCTAACAATCCGGGATAGCAGCGGGAAGCAGCGGGAAATGGCACTGGAATAAGGGAATTTCCTGCAAAAAAAGGGAAGGTTGACAGCTATGGATGCGTTTCTTGAGCACTGTGATTTGATCTTGCGAGGACAGGGCTTAGGTGCCCATTCAGGTCAAAACCCAAACGCACCACAATTCCTGTTCAGCAAAGCACCTAGCCTCACCCTTTTGGAACTGGGCAGCGGCCTTCTCCTGTGCTGATGGGGACTTGAGTTCAGGCCAGGCCAGACCTGTTTTCCTTCCTATATACTTTGGGACAAACTAAGCCAGCCTTCCCCAACTGGGTGCCCTCCAGATGTTGGGGACCACAACTCCCGTAAGCCCCAGACTGCACAGCAGGAAGGCAGCAGGTGGGGGGAAGGCTGAGCTACAGAATGGTCACCAACCCCCCACCCGCTTTCTGGGTGATTGCACCCCGACTCTGGGAATCTGTTTGCCCGGGCCTTGGGAGGAGTTGCTTAGGCTGCCCTCGGATTTCACCCGAATCTGTACTGCCATCGTGGATTTTTAATTGTAATTGGTGTTAATTTATATATTTTTATTACAGTGGAAACTTTGGGGTCTTCTATATGGAGAACAGCAATAAACTGACTGAATACAGGAAATTATAAAAGACTATTCAGGAGTGCATAAACACTATCATCAGTGGTCCGGATTAATAAAATTTGATGAGACCCAAAATTTAGTGCTACAGTTAGAAATTAGACACCAGCCAGAATCAATAATCCAGAATCCAAATCTCGGTTTGTATTCTGCAGAATCTTGAATTTTGATTCGCTGCTTCTAAAATTTGGAAATTAGCGCACGTTACTAGTCATATCCTAAATTTGTCATATAATACTAGCCCCCCCCCACATCTGCTCCCTGTCTGCCCCATAGAGAAAGCCAGGGCCCATATGGGCCCACAAGTGTTCCTCTTGCTCTGCTACAGAGGCAAAAAAAGTTCCACGGTTAAACTATAAACAGTGTTTGCCGCTGCAGCAAAATGGCTGCCAGTGCTTCTGCTGGGCCAGTTAACCTGGCTGCCTTTCCTCAAAATACACCTTCCTTCCTCAGAGTGACCCACTGTGGCGTCAAATGCTGCTTTTGCTAGGTTAAATTTTAGACAATTTTAGAAAATTGAATGGGCACAGGCAGGGGGCAGGGTATTGGTTTGTTCTTGTTCTTGTGTATTTAATGTTTTTTATCCTGTATTCTCATGCTGCAAAGTGCCCCAAGATGATGGCGATGATTTGCTGGTTTGACTCCCATCATCCTGACCATTGGGTCTGCTAGCTGGGGTGCTGGGATCTGGAGTCCAGCAGCCCCTGGAGGGCCACAGATCCCCCCCCCATTTAACCAAGGCTTGCTACCAAGCAACTGGGCCACTCTTGCCCCATGTGGTTGTCTAAGGGCCCTTTTGCCCCCTCACCCCAATGCCATGGCAGAGGGCTCCTTCCTCCATGCAAGGCTGCTGCTGCCGCCGCCTGGGTCAGATGCTGCTCAGATGGGTGTGATGCAGCTTGGTAGGGAAGAGTCTTTTGGCATGCACACCCCACTGCTCTCTCCATAGCAGAAGGGGGGGAGCAAGGCTAGCATTTAATGTTCATAGAACATCATAGCGGAGGGGGGGGGTGATGGGTTGCATTTTGAGACCCCAAGTGAGAGTCCAGATTATCCTCTTTCCACAATCAGGGTTTTCCATGTGGGAATCGGCTGTTGATTTCTGTAGGGAGCTACTGGGCTGGCAGCTGCTTTTGAGGTTGCAATCATGTGACTTTGACACGTGTGTGTGTGTGTGTGTGTGTGTGTGTGTGTGTACATGCACAAACATGCATCTGGGGTGTGTGTGTCCCAAACTGGATCTTTGACCTCGGTGACAGTATTGATCAGTGGTCTGAACTTGGGCAGCTTCCCTCTAACTGGACGCTTGGGCTGTGGGGAGGCTGCAGAATAACATGGAGGACAGATACAGATAGGTAGCCGTGTTGGTCTGCCATAGTCAAAACAAAACAAAAATTCTTTTTTTTCCTTTCCAGTAGCACCTTAAAGACCAACTAAGTTAGTTCTTGGTATGAGCTTTCGTGTGCATGCACACTTCTTCAGATACACTGAAACAGAAGTTGCCAGATCCTTCTATATAGTGAGAAGGTGGGGAGGGGTATTACTCAGAAGGGTGGTGGGAATGGGTGACTGGCAGATAGCTGTGATGAGCCTGTTGACGACTCTTAACGACTGCAATAGGTCTTACAGGAAAAAGCAAGGGAGGGCAGAATTAAGGGTGGACAATGGTTGCAGCCTGGCAAGGCTCCTTGTGGCCGGCTGTGAGGGACTCCAGCCCACCAAAAACCCCTCCTTTAAATTCACAACCCCTGACCTCCACAGTGGGCTTCAGGGCTTCAGGAGCAGACCAGAGGGAGCAAGGTTCTGCTCTGCTGCTGCAGTTCAAGGTCGGCTGCTGCAATCTGACCAAGCGGCAAAGTTGGCAACAGTTCAGCCCAGCCACCGGGTCTGTGGATACTGGGTTTGTAAGACCTTGCTGTGGTGTAATTGGTCAGGGAAGGAATCTGCATGCAAACAAATGGGGCCCCTTTAGGGTTTTTGCCTTCCTCGTCTCAATCACCACAACTTGGGGTTGATGCACCGCCTTCCCAAAACCCCTTAGGGAGGGAGGCCTATCTGCTTCATGCTCTTATCTTTGACTATGAAAATCCTCTGTAGAGGCCAACCCAGGCAACATCCTTGTTAAGTTGTGGGCGAACATATCAGACGACACAGCGATTCTTCCAAAGCAGCTCTTTATTTGTAAGCTGGAACAGAACTGATCTGAGGAGCTTAGTCAGCCTGCTTACATGGAGCTCCACTAGAATGCAACAGTAACCATTTTCTGTAACTAGCCAATCACTGAACGTCACTTTCGATCCTTCATTTGCATAACTACAGTATCCCCCTGCTGGCCCAGGGTGAGAACTTCAGTACATAACAATCCTTATTGTTTTCTCCCCCCTTACTTCATCAGATGGAACAAAATATGTTTATAGTTTGATTTTGATTTACAAACCGGGGTGGGTGGGGGGAGGGGCAGAAATAAAAATTACTGTGGTTTGTCTCATGTTTTTAATTACTCATAGCTCATCACTAGGCAGTGTTTATTAAAGTTACTGTGACCAATACAAAAAAAATCAAAATAGTTTGCACTTTACATTCAGGCTTTGCATTGGGGGCTGTATCCCAAAATTAAGCTATTGGGTTTCATGAGATTTCTCTGTGCTTGCAGGCTTCAAACAGCACTCAGAGTTGACTTCCGGGTTGGCGCCATCGCTTAATGGCGGATTCCCTCCGAGTTCTGGAGGGAATCGGCTCTGCAGAGCTGGGTCTTGCCGCGGCGGCGACCCTTAAAATCACAGGCGCAGAAGCCTGTGAGCATAGTGACTCGGCGGGCACCATTTGCGCCCCCCCAATCCGTGAAGGAGCCTTTTTAAAGGCTTCGGAACGGGGACGGGGTGCGGCGCGGTGCTGAGAGTACTCCTGTATCTGCAGAGTGAAGCCGCAAGCCATTAGCGGAGAGCGCTGACTTCTTCCTTGGAACATTCGGACTCTGAAAGATCAACCCGTGAGTAAATACGGAAATCGGAACTTTAAAGAAAAAAATTGCGGATTAGGAACAAGCGGGGAAGGGTTAAAAAGGAAGTCCACCCCCCCTCTTTGTAAACAACTTAAAGCAAAGGACCTGCTAGCTAAGGTCGAGAGAATCTTTGTTTTTTTAGGAAAAGATTTTAATTTTACGATTTTGACACTACAAGAATTTTTGCTGGAGGATAAAAGGATTAATTCTGGGAGCTGAAGTTTCACCCCCCCCCCCGGATCCGGGAATGTCCCACGAGATAGCCTGCCGATGAAAGATTGGAAAATTTGACAGCCGTCAAGTTGGCTGTTGAGACGGAAAAGGAGAACTTTGTCTTTGTTGTTTCTGCTGGTTAATTTGTAATAATTTGTTGAAAATAAGGAAGGGCTGATACTAAATAATGTGACTTTTGGACTTGAGCTGAAAGGAATACTAAGGAACTAAAATCCCCCTAGAGGGGTTTAGTGACATTACAGGAATGGCTGGAGGAAAGAAAGTCCAGGCTGAATTGGACAGAGCATTTGTTCTCTTGGGAAAGTTACAAGGCCAATATGATGTTTTGGCTACAAATGTTACAGCTCTGGGCTTAACAGTAAGAAACATTGTTGAACCTGATAAGGACTTGAAACAAGGAGCCTATCCAATTGAACAAACAGAGAAAATGGAGAGTCTTGACAATATGGAGCAGATGACAGATGTTGTCCCTGAAGAAAAAGAAGGAGAAGCAGAAATTTTGCAGAAGTTAAAGGGGACCAGCATTCTGAAGCCTGACATGATGGGAAAAAAGGAAAATAAAAATTTGATGTGGAGAGCCTGGCCTGAATTCGAGGTGGAAGCTGGAGCTTGGGGGACATTTGGACCTGAAAGGAATACAAAACAAGATTTGAAGAACCTCGTAAGCTCTATCGTTGAAGATGGAGGTCTGGCTGGTAGAAATATGGATCCTGTCGGGCTGGAGCTTCTTCGAGATTTGGAGTTTAACATTAAAGACTATCAAAAAGACCGGTAGAGAGGAACTGAGAGAGAATTGAGAGCCTCGGACGTGAGATCGCCAGGCTAAACAGTATATGGGGACTGATGGATTTTTGTTGGGGACTGAAACCGGGAAAAGGGTGGGGGGAGTTTGGGAATCCAAAGGTATATAAATATAGTTTATTTTTATCTTTATTTTGCTTTGCTATTGGCATGGAAATGGGGAAAGACGTGGAAGGGAAACTCTTGGTCGATCTTAGGAAAATGATGTGTAAATTTGATTAAGTAAAAACTGATTTTTTAAAACGGTCTAAATTAAAATAAAATAAGGTTTGTAAATATAAATTGAGGAAATGGAGGAAAGAAGAAAAGTTAAATAATAATATGTCAGAATAAGTTAAATTAAGTTAAAATGGAGAAGTAAACTAAGGATTTGCTGAACCAATAATTTAAATTGGAATACAAGAAGGGGAGGTGTGAGGAGGTCTGAGAAACAGGTTAAAAGAAAATAAGTATTTGAACTATCAGGTGTTTTTAATTGTTCTTTTTTAAGTTTGAGATTTTTGTATTTTTTTGTTTTTTCTGTTTATTTTTGTATTTGTTGTTATATGTCTTGTTCTTTTTGGAAATGCTAATAAATATTCATTTGGGAAAAAAACAAACAGCACTCAGGGTTACCTCATTCTGTGTAACTCCTTGCTCCTGCCTGAGACTACCAAAGCAGCTTCAGATTCAGTTTTTCTTGGCAAAGAGTGTAAACATGGCTTTGGGTATTTAATTATCAATATTTTTTTCTATAGGCCACCTTTTGAGGCATAGCTTGCTCACAGAATTGTAGAGCTGGAAGGGAACAAGGGACATCTAGTCCAACCCCCTGCGATGAATCTATACTACATGCAAACCTTGTTCTTGAAGGCAAAAATAGAAAAAGAAAATTATGTATTGTTGATGCTTTAGCCTGAATGCCCCAAAGACACATTTGAACTTCCAAATGTTTTGTTTGTCTCTGCCCCCACCTGCCTCATAACACACATATAATAGTAGTTTTCTGAACAACTTGAACGCTATATTTAAAAAGAATTCAGAGAAAAGGAAACTCAGTCTTGTCTTGGAAAAGAAGTAATAAGTATTCATGGAATAAGCCAGTGTGAATAAATACAGTTAAAATGGTGACTAGACATTCTTTTTTGGTGCCCACAACCCAGGTTCCAGGAACCACATGAATCCTACCTTTTCTATCCCGGTTTCTAACACTGCTCTTAGCCTGTACATTAGCGCCTAATGGCTAGAGCAACCCAGGCACATGGAATGCTAGTAGAAGCCATGTGTAATTCTTCATGTATGGTATTGCTAACTCCCCTAGGAGGCTGCATAGGATAGGGCAGGGGTCAGCAACTTAAGGCCCATGGGCCACAAGCGGCCAACAGGGGTCATTTATCCGGCCCCTGAGCCGCCCCCGAACTGAGCCGCCCACTTGGCAAGTCCCCATGCGCTGTGCTAAACCAGCGCAGCGTGCTGACTCACTTCTGCAGTGCTGGAAATCGTGTCTGCACATGCACAGACGCCGAAAATCCATTGTCAATCCCTTTTTCCTTCAGCTTATCCTATTTTCTCTAATTTGTTAGAAATATTATTACCAATTTTCCATTGTATTTTGCACGTTACAAACATTACTCTAATGCTGCCAAGGTTTTTAGTTGTTTAGTGTTCTCTTAAATACATTATAATTTTTCCCATTCCTTCTTGAATTCCTTCTCTTCCTGGTCTCTGATTTTCCCAGTCAATTTTGCCATTCTGGCGTAGTCCATCATCTTCATTAGCCATTCCTCCCAGGTTGGAACTTTGTCTTCTTTCCATCTCTGAGCCAATAGTATCCTCACTGCTGTCATCATGTACATGAAAAGTATTTTCTGCTCTCTTGAAATCTCTGCTCCTAAAATGTCTAATTTTTAAAATATTTCTGAAATGAATAATTATTTTTTAAACAATTTAAGCCTAATTTGATGTACTCATGTTTTTATATAATACTCAAATTTGATTTTTTTGGAATATTTTTCTTACTAGGTCTTATTTCCTTACATGTCAGCATTTAATGTTCTACTGACTGTAAATTATTTTTTCTCTCCCGCCGCCCTGATAGCCAATTTTCATAACTTCATATTCAAAGATCCCAAAATTAAAACAAGTCTGCACTTTCGAAAAAAACTACAATAACCAGTATTATTTTAATTTTGAAGATGTACAACTTTGTTTCATTAATTTTTTCTATTACAGCTATGGATTGTTGGAAAGTTGTACAAAATGGCTACCCAGTAGCCATCCCCCCCCCCGATGTCCAAAATCATAAAATTTTCGTTACAAGGAACCCCCCCAATAAATTTCATTCTTTGTCGAGAAAGAACATGTCTTTGCAATAATTTTCAACATCAAAAATTTTTGCTTACATCATGCCCACACACTGTAAATTCAGGTTTTCTAAACCTAGTTTTTCCACCAAAAAAACTAGGCTACAAGTGTATTTATATTTTTTTAGGCATTTATAAAATATTTTGAGTGTTGGTGTATTTTTTTCTGAAATCCTCATCATTTTATTGAGCTCTGTGTAAAAATTCAAAGAGATCTGATTATTGGTTGGGGGGGGGGAGTGTACACAAGGGTATCTTGTGCCAAAGGTCTCAAGAGGAACAGACAACGCAGATTTAACAAATCTTTGAAGTGCTATAAAATTAAACTGTTTGAGATAGAGGAAAAAAATTTCAAGGGTGTACACCAAATTTCATCAACATCTGAGATGGAGGGTGATGTGACCTCATTGAAATGACGTGGAATGCCCCAATTACAAACCATTTGTGCACTAGAAAAATCCCAGCTGGATTGATTTCTGTTGCATTAAAATATCAACAAACTGAACGAATCTCATAAGATATCACAGAGCCCCAAAATGCCAACAAACAAAACAAAATCAGCCAACAAACTATCACAAAGCCCAGGCAAAACCTTGGTCTTGCTTTGTGGTCTCAACAAAGAGTAAACCAAATGTTGTATATATAAATCAAAAGGGAACACCACAAATTGATATTACTGATAGCCGAGTAAGATTGTCTTCCATGAACACGGTTTTAACAGTGAGTCCGTAAGTAACTGTGGAGGCCAATTCTGGATCCCTATGTCCTTCCACAGTGAGGACATAGGTTTCCAGGCAGAAGTTGATCATGGTGAGGGTTTGCCAAACATGCCCATTTCTCCCTATCGTCCTGAGTTCTAGTGTCTTCAAAGTCCATGACACCTTTAGTAAAGGCTGTTTTCCAACTGGAACGCTCGCAGGCCAGTTTTCCCCAGTTGTTGGTGTTTATACTACAGTACATTCTTTTAAGATTTGCCTTGAGAGTCTTTAAACCTCTGTTGTTGACCACCAGTATTACGCTTTCCATTTTTAAGTTTGGAGTAGAGTAGTTTCTTTGGAAGACGATAATCTGGCATCCACACATGACTAGTTCAGCAAAGTTGATATTGAAGAATCATTGCTTTGATACTTATGATCTTTGCTTTTTCCAGTACACTGATATTAGTTTGCCTGTCTTCCCACGTGATGTGTAAAGATTTTCAGAGACAAGGAGTTGGAGATGGCGTTTATAAGTGGTCCACGTTCCACAAGCCTACAATAAGGTTGGTAGTACAATAGCTTTGTAAACAAGCATTTTGGTTTCCCTGCAAATCTCCCAGTCCTCAATTGGGAGAAAGCTACACTTGCAGAGCTCAGATGATGCTGGATTTCAGCATGAATGTCAGCCCTTTTGGAAAGGTAGCTGCCCAGGTAGAAGTGATTTATGCTTGGTTTTGTGGTGCTGCAGAGGAGTGTTTTGTGCTTGTTGGTGCGGATGTTGAGGGATAGGCCAAGCTTTTCATAAGCTTCTGCAAATATATTTAGGATGGTTCGGAGGTCATCCTCTGAGTGTGCACACACTAGGTTGTCATCAGCATATTGAAGCTCCATGACGGAAGTTATGGTGACCTTACTCTTTGCCAAGAGATTTCCATCTGTTCAATATATGATTTCTACCCCGGTGGGGAGTTTCCCTTTGACAATGTGAAGGATCATGGCCATGAAAATAATAAATTGGGGTGACAACACAAGCCTGTTTGACACCTGATCCCGGTGTGAATGTTTCACTCTGAAAGCCCTGGACCTGCCCTATTTGCGGGCTAGGGAGAAAGACGTTTCTTTTTCCGCTGGCCAGGTGCGGGTTTGCGGGGAGGCGGCCGGGCGAGCTGCCCTCGAGGGAGGCGGCTGCCCCAACGGGGCCCGGCCACTTGAACAGCCACAGGCGAGGAGGAGCGCGCCTCTCCTGCGGGTGGCTCCTGAGGCGGCTCCCCCCGGGCCCGGTGCCGCCGCCGCCGCAGGGCCTGGTCGGGGCGGGCGGGCAACGCGGCCTTGGCTCCTCCCTCGGCCCGCCCTCTTCCGCGGTCGCTTGCCGGGCTGGTTGGGCGCCTGAGCGAGGAGGCGGAGGAGGCAGAGGCGCAGGAGCGGCGCGCACCTAGGCCCCAGCCCCACCCTCCGCCGCCGCCAGCCCAGCGGAGAGCCGGAAGCTCCCGGGATCGCCCCTCAGCCGCCGCCGCCGCCGCCGCCGCCATCATGGTGAAGGTGTCGTTCAACTCGGCGTTGGCGCAGAAGGACGCCGCGGGCCGGAAGGAGGAGGACGAGAGCAAGGAGGGCGGCTGCAGCCAAGTGCTGATCTTGCCCCCCGGCGCCAAGGTGAGCGGGCGGGCGGGCGGGCGAGGGGGCGGCCCCTTCGGGAGGGAGGCCTGCGGGGCGGCCCGGGCGGAGAGCGGCGCCGGGTTGCCGGCCGAGCGCCCTGCAAGCGCCGCGGAGACGCCAAGGAAGAGCTCGGGGCGGATCTAAAATGGCTGACTCGGGAAGAGCCGCCGAGCTTCGCCCCCCGCTCTTGGGCGGCCTTGTTTTCTCCGGGCCGCGCTCGGAGCTGCCTCCTCAGTCCGGGGGCGGCGGGGCCCTTGGGGATGCCGAGTGGGCCTCGCTCCGCTCCGCCGCAGGGAAGGAAAGAGGGGCGTGGGCAGATCCGTCCTGCTCGGGTCGCCGCGTCTCTTGCAGCAAGACGGAGGAAGGTGAAGCCTTGTTGGGCCAGGTTCCCAGGCGGGGAGGATGTTGCCGCAAAAACAGCGCAAACAGATCTAGTACGTCGGAAGCTTCATGGCTGGCATTTCCTGCAAGTGCAGCGAGTGTAACCGGTTTTCTCTACACCTATATTTCTGCCCGCTGAAAAGCACACTTAATGTAGCTGATGAAGTAGTCTGTAATCAAGGAAAACCTATGTTAAAATTAATAATTGCTCTTCACATTGCCACGTGATGGTCATATTGTACCAAATTGTGATGACATCAAGTAAATCATTAGTTTTATGCAGTGAAGCAGTGAAATTAATCTCCAATAAAGCAGTGGATGAGCCCTTTAATTTCCATAATCCCAGTCGAGTTAAAACTGGTTTGCAGCATTCTGATAAGTTTTAGGTTACCATTTTCTAATGATGGTACGTGGTAGTTAAAATAGTCTGGCGTTTTCTGACTTTCTAAAGACTAAACAGTTCATATTTCCACTTTATAGTTCTCTAAACTGCAACTGTACGTATATAGATAACTACAGCAAAGAGGAAATAGGATTCAGCAACATCAAGCTATTGAAACTTTTGCCATGGTTCCAAATTTGGCATTCCTAGGTTTGGGTTTAAGCTGTTTGGAAAACGGATACACAATTGTTCTTCAAAATGGAGAGAAACATTAATTATGAGATTAGTGAGTTTTATTTTTTTAAAAAAAATTCACTATCAATTGGCACAGTTAGATCTGCTCAGTATACTGTGTTAGATTTCAACTGTCTATCTTCAGTTCCTCTGATATTTTAGCTGCAGTAGACCAAAGATCTTTTGCAAAGTTGGTGCTATCATTTGATGTGGAAAGGTGGGGGGTTAATTTGGTCTTTGTAACAGCTGTTCAAGAAGCTGCTGCCCCCCCCATCTTTCCTTACTTGGGATCCAAGCTCTAAACAGTGTATTGTGGGGTTGAGGTAGGGGTGACCCTTTTTTATTTCCCTTGAGTTGCTGGTTTGTGTTATCCAGCAAGGGCCTAGTCTTAAGGAAATTAAAGGAGGAAATCAAGCATACAAACTTTCCTGGTATGTTGATGTTGTTTCACTCTTCCTCTCTGACTCGATTTAATCTTGCTTCATAACAAGAGCTACAGAATCAGCTGGACTAAGCCAAAAGCAACCCCCCTTGCCCAAGACTTTGCACTGCCTGCCTTGCCTGGAACATTACCTGGAAAATGAACAGATTTGATGCCTACACTTCTGTACAGTGGGCCTGCCACTTACACAAGAGTTTGGTTACAGGGGTCCGCACACAAAGGCAAAATTGGGAATCTCCAGAACTGCCTTCCTGTGAGGTAGGGGGCCGCATACTGGGGTCTGGGGAGGACCTGGGAGGGCCCTGAGAGCTTTCCAGGGCCCTTCTGTGACTTTCCCAGACCCCAGTAAGTGAGGTGGTGCCTCCTTTACTGGGTTTTGGGACATTCCCAAAGCCCTTGCTCTGCCTTCACTAAAGTCGGGTCACTGAGGGAAGGAGGCATGAGGGCTCCAGCCTTGTCCCAGAGTCTTGGCACCTCATTCGCAAAGCCTGGAGACTGTTTACTTGGCTTTGGGAAGGTGGCTGAAGGATTTCTGCTCTCCATTCCACAACAATACTTTGAAAAATGTTCAGCTGTTTCAGAGATTTTTCCTGGGGGAGTCTAAGCTATGTAAAACTTACTCCAGATAACATGCTAACTGCAGAGAGAGGCTTGATTCATTAAAACATCAATCAATACCAAAATACATTTTTATTAGCACAAGCTAAATGATGGATTACCTTGACTGGGCACAAGTGACCCTATCATTGCCATAGCATGACTCAGATTCACTGGTCTCAATTAGGTATTTACATATGATTGCTGCCAGGAAATAGACTAGGAGTACAGTGGCAGAGCAAGTAGATTTTGACCCATTTGCTGTTAATTTACTCAGTACAGTGGTACCTTGGTTCTCAGACTTAATCAGTTCCAGAAGTCCATTCCAAAACCAAGGCACACTTTCCCATAGGAGGTAACGCAAAATGGATTAATCCGTTCCAGACTTTTAAAAACAACCCCTAAAACAGAAATTTAACATTAATTTTAGTATCTAACGAGACCATTGATCCATAAAATGAAAGCAATAAACAATGTTAATGGTTTTCTTGCCTTTGCTGCTTTTATTCATTTCCGCAGTTGCACAATCGATCGATCAGTAGCTGAACTGGGTTCTACACAGTTACAAAAACAAAGTCACAAGGCAGCCACAAAAATGAAAAAGCCACACAAACAAAAAAACAAAAAATAGCAAAAACAAAAGCCCCAAATATAAGATCCAAATATCACCTCAGAACACCTCAGAAACAGAATACTTCTTTTGGAATGGTAGGGCGCAAATTAGCAGCACAATACTAAAACCGGAAGAGGAACTTTTCAATTACAATGGTAGGACACGAATTAGCAGCGCAACACTAAAAATGGACGCTCAGGACTCAAAGCAGAGCATGTTCGGCTTCCAAAACAAAGTTCGAAAACTGGAACACTCACTTCCGGGTTTTCAGCATTCGGGTTCCAAGTAGTTCAAGAACTAAGCTGTTCAAAAACCAAGGTACCACTGTATATGGGGTTAGGTAAAGAGACACGGGTGGCACTTTGGTCTAAACCACTGAGCTTCTTGGGTCAGCAGTTCAAATCTGCACGATAGGATGAGCTCCTGTTGCTCTGTCCCAGCTCCTGCCAACCTAGCACTTGGAAAGCACACCAGTGCAAGTAGAGAAATAGGTACCACTGCAGCGGGAAGGTAAATGACATTTCTGTGTGCACTGGCTTCTGTCACAGTGTCCCGTTGTGCCAGAAGCGGTTTAATCATGCTGGCCACGTGACCCAGAAAGCTGTCTGTGGACAAACGCCAGCTTCTTCGGCTTGAAGCAATATGAGTCCCACAACCCCATAGTCGCTTTTGACTGGACTTAACCGTCCAGTGGTCCTTTACCTTCTTACCTTTACCTGTCTGGGCTAATCCACATATCCTGACCTCCTTTAAAACAATCCTGTGGAATGCACGAATGTATATACTCTAAATGAAATCTTGTATGAGAATAGTACCTTCATATATTTTTACATGCTCCAATTTAGGTTGCTGTGCTGTCCTTATCTACCTGGCAGTGTAGACTCAGTACCATGCTGACAGTTCTGAAAATTTACTGGTCCACTTTCCATGTAACACACTAAGCCAATTTAATGAGTGAGTGTGAATGTACTCAGCAAAATTTACAGCTGCTTCACTTTTCTTGCAATCCAGCTGCTGCCATGTTATGAATGGGGCAAGACAAAGAGAGAAGCAGAGCAGCTCTGACCTTTGCTGCTGTGCCTGCACTCTTGCTCATTCACACTTAGCTATGGTTTGATTTAGCAGAAAATGCAGATTAGGCCACAGACCTAAGTCATGCTTAGAACAGGCTGTTTGAAATTGCTAACTTATGAGTGTAACATGTTGGGCACGATGCACTGGATCCCAACACCTTTCCATTATCTGAATAATATATGTTGGTGATGCGTTCCATTCAGGTGTACCTTTTGGAACTTCCTTTTGGAAAAAAGTTTTGTGTAGAACTATAATAACCATTGAGGCATCACTCCCTGTGCTAGGCTACAGCCCAGTGAAGTAGGTGCTATCAAAAGGCAATCCATCTTCCTTGTGTTGAGGATTCTTTCGGGAAACAATCCCCAAAGAATACGAGAAAGCTTGGGTACAGCTTGTGGTTAGTGAGCAGAGTTTCACCAAGAGTTCTGGCTTGAATAGCTCAGTTGGTAGAGCGTGAGATCCAGCTGAACTTCCCAGTAGAGGACAGCAAACTGCAACATGGTACTTGCTTTGTGGATATGGAGATCTTCACAGTGTACCTAACCAAGGATCCTGGGGAGACAGAGACTATTGGCCTAAGTTTTGGAAACATCCCTTCTGTCTGGGTGACTATGGTGAAAAGTGGGGAAGAAGAAGAGAAAGAAACATAAACATCCTGTGCTGGATGTTGGAAGCATCTGGGTCTGGTCCGACTTGCAGGTATAGGGCGATATACTACTACCGTAGTAAATAAACCGTTTTGACCTCTTGCATTTTCCTGCAGAGATGCTTTAAATTCTAATCAGGTTGAGCACTACTTTGGGAGATTTTTATTTATTTCTTTCAGTGTCAGTGTACATCAGGGGTGACCAACTCCCAAGAGACTAAACAAAAAAATTTGTTTTCCTTCCAGTAGCACCTTAAAGACCAACTAAGTTAGTTCTTGGTATGAGCTTTCGTGTGCATGCACACTTCTTCAGATACCAATGACTATGGCAGACCAACACGGCTACCTATCTGTCCCAAGAGACTGTGATCTACTCACAGAGTTAAAAACTGGCAGTTCAGGTCAAACGGGGGGGGGCGGGGTTCAGGTCAAGGTGGTTGAGCTTTTTTTAGGGGAGCTTCTTTGGGGGGAGCCAGTGATGTGATGCTCTACCACAGACGTCGCAGTGATCTACCAGAGTGATCTTCCTTCCTCGCAAGTCTATTTGACTTCCAAAACATTCGAAAGTGTGACTTCTGATTGGCTGCAAGAAGCTCATGCAGCCAATCGGAAGCTGTGGAAGAAGCCCCATCAGCCGTTCGGCTTCCAAAAATAGCTCACAAACTGTAACACACTCTTCTGGGTTTGCAGCATGCAGGAGCCAAAATGTTTCAAGAACTAAGCTGTTTCAAAAGCAAGGTATGACTGTATTGTTAAGAGGGATTTCTTTGGGTGGGGAGTAGTTTGAATGATGATGTGCTGTGCTCCTTCCAAACCTGTGATCCTGTGTATGGGGCAGAATATATAAGAGGAAACAAGCCAAACCAGTTCCTTTGTTAAGGTAATGACTTTGGCTGCCTGTTTAAGTACTGCAATTTACCAGTCTAAAGAGGTTGCCATAGAAATAAATGGGTGGGTGTCAACACCCCATCTGGCTGGAAGTTAAAAGTAGGTACAGTGGTACCTCTGGTTAATTTGTTCTGGAAGTCCGTTTTTAACGTGAAACCGTACTTCTGGGTTAGCGGAGTCTGTAACCTGAAGTGTTTGTAACCTGAGGTTTTTGTGCTGGAGACACAGAAAAATGTTTGCTCTGTTCTGGATTTTGGGGGCTCCCTTGGAAACAAATGGCATGTTAAGGTTTGATACAAGTAAATTCAGTAATAGGCTATCCTGCGCTTCTAATAGCTCTAACACTTAACTGTTTTGGTGACTAAAACACAGCTTGATAAACAAAACTTTATGCATACGTATAAAAAAGAAGCCATTAACATTAAATATATTATCATTATGATATATTTCAGTATGTCACTCTCTTTTAAATGGCACTGCAGAAACCAGTTACTGGCACTAAATAATAATATAGAAATGAAAAGCTGTTTAAATCACATGCTGTTACACGTAATTTTATAGGCCTGGGTACTTTAAGTGTATAAAGTATTAAAGCTACTTTCTGTAAAAAAATCACATTGTATGGCCAGGGGTATGGAATTGCTAAGAATAAGGTCACACCAAAATAGAAAAAAGGCTATTACATATAGTTGAAATACATACAAATTCTAATGTTTATCAGATTAAATGAATAGCATTTTTTAAAAAAATGAATAGCATTTTTTTTAAAAAAAGTTTTCTGTAGCTCACATTTCAGAACTGTCAATGGTGAATGACACAATGCCAAATAATGGAACTGGATCAAAAAAAATCATTATTCATTACTTACACTGGCAATATCACAGCTTGACATATTATTTACTAGATTTTTTAAAATCTGAGTTGTAAAACTGGTTCTTGCATCAGAATTTACAGTTTGTGGAGAATATTCTCCAGAGAATTTTCTAGCAGAGAATATTCTCACCTCGCCTCACTACACACACATACCTTTGCAAATCTGGTATATTGAAAAAATGTGTATTAAAAAAAGTAAATGTTCGAGTGTACCCTTGCTTTCTAGCTAGATTTATCCCTACAGTACCAGTAATGCAGCCAGCATAGCTTTGTGCATGTGAGCAAATGTCTTCTCAGCACAAGCTTGGAAGTGGGGGATTGGCCAGCTTGGCAATGATTATAGGCTTACAGAGTTGTGACCAATTTTCAGTTACTTGATTCAAGACAGAGCAGGGTCTGTGTCTGTCTCTTTCTCAGATACTTGCAAGCATGCCCAAAGTGCACCTCAGGTTTCTGGAATTTAAGGAGGGCAGGAAGGGCTAATTGAGTGGAGGGGACAATAGCATACCGTGCAAGTACATCCCATAAAGCACTGCCCACTAGTGTGGATGTTGAGATAAAAATTGCAAGCTGTCATGTGTGGATGAAAGTGTGCACATGGAAACAGTGACCCGTGTACAGTGAACAGCCTAGTCTGGACACAACCCCATGCCATTGCCATTAACAGGTGGTTTTTGCTTTTTCTGTTGTCTTTATATTATTGCACTAAATACACTTTATTATACGAACAGTGTGTGTTCATTATATAATTGTATTTGCTGTGATTTTCCACCCTAATTTAGAGGGAGAAATCCATTTCTGCTTCTTCCATTCTTTTTCCCCCAACAAAAGCGCTTGAGGTTTGATAGCTGTTCCATCTGAGTTCACTCCACAGAATCCTTTCTTTCTCAACACTCTTTTTGCCAATTTAGGATGTCTCTTGATCTCTCCGTCCATGGCTTTGTTGCACTCCTTGGCTGTTTCATTCCTCCTAGACACTGTGTGAAGGACCTTTCCATTTCACCATCTATTGCCTTCAATTATACCATTTCACTCTCCTATTCTGGCAGTCATTTATCAGTCTTGTTTTCCATAGCCTTTGAGTCCTCTTTAATTCCATTTTCTATTTCATCCTGTTTTCATGTCCCATTTTATCATTTCAGCTCCAATTTCTCTTAATTGCTCATCTAATAATTGCTGTAAGATGCCAACAGTCAATGGAATGCCCAGCAATGTATTTGCCATACTGAATGTACTTGGTCTTGTTAATGGTTCAACCCAGCCACTCCCTTAAGATATTCACATTTTCTACCTTAAGAAATTCAATCCCCCACCTCCACCATATGATCTTCACAGCATTCTCCCTTATCAGACCAAAATTCATTTCCTATGGGAGGAACTGTTAAGTAGAGAAATTACTTTCCATTTCAAGGCAAATCTTCTGTAGGGAAGCAGAATATTAAAAACAGAACACTTAGAGAGCTCCTTTGCCCATTTAAAAACTTCATTGGATTAAAAAATTAAAGCATGCTTTTTGTTTTGTCTTTAGCCTTTTATAATTGACTCGTCTCAAAATCAGAAAGTAGCTCACATACCAGATGTAAATTTCCACTGACAGACAGCTAAACCTCTCAATTTCAGAGATCTTAAGTCCCACCCCCTCTGGGTTTCTAGGCGCTGGCAGCTTCTCAGTCTTCTGACTCAGGCAGCAGCTTTTTCAGGCTAACCCCCATTTACTCTTTATCTCTAGAGTGAATTTCAATAACCAGGATTGCTTTGGCTTTCCTCATTCACCACATAATTATCTCTGTTGGTGAGCTGTCGACAAAAGTTGGTCAATTTGCCATGACCCTCCCCAGAAGGCCTCCCCCCCCCCGGTTATATAGCAATTTCAATATTAAAAAATAAACAAGATAACAATTCAAAGCTCTCATACTAATCACTTTTACTTAGAAGTAAACAATGTATGTACTAGAAGTAAACAGTGTATCTACTTTGATTTCAATGAGTGTACTCTCTGACTGTGATTTAGTTTGGTATCACCCTATGCCTTTACAAAGAACCACCTATCCATGCATCTGTATGGCCTTATAATGCTTGATGGACACAACTGATTACTGTTTCCCTTTCTATATTTATAGGATCCAGAGGGCGTGGTACCTATCGCACAAAGGAGGGCTTGGTGTTGGTGTATGTGTTTTGGATTAGCTTTTATGCTTGCTGTGGTGATACTTGGGGGTGCCTATCTATACAAGTATTTTGCATTCCAGGTAGGTTGAATATATTAAATGAGTAAATACTTTAATTGTTCTCTTGGTACTATTTTGACAAATTTCTGCTAGTTACCCAACTTTAACTCTTTTTTAAAAAGGTGAAGGTAAAATCCCCAACATATTCAAAGCGCTACCCCTTGTATACTTAAGAGCTAATTCACATGTTAATTTTAATCTTTTTGTAAGGAAAGTTCCTGCATTTAACATGTATGGCCAGGGATCACCAGTTTGGGGGGACTGGTTTTACTTGCCAGCCCCAAATCAGTTGTTCAGGGATAATAAATCTGCTCCTCTTTCCAGCTTCAAGCTTGGAATTGAGAGCTGAAACAAATGTTCCCCCAACAAATTAGAGACAGAGGGAGGATAGAGGCTTCTTCTGCATCTGCATCTAATGGCTGCTGCAAGCTCAGCTACAGATAGGTGCTTCAAGCTCACAACTGGGAGAGTTGAGGCACAGATGCAAGCCTGTGTAAGCTCTCTTCTTCCATTGAGCACAGAGCACAGATTGAGACAGAGGCAAGATGGGACGGCTTAAGGCAGGGGTGTCTAACTCAAATTCATCGGGGGCCGCATCAGCAGTTTGGTCATCCTCAAAGGGCCAGTTGTATCTGTAGGACTTACAGTACAGGAGAGAAGGGTTCAGGCAGCCGTTGGATCTGTCACATCACAGGATGGCATGCGCTCAATATAAAAACAAGTGGAGGTTTCCTGAATGCATGTAAAGTGGAGGTTTCCTGTGTAGAACGGCCGGCGCCGCTAGAGGGCAGACATTCTCTGGCTTGTAGGCTGCCGCGCATGCACTGAAGAGGCGGCTTTCTTGTGTCAAAAAAAAAAAGCGAGAATAAAAGGTGAAGGCCGGCGGCGGCTACACGGGCCACATGACGAGGTCTGGCGGGCCGGATTTGGCCCGCGGGCCTTGTGTTTGACACCCGTGACTTAAGGCATGGGTAGGCAAACTAAGGCCCGGGGGCGGATCTGGCCCAATCGCCTTCTCAGTCTGGCCCACGGACGGTCCAGGAATCAGCGTGTTGTTGTTTTTTTAAAATAATTTTTAATAATTTTTTAATTATTCCTTTAATTATTATTATTATTAATTATATTAATAGAATGTGTCCTTGTATTTAAAATGCATCTCTGGGTTATTTGTGGGGCATAGGAATTCGTTCTCCCCCCCCTCAAAATACAGTCTGGCCCCCCACAAGGTCTGAGGGACAGTGGACCGGCCCCCTGCTGAAAAAGTTTGCTGACCCCTGGCTTAAGGGTATGAGGGAATAGAGATTGGGAGGTGATCTGTTTATTTCCCCCCAATGAACTTTTCCATTAGAAAAATGAGAAAATTGAGAGAAAATAAAAAATTGTGCAAATGTTTTTCAAAATGATATATGAAATCCTCTTTCAATCATTGTTTAGAAATATTTTTCAGCCAACTCGCTGCTTCAAAACAACTAGATACAAGCTTCAAAGGCAATAATGTTAGTGATTGCTGATTGAATTCTCTGAATTGCTCAGTAGGGATTCGGTGCTGGAAACTATTTTAAAAGCTTCAGAATGCAGAACACTTCAGGTATTTGATCCAAAGGAGGAGTCATATCAACCATATTTCCCCTGCAACATGACTGCTAAACATATTTACAGTATAGCCTATAACACACTTCAGATTCCTCCATATTGTGCATCAAATGAAAAATGTGATGCATGTTTGAAAATGCATATGTGCAATTGGGGAATAAATTTAACATGAAAAATTGGGGAAATGTCTTTCTTTTCTTTTTTTCAAATCTTTGAAGCTCAAAGTTCAAAATCCAAAGCTATACACCTGAAAGATGATGATTAGATGAGACAAAATAAATGGGTTATTCTGTTATTTTCAATTACATATTGAAAATTGATGGAGTAGGATATAAATAATTCAGGGTTCAAGATAACTAATCAATTATGTGCATACATGACATCAGCTTCCTGTTCATAATTATGCTACAGTAATATCCAAATTTATTGCAGTTCTTTAAATACATTGAGTTAAATCCAGACTTAGTCAAAACTGAATTAACACCTATTGATTTCATACTTGAAGCATGACTAATAGGAATATTTTTTTCTATAGGGAAACGCTAAATACAAGAATATTTAGAATTTTTTCCTCTAAAAGCCAAAGTTTCTTCAGCATAATGCTGGTCTAAATATTGGTTCCAAACCTTCATAATAAAACTTTCCTTTATTTTCTACAGTGTTCATAGTTTCAATTTTAGACTATTAAATTTTATTTTTAATCTAAATTTTCCTGTTAAGAAAATATGATATAATAAATATTTATAGCAAAGCTTCCAGGGTATTTTGCAAAAACACAGTAAGTTATGTGTGATATTTTATTGTTTTTAAGAACATGCAATAATAATAATTTTACCATTGGTTGCCATTGGTTTGATTTGAATTAATTTTATAATGAATGATTTTAGAGTGTTGTGTTGTGTTGTACTGTTGTACTGTTTTATTGTTGTTAGCTCTCCTGAGTCCTGCTTCGGCTGGGGAGGGCGGGATATAAATAAGATTTATTATTATTATTATTATTATTATTATTATTATTATTAATTATTATTATTATTATTTACCCCACCCATTTGGCTGGGTTGCTCCAGCCACTCTGGGAGGCTTCCAATTCATAAAAGCATAATAAAAATCAAACATTAAAAATGTAAGCTTAGGAGATGTAAGTCTAGGTTTGAGAAGAGAATCTATAATGTATGTATTTCTGTTTTCCCAAACCACTCCCACAGTATTTTTAATTGACTTAAAAACTTACAGATATTTCCCCCCCGAAATTTCCTGTCTCTAGCTGGACACATGGACCTGCCTGGGTTACACCTGCTCTTCACGCCCTGCCTCCCCTCCACTCGGCTTCTTGAAATAGCTTTGAGATGAAAGAGAAAATAGCACTTTAGTGCATAAGGAAGGGATGTGGTACATATTAATGGTTTAAGGGCGATTATAAGTGCCTGAAAGCTTTCATAATATTTGCTTCACTTTTAACTTTGCCCTTTAGGAAAATGGCGTTTACTTCTGTGGAATAAAGTATATTGAGGATGGCTTAACATTAAGTGAGCCAGATTCAGGCGCCCCAGCTCCCCGTTACCAGATCATTGAAGAGAACATTCAAATCCTCAAGGAGCAGGAGGTGGAGTTCATCAGTGTGCCTGTTCCAGAATTTGCTGACAGTGATCCAGCTGATATCGTTCATGACTTTCACCGGGTAAGGACAGTGTGTAATGCGCGTGAGAGTTTCTTGCCATATGCTTGTTTGTAGCCATGGATTGGTTGTGTTGACTTTCAAAAGCAGGCTGTAGGGCTGTGGTTCAGTCCCTGACATCTCTGACTGGGCTTGGAAAGGCTTGTATCTGAGACCTGGAGAGCTGCTGCCAGGCGGCATAGACTAGGGTGGGCAATGTATTTTCACCTGAGCCTCTTACTTGTTCCTGACCAGTCTTCTGGAGGCTGCATGCCAGGAGAGGGCAGTGCCACCATGAATAAGGCCACTGCTCACATGCATCCACAAGTGACACAAAAGCGATGCATACACTCAAGCAGCACACACATACCAGCTTCTCATGTGCCATGCCTTATGTAGCCTTTGGGAACTGGCACATCAACTACCCTTTCATGATGGAACTGCCACTCCTGATGAGTTCATTGAAGATCCAGTGCGCAGGCTGTATTGGAAATGATGCCCTTTTCCAGTAATGCTCGGATACTGGCACTGATTGCTGAACGTTCTGGCGCAGAGGTTGTATTGTGAAATTGGAGAGAGGCCAGCATGGGGCAGGTGAAGCCTTTCCCCCCTTCTCTCTGTCTCCCTTCCTTCCTCCCTTCCCTTCCTCCCTCTCTCTCTCCAATTCTTTTACTGCTCTAGAAAAACCCCTCGAATTCTGATTTGTCTACTTTGCATAAATTGGGTTGTCTTACTGTAGTAACTGAAATTCAACACATAATTATAGAACCCTGCATATTAATCTGATATTTATTTTAGAGTGTTGAATAAGGAAAATCACATTAAGCATACTTTGATTGTCATCTACCATTTTGGATAGTTTGCATGTGACTTCAGATACCTGGAACTTGGGGGTTGTACTGTATAATAACAGTTCTCCTCCAAATAGTTTAAATCACATGTCCAGAAAACCATCACATTTACAATTTGAAAACATTTAGTACATAAAAAAGTACTAGGTTTTATTGTGTTTTGCACTTCTTAAATTAGGCCTGGGATATTCGTGCATCAAAAAGGGGTGGTGGGAACCTCAGCTGGCAGAATGGTTTGTGCCACTTCAGGTAATTGGATCACATTTTTTTTAGTGCTTCCCAATGTGAAAGACACTGCTCCCCCCGCAAAAGGAAGACACAACCACAGAAAACTAGCACAGAAGACTGGACTTTCCTTAGTGCTAGTTTTGTTTTATCTGAAAGGACATTACAAATAGTATCTGCAAAGGCAGGCATTCAGCAGGAAAATGAAGTAGCAATTAGAATGATTACTCATACATAATTTTGTATGTTTAAAATTACTAACATGCTATTTGTGACATCTTCTCATCAGAGACTTACAGCTTACCTTGACCTCAGCCTGGATAAATGCTATGTTATTCCTCTAAACACGTCGGTTGTTATGCCGCCTAAAAACTTTTTGGAGTTGTTGATCAACATCAAGGTATGATTAAAATTCATGTTTCTTTTTGAATATATTCAGGCTAGATGATTAAACTTTCATACTGGAGATATAAGTGTATGTAAACATGAAAGAGCACTTAATGTACTACAGGACAGCAGAATGTTGTAACTTCATTAGCTAATTTTTTATTTATAAAGTCATTTTAAGAATTTAAAAAATAATAATTACACTGTACACAATTCAAAAGCATAAATTACATTGTTTGAAGAATGTGGTTTAAGTCTACCTTGTCTATAATCAGTTAATTTTTACATTATAGCATATACATAAAACTTGTTTACGCATTCAAACAACTTCTCAACAAGAATGCTGTTTCACAGAATAGGGGTAGTCACACTGAAAGCAATGCTTGGAGCTGTGGTTGACTGGGCTTCTGATATTTTTGATATATCAAGGAGTAACTGTCCTGCAGAACACAGTGACTTACTGAGTAGATAAGAGTTAAGGGGGTCTCTGAAGTAACCTGGTCCAGTTGTTTTGAAAAATCTTAATACAGATCATTAATATTCATTTTTTAAAGTAATCTTGTCTTGAGGGCCATTTTTGCTAGTAGCCCAAACCTTTCAGTTTAAATTTGAGTTCCCCATTATGTCCAAATTGAGAGAACTGCAGTAAACTTTAGTTATGGAAGGGTTGCCATATGTCCGGAATTTCCTGGACATATCCAGAATACTCCAGTCTCTAGCTGTGTCTGGGTGGAAAGCAGTCAGATGTCCGGGAAAATCTGGATGTATGGCAGACCTTGTCGGTAGTGCCGTTTTTGCTTATTACCCTTATAAAAATTAGCCTAAAAAGCTCAACAAGTTTGGCCAAAAAAAGCAGAACAACTTTTTTGTCTGGATTTTCACTGTTTGAAATATGGCAACCCTAGCTATGGTTATTTTAAAAATTAGTGTTATAGTGGTAGCATTAAGCCAAAAACCTTTCAGCAGCTTTGAGAGATCTTATTGAATATATTAACAGGGCAAAACTGCCACATTCCTTGACATTAGCCTTTGCAGAAATATGTGATACAATAGTCATCTATGATTATTTATATCAACTGTCCATCAAAATGTGATTCACCATTTCTCCTCTATTAGGTTTTATTGTTTTCTAAAGTGTGCACAATTGATAAAGAGTATTTTTTAAAAGCAGTTTCCTTCTACCTTCTGCAAAAAGTCCCTCCCTCCAACACACATTCTGCGAACTGAACTTTTTTTTCCACAGAGCAATTGTAAAAACGACCCATCTGACATCATTAACATTATTGAGACTATACTGTTGCACTTTTATTTGGGTTGATGTAGGCTGGAACATACTTGCCTCAGTCCTACTTGATTCATGAGCAGATGATAGTTACTGATCGTATAGAAAATGTGGATCAGCTGGGCTTCTTCATCTATCGCCTCTGTCGTGGCAAAGAGACCTACAAATTGCAGCGCAAGGAAATGCTGAAAGGTATGGTTGGCATGTGGATGGGAAAAAAGAAAGGTACCTCAACTCTGTTGAGGGTGATGGCCCTCCTGTTATGTGCCATATAAAATAGTGAAAGGGTAGCGTCCCAGTGCTCTGTATTCATATTGTGACAGCCTGAGACTGCAACTTTGCTGCAGTTCAAGTGTAATCGCGTTTGTTGGCCCTCATGCTAAACAGCTACTGTATTTTTTGCTCTATAAGACGCACCAGACCACAAGACGCACCTAGTTTTTGGAGGAGGAAAACAAGAAAAAAAAATATTCTGAATCTCAGAAGCCAGAACAGCAAGAGAGATCACTGCACAGTGAAAGCAGCAATCCCTCTTGCTGTTCTGGCTTCTGTGATAGCTGCGCAGCCTGCATTCGCTCCATAAGATGCACACACATTTCCCCTTACTTTTTAGGAGAGAAAAAGTGAGTCTTATAGAGCAAAAAATACAGTACATGGCAACTCTTAGCACTGAGGACAGTTTTTTGTGCCATTGAATATTGTGCCTTGTACACTGTTGCGATATCCGTAATTGCATGTTTAGCACTGTGATCTGATTCAGAGAATATGCTTCACTAAGAACTGTAATAATAAACGTATAAATGGAATGGTGAACTCATGGACAAAAGACAAAAAACCTATTTCACGTGGTATTTGATTATTTAACCAGTTTGCCAGTTTGAATCATGATACTTTTATGCATCAAGCACTTTGCATAAGATTTAACAACAGTGCAGTGAGCACCAGTCAGATGTAAGCCGAGTCACCATTATTTTCAATGGGTGACAGGCATGAGGTTAAACATTTACCATTCAAATTAGGGGACTAAAAATTGCTTAACTTGGGCTGAATCATGAGTTGCAGCATCTCATGATATGTTGGAACAGAATTGACTAATTTTGCTGGAGCATTTTTAACAAAAGTAACTGTTGAGGCTTTCACCATAGCTCTTCAGTTGGGTAGGAAGAACATGACAGGGATGGCTGATCTGTGGCTCTTCAGACATTGTTGGACGCCAGCTCCTGTCAGCCAGAACCAGCATGGCCAATGGTCAGAGATAATGAGAGTTGTAGTCCAGCAATATCTGGAGAGCCAATGTTAGCTACCCCTGGTATAAGGTGGCATATCTTGCATTTGCCTGCCTTTGGCAGCAGAAACTGTGAGCTATGCTGGGGCAAAACTGAATTTAGTAGTAGCCTTTTCTAGAGCCTAGATTTGTTATACTTTGTATGATGATCCTGATTAAAGGACAAAAGTATCAGATGCATCAAATTGGTTCAACAAGAACTGTACATATGAGCAACTCTCTTGTGATAAGACTGCTCAGAGCAAGTCTTGAGAGAGCCACTGTGTCTGCTTTTCAGTTCATTAAATGTCTGCAGCTCCCTGCATCATCCAGCATCCGTAGATTTGCAGAGAGATTTGCAGCCTCCAGCCTTCACAACCTTCCCATCTTGACTCTCCCATGTACTTTATATGTGTCTTGCAGGTGCTCATCAATGCCCTAGTGCAGCTGAGGGGCCTGAAGGAAGGTGGTGGTTTGAATTCTTGAATTTAAGCCACTTTCTCAGGGAAAACAAAAAACAACAACCCACTCCAATTAAAAACTGAACTTTTATTTTCAGAAAAGCAGTTTGCATTCAAAACATTTTCACCAGCACTTTGAATACTTTCTGCCTCTATAACTGACCTGTCAGCTAATAAAAAGTCACAGGGAATCTCTTTGAAGGCCCAGCACCCATCAGCTGGGAGCAGCTCTAAAGGAAGTTGCTGTAACAGTTCCAGTTACCTCCTTTGAACTTTGGCATACACCAGGCACATGTCATTGTGATGCCAGGCTATTGATGGGTGGGTGGTCAAAGTTCAGGGTGGGGGAGATAAGCAGCTGGCCTGCTGGCCAAACCCTATTAATGATCTACAGAGTCTCCAGTTTGACAGAATCCCTCACAACAGTTTTCACAGGAAACAAAAGGCAACTATCTTTTTTTTAAAAAAAATCTTTATATTCTATTCACTTTCCCACAACAGGAATGCAGAAGCGTGAAGCAAGTAATTGCCGAAAGATTCGACACTTTGAGAACAGGTTTGTCATGGAAACACTCATCTGTGAAGAATAGACATACTGTTGTGACTGAAAATACACACATTGACCCCGCCCTTTATATTATGTGCAGTGATCTTTATTTTAAGTCATTTATGTAAGTAGTGGACAAGGCTTTATAGCTGAATGCCAACACTTTTTATCTTACAATAAACCTTTTTAACGTTTTCCCATATTTTGAAGCATGGTGCCCTTTTTATATGTTTGAATAGCTGCTATATAAAGTCTTAGTTGTTAGTACATTTCATGTAATGAACCTTTAAGTAATACCAGGTCAATAATTTATCCCATTTTAGAGTAAAATTGGAGAATAATTCATCTGAATTTATTATAAAGAATACATGCACAAATGGACTGCAACTCTTGAGATTTTTAATAGCATATTACTTGCAACGTTGGGGAAGCATTGGGAAAACAATTTGTAATAAAAGTGCAATTCATTTTCTTCTTTTAATACAGTCTCGTTTAAGTTTGATTTCCAAGTCGCTGTTCTAGTATAAGCATCTGCTGTAACAAAGTTAAGCAGTAACAGAATGTTACTGACGTGTATATATGCTATGTATGTGCAGTGAAAATAAATATTACAAACCTGTTTGTCTAAATGTTTTTGTAACCTTTCTTTGAGCAATTTTCTTTATATGCTTATTCTCTGGGAATGTTTGAATTACTGGATTTTAATGCTAATAATATTTTAGAGCAGACTTGAGACTAAAATACTATAAATCACTGTATGGATTAAACAACAGAAACCATTATTAAGTGGGAAATCCTAACAAGTAAACAGAGAAAATTGCTTCATGTTCTCAATTTTGTTTGTCCTTTTTCCACCACAGTTAGTTACCACAGTTGCCCCAGTGAAAGGGCCTTGCTGGGTTGCCAGTTGTGTTGCTAGAATGTGCCCCAAAATCATCCAAGTGACCTCAGTGAGCATTTCAATTTCAAATACTCAGATTATTTCTACTTTAAGTTAAGTATTTTTATTTATTTACTTAATTGGGGATGGCAGCTGTCCTCTTGGCTACGCCCATGTCAATGTATTTATGTCCACAGCATTCCCCTGATCCACGAAACTTGTAACTATCCAAAAAAGAAACGAGATTTGTCTGACAGGGCTTGTTTTCAAGAAACCCATGCTGGGTCTTAGTAATTGCCACATCCTTTTCTAAAGTGCCCACTATTGAGATTAGCTAGGTTTTTCCTTACCACCTCATTTCCTGTCTTGGGCTGCAGCTCCCTCCTGATATCATTTATTATGTTATCACCAGATTGGGCATTATTTTCTTTTTGGATGAAGATGGAGGCAAAGTAGGGTGGAATCTACACACACATAAAAACTGCTCTGAAAATGCCCTTTTTTTTTTAAGTGTTCTTAAAAATACAGTACATTGAATTTTCCATAAGGCTCATCATCGCCATCTAGTGTCTCATTGTATATTGCACTTAAAACACACTTAAAATGTTTTTTTATTTGCAGCTGTATAGCTGAGTCCTAAGTGTTGAGGAGTTTTGCCTTCTGTCACCCAATAGCATTTCTTTGTCTTCTCCACACAAATGACTTACCACTTGCTTGTTCTTCCTCTTGCTTCAAACACAGGCAAAGAAACCTTTATTATTTTTAATGTCTCTTTCAAGCCTGAGCTCATTCTGAGCTTTAGCCTGGCTGACCATCACCCTGCAACTGTTGGCTTCTCATGTGATTTCCCCTTTCTTCCATTTTTATACATGCCCTTCTTAAATCTCAGCTCATCTGTAAGCATTCTTTAAATGGCTCTTTCTTGTTGGAATTGTCTGCATTTGGGCCTTAAGTATTTCACCTTTAAGAAACTCCCATCCTTCTTGGACTGCCTTCTCTTTAAGTATTTCTGACCATGAGATCTCACCCAGTAGCTCCTTAAGCTTTTTGAAATTGGACACCTTGAAGTGCAGATTGCATGTGTGACTAAACGCAGCTCTCCCTTGCTTCTGAATCATGAAACCCAGGAGGACTTGACCACTCCCTTCTACGTTTCTGAATACAGGTGGTGACTATTTCGTGCATGGGTTCTGCTCCTGGTCCCTGCATGCTCCACCTTGCCCCCGTTCTGGCTTCTTCCTGGTCCAAAAGGACCTACGTCGGTGGTCACACATCAGTGGGGTGCACACAATATGGTTGCCATCTTTACTTCCACTTTGTCAGTTCCTCCCTATTGGTGAGTACAAAGAGGGACTGAAGGGTTCAAAAAATGATTTCTCCAAAGTGAGTGACTGGGTGGTAAAATTTCAAACAAGTGCAAAATGATGCATTTTTTAGGGGGGTATTTTTTGGGGATGCAGGTGGTGCTGTGGTCCAAACCAGAGCCTAGGACTTGCTGATCAGAAGGTAGGCAGTTTGAATCCCCGTGACGGGGTGAGCTCCCGTTGCTCAGTCCCAGCTCCTGCCCACCTAGCAGTTCGAAAGCACATCAAAGTGCAAGAAGATAAATAGGTACCGCTCCGGTGGGAAGGTAAACTGCGTTTCTGTGCGCTGCTCTGGTTCGCCAGAAGCAGCTTAGTCACTCTGGCCACATGACCTGGAAGCTGTACGCCGACAAACGCCGGCTCCCTTGGCCTATAGAGCGAGATGAGCACTGCAACCCCAGTCGTCTGCAACTGGACCTAACCGCCAGGGTTGCATTTTTATTACCATATTTTTTGCTCTATAAGACGCACTTTTCCCCCTTCAAAAATTAAGGGGAAATGTGTGTGCGTCTTATGGAACGAATGCAGGCTCCTTGGCTTCAGCGATAGCAACGCGAAGCCTCCGAAGCGCAGAGGAGAGCTCCCCCTGTGCTCCGGAGGCTTCGCGTTGCTTTCGCTGAAGCCGCCTGAAGCTGCGTTCCGGGGCTTCAGGCAGCTACCCGCAAGCCTTCGGAGCGCAGCAGGAGTTCCCACTGCACTCCGAAGGCTTGCGGATAGCCGCCTGAAGCCTGGAGAGCGAGAGGGGTCGGTGCACACCGATCCCTCTTGCTCTCCAGGCTTTGCGTCGCTGGAAAGGCGCTGCACAGTTTTCCCTCTGCGCAGCGGCCCTTCAGTGAAGTGGGAGGAGAAATGGAAGGGGCTCCGTTTCTCCTGCCGCTTCGCTGAAGGGGCGCTAAGCAAAGAGGTGCAGAATTAACCCCCCCCCCCGTTCTCCCCCTCCTATGGTCTGGTGCGTCCTATAGAGCGAAAAATAAATAAATAAAATTTCACAGATGTGATGGTGGCAATGGACCAGGAATGAGACCTTGGAGTGGTGGTCGATAGCTTGATGTGCACCATTAGCAGCAGCAGCAGCAGCTGTTAAAAAGGAAAATTCCATGTTTGTGACCAAGGAGTTGAGAAGAAAACAGGTGCCCAGTTCTGGCCCCCCTCACTTCAAAAGGGTCGGGGCAGAGGGAAGAAAGTGCCTCTGGGCGCAGCGTCCCACTCGAGGCCCCGCTTCTACGGGAGCAGCGCTGGGCTGCCACAGGCACGCAGGACCAGGCTCTCTGCCCCGCTCGGAGCCCACGACCCGGCCGGGGCAGCCCGGCATGCTTTGCGAGCGGCGTCCTTCTGCCCCGGAAGTGACGCAGGGGGCGGGAATCTGCCGGAAGGAGGGGCGGGAGCCGCGGGCGCCGGTGGGAGGCTGGTCCGGCTGTGGCGGCGGCGGCGCCCGGGATGGCGACCCCCAGGACCCCCAGGAAGACGGAGGCGCCGCCCGCCGGCCAGGCCACGCCGGAGCGGGACAGGTGAGGCTCGCCGGGAGGGAGGGCGAGGCGGGGGCGCGGCGTTTTCTCTCGGTTGTGGCGAAGGGTCCCTTCCGGGACAGAAGGAGCCGGGCGGGGGGGCTCCGGAGGGTCCGGGGCAGCTTGGCGTCTCCCCGGCGCGGGGCGTGGAGGATGCCCGCCCGCCCGCCTCCCTCCCTCGCCCGCCCGCCCGTTGCTCCGGCGGGAGTCGCGGCGCCTCACCTGCCACCGGCAGAGAGAGAGGAGGACAGCGCTGCCCCCTCGTAACTCTCCCGCAGCCCGAGCAGATATTCTGAAAAGGAGGACGATGTGTGGGAAACAGAGAGAAAGGAAACGGCACCAGGGACACCAGGAACTTGGCAAGGGAACACAGATCCCGAAATGGATCTCCTCTCTCTCTCTCTCTCTCTCTCTCTCTCTCCCCGGCAAGGAACTTTTATTCTGACCCAGTCCTCTCGTAGGGAGTGAGGTGAGGATTCCCCTGGCATCCCCAGCTCCCACTTCCGCCTCCACCAGACTCCAGCTGTCTCTTCCTGGGACCCCAGCTGCTGCTGCTGCCATCCTGGCAACTACAGTGGTACCTCGGGTTACATACGCTTCAGGTTACAGACTCCGCTAACCCAGAAATAGTACCTCGGGTTAAGAACTTTGCTTCAGGATGAGAATAGAAATTGTGCTCCGGCGGCATGGCAGCAGCAGGAGGCCCCATTAGCTAAAGTGGTGCTTCAGGTTAAGAACAGTTTCAGGTTAAGATCAGACCTCCAGAATGAATTAAGTACTTAACCCAAGGTACCACTGTATAGCTGACACATCTGCATTCCAGCACACTTTTGATCCTGGTGACATCCGGAATGTCATAGAGATAGGTTAGAAAATAAATAGAGTGCCCTTGCTCCATGTCGTGCTCTATCACTAGAGGTTTAGTTATAGGAAGATGGGACGTACGGTTGGCCAGAAATACAGATCTTATGGATGACGTCTCATGCCTTTCTCCCGCCAAATGGAAATGGATAAAATTAGTGTCTAATCAGAAAAGCTTGTTCTAGCCCAAGGCAACGCATGGGGGAGTCCAGCATGGCAGCCATATTTTTGTCACGACCCACCTTGGGTACCAGCCCACTGGTTAAGGATCCGTGCCTTGTCCTGAGCATAACCTCTAGGACTTGTATGTATTTCTACCATTCTCCCTTGGCTAGGTTTAATCAGACATGAAGGGCAAGGCTTGCAATAGCACGTTGTTAGGTGCATAGTCACAAGCACTTTGTCAAAAATAAAAGGCTGCAAAAACTGAAATGAATCCCATAAAGCATGATTTGATGAATCATTGGAAATCTCACTGGGAGCTGCATCAGTCATTCATACAACCAGCTTTAAAATCTAAATCTCAAAAATTATTTCTGTCAGGTTAGAACCTTTCTTGTGAGCCAATAGTACTGTTTGTTTACTATAGCTATCATTTTGCACAAAAGTTACTAATTTGGTTTTGGAATCACTGAGACCTCAGTTGCATCTGCAAATGTTTGCAAGGAATTTGCACGCTTACTTCAAAAGTTAGCCAGACTTAGTGGCAGCTCTCAGTGCAAAACCTTTCTTTAGATGACTGCTTGTTCTATTAATGGAAAGATTTTACAAATTGAGTAGAGTGTTGTCCCAATAAAACGCACCAAACCCCCCCCCCCCAAAAAAAGCATCCTAAAACTAATTATAATTAAATGGGTTCTGATATTTGTAGATTTTAATAAACTGCAGCTGATGTTCTTTAATGTATTTACCAATAATTGTCATCATCATCAAACCTTTATTGCATTAGCATACAGCCATAGCAAGATAAGACAAAAAAGCAAGAGAGAAATAACCTGATAAAACAGAATTCAGACGATATTACGGGCATTGTAACATTTAAATTACCCTAAAACAATAATATAAAATTTAGTTGCCAGCACCGGGAATCTAAAATGCAGATGTATATAAAACATATAATGGCCCCAAAATAGGCTCGGCACATTAGGTTAAAAAGGTAATACAAAGAATTAAAACAGGTCCAGGTCTGGGACACACTACCCAGTCAGTGTAGCCCTAAGTTTCAAAGCCTGCACTATAAAGATTGCCACCCCACGTGAAATTTGGGGATTTGCGTCCACAAGAAGGAATTTCAAACAGTCTTCCTTAGATGTGATGGTGGGCGGGATCAAGAGGAGGAGCTTAGTTCTTATTAGCTCATAAATAGGGCAGTAGAAAAAGAAGTGTATGAAGTCCTCTACTTCATTCATTGTGCATGGACAAAGACGCTGAGTAATGGGGGTCTTAAAGTAAATCCCCTGCAAGAAGGCCGTGGGTATAGAATGGAAACGGGCCATGGTAAACGCTCTTCTCAAATTGGGCTCCGTCAGGTCTATCAAGTAGTTGGCAAGTGATCTTACCACTTTCACTTTAGGGAGCCACTTGGAGAGGCGAGCTGTGGCGGACTGTGCCCGGTCCATGGCCTCGTCTCTTGTAAGAATCCAGGCCCGGATATTGTGATGGTCCCAAGATGACAGCGTGTCAAGATCTGGGAGGGAGTAGCGTGCCGTGATAATCTCCATGGCCTTGGACCATTTGTTGTTAAAAGCACAAGTTAAAAAGGCTTGCCTGGCTAGTAGGGAGCCTGGGGCTTTGATTAATTTACAATAAAAACTAATTATTCTAATGTGGGCTCTCGCAACAATAGAGGGGAGGCCCAGTTCTGTTCTTAACTGTGCAGCAACCGAGCCCCTGGGGAGGCCCAGTAACTTTCGTGCAAAAGAGTTTTGTAGAATCTCGAGCCGTTGTAGTGTTTTTAAATTCCACCCCCAGATTTCAACCCCATACAGTAACATCGGGAGGACTTTGCTGATAAATGCTTTTCTGATTGGAGGAACCAACTGGCCGCCTTTTGCATAGAAGAATTTCTCCAAGGCTTTGATGGTTCTACGGGCAGCCAGGATGGTCATATTTAGGTGAGCTGACCAACTAAGCCCATGCTGAAAAGTGATGCCCAAATACTTGAATGCTGAACAATATTCAATAGAGTGGCCCTCAAAATTCCAGAATGGCTTCCGAGTTTTCGTGCCAAAAGTAAGAATTTTGGTTTTGGCGAAATTGATTTTGAGGGAGTTGGTATCACAATATGTCATGAGTCCTCTGAGCATGTCGTTTAAGCCCTGCTTGGTTAAAGACAGTATCACCATGTCGTCCGCATAGAGTAATATGGGGATCTTGCGCTGTTGTAAACAGGAGGCAGATTGGTTTAGGGCCTTCATGGTTGTAACGATGTCATTAATGTAGAAATTAAATAGAAAAGGGGCCAAGAGGCAGCCCTGTTTGACCCCTTTATTCAGAGGGAAAGAATCAGAAAGAGCTCCCAGAGGGCCAAATTTTACTCTGGCCGATATGTCATTATGAATTTCCATAAGAAGGTGGAGGAGTCTCTTATCTATGTTGGTGTAACTAAGCTTCTGCCATAGCCTAACTCTAGGGATGGAGTCAAAAGCGGAGGTCAGGTCCACAAAAGCCGCGTGTAGTTTGCAGTTGAACCTGTTTAGGTATTTATCAATCAATGTAAATAGAACAAGACATTGGCCAGATGTACTATGACCTTTACGGAAGCCAGCCTGTTCCGGATGGAATAGCTTTGTTTCTTCTGCCCACTCGATTAATTTCTCTAACAAGAATCTAGAGTATACCTTGTATGATATGTCCAGCAGGCTAATAGGTCGATAGTTACGCGGATCTTGTGGGTCCCCCTTTTTATGTATTGGGATGACTATGCTCTGCTTCCAGTTAGGTGGAATCTTAAGAGTAGCATTAATAGTGGTAAAGAGAGATGCTAAAATAGGGGCCCACCACGTCTGGTTTGATAAAAATACCTCAGGTGGTATCATATCCTCCCCCGGGGATTTATCCCCTGATAGCATGCTAATTAGTTGTAGACATCTCTCTGGGGAAACTGGTTCCCAGGTGGGCAAGGCAGATGCTGGAAGAGAAGAGACTACGTTTACTTCAGGATCTGGGGCGGAATACAGCTGAGCAAAGTGAGAGTGCCAACTGGCTGCTGTGATATTATTAACGATGAACGAGTGGGGTCTTAAACCTGCATTAATTAAATTCCAGAATTTCTTGTCGTCACGGGTTTTAATGGCCACTGACAGGGCCGTCCAGCGTTCTTTCGCAAAGAGCAATTTCTTATGTTGAAGCAACTTCTTGTAGAATGAACGGAATTGGGCTAACTCCCTGATTTTGCTCTGGGAGCTGTCTGATTTCATATCAGACTGAAGAAATCTAAGCCAACTTCTGCACTGTTTGCATTCTTGGTCGAACCAAGTTTGATTCTTCCAGGTTAGAATCGCACGGGGAGGTTTCGTGAGTGAGGGAAGCAAGTAGGCTAGAATTTGCTGGAAAGTTGAGAAATGATTCACATTCGTTGTTAACAGCTGAGCTTTCAAGGCTAGGATCTCAGGGGAATTTAGGAGGACTTTTATGTCTTGCTCCAGATAGATATCCCACTTCTTACGTCCGGGGGCTAAGATCAGTGGGTCCTGGAGGTGGAATGAGCTGGGAAGCCCCAGCTGTGTGTGGGGGAAGGAGATGGCGATTGGAAGGTGGTCACTTTCGGTTCTGTTGAACACATTGAAGCAATATGCCTTATCATTAAATGCCGAGGAGGACCAGATGTAGTCTATAACGCTTGCCCCTCTCGAACCTAGAAAAGTATAGAATCCCCCGGACCAGTCTTTGGGTGTGCCATGCAAGCTGTGCAGCCCGCAGTTTATGGTAAGCTCCAGTAGTATGATGCCAGCCCTATTGATGGTCTTATCATGTGAGTTCCACGTAGGAAACCACTCTTCTTCTATGAATAATTGCGACTTATGGGTGAATGAGCCTATATCTGCTCCGATTCTGGCGTTAAAGTCCCCCATTATAAGGATCTCTGACTTTGGAAATTCAGCCACCGATTTATCGAGGATAAATCTTAAATCCTCCCAAAACTGATTTGATTGAGAAGGGGAGGAGGTAGATGGATTGTACAAGTTTACACATATGAAGTCCCCAACCGAGCTATTAGTGATATGTAAAGTTTGAATGGAATTACTCTCTAACCAAAAGAGAGGAGAGATATTAAGTTGAAGCTCCTGCGAAACAAATGTTGCCAGGCCACCACTAGGGCGCCCATACAAATGTGTTTTGGACGCAGGAATCACAAAGGCGTCATAGCCCGGTAGGGATGGGGGGGGGTGACGATTCTAGGCACCAGGTCTCTTGTATACCCATAATCTGGAATTTCGCTAAAAACTCTTTCATATCCCCGCCATCCTGTTTGGATGTCCATCCCGCCACATTCCAGGATAGCACATTAAAGCAGTTTGAAGAGGGACTATGTGCTAGTCAGTTACTCTGGTTACTGGTGGGAGAGGCATTGCCAAGGGTCTGAGACAGCACCAGGCGTGAAGTTGCCGGAGGTGACGAAGGGGTGGTAATTTGATTGATATGTCCAACAGGGTCATCAATAAGACCTGAGCTGTCTCTTTGCACAGTGGCTTCCTTAACGTTTATGTATTGGCTTGAAGAGGTTGTGGGTAAATGAGGTTCTGCCAAAAGAGGTTGACTGGCAAAGGACGAGGATGTACAGTCATCTGAGTGGGCCGCACTGATTGAAGACTCCAGGTCAGGCATAGATGAATAGGACATTGACAGATTTCCAAGATGGGGGGTGTTTGGCGCCTTGCTCTTTAAGACGAAGGGCGAAGTAGTTGATTGCAGATCTATTAGTAGAGGTGAAGGGAGACTGCGTTGCGACGGAGTATGAGGAGCTTCCGCCAGGCAGGCTGCCATATCATCCGTTAATGGAGTCCCAATATTTGGCAGGGATTTCTGGGGTGTTAGCCCCTTCGTGACTGCGTTCCTTTGATTTAGTAGGTTACTATGACCAGATTTTGAGGAGATTTTTTTCTCTTGAAGTACATGTGTAAGATGCTGCTTGAGTATATCAAGCCTATTTATAACTTCCTGCTGTTCTTCTAATGGCAACTCACCATAGGATGAGATAAGGTCCCTCTCCTCTAAAGCAGCCAGATGGTCATGCTTCTCTGTTGCTGGAGTAGATAAACCAGGTAGCTTGGGCTGAGAGGGAGGGTGAGGTTCCCGGGTGGGCAGCTTGAATTTCAAGACTATGTCGCGCCAGTCTGGTGAGCGGGTACCTTTTTGTACGATATTACGGAAAAGAGGTTTAATCCTGGTGTCGTGAAAGACTCTCGTTGGAAAGATGCCCCAGGTGGCCAAAAACGCTTTACGCCTAACCAGTAAGGAAGGAATTTTTGGTGACTGGAAGGAGAGCAGTACTTTTTGGAACCGATGGTAGTAGTTCAAAAGTTTCACTGAACTAAGATCTATTAGCGGAGGCCAAATCTGAAGGAGTTGCCTTAGATGATCTTTGATATCTCTTGAATTATTCCACCTTGGGGACCAGGGGTCACTGCTGCGTATAGTTAGATATATTTTGTTTGGTTGTAGGATCAGAGATTGAGAGTCCAATTGAGCTTTTAATAAGTGACCACCAGAACCACTTTCATGTCTAACAGGGGAGGTACACCTCTGTCCCTTTAAATCCCTCGGAGGCAGAGTGAGGTTGAGCTGCAACTCCAACAAATGGGCCTCAAGCTTTTGGTGAAGGTTATTCACCTGCATGGAGATCCCATTTATGCTCTTAAAGATGCAGCGCAGGGTCCTGGTTATTAATTGGAAATGATCGAATCCCATGCCGTCGCCCAGGGCCAACTCGGACTCCCCCTTCGAGGTGGCTCTCACTTCTTTGTCATTATCCTTAGCATTATTCGTTGCCTTCGAGTTCACCCCCTCCACTTCTATGTCGGCTGCGAGGTCAATTAAAGGATTAAAACGATTGTGAGTTTCAACCGTGTAGCTATCTTCCTCGTTATTTCTGCTACAGTTAAAAAAGAAAGAGTCAATCTTGGACTGTTTGGGCCTCGGGGGAGGCATTGCCTCGTCCAGGTCCCTTGGCCGCTTGCCATGACCCATAGTGGAGATAAGGAGAAATATCCGCAGTAATTGGCAATATCTTAATGCACCTTAGAGAGTATTGTAGGAGGCAGGGGAGTGGTAAGTAAGAAAAAGTTGGTAGAGTTCGTTGCTTACTTACAATTCTCAGTCCACATAACTCATCGCCTCTTAGGCAGCTCCGGCACAATACAACCTCTCCCCTCTTTATTATTTTCTGTTCTTCTTAGCCAGTAGACGAAGCAATGGACGAAACTGCAAGTTGGTCGCAAGGACTACAATCAATCTTCACTGGGCGTTCATTGTTACGCTAAGTCGAGTAGAGCCATAAAACAATAAAACAGTGCCAATAAAAATGGAATAAAACAGTGCCAATAAAAATGGAAACACAAGTGTGGGCTCCTTGGCAGGTGTAATACAATTATTGGAATTACCAATAATTGTATTTAAACTTTTGATCAGAATTGTGGTCCATATTTTGTAATATTGGTTCAGGAAAGCAATAGGTTAATAATGCTCTATTCTAGAGAAATAGTGGTTCTTTTTTGTTTTACCACCTGTTTGACTTAATCCCTTTTTGAGGGGGAAATATTGCATTACTTAATTTATTTCTTCTAACAAATTATATGCTAATTCCTTAATAAATGTTTTGTAATATTCTTCTGTAAAACCATCTGGCCCTGGTACAGTGCAATAACTTGATAACATTCAGTAATAGTTCCCAGGTTTCAGTATCCGTTGCAGGCCCATCTGCACTGTACATTTAAAGCAGTATCATACCACTTTAAACAGGTATGGTGTCTCCCAAAGAATCCTGTATACCTGAAAGAGCATTTCCACCACCAGCTCCAAGGGCCTTCTGGCGGTTCCCTCATTGCAAGAAGTGATGTTACAGGGAAGTGAGGTTGCAGAGGGCCTTCTTGGTAGTGGCATCGTCTTTGTGGAACACGCTGCAATCAGATGTCAAGGAAATAAACAACTATCTGACTTTTTAGAAGACATCTGAAGGCAGCCCAGTATAGGGAAGCTTTTAATGTGTGGTGTTTTATCATTTGTTGGAAGTCGTCTAGAGTAGCTGGGGCAACCCAGCCAGATGGGCGGCATATAAATAAATAAATAAACAAACAAACCTCATCCTCCTCATTCTGGGAACTGTAGTGGTTTAACAGTTAATCCTTCCCACGGAACTCTTGAAACCGTAGCTCTAAGCAGTAGTGCAGTGCGGCTGCCGTATATAATTTGTGTTTCTTGTTTTGGTGTAGAGTACGAATACTGTTGATAAAAGCTGGTTCATTATGTGCTGATGTTGCTGCAATACTACGTGGTCTGAAGAATGAACTTTATGATTGCCCAAAGAATTCTGATACTCTTCATCCTGATAAATGAAGAATAATCCATAACCCACCTTAAACTTAGCTTATGGTCATTTCCCCCCTGCAAGATTACAGAGCAAATGAAGACAAGATGGGGGATCTAGCGGAAGATGGAATGAATGCTGTGCGCAAAAGAAAAGTTCTTTAGTACACAGAAGCAGTCAAGTGGGAAAGCTGCCTAGAAGAGAAGGGACTGTAGTTCCATTCTAGCAAATGTAAAAACCAAACATCTTACTCAATTAGAAGAGGTAGTTTGGCAAAATCTGTATCTCTATAAATTTGTGAACAACTTTGCATAGCTAAATTATTTGGTTCTTTTTGAAATCTCTGGTATTTGAAGGATTGTAACCAGCCATAGTAAAACAGTTCATACAGAGAGCAGAGGGGGACTTTAATGTAGGAATGTATAAGACAGTTACACCCAGTGAACTTCATGGCTGAGTGGGGATTTGAACCCAGGTCTCCCAGTCCTATTCCCTACTGACACTCTAACCTCTCGCTGGGGAGAACCTTTTTCTTTCAGTTTGCAAAGTCACAGCTTCTGTGACAGGTGGAGCTGCCAGTGAGGCCCGTTGACTCATTCTGTACATTCATACCCGCATAGCATGATTATTTTAAAAGTTCTAATGTTTTTATTTCTGTAAAGGAAAACACTTCCCTGTAAATGGTACAGGAGCAGTGGCGTAGTTGGGGGTGGTGGAGCTGTGGGAGCAAGGCCCCCAGGCACATTTTTTGGAAGGGAACTGCCCACCCCTGCAAAAATCCTAATCCTGTTTGTCATAGTTTCCCATCTGCCCCCCCCCCCCCGTGCTCAACCTGCATTCCTAGAAAGAAAAGATGCAACAGATCCAAATAAAGGGAGCAAACCTTTATTCTTCCAAGCCAGCCAGCAAAAATAATATTATGAGGCGAAATGAAAGGCAAAGCAAGAGGGATTGCTTTACTGCTAGAACCATTTATTTTTGAGAAGCAAGATCACCATTAGAAGCCCCTTAAATCATCAGCCAGCACAGGAATCAGCAGCAGAAGCCCCACAAGCTTGTTTGCAAACCGCAGCCTGTCTCAGCGAGAGATTGGAGGGGACGGGTGAAAATCAGTCAGATTTTGATACATTTTTCTTCCTTAGGCTTCCATTTGCTGAAAAAGCATTTTTTGCCCTATGTGATGCCTTGCATGTGACGGACAGTGTGCGAGTAACCGCTTGGAAGACTTACGAGAAAGTGTCTCTGGATGGAGTTGTAGTAAGTATATGATTTGTTTCTTAACAGATTAATGGCCATTTATGTTAGAATGTGCTCAAGATATAAAATAGTTATGAAGACTGAGACAATAACACTAAACCAAAAACTTTACTAGCCTCTTTTTATACTCAAAACATTTTTTTCTGCCTTTGTTTCTATTTCATCTTATGCAGTTGAGTTGGTTTGTGAACAAACAGTATTGGTACAAAGCATGCATATGTAACAGTCTTCTAAAAAATGATAAATTTAGTGTGATCCTTAGATATTTCCAAAAGTGCGTTAATCAAATGCAAGCATTTATGACCAGTAACTTTGAAACGGGGTTCAGTTCTTTCCTGTATAAGCACAACACTCATGTGCAGAAAGACATTTTCCCCTCCCCACTTGCCGTGTGCAGTTGGGCCCCCAGCAGACCAGGCAGTTCTAGGAATGGGAATCCTAGCCGTTCCCATGCAGATGTTCCAAGCTTACATTGTTGAATAAGGTGAGGGGAGAAGCTGTATGGGCACATGGGACATGTTTTTGTTCCTTACCATGTCTAGATATGGGACGCGAGTGGCGCTGTGGGTAAAACCTCAGCACCTAGGACTTGTCGATCGTATGGTCGGCGGTTCGAATCCCCGCGGCGGTCCCGTCGTTCGGTCCCAGCTCCTGCCAACCTAGCAGTTCAAAAGCACCCCTAAGTGCAAATAGATAAATAGGTCCCGCTTTATAGTGAGAAGGTAAACGGCGTTCCGTGTGCTGCGCTGGTGCCGGTTCGCCAGAGCAGCTTCGTCACGCTGGCCACGTGACCCGGAAGTGTCTCCGGACAGCGCTGGCTCCCGGCCTCTAGAGTGAGATGAGCGCACAACCCTAGAGTCTGTCAAGACTGGCCCGTACGGGCAGGGTTACCTTTACCTTTACCTTTATGTCTAGATATGTCCTGCGCATGTGTCTACAGGTACCCTGAGGAGGGAAACCTGGGCTCTGGTGTGCCCTGTTGGGCCACACGCATGGGACACAATCCCCTTCTGAGTGTTGCCCTGCCAGTTAGAGTGCTTCTGTTTCCTGTTGATGTCCATGGGAGAGCCTGGGATGTGCTTAATTTGTTCACATTGACATGAATGGGGTTTCAGTATCCTAATATTAAAAATCTATCTTAAAAACGAATTCCACTGATTCTGAGGGGGTGCAGGAGAACCTCAGCTATTTTTATATCAATCATAGCCATCTGACATTTGCTTCTTGGTATCATTTGCCAAATCATATTAGCATATGCATATTCCTAAGAAAACGCTCAGTTTTATCTTAGGAAACAACATTGACTACTCGGTTCTGCTTCTGATTTACAATGAGCATGAAAACTACTATTTGTTTTTTCTAGGAGAGCCATCTTAAAAAAGAATGGTGGGGGATCTGTATTTTTACAGCAGCCATTGACCTGGATGAGGTGACATTCACTTTTACAGAGCTTCTGAAATGCCTAGGTATTAGGTAGGTTTGTTGTATCAGCAGAGTTTGATACAATTCAACAGGTATGGAATAATTCTGTGCGTGTATTTTGTCGGAGGCTTATTTCCCCACTACTGTGAATGGGTCTATGGCTGTGGTTTTGCCTAAAGCAATGTCTAACCAGGGTCTAGGATTTAACAAGATAAATGTTTCCTCATTTCACTTGCATGAAGAGGGGTCTGAGATCAGTTTTTGTCAGATTGTACTTGAGAATGGGTAGGGACTGTTAACCTCCCTCCCTATTTTCCATATCGAATCCTACCCTGCTGTGGAAAAATACAAATCCCGGCATTTCCTCCCAGCTGCAAAGCTTAATAGCAGCTTGGTGGGTCTGCACTTTTGGTCAGGGAAGTGCTGTGCTACTACCCTGATAACTTTTATCAAGCCCTCCATGCATTGCAGCTGCATTTAAATAACGGCTGGTGGAGTAGGGAATCGTGATAGCAGCTTTGCCATCTCACGTCTGTTTTAGGCCAGGGAAAGAGAGTGGTGTGAGTTGGCTGAAGGTTGAAGTGCAATGAAATACAGTTTTTTTTCCTTTGGGACTCCAGGGTGAGGTGCTGGATAGATTGCCTGGGGCCAGTTTGCCTCCTCCTGTGCCTGGCTTGGGGATAAAGCAGATATTTTAAAGGCCCTATATGCTTCACTGCTCTGTTAGCTGAGCAAAGCTTAAACCCTGTAGCATTGCTCAAAGAAAGTTTGGTCCTTTTTGAGAAATTGGCTTTTAATATGTGCTTTGAGCCTTATGGAAATATTTGATTATTGACTGTTATGTTTTTCTTGCAGCGTTTGCAAATTTGTGTACATGATTAAAGAAATGGATGTCAACATGGACACCATTAGTACTAAAGTGGAAAGTACTATATCACACCTAAAGAAAAAATATGATGTCCTGCTTGCACTATACCACAAGTTGGAAAGGTAAAGTGCTTATTGTTTGCTGCATTTTAAAACCTAGTTTAAATTTAAATTTACTTTTTTGAGTGAATTACAGCATTAAAATGAACATTGTATTTGGGGATTAAGAATGGTGTAGTGGCTGGAATGTTGTGACCTGGGAGACTGATGTTCTAGTCCCCACTCAGCCATGAAGTTCGTTAGGTGACCGTGGGCCTGTCACTGTCTCTCAGAAATGATAGGTCAAGATATCCCCGCAACCTCCAGCTTAGTCTTGCTATTATTGATTGACATATCCCCCAAGGTCCAAAGAACTGACAGTCTTCCTGTTTATAGCAGCACAATCCCAAATCATACAGATAAATGAACAGAATATGGTTTATTGGGTTTTCTGAATGTCTCACTTACCATGCCAGAATTATTCAAGGCACTGCTAAGAAAGATTGTTTTGAGTCTGTCTACTTCCCCTTTTTAAGTTAAGTTAATAACAACCTAAATGTTAAACCTACAATTGCTCAAATCTCACTGTGGAGAGGTTTAGTTTCTCATAAATGAAGAGGCTTGACACAGGTGACATGTTTATGATCTTAGCTTAGCTTATCATTTTTATTTCATTGTAAAGGCAATAAAAACAATTTGGGGGGAAATGTCTTTATTATCCTGTGTTTGACTGTAACACAGTATGCACTGATGATATGATAAAACAGAAAAGCAAATAAAAATTGATTTAGAAAAAAAGTTCACAGTTCAGCCAAATTAATTCAAATTTGCACAAGCACACACAGTGTCTTTTGAAAATTGATAGTACAACAATGCTTGTCTGGATCATGTATTACTACTACTGCTGCTACTACTGCTACTACTACTACTAATTTTTATTTGTATCCCGCCCTCCCTGGCCGAGGCCATGCTCAGATTTTATAACATTATAAAAACAACACAATATGCATAAAAACAGACATCAATGAACTAAAATACGTCTTAAAATTAATTCAGACAAGTTAAAATCTGGGCAGGTGGCAATTATCGGGTTAGAATTGAGAGTGGTTAATACTTGCCAGGACCAACTGTTTCCACTGAGCATACAAGGACCTGTGAGCAGGTTGGGGGGCCTCCTTCGAGCTTGTTTTTATACAAAGGAAAGTAATTCTGACCTATAATTAAGTAAATTATTGTGCTACATTTGAACTTTCATGTTTAAATTTGTTCATACAATAAAGATACTGGTACCATACTTAAGATTTCAAAATATTCTACTCTTTATTGCTCTTGGATGCGCACCTGTCATGGATCCTTTAGCTGGTTGAGATTCCTGCATTTGCAGGGGGTTGGACTAGAGGACCCCTCGGTCCCTTCGAACTCTGCGATTCTGTGTTTCTAATACATCCTTTAGCAACATCCTTCCACCACAAATTTGCAGCATTGAAATCCTCCGGGCTGGAAGTGGGTGTTTGAATGGTGTGAAAGGGAACAAGGAGGAGAAGTTTAAAACTTCCTGTTAAGTCTCCCTGTAAAATACTGCAGGGAGTATCAGCATCCAGTGGTACCTCTGGAGGCAAACGGGATCCGTTCCAGAGCCACGTTCGCATTCTGAAGCGAACACAACCCACGTGTGCACAGGTCGCGATTTGCTGCTTCCGCGCATGCGCGTGACGTCATTTTGAGCGCCTGCGCATGCGCGAGCAGCGAAACCCGGAAGTAACACATTTCGTTACTTCTGGGTTGCTGCGGAAAGCAACCTGAAAATGCTCAACCTGAAGCTACTTTAACCCGAGGTATGAGTGTACTACAGTACATAAAGGGAACAGAACAGTTCCCTCAAGCTGCCAGTTACTAGCATGTCTCTCAAGCTGAGCTGAAGAGTTTGGATAAGGGAGAGGAATAAGCAACTCTACTACACAAACATGAAGTAAAAACAAAAGCCTGGTATTCCTATTCGGGGCTTTCACGACTAAGCATTGTTGTCCAAGAATATCCAGGTAACCCTGAAAAGACGCACCCCAAGTTACTGGACATGCTTTGCTTTGTATGCAAGGGATCTTCCTTCTTCCACAGCCCAGAGGGGCTCCATATCCACACTGAACTCTTCCTCGGAGGGTTCCTGGACCCTCACAAAGCTCTTCCTTCCTGCCTGCCCCCCTCAGCCTGAGGGGACGTAATGCAGGGGGCTTCTCGCAGCCTCACACAGGAGAGATCCGTTCCCTGTTCTGCTTCCCTTCCCTTCCCCAGCTCCCTCCAGCCTTGGGAGGCCTTTCTCCCCCCACGGCTTCAGCGCTTGCAGCCACAAGTTGGATCTGAAGTCTTAGGCGAGGCATAATGCGACAAGACTTCAGAAACTGCTCACAATCATAAAATTCCTTGTTGCAGAACGTGCCCGCCGCCGTGGGCTTTTCAGGTGCTTGCTAAATGGTACATATATTATATATAAAATAATAGCGTATAGTATAATACTATATAGTATAGAAATAATAGTAGACAGATTTTAGCATTCATATGATAGTATAAGTTTCAGCATAATTGGAAAAACCACTGCAGAATTTCATTTTGCATCCCTTTGGCTCCTGGATCTAGGATCCAACCCTCTCCCAGCAAACACATTTTCTTCAAAGCAGCTGTGACTTTAGAATACTCTGGGTGTGCTGAGTTGAAATCTTAAGTTTTAGAGTGCACTGATACGGCTTTTTTTCTTTTCTTTTTAAAAGAACTTGTGGACTTATCTATGTTGAGCATCCTGATGATCAGTAAGTTTGTCTGTTTTCATAAAATCAAAGAAATGTTGATGTGTAAGCTGCTAGCTAGTGCATAGGTTCACAAGATAGCAGGTGGCAAAGGGTAGGAGTATATTTCACCGTTATAATGTGAAGGTATATTGTTTTAATAAACTGTGTGGGGGTGCTGTTTATGTTTGTTACTATGTTAGGTATTTTTATATTATAAACTGCCCTGTCATCCTCGGATGAAGGGTGGTATAGAATTATTATTATTATTATTATTATTATTATTATTATTATTATTATTATTACAGTTTTAGAGAAAACTCCGTGTCCCAGAGCAAGCAGTTCAAGCAGCCCCAAGTATACAGTAATTGTCTTTTTTGGCTTAAAAACTCACAGCCACACAAAGCATTAAACCTTTGGTTTGAATCACTTAGCTGCATACCTTTTAAAAAGTGTTTTAAAGCAGGAAATGTAGAATCATCACTGTAATGTTTTTCTCTTCTATTTGTAGAGTTTGTGCTGAACTAAGTTCTTCACTAGTTCTAAAACTATGCTGGATCATGTTTCTTTTGGCAAAAGGTAAGTAGTAGTATCCTTCAGTGTTTAAACGAACCCCCCCCCCCCGAAAATTGGTTTGACTATTTTGACTCTTAAGCTTTGCATTAATATTATAAGCCACCTGGAGAATGCTGTTATTGGGACCATATAAATGCTGTAGGTAGATCAGTCAATCAGTAAAATAATTTGAAATCTGAGAAAAGCAGGCATAGGGCTGGTTCCTACTGTGTGTGTGTGTCTGAGTGAGTGAGTGAGTGAGTGAGTGAGTGAGAGTGAATTGGGCGATATTCAGCTGGTAAAGTGATGGCAAAGCTTATCTCAGGAATACAATTGAAAGAAAAATAACAGAGGAAGATACTTATCAACTATCAGCTGAATTTTTTTTCTAGGCATGTTTGTCTTAGTTAGCGAATCTTCCTGTCAGTTTTACCATATAGTTGCCAAGCTAAGCAGTCATATTACCAAGCTGAATTCAGTGCTGCATTTGTGCTGAAATAAACCACCTGATCATGTATAGTGGAGCCCTATGTGTAATACCTTGGTGTGCTACTGTTGGTTAGCATGGGCATATCCTAAAGCAGCAGGGGCCATTTTGGATAAACCGTGATGACTTGCCAGTGGCCTGATGTCAGGCGCAAGAGTTAAGGGGATCTCTTGTTTCAAATCTACATAAACACCATAGCCCTAAGGTTGGAGGGAAGCCTTCAATGAGGAAAAGGTAGCAAAGAGATCTCTTATCTCTTCTAAGCACCACAGTGGTCAGATCAGAGAGAAGCTGTCAGCTTAAGGGAGAGGTTGTGGAAATGCTGCTTTTTGCTGTCGTTCTTATCCTTGTGGTGCTCAGTCCTCTGGAAAAAGCAAGTAGAGGAATCTCCACCCCAGAGTTTAAGGGGAATGGGCTGGAAATGCTAAACGTGTGTGTGTGCGCGCGTGCCTGTCTGGCTGCTTGCAGGTCTGGTGTGTGGGAGAGGGAGAGGGAAAGAAATGTGTGCTTAGTGCGCATGTGTGGGACAATGGAAGAGGGAAAAGGCACATACATTTTTCTTGTTTTTGCCCTGCCCACCATGGGAACGTGCCCCTCAGAAGGTTGGACAAACTTTGATCTGGCCCTCAGGCTGAAATAGGTGCTCAGTTCCTGTCTTAAAACTTTATTTGAGCAAGGTCCTGAATACTAGGCACTGAAAATTGTTCATGATTATAAAGTGTTTGGCAACCTAGATAATTTGCTGAAGAGCCATAAGATACAACGTGTTGCATCCAGATTGTCTTTTCTGCAAAAGGAAGAGCTCCTTTCATTCACAGAAGGAGCTGAGCTCCAACAGAGGCCTCTGCTGGAGGGAGGGGCGCCAATGTCTGCTGATTCCCCCAGTCACCCACCCACCTTCCCCCTGTTCTGGAATGTCCCCAAACTCTCCCTTGTAGCTTTTCAGGAAGCAAAAAGGGCTGCAAGGGAATGGCCACCCTCTCTTCATTCAGTGTCCCATCAGCTCTAAATCTACACCTAGAGGGCGGATTCAGCCACCTAGAGCCATTAGCGGAAGCCAGGCCAAGGGCTCCTGCTAACCCAGGAGGGTTTTGCCTCATGCCCAGATCTGCTCTGGAGGATTGGGAGAACCCTCCGGAAGAGCAGGAAAGGGGAGATCCTTATGCTGAGCAGGCAGAACGGCTTTCGCTGACAGAAGACTCTCCTTAGCCCTGTCTTGAATTCCACCCTATGTAGTTCCAGCCTAGTTTCCCCAAATGTGAAACATGATACATTTTTCACTTATGGCTTAAAGAGGTGTTGATTGAAAATGTACTCTCATTTTTCTAATGTTTTCAGGAAAAATATTACAGATGGAAGAAGATTTGGTTATTTCCTTCCAGTTGCTGCTTTGTGTCCTTGATTATTTTATCAAACTGGTGCCCCCAGCAGTACTCAACGAACCATACAGTAAGGATTTAAGCTTTTCATTGCACACAACAGTAAACATGTTTGTAGTCCACATAAGAGATTGTGTGTTCTGTCCTGAAAAGATAAAGAGAATTTTATAAGTTGTTTAAACTCACCCCACTTTCATCTACTGTGTTGCTTATATTTGTGCCCCTTAGTGCATTCTGTACCAGAGCAACTGTTCAGCCCTGCAGATATATGTTGCCACAAAGGAGCAGTGAAAATGTAAAAGCTTACACTTAATAATATTTGGGAATCATACTTGAGTATTGAAAACAATAAATGCATTATTTGCATTTTATAATACAGTACTTGCATAACTTTAGTATTGCTGCAATGCCCTTTAGAATCATTTCCCCACATTCTCTACATCTCTGAAAGACTTGCCATGGTCACGGACAGGACTTTCAAAAAGAAATGCATAAAGTACATTCCATTTGTACATTCCAAACCCAAAGAGGGTTTGTACTGAAAATGACACAAAGAAAATTGAAATGTCTGTTTTAATCTGAGTTTTGTTCTTGTATTTTTGCATGCTGCTTAAAAATATTAAAATATTGTTTACAAATCCTATTTTAAGGTAAATAATAAATATTTACCTATGAAAGTTTTATTTGTACTTTACTAACTGGCCTGGTGGATGCTTGAATATATGTTAGATTTTGGTTTAAAGCATCCCTGAAACCTTCCAGAGAGCTATGTCATGTTTAAAAAGGTTTTTTAAATAAAATTGTTTTGTGAATTTGTCCTAGAGCTCTGTATAACCTGATATTCTGGCATCAAAAATATATGGTGATACATATACTATGAATGCACATGTCACGTGAATGTGTGTTCTGAATTTTGTACTGATCCGAGTCAGACTCCGTAGGCCAGGGGAAGCCAACCTTTTTGGACCAGTGGGCACATTGCAGGTTTTGAAAGAGTTCTGTTTTGCAGTAACAAAATGGCTACCATGGGGGAGTGGCATAACATTGCAGCTCACTTCAGAACGTCAGCCAATGTAATTGCTGCCCAATTACAACAGAAAGCCTTCTCCAGTACCAGGAACAATGTACACAGTAGCCACAATCACTTCTCTCCCTCACACTCATGCCACATATGCAGACCACCCACACACAGCCCCCCCCTCTCGCATTCACACCCCCTTCAGGTACGCAGCCACACGTGCCACCCTTCCTCTCTCTCTCTCTCTGGCCAAATGCATCTCCTCTGTCTCTCTCTCTCTCTTTGACCACACAGTCATGCGCCCCCCCCATCTCACACTGCACACATATCTCTCCCCTCTCCTCTGCCTCTTCTCCCCCACCCCAAATCTTTTCAAACCAGCCAGAATGCAGTTGAAGGGGGGGGGCTTCCAGTTCTAGCAACCACTCTACACTTCTGCCATTTCCAGCTATTTAATTTTTTGTGGGTTACCTGGACTTTGAGCACAGGTGCCTGCGGATGCCAGGGGAGGCCTTTGTGAGAGCCATGGAACCCAAGGGCACCAAACAGGTGATCCTCACAGTGGGCAAAAGGCCCCCGTCTATAAGGCTATTGCTTCATGCTGTTCTTCATTACTGTTGAAAGAAAATCCTGAAATAGTGCCAGTTGCAGAATCATTTTAGATTTCAAGATGAGGCAAAATTGTTTTGGTTGGTGGCTGAAAAACCAGGCACATTTGATTCAGAAATACTAAATTCTATTAATTCCTAAGTGTGAGACTAAAATTGTGTTCCTGCTTGTAGAATGACATAGAAAGAAACACAATGATGAGTTCTAGAACTATCTAAAATGCAACACAGATATTTCTAATACTGTTTTTATGTTTTAATATTTATTGCAAAACCCCTAAAAGGGACAAAAAAGATAGATATCCAGATCTTTAAAATTAGGGACACCATTTTCTGATAGCACTGTAAAAATGTGTGTTTGTGTGTGTACACACACACACACACACATTTTTGCTCCTTTTAGAGGTTTTGCAAGAAATATTAAAACATAAAACCAGTATTAGAAATATCTGTGTTGCATTTTAGATAGATCTCGAACTGATCATTGTGTTTCTTTCTATGTGATTCACAGAGAGAGAGAAGGGAGAAAAACTGAGGGATGGATGTGAATGCAGTTGAGTGTTGAGGATTAAGGGCTTGTGCCAAAGTTTCAAGGATATTTTAAGAAAGCAGGAGGGTTATGCATAGTGAGTTACTTGTTTAATAGATGTTCTCATTTCCTTTTCAGACATACAGATATAGCTTTTAAAAACTTATTTTCATATGCTTAAAATATTGCATTTTTGCATTTTGCTTTGACTTAATGATGTGTGATGAACAAATACTTGCCTTCTTCCCATAGAATCCCTGAGTGCAATGTCTGTTAATAGCTCAGCTCGAACTTACAGGCGAACTCAGAACAGGAGTATACGTACTTCAAAAACAGATACAGAAATAAAGGTTATTGAAGAGCTTTGTAAAGAACATGATTGTAATTTGGATGAGGTAAAACCAGATTAATGTTGTTGTTGTTGTTGTAATTAAAAAAAACTAGTTTTCTGCAATGTCCTCCCCTGCCCCCCCAGGTGACCCACTCCCTTACTCTATTGCCTACAATCCCCCCACTTCTCCTATAGTTTCTCAGCCTGTTATGGCTTGTGTCCCTCTCCCTGTGATCTAATGCCTTCTGAGCCCTTTTATGTTTGTCCTGGTAAAACGGATTTCTTCCACCGCTTAGAGAAGCTGCCCTGCTCTGTTGCCGGCATGCTACAGACTTCTCTTCTTCCTCACATCTTGACCTCAGCAGTTAAATATATGTGAATGTTCCATAACCTCATAGCCCCCTAGTCAGTGTATAAGAATGGGTTGAAGTCCAAGAGCAACAATCTGTTATTTATCTATTACAGTTTCATCTGATGTATCTACTCCTAACATTAATGACATAATAGCATTTGGCACTGAAGGATTCCCTTTCTTTCCTCTTTGGAGATTGAAACCTTTGCCTTGTTTTCAGTGTAGTGGGGTCAGGAAGAGTGCCTTTGAACAATGTCCTGAATTTAGCTCTCAAAAGTTAAAGCAATTGAAGATACTTAATAAAGTAATTTAAAAATCTAATGTCTGCATGTGGGCAACTGCTCAGACCTGGAAATACCAGCAAATACCGGTACATCATAGTTTTTCAGTAAGCTTGTTTTGCTATATTATACATGAAACTAAGACCACCTAATAGTGACACTTTTTTTTTTACCTTTTAAGGTGAAAAATGTTTACTTTACTAGTTTTATTCCATTCCTGAACTCTTTGGGTATTACACCTTCCAGTGGACTTCCAGAGGTAACATTAGTGTAATTTTAAAATCTTTAATTAAGGGTTATCAAAGTGAATCCTAGTTATGTTTTTGTTAGTTTTATTCTGTCTAATTCTTATAAATAGTTTATATAGGAGTAGCTACTTCACATCTTTTTGATATGATAGGTCCTTGGAACTGTCAGATTAAAGAGATTAAGAAGAACTTTCAACTGACAATCAAAGGGTTGTCATATAGATGATGGAGCAAATTTATTTCCTGTTGTGCCAGAGGGTAGGGCTCAAACCAGGGAGTTCAGTTACAGGAAAAAGGACTTAGACATCAGGAAGAACCTCCCAATTGTATACACCAGCAGAATACCTTGCAAAGAGCTAGACTGTTGAAAGTTTTGAAGTACAGTGGTACTTTGGTTCTCAAATGCCTTGGGACCCAAACACTGCAAACCCGGAAGTAAGTGTTCCAGTTTGCGAACCTTTTTCGGAAGCCAAACGTGCTCCATTTTGAGTGTTAACGCTTCCGTTTTGAGTGTTACACTGAGGTCTGTCTCTTTTTGCTATTTATTTTGCATTTTTTGGTAGTTCTTTTTGTTTTGTTTTTGTGACTGTAGAACACAGCTCAGCTACTGATTAATTGGTTGTGTCACTGCAGTACAATGCTTATTGCTTTCTTTTTATGGATCAATGGTCTAGTTAGATAGTAAAATTCATGTTAAATTGCTGTTTTAGTGGTTGTTTTTAAAAGTCTGGAACGGATTAATCCATTTTGCATTACTTTCTATGGCAAAGCATGCCTTGGTTTTGGAATGGACTTCCGGAACGAATTGAGTTTGAGAACCAAAGTACCACTGTATAGGCTTTTGGATGCTGTAACAGTAGATTTTGTTAATCAGTAGCGGGTTGGTGGAGTAGATTATTTTGGAAGTCTCTTCCAACTTCACAGGCCTCTAATTACTTTCAGGAATGAATTGAATTGCAAATAAATAGCTTTCATATGAATAGTTAGACAATTGTGAGCCTAGGTCTCAGTCTTAGTTTTTTCCTTTTGTCCCCTTTTTGTTAAAACCCAAGGTTGAGAGTATTTCGAGCAAATATGAAGAAATGTATCTGAAAAACAAGGATATTGATGCCAGATTATTTTTAGAGAAAGATGAAACTTTGCAATATGATCGCACTGAATGGTAAATTTTTTTTAATTGCTTTTTTTTGCATTGTAGTAAATTCTACTAATTCTTGAAGCAAAATGGAAACCTGGGGGGAATGTTTCTTAATTAATCTATCTTGCAGGATTTTTCCAATGATAAATGAGTTAAGAGCTGTAAAATTCTATGAGAAGTGCTATGTGAGAATAAATAATAAGGCTTTAAAACCGCTGCTTTAGAATATGGCTTCTCTGAATAATAATATCTGTATGAGTTCTTTCTAATCATCCTCCTCCTCCCAAAATGTCCTGTCATTTTCCCACTTGCTTTAATTAATACGTTTAGAGCTGAGATTCCAAATATTGATAATGAGCTTCTCTTCACTGGGCTGTCATCATGGACCTCAGCTGGAGGCCTGATGTTTCTTTCTCTCCACCAACTCCACCTGGTACGCAGGCTGAGACCCTACCTGCCCGCTGACTGTCTCGCCAGAGTGGTGCATGCTCTAGTTATCTCCTGCTTGGACTACTGCAATGCGCTCTACGTGGGGCTACCTTTGAAGGTGACTCGGAAACTACAACTAATCCAGAATGCGGCAGCTAGACTGGTGACTGGGGGCGGCCGCCGAGACCACATAACACCGGTCTTGAAAGACCTACATTGGCTCCCAGTACGTTTCCGAGCACAATTCAAAGTGCTGGTGTTGACCTTTAAAGCCCTAAACGGCCTCGGCCCAGTATACCTGAAGGACCGTCTCCACCCCCATCGTTCTGCCCGGACGCTGAGGTCCAGCGCCAAGGGCCTTCTGGCGGTTCCCTCATTGCGAGAAGCAAAGCTACAGGGAACCAGGCAGAGGGCCTTCTCGGTAGTGGCGCCCGCCCTGTGGAACGCCCTCCCATCAGATGTCAAAGCGATAAATAACTACCTGACATTCAGAAGATATCTTAAGGCAGCCCTGTTCAGGGAAGTTTTTAATCTGTGATATTTTACTGTATCTTTGGTTTCTATGGAAGCTGCCCAGAGTGGCTGGGGAAACCCAGCCAGATGGGCGGGGTACAAATAATAAATTATTATTATTATTATTATTATTATTATTATTATTATTATTATTATTTCTTGGAGTTGCAGCTGGAGTCTGTCATGGCGTCAAGTGAGCGCTCCATTCCTGTGTGCCCAAGGAAACTGGCCTTTTCCCAGCACTGGTCAGCAGGGAAAAGCCTTCCCTCCCCCTGTGGACAGACTGCTTGAAGTCCCACCTGGCTTGACCTTCGGGGGAGTTAAGGCTTTCAAAAGACTTTCGGGGGAGTTAAGGCTTTCATGTCGGTGACACGCTTTTTAGATATGCATCATTTTGCAACACAGTAATTGAGTTTGCAGTTTGTAGCTCCGCTACAAGTGGAAAGGCCACTTTTTAAGAAATCTTCCCTGGGTCCCGAAGACTTAAATAACTATCACCAAGTTGCAAATGTCCCCTTCCTAGGCAAGGTTTTTGAGCAGGCAGTTGCTAATCAGCTCCAGGCTCTCTTGGAAGAGACTGGTTTTCTAGATCCATGTCAGATGAGGTTTAGGCCTTGTTTTGGCATGGAAACTGCCTCTCCCGTCTCTTGGGGAGTGCAACCCGTCCATCCATCCATCCCTTCATCCAGGGCAGTTTACAATATAAAAAGACAAAAATACACACCGTAATAACAGACAATAACACCCCCCCACACACATACACTCACAGTTTAAAAGGGCATAGATTAGATAAATTAGATGAAGGCCTGGGAGAAGAGGAACATTTTTGCCTGGCACCTAAAGGTGTCTAATGAAGGTGTCACACAAATCTCCCTGGGGAGAGCCTTCCACAAACAGGGAGCCACCTCTTCACTGGAGCAGAAGTGAGCAAACCACAAGCTCTTGTATGATTCAATGAAACCATGGCTTCATATCCTGGCTTGTTTGGATATATCCTGGTTTGGATATTTCCTGGATATTTCCAGGTTTTGTGCAAGATCAAAGTGCTCACTCATACCTACCTACCAAGCCAAGAGTTTGTTGTCCAAATGCAGGCATCTTGGCTGGAATACATCAGGCTTTTATGCAGACAAGTTAACATTTTTCTCATGTTAAGTTTACAGTTGGGGAGAACACCAACCAAGAATAACCCAGGTTATGATCCTCCTGTTGTACTTCCACAGACCCCGGTTCGGTAAGAATAATTGTCCTAATTTTGAATTTAGTTGAAAAGGTTTAGAAAATTATTTCTACGGGTATAGGAAATACAGTGAGTTTATCTGAAATTCTGTTTGTCCTGCAAGTGCTTCAATTCTGATTTAATGCTTCTGCATAAAAAAGCATTTGCAGAGTCCCTACAGACAGGCTGAATGGTATCACTGGTCTTTCCAGCAAAACCAGCCTTCAAGTTCAGCTCACAAAAGTAGACAGTAGTCAGTGTCTTCTGGCTGACAAATTCTCTCCACAGTTAGAATGCGTGTCAACATTGCATGGCTTTAAATCAGTTCAGCCACTGCTCCCCAGAAGCTTAATCAGAACTTCCACAGCCGCTGCAAAATTAAGTTCATAGATTGTATGAAATGTTGCTGAGGATACTAGTGATATGAATGGAAGGAAGTACCAGCCCTGTTTTCAATAATGTTCCAAAGAAGGTTATTTCTGGTACAGTGGTACCTCGCAAGACGAATGCCTCTCAAGACAGAAAACTCGCAAGAAGAAAGAGTTTTCCGTTTTTCGAGGTGCTTCACCAGACGAATTTCCCTATGGGCTTCCTTCGCAAGACGAAAGCCCATAGGGAAATCTCCGGGGACAGCGGGGAAGCGCAGCGCGTCTTCCCCACTGTCCTCGGACCTCCTCCGAAGGCTGGCGGTGGGGCGGAGAGACCTCCTCCCCCCGCCAGGCTTCAGAAGGCTCCTCCGAAGGCTGGCGGTGGGGCGGAGAGACCTCCTCCCGCCGCCAGCCTTCGGAAGGCTGCTCCGAAGGCTGGCGGTAGGGCTGAGAGACCTCCTCCTGCCGCCAGCCTTCGGAAGGCTCCTCCGAAGGCTGGCGGTGGGGCGGAGAGACCTCCTCCAGCCTTCAGAACCGCCAGCCTTCAGAACAGTCCGGGGACAGAGGAGAAGCGCAACGCGCCTTCCCCTCTGTTCCCGGACCTGTCCTGAAGACTTGCGGTGGGAGGAGGGTTTTCCTTCCCACCACCAACATTCAGAATGCTGTTCTTAATGTTGGCGGTGGGGAGGAAAAACCCTCCTCCCACCGCAAGCCCCGGGAACAGAGGAGAAGCGCTGCACGCCTTCCCCTCTGTTCCCTGACCTGTCCTGAAGACTTGCGGTGGGAGGAGGGTTTTCCTTCCCACCGCCAACATTCAGAATGCTGTTCTGAATGTTGGCGGTGGGGAGGAAAGCCCTTCTCCTCACCGCAAGCCCCACAAGCCCCGGGAACAGAGGAGAAGCGCTGTACGCCTTCCCCTCTGTTCCCTGACCTGTCCTGAAGACTTGCAGTGGGAGGAGGGTTTTCCTTCCCACCGCCAACATTCAGAATGCTGTTCTGAATGTTGGCGGTGGGGAGGAAAGCCCTTCTCCTCACCGCAAGCCCCACAAGCTCCGGGAACAGAGGAGAAGCACAGCGCGCCTTCCCCTCTGTTCCCGGACTTGTCCTGAAGGCTTGCGGTGGGGAGAAAAGCCCTTCTCCGCACCGCCAGCCCGGCAAGCGGTTTCCATAGGAATGCATTAATTGATTTTCAATGCATTCCTATGGGAAACCGTGCTTTGCAAGACAAAAAACTCGCAAGAAGAAAAAACTCGCGGAACGAATTAATTTCGTCTTGCGAGGTACCACTGTAGTTGTGTTCAGCTGATCAAATCTTGACTTACTAACCTCTGGGTCAGTAAATTCTGACTAAATTGGGGAGTCACAATACTTCTAGAGCAAATGTCTGTACTTATGTTGAGGGAAACTGAGCTGTGGAACACCTTGCTACCAGGAAAATACCAAACTGCCTCCATCTGCTGCCATTTGGTGACTTCTGCCTCTGCAGCACCATTTTGTGATTGATGTGTTTCAGTGAGTTAGTGTGTCCTGGAGGTAGAATTTTTGAGAAGCCCTCTTTTAATCTTTCTTCATTCAGGAGTTGCTCCAGCCCCCTGATCATTTGTGTGGCTCTACTCTGAAACTTGCCCAGATCTACAGTATCCACTTTGAGCTGAGGCATTTTCATATTAGCAGATCTATTTTAGATCCCTTTTCTAGTATGATCCCTAGGATGGATTTTGGTGTGGACAAAGCACAATGCATTACTTAATGCTGCCCTTTGCATTTTATTTATATTATTGTGATTTTATTGTTATATTGCTTTATTTATCACTTTAATCTCCTGGTTATAATAGGCATTATATACTGTAACTAATGTAATTAATAAATAATGCCCTTGCACACAAGCTAGGAAGCTATGGTTAATGACTTCCAAACAAGCCTGAATATAAAGGGATAGTTTGACATTGGCTGCATATCTTGGTTTGTTTAGAAGCCATTAACCATAGTTTCCAGTGTTGATGTAACAGGAAACTACTGTCACGGCGCTGTCAGACAAGACTGTCCAGAGTGAGGAATTAACTCTTTATTGTCAAAAGTACACTTGCAAGTTAGGGGAAGGCAGGTCTATCAGTCCACGTCTCAGCTGCTACAAGGTGTGCACCTGATGAGGCAGTTGCCGCAACAGAGAGTCCTGGCCCCCGACCTCAGCTTATGTATCTCCCCGATCTGAGCTGTGTGTAAGCAGGTGCAGACTTTGCCTGTGTGAACCTGCTTCTGCTCCTCCCTCTGCAGTCCTCTTCTGGACCTGGGGAGCTGGGGGCAGGAGGAAGCGGTGTGGAAGCCCTGGGCTCTTCACCAGCCTCTTCCTTCTCTCCCTACATGCTTCCTCAGATCACTGATCCCTTCTTCCAAGTCAGTCCCAACCCCCCTTCTCCCAGTCCCCACTCTTCAGCGTCCAGCCAGTTGCAACAACTACGATTTCTCCTGCTTTCCAGGTCCCTTCCCTCCTGTTGGAAGGAAGGAAGGAAGGAAGGAAGGAAGGAAGGAACTAAGCATGCAGGTGTAGAAAGCCTGTTCATATTGCTGTTTGCTATGTAGATATTTGATCTCCAGATGTGGCTGATGTATCATTTTATGTGGTGATTTTTTTCTGTTCGAAGGCAGTTTCTTCATTTCAGAAAATAGTAATAAAAATACTTTCCCCCTCTGCAGTGCTGCGATGAATACTATCCAACAGTTAATGATGATTTTAAACTCTGCAAGTGATAAACCATCAGATAACCTTATCTCATATTTTAACGTAAGTAACATCATTTTAACCAAAGGAACTGGTTTGAATGCAGTATAAAAAAATCAGAATTTAATGTTATTTTATGCTTCACAAATGTTTCATGTTCTAACATGCCCTTTTCATGCTACTTCCCCACCCCGGCTTCAGGTAGTATAGCCCTATTTATCTCCCAGTCTCCAGAGGCGGAGCTAGCTGTGCACCTGGGGGCAGGGCGAACTGCCCGCGGTGGCACTGAGAGCCGGGGGGGTGGCGCAGTGATGTCTCTCCCCCCTCAGGGATGACACCCGGGGCGGACCGCACTCACCGCACCCCCCCTTCCTCCGCCAGTGCCAGTCTCTATACCTTTTTCTAACTCAGAATATTCTAAAGTAGTAGAAGGAATAGATGATAACTTTTAAGCATCATATTAAAGCTCTACTACATATCCTAGTACGTTTGTTTTGCCAGCAATGTAACTTTAATTCCTTGGCAGGACATACAGATTTGGGTAAGAGTGGAATGGGGATGGAGGAGGGGTAGTGGTTGTTCCCAGAGATGAGAGAATGATCCCATCACAAACATGCTTACTAAGTGGACTTTAATGTCTTTTGAATAATGGAGAGGCATTTGTGAACCTAGATATTGTAGTGAGAAAACCCTTTTTTGCAGTGTTTTATTTAGAATCTCCTTGTTAGGTGGTAGTCTCCTGAATTGTGGTGAAGTAATTGGATGTACGTATTTAGACTTTTGAGGATTTCATAGAAATCTTTTTTGCTGCCAGGAAAGATCTTAGCCCATTTTCCGCTCTCAGACTTCCTTGATAGTTGGCAGTCTTTCTTTCTTTCTTTCTTTCTTTCTTTCTTTCTTTCTTTCTTTCTTTCTCTCTCTCTCTCTCTCTTTCTCTCTCTCTCTCTCTCTCTCTCTCTCTTTCCCTGACCTCCCAGTTTTCTTGCTGAAAATCAGTTCTTCATGACTTAGTAATTCCATAAAGCACTAGCAGAGGATAGTTCTTGTTTATCCAATATATCTAAGGGGAAGCTTTCTCCATCTCATTACAGAACTGCACTGCAAATCCTATGCAAAGCATACTGGAAAGAACAGAAAACCTGAGCCATGTCTTCAGAGAGAAATTTGCTGAAGCAGTTGGGCAAGGATGTGCTGAAATTGGATCACAGGTGGGGTTCTCCGTGGTGGTGCAGGCATCATTCAAACTGCCCTTCTTGCAGGACTCAAGGAGGCTCTGCCACTGCTGCTGGTGCTCACAGTCCAAATGCAGAGTGCTTTTGCTTTTGCTCTTTACACACAGCTGAGATAGACCAGTGCCTGGCCTATGCAGGTGTGCTGATTTAATTTCTCCAGGACCCGTGCCACTCTCTGGACTGTACATTTGGTATCCAGCAGGAAGCTTCTATCTGAATATCCCAGGGCTGGGGTGGTGGGGAGTGTACACTCTAGTCTGGACAGTACAGTTTACTGCAATTATGAAGCTAAAGTTGTTTTCCAGAGGCAAACTCATGACTTTTCATTTCAAATTCTTTCTTGATGTATCGTTTGCTTCTAATTCTGTGACTAGGAATGCTTAATTGAATGGATATTGTGCAAAAATATTACATTAGACTTAGTGAGCCATACAAGCCCATGCAGAGCTTGCTTGAGTCTTGTTACTATAAAGTTATGAACTCAGACAAAAAAGCAGCTCTTCCCTGGAGGGCCCCCGCTTACCTCTGCAAGGTCAGGGGCAAGTGGTGTACCTGGTTGCGCAACACACACACACACCTCGTACAGGCCTGGAGCCATAAGGTTGGGTTGAGTTGCAGGGCCATAATGTCTTGCCAGTAGGCATCTAGCACCCTTTCTCCTGAGAGTTTGCTTTGATTTCCAAATAGTGTGTTCCAAAAAAACCATGCAACGAAAACATTTGTTGGGGATGGATTTCTACAAATATCCTAGTCTTGGATATGCCTTTTTCTTCTTTTCTGGGGTGTGCGTGTGTCTGATGTAGTAGAGCAGTTCTCTCTAAATAGCCACATTAAACCCATTAATCACAAATAAACTGAAGTGTATTACAGAAGGTCATTCTCTTAAAGCAAAGTATTGTTACAACTTATTACATCAGCTTTTAAATTGTTTTTCCCCTAGAGGTATAGGCTTGGTGTACGGTTATACTACAGGGTGATGGAAGCCATCTTAAAGTCGGTAGGTGTTCAACATACAGAATTTTTAATATTTATATTCCCTTTTTAATGGGCTAAAGTATATCTTCATTTATTCATTTATCTTAGGAAGAAAAACGCCTATCAATTCATAATTTTAGGTATGTTTGGCAAACCTACTTCAAAGTTATATTTTAAATACATCTAAAAAATGTTAATGTTGAAATGCTGAAAGACTGCCTTTTTTCTCTTTTTTATAGCAAACTTTTGAATAACAACATCTTTCATACATCTCTGTTGGCCTGTGCTCTTGAAGTTGTCATAGCTACTTATGGCGGTAAGTTGTATATCTATGCCATATTACGGAAGGGGCTGTTTCATCCATAGTGATCAGTCATGATCCTTCCCCCCTCCTTTGCCTTTTCCCACACAGCCACGACCTCCCTAGGCTTCCCTAGTATTTACTTTGTTTCACCTAATGCTGGTAAGAGTCCGTAGTGGTGTTTTGTGTGTGAGTTTTATCCTTGCGACAATGCTTTTAATATCAAATTATTAAAACTGAGTTATTTACATTTGAAATACTGATGACTACATTATTTGCAAAAGGAACACCAGACAGATTAATACCAGAAGGCTTGGGGGCGTTAATGTACCCAATTTCCTAAACTGTTATAAAATTGCCACCTTTTGTATAGCATTCCTTCCCCAGTCTCAAGTTAACAGACTTCCAGTTTCCTTCAGAAACACTGAACCATTAGGGCATATTGAATTTTTCAGATTCCTTAGAATGAGAGGTGCTGAAACACAGCTTGGGAATTCAAAATATATTTCAGTTAAATTAATATAATTTAGTTTTGCTTGGTAAGTAAATTGTGTGTGAAATTGCATGGAAATCATAAAAAAATGATTGCCACGTACTTGCAATAATATTCTATATTAAATTTATTAATAATATTTAATGTCATTTGGCATTGTGCTATATTTTCAGAAGGTAAAATTAAAATTCTTAGATTTTCTGAAAACAGTAAATGTAGACTTACCAAGCTAAATGTGGTCCAGTTACCAAAAAATAGCAGATTTGAATTCCTCACACCCCAAAATTATTTTTAAGACCAGATCCCTCACTGAATCCCCCACCAAAAAATAAGTTTAACCCCTTAAAATGACATGCTCTAGAACCATAGTTTGTGTGTGAATTTGTTGTCTAATCTCAGATCTTAAATGCTGGAGCAAAACTTGTTTTCAACAGGACTTCCTTGGATCTGGAACTTTGAGAATAGGGACATGATAAAGAGCACATCTCAGTGTGTAGGAACAATTTATTGAGGACTTGCGTTATTCAACAAAAGAATAATCAATTGTGTTCTCTTTAGCCTCAAGGAATGCTCCACAAAGTGAAAGTATGAATATGGAAACAGATTTATCTTTCCCATGGATTATCAACATATTTGACTTAAAAGCCTTTGACTTATACAAGGTTATTGAAAGCTTCATTAAAGCAGAACCAAACTTGACAAGAGAGATGATAAAACACCTGGAATGCTGTGAACACCGTATAATGGAATCCCTGGCATGGCAATCAGTAAGTGGTCTTCTCCATTCAAATACTAGCAAGGTCTAAACCTGCTTAGCTTGTGACCTCAGGCAACATCAGGTGTGTTCAGGGGTCTATGGCCTTAGGCACTGGTAAGTTGCTTTCTAAACATAAAAATGTAGTGTATGACAGGAGTATAGATACATAAAATATATGTTATTTAAGAAATACCACCATTTTATCTCTGTCCTATATTTGCACTTGTCTGTCATCTCACTGGCAATGTAGTGTGCATGCCCTCTCAAGTTAAAGCCCAAGAACCCCTTTGGCCACCCTGGTGCCCAAGGCTCGTTGGCTTACAGTTGGGTGAGGGGAGCAGCCGCTGGCAGTAATGGTGGTTGGAACTCCAAAGGGTAGGGACATTGTGTACCTGGCTTCTGACACCAAGCACTAATTCTTGCCAGATGGGTAGCGGGGAGGTACAGGGATCTCAGTTTCATGCAGGCACGGCAGCAGAACCAATCTGGTTGTCCTGCTGCCGCCCCCACACCACGTGGATCTCCCTGTGCCTTGCCCACTCCCTCTTGGTACGCAGCAGCCCCATCTTGACCAGCCTCCTGGTTCCTTCTGCTAAGTGACCTCTTCTCTGGGGGGCGGGGTGAGGGGGAAGAGGAGGCTGCTCTGGGCAGCCACTCCTGGCCATCAGTTGGGCTGGGCGATACCAGCTTTTCAACATTACGGTATATCGCCAGCCGAACATTGCAGTTTGGTCATATTCCACAATGTTGAAAAAACAAGCTGCATTGGCCTTTTCCCATGAGGCACCTGGAGAAACTGCCCCCGCTCTCACCTTGGGAACTGTGGTGGTTTCACCCAGGCGCTCACAGGCTGGAAAATTGCAGCTTGTTTGCACAGCTCAGCTGGGAATCAAGAAGGTTCCCCCTCCCCAGCTAAGTCAGCCCTGGTGCTCCCCCCGCTCCCCTAAGCTGAACAGTTTCACGGAGCCCCCACCCCGCCCCTGGTTCATGGGAGCTCATTTAAGTGCTTGGCTGTTTGTTGCTGCTGTGCTTACAGCACCACCCGGCTCCAGTTCATTCTCCACCAAACTTTGATATAGATATGAACTGTGGAAAGGCTTTCTGCCTCAACTTCAGTGTTTCTTTGTGGTCACACACCATTCTAAGCATGCCTGTTGATGGAATATTTCTTGGACTTCTTTAGTTTGTTAAACTACAGAGCCTAAGACTTGCCGATCAGAAGGTCGGCAGTTCGAATCCCCGCGATGGGGTGAGCTCCCGTTGCTCGGTCCCAGCTCCTGCCAACCTAGCAGCTCGAAAGCACGTCAAAGTGCAAGTAGATAAATAGGTACCGCTGCAGCGGAAAGGTAAACGGCGTTTCCGTGTGCTGCTCTGGTTCGCCAGAAGCGGCTTAGTCATGCTGGCCACATGACCCGGAAGCTGTAAGCCGGCTCCCTCGGCCAATAAAGCGAGATGAGCGCTGCAACCCCAGAGTCGGTCACGACTGGACCTAATGGTCAGGGGTCCCTTTACCTTTACCTATTAGTTTGTGACTTCTTGCACATATTATATGGCTTTTGTTTATGAATTAAGAAAGAATTGATCATTTCATCAATATTGCCAATACATTATTAGCCCACGTGTTGCCTTTTGTTGATCAGATCATCCACCTGAGGTTAGGGCAGCTGCGCACTCCTCAGTCAAGGAGGTTAAAGATCCCTCTGCATCATAGGAGGACAGAGTGCGATGGCGGTTTCACTCCCCATTATATCGCTGGTGAAACTGCTACCGCTCCCGAGTCCCTCTCCTAGCAGCGCCACTGGAGGAAGGAACTCTAGCAGAGGGACCCAGGAACAGCAGCAGTTTCACCATCAATATACCGCTGAGTGAAGCCAACACCACGGTCTGCTCCTCCTCCTGGTCCTGGGCAATAGATTGATATGTCGCCCAGGCCTAGCCATCAGTCGCACCTTCCCTAGAGCTGCGAAAGTGGCAAGACTCCTTTCCCCTCTCCATGTTGCTTCCAGATGGGCCTTCTCTTCAGGATATATGAATTTTTGTTGTTGAGATGGGCTTCCTCACAGTTGGTTATTTTGCAGTAGTGTGGGGAGCAAAAGGAAATTCTATCAAAATCATTACAGATGGAAGAAATTAGGACTGTTATTCTTAAAATTAATTCCTCTAAAGCACTGGGGCCAGATAGTTTTCCTGTGGGTGGTACGATTCATATCTAGATTTCTTGCACGCTAAGCTTCTTTCTGTTTATGAAAATGCCTTTGAGGCAGGTACCTGTGAACTTCAGTGTCAATGTATGAAGCACATATGTCTCTGAAACCTGGCAGAGTGCACACTAATGGTGAAAATATAGACCAACCTCTTAAATTAATGTTGGTGTTAAAATGCCGGCAGCAGTTCTGGCTAATATATTGATCAGTGATTTCAACAGTGTGTTTCATTCAGCAGAGTGCTGACCATCTAAGATGGGAAACCAATTTAGTGGCTATATATAGTCTTTGAATGGGTCTGGCTGCACTTACTTCTTTGGGTGCTATAAAAGCATTTGACAAAGTATATTGGCAGTTTATGTTTGTTACTTGGAAAAGTTTGGATTTCCTCAAGAACTTATAAAATGGATTAGAATTTTATACCAAGCTCCTAAATCTTAAGTAAGGACAAATGGAATTATTTTTGATCCGTTATTTGGAGAAAGTTACAAGTCAGTGTTCTCCTCTGTCTCCAATGATATTTCCAACCCTACAATTCTGTGTTTCTGCTATGTATCAGTCCACATTTATCCAATGTTGTAGAACATTGAGTTATCAAAAGTTGCTTACAGGATCATCCTCCTAAAATAAAAACAAAACCTGTTCTGTAGTATATTACCTGTACTGTATTGTTTAAGTTGGCTTCTCTTGACTGCAAAATTATTCTGCCCAGTAGATGTCAGGCTTTTCCATCTTACACTTTATAGTTTCAGGCATGAAAAACACTCTTTCTCTCTTCCTTTGTAGACATTACAGCTAACCTTGCTTGTATCCTTCCTTCTCCACATGGCAGATGCCACACAGCTGTGATACCTTACATCTAGTTTTCACTTGCTTTCTCCTTTACTGACTGTTTCTTCAATCTTTTCTATTATTATTTTTTCTACAACAAACCTTTTGAGGTCGTTAAGCTAAAAACAAGTCCTTTGCACAAGGCTTCCCTGGGAGCCTCACGGCTGGGAATGAACTTGGCCTTACATTGTTTTTCACTGCCCTTGTTCAGCCACTCTTGGATTGCATACCACCCCCCACCCCCCACTGTCCTTGGCTTGAGAGTCTTGGGATATGAAAAAGTATTAGTTTCTTTCTTTCTTTCTTTTTTAAACTTGGGGTTGTGTAACTGGCAGTGCTGGTGAGGCACTCTGTCTCGTCCTTAAACAAAGGGGCATGCCATTAAGAATGAAGCTTCTTGCAAAGGGACATGTTCTGGGAAGTTCATATGAAGCTATTAAATTAGCCATGGTTAAAAAAACATGGTGGTTTGGTAGATGAGCATGTTGCAATAAAATTCTCCTAACTTCAGCCTTGGTATCTTTTGATAAATATTCTGGATCATAACATAGCTTGCAAATGGAAAATAAAACTGAGGCCCTGAAATAAAAGTCAGTATTAAAATGTGTGTGTGTTAGTGGTACATGATTCAGAATGTGGAGGCCACTAGTAACGTACGTACATTATAATCAAATGTCAACAACTTTTTGCGCAGGAGGGAAAGGCTAGGCAGGAGAACAAATACTGTTCTGTTGGGCACCGGGCTCCTATGGGAAGCATCATTTGATCATTTCCCACATCCACTCTTTCCTGAGAGATGTTAGCAAACCTTGCAGCTTGAGTGAATTAGATTGGAATAATCACTTAACATTTATCGAGTTCAGAGTCTTTTTTCACTCAGGAACTTTTTAGAGAATGAGTGGAGAGGAATAGCAGTCATTTTGTTTGACAAGAACAACAAAATGGCTCAGCATTTAGGGATGGAGTTAACTTACAAACAAACCATGTCCTCATGCTACTAACTCAAGAGAAGGAAATGTATTTGTTTTTCTCCAACTAGGGAAAGTCTAAAAGGAAGCATGTGCTAATAGCCACTGATTTAGTGTACTCCGCACACCTCCAGAAGGCGTTGCCAGACTCCCTCTCTTCCCCAGTTGTCCTATCTGAGGGTAAAGGCTGGAGGGGAAGAAGGTGAAACTTGTAGTTGCCTTTGCTATTCTGGCCTCACCTGTGTGAAGTACCAGATGGTGGCTGGCAAAACCAAACTTCACTGAGCTAACTGTAATCGTTGTAATAGCAGGCTATGTGTTTGTAGCATACATTCTGAAATACTTCTATTTCTCAGCTTCGCTCTAAAAATGTTTACAAACAGTTATTGTACCCAGTGCACGGTTTTCTGTTGAGGCCAATTAACAGAGCTTTCTCAATGGAAGTACACAATGTAAACAGCAAACTATTTGCATAATACGGATGAACGTAGAATGACTCTCACAGGGCTAAATTATCAACATTTCCCCTTTTCTGCCTACATAATGCAAGGGAGGATTTATGGCAAATTTACTTTCAGTTTCAGTGAACTGCTTGCTTGTGAACCAGAAATTGTGTTTTAAAATAAACGATTACCTGCTAATAAACCAACTTTATGCCATGAATTACATGAAGCTGCTTTCTTTGTTTACTAGCTTGCTGATTTATATGAACCTAACAGTTTGCTCCAGCTTGCTGAGACTCAAGCTCCATTTGTCCTCTGTTCAGCATGTAAAAATAAATTCTGAACCAAAGCAGCAAGTTCCTTGACTACCAGAAGCATACATTTCAAGCAACATTAATCTGTACACTCAGAGTGTAATTAAATGTTGTTTGCAAAGAAGTGAAGACTAACCTGGATAATTAATTTAGCATTAGATCGCTTGTGATCAGGCCATTCCTCGTCACAAGGATCAGTCCTTTTGTATCTGGGGGGTCTTACAATAGGTAGGATTATTGCAGGTATTAATCTTCACAAGATTCTTTGAGCCTCTAGTGTACTTGAGCCTCTGGTGTACACAAATTTGCTACAAGAACATTGAAAATAAATGGGATTGATAATCTTGCCAAGTTAGGTTTTAAACTTGCAGTGCAGCCAGTGTTATGGTACAGTCACCTTTTCTGACGTACAAAATAGAAAAATAATGAAGGTGAATGAGAATCACTTTTCATGTTTGTTATTCCAATAGGGATATTATTTGAAGCTTTTTCTCATTAGAACATAATTTATAAATTGTGAGAGGCTAGTTTTAAATAATTGCTTTAATCAATATAATCTTCATCGTTATATGTACAAGCATACAAGCAACTCCTTATACAAAGAAACAAAAAAACCTACAGATTTTTTTAAAGGTTCATTCTGTCTCATTCTCTCGTGTCCATTTATATTGCAGATTCTCTGTCAAATATTCTTGTTTTTATGGTCTGGAGGCCATGTTGAACGAATTTGTCAGAAACCTTAGTTTCAGGGAATCTATTATCATATCTTCTAGTCGACCAGCTCTTCATTTTTATTGAATTCTGAATAGTCTCTGAAGTGAAATAATAAACTATGGGGTCAAAGCAACAGTTTGAAACTGCAATACATAGAGTGATTGGGTACATAGTCCTGACAGCAGCAACTACTGAGCAGTTCATCCACGTTTGTGTTCTGATCAGGGAATAGAGTATTAGGGTAATGTTATATGGCACAAAACAGAAGCAGAAAATCAGCAAATGAACAAAAATCATTTTAAGGACTTTTTTTTTGCTTAATTTATTCCGACTTAATGTAGCTGGCTTATTTAAAGTTCTTAAAACCATTGTGGAGCAAGTAACATTCAATATCAGTGGAATTAAAAATCCTACAATTTCAATGAAAATTATAATCCTTGAAAGATAGGTTTTCCAAATTTTTTCAGGAAAGTTTTCAAAACATGTCCTTTGGGGGAGTCCTTCCATGCTGACATGAACATTGGTGGATTGGAAAAAGCTTGCTGGGATACTTCCTCCTATCACAATTATCCAGACCGCAGCGCAGATGATCTTGGCATTTCTTCTTGTTCGAATAGCCTTAGATCGAAAGGGGTGTACGATAGCTAAAAAACGGTCAATGCTTATGCTAGTCAAAAAGAAAATGCTTCCGTACATGTTTATATAGAAGAGTGTGACCGAAATCCTGCAAAGTATGTCTCCAAATGGCCAGTCTTTGGATGCAAAGTAATAAATCCTGAAGGGTAAGGTGAAAACGAAAAGTAGGTCTGATATTGCTAAGTTAAGCATATAAGTGGTTGTTTCATTTCGTACTTTCAATACGCAGGTGAAAATGTATATAGCAACACAATTGGATATTAAACCAAGAACAAATACCATACTAAACATGCATCCGTACAAAGTATACTTGAAGGAGTCTTCAGCAGAACAGTTAGAGCTTAGCATTGTCATGCAATGAACTGCTAAAACTAGCTGCTTCTTCAGTCAAGCCGTACCTTGTATTTTGTTGTAGTCTCCGTGAAATCCTCAGATGGTGCGTAAAACCAGTCCTTGAGTGATTTCATATGGGTCCAGCTTGACTTTGAAACTTCACAGCTGAATTTCAGTATTCAACAGAGAAGATACCATTCTGCTGGTCACTGGCAAATAATTATTTTCTTCCAAATGCCGTAGTAGTTCTGGATGACAGGGAGCATCTCCTCATCCACAATGAAGGTGTAATTAAGCTTAGCTTCTTCACATATTTCTGTAGAGGTTGATCCTTCCTGTGGTGCTGTAGAAAGCACTTCAGATAAATCCGTTTAAAAGTTACATTCCGAGTTATGTGGGAACAGACTTCCTTGTGTTAGCACTATGCTAGCATTTTTCTTTCCTTCGTGCCGTTGAGTAAGTTCTGACCCCACAGGGTAGAAAGCAAGCCAGAGAATAAAATTCCTAAGCAAGTATTTTCTTGCTGATCTTAAGCTCTCCCCGCAGCTGCCAATTAAATGGTGTCTTTGCTTGTTCAGAGAAGGCAAACTAAAGAGCACGCAAACCCAAGCCCCACCCATGCTTACTCAGCCTGCTAAATGACATGGCAGGAAGAGGAGGCTGGGCTTCAGAAAGGAAGGCTTCAACTGCAAATTCTTAAGCAAAAGTATTTTTTTTTAACCTTCCATGCCAGAAATATATTTGAACTGAGAGCCATGCAAACAATGACTACCTGGCTCAGAGTGGCAGATCAAAAACTTATTAATACTTTTAAAAGTTAGGTGTGTCTTAGGAAGTATAATTAAGTAAGCAGTTTTTAGTTACATTTCATTTTTTATTTCTATGGCTGTCTACCATTTTAATTAATCATTCTGTTGACTAATAATAATAATAATAATAATATTTTTTTATTTATACCCCGCCCTCCCCAGCCAAGGCCGGGCTCAGAGCGGCTTACAAGCAATAATAAAAACAAGATGAATGATTACAACTTAAAAACAAAAATAAAATACAACATTAAAATAATGGAACATTAAAATATTAAAATGTAGCCTCATCGCAGGAGGAGAAGGAAAAGAAAAAAGAAAGAGAGGGAGGGAATCTGTTATTAGGTTTAAATATAAGTGAATTTCCATTTTAAATGCTCAGTGTAGGTGTTGGGGGACATTGCAAGAAATGTAAGAACTTGCAGAGTTGCTTAGAAGTCATCTTTAATGTTTTCTTTTTCCATTCTCTGTTATAGTAACTCAAAAATCAAAATAGTAATTTTCTCTCTCTATTTTTAGATTACACTGAAATGCCATATCATTTTTTTACCTCTTGACAGTAAAGTGAATCACAGCGTTTCCTTTCAGAGGAAACACCCAATAGTAGAGAAATGAAACAGAAAGCACTGTATTCCTCTAAGGTGTCCAGCTGTTCCACATGCTTTCAGGCCCTTGCTACCAGAGAATGCATTCATAAATGAATCAGGCCAGCATAGGTAACCCTCCGCAATCCAAAGTGCAAAGCAAGCATTAGAAGATAGTTTAGAAAGCCTCCACTTTTGAGAAGAGATCACTCTGAGGTTCTGGTCCTAAATACAAGTTGTCAGTGCTTGATAGAACACAGTTACAAAGCTACATAAATGTATGTTACTACAATATGCAATGGACCTTTAGAAAGCATCTTCCCACTGTGAACTCACCCATCCCTTAAATACCTTTCTCACCACTATGTATGTATGTGTCTCCTAAATTAATGGATGGTTTGACAAGTATAGAAATGCTCATAATAGGCAAATACCTCTGCTGCTTTACACCCTAATTTCAAGTATGATTTCTTGGGAAATGATTCCTGTTTCTGGGATATGTCAACTCTAAAAAGGGCATGTGTGAAAGGCTGGCTAAATTTAACCCTATATATGTTATTGTGATTTTAATGTGCTGTGTTAATCTTCCAGTGAAATTAATCTTGGGTGACTCTAAAAATAGATTGCATTAGTGAAAATTGGTGATGATATTTGAATGGAATGTTTAATAAGAGAACAACTTCATCAGTATTATCCCTCCAATGTAATTTAGCAGCAACTGTTCTACAGACTTCAGCAAAGAAGTGGGACTACAGAGCTTCTTCATCGGCTAACCTAAGAGGCCAGCAACTTTTGGCTCTTCTGCTCTTTGATTTCTTTCCTTCTTTCTTTTGTAAATTTATGCCCCACTCTTCCTACCAGGCTAGCCCAGGGTGGCAAACCACAAAATCGAGCTCTACAACAGCCTATTTAGAAAGACCTAAAAGCAACCCCAAACCTTCACAGTTGCTAATTTCAAGGCTGTCAACCATCTAATGGCAAGGTGATAAAAAATGTTTTTAAATTTCTTCTAAAAATCTCTGATAGACACACCTCACCAGGGAGGTCATTACGCAAACAGGGAACCACTACAGAGAAGGTTGTGCCATGGGTCAGTCCAGCTGGACAACAATCAGAGGTGGCACCACCAAGAGGGCCTCCCCTGCCAACCGTGGGGCCCAAGATGGTTGGTTTTGGGGGAGTCCTTTAAGTACTTGGTCCCAAACCGTTTGGCTTTGCATGCTAGGACTGGCACCTTGAATTGGACTAGTGTGGAGGCTGGTGGCTCCATCGGGCTGCCCCATTTACCAGCCTGGCATCCACATTGTGCACTAGCTGTGTCTTCAATGGCAGCCCCCGCCTGGAGCACATTGCAGGCTCAGTGGGAGACCCCTAGACCATGAGCACCAGAGGTCAAGCTGTCTCGGTCCAGGAGTGGCTAGAGCTGGCAAACCAGCCTTAGCTGGGCCTAAGCACTCCCAGCCACGGAAGACTCAAGTGACAAGTTGGAACCCTGGACTACTAATAGTAGTAGCAAACTATTTTGAAAGCATTTTTTTCAGCTGAAGAGGGGTGCAAAAAATGGTTTAAATTGTGTTCTTGGTCCTTCTAATCCTACTTCCATAACTCCTTGTTGGTGTGAAGAGAGCAAGAATGTCCTCAAAACACAGGACTTAGTGATGTACCTTTAAAAAAACAACAACAACAAAAACTTTGGGGGATTTTAATTTGGGAGGAGTTTGACTTGTATCCTAAGATAAATTTCTGAAGTAAGTGCCTTAAGCTCAGTTCACGGAAAGACAGTTCATCTTTCCTTCTGTGAACTGCCTTAACGGTGTAATCTTTTGTGCCTACTTAGAAGGAAATGCCACAGAGTTCTGTGGGATTTATTGCCACGTAAATGTGCCTGTGATTGCAATCTTAAGACTATCCCCGCTGACCTCTGAGTGAGCCCCCCCTTGACATTTTTTTATGGGTGGACATTCATAGACTGATTGCGCTGTCCACTTGTGCTGTGTGAGAGACAGACAAGGGCTTGTATTTCAGCATCAGAAAAATGTAAAGTATGCAAAATATAATGATCATTTATTCCTTTTTGTATTTTCTTTCTGAACCTAATTGGGAAGACTATTCCTGATGTTCTCAGCTGACATCCCAAGGCTTTTATTTCAGTAGGAATTGTTTGATTTAGAGGACAGAATAATATTCAGTCTTGTTTTTTGTGGCCAAGCTACCTTGGGCCTTAGGAACTGAACATTTCTTTTAAAATTGTCAGCAATTTGGCAATCTTACTTGCAAGCATAGGTAGTGGTTAAAGTGCATTGTTAGGATTCTTTTTGTCTTCTTAAAGGACTTCATGGGTTAGAAGAGTGAAGAAGAGGGGCATGCAAGTAAGATGTGGGTTTTCCTCCTGTATGTGTCCTGGAGTGAGCCACTTACTAATCTGTATTTTCCTTATCTATTAACTTTGGCTATATTTACCTAACTGAGCTGAGGCTTACAGGTTGACTCAAGTGGAACTCTGAATTGGACTACTTTGCAGTCAAATGTTGTCCTGTAACAGAAGGTTTTGCGAAAATATCCCATAACTTAAACAATTTCTTTAAAGTAAATCATGTTTAAAATAATGTGTAATTTGGCACCCTAAAGTGTCACTTAAAGGCTTTGAAAAGGAATCTAAGATAATGAAGTTTACACAAAACCCCCATCAAGTAATATTTTCTGTAGTTAGAAGTGCATAGAATGGGTGTACAAAGTCCTGTTTTATGGGCGTGATAGTGGACTCTGCATTATTCCTCTAAAAGGTTTTTCTACAAACTGCAAAAGGTCTCTGCTTCAGTCCCTTTTGTCTCTAGGGAGCTGAGAGGGTTTCTGTCTGCAACCCTTGGTGGAATTATTTACTTACTTAACTAAATACTTCAGCTTTGTTAGTCGGAAGTAAATCATATTTCAATGGAAGTTACTTCCAGGTAACATTAGAGGCTGCATGAAGAGGCAGCACTTTCACTGTTGAACCTCCCTGGCTGCTACAGAAAGAAGCTGCGTTGCCCATTCAGAGTCACGAGGCAGCGTCTCGCCATCATGAAATGAGCCTGGCTTGTGATTTCCTTTCAGAAGTTCCTGCTTCAAACACGAGGAACTTGAACAGTTCCTCGTTTAACAGGAAGTTAATGGTGCATTTTAAAATAGCTAAAACATTGAGCCCGGTTCTTTTCAGATACAGCATTCTTCTGCATTTGTCACATACTGGTTACCTACATTGAACCGTCAGTCCACCATTACAAAGAAATAAAGAATTGTTTGAAAATAGTTTTTAGTATTTACCTGTCTTGGTTCTTAACTGAAAGGTTGGAAGGGAGCAGCTTGAGAAAACTGGAATGCTTCCGGTAATTCTGTATTTCTGATGGGCAGCCAGACCAGTTAGAGTTTAGTGAAATCGCCAAGTTCTATCAGGTTCCAAGTTCATAAGGATATTGTTCTAGCCAAAGGCCATGACAAACCTGTAGCAATAATACAGAACATGCAGCCATAATAGAAGCCAACATCCATGATGCCTGAGACACAAACAAGATTAAATCTAGGTTGATTTCAGATCAACCCCCCCTTATCACCCAAACAACATACAGCTATTTTATCTAAAGCTTTTTTCCTGATTTGTTTTGCAGCTTGGCCATAGACAGCTGCTCTGTGTATTACAAAGCTATTATTGTCACTCAAACTCAACCGTTGATGCTGAGGTGCACCTGCTTGCTTATGCAAATAATGATTTCAGAAAGCGATATAAGGGCGAGGCTAACAGATAAGGAGTGATTTCTTCCGCCTGAGATTACAATCTAAATACATGTCTACTGTTGTAGTAGACCTTGTCTTTTCTAGTTATTTTCAGCTATTTAAAAACTTAAGAGAACTCCAGTACAGTGGTACCTTGGGTTAAGAACTGAATTCGTTCCGGAGGTCCGTTCTTAACCTGAAACTGTTCTTAACCTGAAGCACCACTTTAGCTAATGGGGCCTCCTGCTGCTGCTGCACCGCCAGAGCACGATTTCTGTTCTCATCCTGAAGCAAAGTTCTTAACCCAAGGTACTATTTCTGGGTTAGCGGAGTCTGTAACCTGAAGCGTCTGTAACTCGAGGTACCACTGTAACTAATCAGATTCTTATGCCACTGGCTTTTGTTTTAGGATTCACCATTATTTGAGCTCATAAAGCAGTCTAAGGAGCGAGGTGGGCAGCCTGACCAATCTGAACCTCCCAACTGTTTCACTCAGCCTCTTCAGCATAACCACACTGCTGCAGACCTGTAAGTAAAATTATGGACAGAGTCCTATGAGAATATAAAGATACTCACTTGGTCCATTGACCCTTTGCCTACTCTGACTGGAAACAAGTCATCTACTCCATTTAAGTTCACAGACGTAGGCAGTGATCACATATGAGATAGCATCTCCATGGGGTCGCCACGGGGAGCACCTTTTCCCAACTGAGCTGGCCAACCTGCCATTACTGTTCGGAGATGGAGGCCGCCTGACCAAGGGGTTCCACACATTGGCAACCTTGAGATTGCATTACTGCAGCGGTAGGGCATGTTGAATTTTTCAACTTTCAAAGTTCAAAATTGAGGAGTGCTAAGAAGTTGTAATGGGACGCGGGTGGTGCTGTGGGTTAAACCACAGAGCCTAGGGCTTTCCATTCAGAAGGTCGGCGGTTTGAATCCTGGCAATGGGGTGAGCTCCCGTTGCTCGGTCCCAGCTCCTGCCAACCTAGCAGTTCAAAAGCACATCAAAGTGCAAGTAGATAAATAGGTGCTGCTCTGGCAGGAAGGTAAACGGCGTTTCCATGTGCTGCTCTGGTTCGCCAGAAGCGGCTTAGTCATGCTGGCCACATGACCCAGAAGCTGTACGCTGGCTCCCTCAGCCAATAAAGCGAGATGAGCGCTGCAACCCCAGAGTCGGCCATGACTGGACCTAAGGTCAGGGGTCCCTTTACCTTTACTTAAAAAGTTGTAACGTGACTTGGGAATTCAAAAGATTTGTTGGTTAAATTAATATAATTTAGTTTTGCTCAGTAAGTAAAATGTGTGTAAAATTGCATAGAAATAATAAAAATGACTGCCAAGTGCTTGCAGTTACAGGTGAGATCTGGAGTACCTTATTGTATTGTGAAAGAGCTTTAATACAATTTTATGGGGGGAGAGAGAGAGTCCCTCACTCGTTCTGTTAGTGCCTCATTGGCCCAGGGAGTTGGTTCTCTGAGAGCCTCCCTTGAGCAGAGTCTCCAGGGCTTCCTCTGTCTTCAGGCAGGAGGAGGGAAGCTCCTCCAGTTGCTTCAGTCCAGGGTGTCTGTCTGGCCTCAGTGCCCACCCACATGTCAAAGATTTCTTGGAGAAGCTACACTTATTTCTCCACTAAGAGTACACAGATCCCCTACATGTCAATTACACACAATACTCAACACTTTCACCATGGGTGTAGCCAGGATTGGGGGGGCAGGCATTTGGGGGGGGGCAGAACGGAGTTATCTGTGACACAATCTGTCAGTTAGTTAGTTATTTTTATTTATTTGCTTGACTTAGAGGGGCTGCCTCTCCGGCTATGTCCATGTATTTCACTATAAATAAAATTATTATTATTATTATTATTATTATTATTATTATTATTATTATTATTATTATTAACTTATTTGAGTCACTGTGTGGAACTGCTCTGCTTCTGTCCTTCAAGACACCTGAATTCAGGGCGTCTGCATTCAGTGCGTTATCCATCAGTAAAGATCTATGTCCAGTCCACAGCGACTGTAACTCTAAGGATCTGCTTCAAGATAATAATAGTAATAATATATTCCTGTTTTCCACAGAGAACAGGAGTCAGTGCCGCCTTCCTGGTGTCTCCATGCTCTCTCCCCTGATCAGGCAAGGGGCACCTTAGGTGTCTGTAGAACTCTGTGCGCGCACACAGGCACACAATCATTTCACATTTTCATCCTTGCTCCGAGGCAAAGGCCTTGAAGGGGCTGCTTGGGAGGCTGTGGTGTGCCAGGCTCCTTATCTCGGGCCTCCTGTGGGGCTCACAGCACATTCCACAAAGCAGCAGCTGCAACTGCAGCCTTCATTACCACTATTCAGGACATTTCCAGGGCAGCTCTCTGGGGCTCCAGTGCCCACAATTACGAGACACTACATGCATCAGTTGTGGTGGTCTTTGTTTTTCTGCCTCAGGGAGTGGTGCTTTGATTCCCACCCTTTGTCCCTACAGGCCCTGGTACATTGCACAGTCGCATTTTGCTAGGAAAATGGAACACTGACCATGCACTCACCAAATGGTACTTACCATGCGGGGGGGCCAACTTGAATAAAATTTTGGGAGACTCAGGGAAGCCCCGCCCTGCGTAACTGATCACAAGACATGGTGCATGCACACCATTTGAATGGTGATGCCCATCAACTTTGGGGGAGCCTATCCCCCTCAAATATTTTAGGGGGGGCTGAAGGGACCTTGGCCCCTAGGAGTTGGCTCCCAAGTTACTGTGAATGCAACTTCCCAGCAGAATAAGTGTGATAACCACCAGCAGACCCTGCATACAAACTGCTCCAAGCCTCATGCAGCAGTCACTGAAGGATGGGGCGTTCCTACCCTCAACAGAGTTACATTAGAGGCCCTGTTTTTTGACTAGTTTTTCCATGCTATATTCTGTATATGTATTATTTCCACATGTTATCTGTGATCTTGGAGGAGCTTCCGTCTAGCTTGGGCGTGACAGTAAGCCTGGGGAGGAGCAATGGAGGAAGTGATGAAGTTTAGCCACATGTTTCCTGCCTGGAGCAAGTGGGAGGATATAGTTAGCCCCCAGCAGGCTCACTTGCTTATTCTGTAAGAAATGTTCCATTCATGGTTCGCACCCAGTGTTCCATTCTTGTTGATTTTGTGTTGTTTCCATAGGTACCTGTCCCCAACAAAATCTCCCAAGAAAAAGGTGTCTTCCGCTTCAGTATATCCTCCTCCAGATGGTCAGCACGCATTGGCAAACCATCCTCAAAAACCTTATAAATCTACTTCTCTCTCACTGTTTTACAAAAAAGGTTGGTGTTGTGTCTGTGTGACACTTTTTTATTTTCAGGCATTGCACAGAATTCACTGCGACAGGATGCCACCTTTCTCTCCCTCCCATGACTGCCACCTTTGCACCCCAGAAAGCTGCTCCAGAAGGTCTTCTGGCAGGAGTGGAATTCTGTTCTGCTCACACCTGGGCAGCAGCAATGGCTGCCTCACTTGGATCTTCTGTATTCCATTACAGACATAATCAAGAGAAAGGGAAGGAATGCCGTCAGGAGCAGGGAGGGGAGGGAATGAGTTTCAGTCCTGAACATTTGAGGAAGATTGGCAATTCATAATCATGGAGAAGTAAATACTGTTGCTTGCAAAGAACTGCATGCAGTGTTCTGCAGATCTTTTGGCTGCAGCAACTTGTGTTCCTCAAAGCTTCCTAGGAGTGAAAGGATGTGGTAGATCTGTAACTCCTATCAGTAAGCAGAAATTCTTTTTGTTTATGCAGTGGGCACTCACAATGCAAGCATATATATTTGGAAACTGCAGAACACTGATCCTTATCTCTCTTTTATTGCAGTTTTAGAATAGTCCTGATGGATATTTATCTTTTAGCATTCTTTTATTAAAAGAATGCTGTTGTAGTGAAGTTAATTTTGAATCATCTTGTAGCTAGTGCAGACAGGACAGAACTCCTATAGCAGAATATTAATACATTAGAATAGATTTAAAGGTTATCAAAGAAAGAAACTGAGCAAGAATCAAAGTTATTGTATGTTAAAATACCTTATTATTCAGATTCATACAGTATCTTAGGCTTCACTTGTCACCATTAACATTAGTAGCATAAAAAACAGCAACAAGGAAAGACTCAGCAAACTATTGGGGAGACTTTTTTTATGTAAACAAAATCTAATGGAAAATGTCCAAGACCTAATAGTTGGATAACCATGTAATGGTTAGTATGGCAGAAGTGAGACTGTCTCTGTTCCATTTTCTTCAAATCAGACACAGCTTAAGATCTCTTGAGCAAAAACATTAATCAGAATTTGAAACTTGCATAAGAGGTTCTTCACAGAACCTTATTAGCAAATTTCACCATTTATTAAAAATTGAGCAGCTTTCTTTTCATTTAGAAAGAAATGGAATAAAGACTTTGTTAAAGATATAGACTGGATATCAGTATTTAAACATATTCCAACAAATTTAACCCATGCCTATCAAAGGAAAAAGTTAATGCAGTATACCAAAGGCATCTAAATCTGCATAAATTCAGTATGGATTATACTTCTGATATTTGCTAATTATTATGTCCATTCATGAACATTTTGGCTCCTGAATGACGAAAACCTGGGAGTAAGTGCTCCGGTTTTCGAACATTACTCGGAACACGAACGTTCAACATGGCTTCCGCTGTGCAGAAACCTAGCTGTCAGGCAATCAGAAGCCATGCCTCTGAAGCTGAACGGACTTCCAGAACGGATTATATTCAAGTTCCGAGGTACCACTGGACTGGACTGATATTTGGCAAATTATATAATACCACCTTCCCTCTGTATCTGAAAGAGATCCTGCTGGGTAATTTAAAAGGAAAAATAGAATTAAATGATTTATAGCTAGTTCTTACATTATTTTCAGGGGCAAAAACATATTGCCAAATACTGGAAATTAGATTTAAACCTGCAAATATCAAATATCCGACTGGCTGGATAATAGCTGGGAAACAACCATTTTAATTTATTACACACATGCATTTAAATACAGTAAATATTCTTAAACCCAAAGCTGCATAATTTCTTTAAAACAAGAGTAGATGCATAAAAAGCAGATCTATTTTTCTGAGCTGTTCACTTCTGCACATACCATGCTCTGCTCAAAAGTGCAAAATGCAACAATGCATTTGAGAAATGCTGTAGTGTTGTGAAATAGGCTGTTGGCTGGAACTTGGTTCCATTTAAAATCACAGTGCTTTGCTTTAAATTTCTGCAACACTAAATATTATGTGACAAGCAGTGATTTGAAGATGATTCTCCTCTCTCCTCTCTAGTGCACTGGCTGGCTTATATGCGATTGAAAAACTTATGTTCGCGTCTTCTGTCTGATCACCCTGAACTTGAACATTTGATCTGGACACTCTTTCATCACACACTGCAAAATGAATATGAACTTATGAAAGACCGGCACTTAGACCAGGTAATGAGTCTGGCGGGTGTGAGCTGATTTCAGTCTTGTGTAGCTTACGCTTCTTTCTTTTTTTAGCTTCTCCGTGGTTCAGAAACGTTGTGCTAAATTTGCAAAGTAAGTGAATTTGCAAAGTAAGTGAAAGTAAGTGAGAAACCCAGTAGTGTTTCTCAATCTTCTCCACATAGAGGACCAACCACTTGCTTGTTCTTCTTCTTGCTTCAGATATAGCTGAAGAAACATTTATTATTATTTTTAACCTCCCTTGCAAGTCTGAGCTCATTCTGAGTTTTAGCCCGCCTGACCGTCACCCTGCAACTGTTAGCTACTTGTGTATGCTCCTCCTTAGTGATTTCCTCTTTCTTCCACTTCTTATACACGCCCTTCCTAAATCTTAGCTCATCTGCCAGCTCCTTTTGCAACCACACACTTCTGTTTCCTTGTGGTACTGATGTAAAACAGTAATAGAGCGAGATGCTTTCAGCATCTGGATGGCACCCCCTCCCCCAACAGCTTCATGCAGTTGTGGAATAGCGTTGGTGAGAAACAGAGCACTGTGGGACATCATGCTACATAGGCCTTGAGCGGAGTGTGCCCCTCAGCACTATCCTCTAGGATTTAACTCCTAGGTGAGAGCAGAACCTCTGTAATAAATGCCCTCATCCCAGACAGGAAATCCAGAAGAATGCCAAAGCAATAGATTGTCCCCCCTCCACATATTTTGCCGTTTGTAGGTTGTCCACCTTGGAATTTGGAAGTTTCATTGGGAAACCTTCACCTTAAAATAGATTCGAAGGGGTCCAAATAATTACTTTCTTCCAATAGTGGGTTTTTTCAGTTTTTTAAAATTAATGCTATATTGCAGACATGCCCAACGCATCGATTGTGATTGACCAATCGATCACAGGATGAATTCTGGTCGATCACCCTGCCCTTGTTTGGTGTGTCTGTCATCGGAAGAGGGGTGGGATCTTTGCGATGGATGAGGGCTCATTTGGCTGCCTCAGGATTTGCGCCTCTCTTTGGGTTGTGCAGTCAGGTGGCGGGTGTGCGAGAGAGGGAGCCGGGCAGGTCTCTTTCCCTCTCTGCCCACTGGCCCCCTCTCCGCCTGAGGTAGCGCTGGTGACTCTGAGGCGGCGGCAGAGCAAGAGCAGACGTCTCAGGGAAGTGGTGGCCTCTGCTGCCGCTGCCGCGCTGGAGAGAGCGAGGCAAAGAGGGGTCCCCCCTCCCTTCCCCCCAGCCATGTGCCCTTGTTTGGGGTCCCCGCATTTGCCACCGCTCCCCACCGCCTACCCTGTTATTCCCAATGTTACTCCAGGTTGGCAACCCCTTTTCCCTACCCCCCCACCCCGTATGATTTTTGTCCCCATTCTTCTCTCCCTCAGTCTACCCCAACGCCCCGTAGCCTGGCCCACCCCCCTCCATTGCCCCCGCCCCCCTCTCCTCCTCCTCTCAGGCGCCTCCTGCACGAGAGGAGAGTGATCTATGGCCAGGGACCTGGAGTGTGTGCCGGGAGCTCTTCACCAGTGGCTGTGATTCCTTTAAAAAATATCATTTAATGCTAGTTTTTGTGGCATCAAAAGTGGTGCCTTTGATTTCGTCTCCTGCTCTGATCCTTTTGACTCCTCTTATTTATAGAGGTGGGGAATATATATACATATAAAATCTTGCAGGGGGGGAATGGTGTGTGGGGTGATGAGTGGGCCCTGCTTGGGGGGAGGGCAGAGTGTGATAGATGACTGCCAGTATTTTATACTGGATGGCATCGCAGACTACTTGAAGTTGGACATGCCTGTAGCCAAGACCATTATACATCAAGCACCCTTGCTTCTGAAGAAATGGGAAACACATGACATAGAATATTTGGGGGGGGGGAGGAACAAAGCGACAACATAGCAAAACACTCTATAGTACTGGGATTAAATTAAAAAGAAAAATATCATTTGCACTGTCATTCCAGAAATATAAAAGCAGAGCCCAGCTCTCAATAAATTTGTTTCCTCAATTATTACGTATTGCATTTATCTCACAGGTCAGGTTTATGATTAAGACAAGTTTGCCAGGTTTTGCATCTCTAAATGGACAGGGAATTTGGGGCATTTGAAGGATTGCCTTGTTTGATGTTAACATATGAGAGTGCTGGAGGTGAAATAGTTAAACAAGTTACCCAATCAGAACCCAGGGGGGTGGAGTCAGAGGGACTATAAAACCAGCTCTGGGAGGGGTGAAGAGGAGAGTTCCTTGGGAGGTTGGTTGGAGTGGGAGTGAATTGGGATAGAGTCTGGGGGTAGGTGGAGTTAGTGTAGCGAAATAAGCTGAGTCAGGAGCAGTTAGGAGCTAGGAAGACAAGTAAATATTTGAGAGATGGTTTAGTGAGTGAGAGCAGGTAGCGGAAGTTATAGGTCTGGATAGGCACCCCATGATTGTAATTGACCGATACCGTTTATGAAACCACACGCTTGTTAAACTGCAAGAAATAAACAGAAGTTTATGTTCCAATTTAACGCTGACTGGACTCAGTATTGTACCAGGTAGGGCCTGGGTGGTGGCAGCGAGAAATCAAGTGGTGGCACAGGGATCAATAGACGGTGAAACGTCCGGGGACCCCGTGTGATCGCCACATCTTGTCCCACATGAATGTGTCTGAAATATAAGGTCAACATCAGAGGCATTCCTTCAGATGTTTGCACTAGTGAAGTGCACATTAGGTGGGTGGAGACCAGATAGAAGACACTGTCAGTGATGGCCCCAGGCTTTATGAAACGTCTTTCCCAGACACGTGCGGGAGGTACCAATACTGTTGTTGTTTCCGTGACAAGTTAAGAACTTTTTATTCTCCTAAACATTTATTGGTTGATTTGGTGCAGTTTTTCCAAAATTTTGTTGCATGTTAAAATTGATATCTCCCCCCCTTTTTTTACAAGTGGAGTATTCAAGTGCTTGCTGGATTTTGTGTTATAATTTTGTTTGTGTATTTTTTATTATTTATACAGCTGCTTTAAATAGAAAAGCAACATAGGAATCTTAAATAAAATCAATTAAACTTTTAGGTAATTCCAAATAGTGTGTAGTTCCATTTGTTGAGTAGTTGCTTAGAGTTCATCTTTTATAACTTCTGTGAGGGAGCACAATGGAAGTGAGGGGCTTCATTGATGTCCAGTTCTGACAGACACTCTCTGTTTTTCCATAGATAATGATGTGCTCCATGTATGGCATCTGCAAGGTGAAGAACATTGATCTCAGGTTTAAAACTATTGTGACAGCATATAAGGAACTCACTAATGCAAATCAAGAGGTATGGGGAATCTGTCAGCATCAGTTTTATATAGCTATTTTAATTATGGCTGCTAGTTGGGTTTAACATTTCTTTGAAACATGGCATTGTGGAAATATGTTGCCATCCCATTTTCCTTTTCCTTTTGTCTCCTTTCCATTTTTTATTTAGATTAGTTTGTTTTTTATTGTAGTGTATGTTGGGAAAGTATCAATAAAAAAGGGGGGGGGAATGATAGCAGACGCTGAACAGTGTGGATGCATTAGTTCCTTAAAGGACGTCTTGAACTTTTGCAGTTCCTGAGTTAGATCCAGGAATGCCCTATCTAAAGGCAATTTTAAACCAATCCAATCTCAGGGTGGGCACCATAGAGGGACACCCTTCTCTTAGGACTGTGCTATGTAGAAGAATAGAAGAAAATGCAAATACTAAAGAGAGCTTATATTTAACTTTCTAATCCTGTCCAGACTTTCAAGTGTGTTTTGATTGGGGAAGGAAGATATGATTCCATTATAGTCTTCTACAACTCAATATTCATGCAGAAGCTGAAAACTAACATTTTACAATATGCTTCCAATAAGGTAAGTAGTTGTGCTCCTGTCCTGAGTCTAGTGTAAATTAAAAGAAATGAGCAAAAATTAATTGGATTACAGGATGCCTATCCTGATATGAAACTACATTAGCTCTGTGATGTTTCACTACTTTTGATGGACTGTGATGTTTCACTACTGATGCTCTGTCAAAGCTTTCTGCTGCTGTTAGGTAGATTATTTTGTGCATTTTAAAACCAACAACTTGAGTTTTCATGTGAATGTATCTATATTATAAACTGGCACACTGTTAAGACAATATTCATGGAAGACAATCTTACTCGGCTACGAGTGATCACCAAAGAATAAAGTTATAATCTAGTCTCACTTTACCCTTATGTTTTTAAATATGCTGCAAGTAGATTGCAGGCCTTTTTTGTGTAACAAGGAACTAGCCTGATTATGATGATGTTGTTAATAATCATATGTTTTCATGTTAACAGCCTCCAACATTATCATCTCTGCCACACCTTCCTCACAGCCCTTACAAGTTTTCTCCTTCCCCTTTGCGTGTCCCTGCCGGAAACAACATTTATATCTCACCTTTGAAGAGTCCCTACAAATTCTCTGAGGGGCTGTTGTCACCCACTAAAATGACACCCAGGTCAAAGTAGGTAACCTGTTTCTTTAAGCAAATAACTGAATCAAACACAAAAACAAGCTAGACAGAATGTTTCTGGGCTGAAAAGATCAGACTCTTGCTATCCCTTCGTTATGTGAATGTTTAGGGGGCTCTGTCATCTCGTCCCCCTTCCCCATATCTGCTACAGGAGATAGGGGGATTATATTTATTTATATATTATTATATTATATTATATTATATTATATTATATTATATTATATTATATTATATTATATTATTCGGTGCTACTAGTAACTAGTAAACTAACTACAAGAATACTTGCTTTTGCTGTGTCAGATTCCTTACTGATTTATATGAAAACTTTTCCAAGATAATGTGGAAGTATTATTGATAACCTTAAAAAGTATTAAGGATTAAAAGTCTGATGTTTTTAACCTGGATTTTCAATTTCTACTTTAGCTATGCCATGACTATCTCATCTAAAACTTGTTTAGCCAAATGAAGCCCTTGACTTGGGCTCTTGACACAGAAACTTCAGCGATCTGAAGAAAAGCAGCTGGGGGAGAGGGCAGGGGAAGCAAGAAAATTAGTTTAGTTGGGTCAGAAAAATGAACCACCTCCAAGCAGCCCAGACTAGGAACTTCACTCTGACTGGTTGAACATATGGATATCATTGGTTATCAGTCCTTGTCTGTAGCATTCTCTCGCCTCCCCCTCAGGAGTAGTTTGTGTTGTAGTTTAGGGAGTTAAGAAAATGGCTTTTGATTTCTTTCCTTTGAACAGGATATGTCTAGCTGATAAGACTTGGCACTTCCTAAATCTGGGTGAAAAGGAGCAGATTGAGCATTATGGGGAGTATTGTGCAACTTCCTCTTGCAAACGTGACAGTTTTCACATGCCATGCCTTGTATATGAGGTAACTCTCATCTTATGCGAGAGTTTGGTTAAACATGTGAAGCCAGGAGCCTCCGTAACTGCTCCCCCCCGCAAGGATCCCAGAGCCCTGCTGATGCCTTCTCAAAGCCCAAGTCTGGCTTCAGGAGAGAGGCGTAAAAGCTCAGGCAGGGTCCTACAACAGTCCTTGTGCCTCCCAAACTGCATTTTCTGAGTATACTGTAATGTTTCACTGTTGCTATGGCCATTGGCTAATGTGAATAAAGTTCTATCCATCTATCCACGTGCCTCCTTCCCAAAAGCGGGCAAGTGCTTGCCCAGTTTTAGGGAGGAAGTGGGAGGGCTCTAGGACCCTGCCACAGCCCTTGTGCCTCCTTCCCAAAGCTGGGCAAACCCGCGATCATAGCTTTAGGCAGGTGGGGAAGATGAAAATAAATAAATGGAAAGTGGGTTTCCTTCAGTTTCCATTTATTCATTTATTTCCCACCCATCCACGCCAAGCTGCCATCGCAGAAGTAAAATAAGCAGAAGATGCAAGTTACCTGTAATTTTTTGGCATCAGTTTAATAGAAAAATGAGTTATGTTTTTATCCCATTCTTGTTTTTGCAGAATATTGGTCTCAATAGGAGAATCGTTTGGGGTGAGTTTTGTGTTTGAAATGATAATTGCTTTAAAATGGTTTTAGAGTATTATGGTCAAGATGCACATTACAGAGCTACAACATGTCCCTTACATCTTTTTAAATAAAGAACATCTGCTGGCCACACTGGAAGGAATGTGTGACGCAGTTTTGTGGTTGGCTCTTTCCCCTCACAATTTGCACCCCTCAAGCTACATGTCTTCCTTCAGGCGAAAAGATACAAGAATTTGTTTTTCTTCCCCTATACTGAGGTGAGACAGGAGCAGCCTGAGGGGGGCAATTTTGAGAGGAAATTTACCAACAAGGCAAGGGCTGAACACTCTCCCCATCTCCTGTCATCTTCCTGCCCTTCTGATTTCAGCTCCATCATTAATAGTGAACTAAAGTGGTTTAATTCCAGTTAGTTTGGAAGTGAGCAGAGCCACACAAAAATGAGATACAGTTATACCTTGGTTTTCAAACAGAATGCGTTCCAAAAGTCCATTCGACTTCCGAAACGTTCGAAAACCAAGGCTCGGCTTCTGATTGGCTCCTGATTGCGCAGGCGCACTGGAAACAATAGCGGAAGCCATATTGGATGTTTAGCTTCCAAAATAACATTCGAAAATCGGAAAACTCACTTCTGGGTTTTGATCGTTTGGGAGCCGAAATGTACAAGTACCAAAGCGTTTGACTGTAGTGGTTTCTACATACTGAGTGGACCATCTGGGTTGCAACCCTCTTTCATCCTGAGGTCTGGACTCCCTCATGTGCAGCCTTCCAAGGGCCACACGCCAGGGGTGAGTGGGGCTTGAAGCAAATGGACAGGGCTGCATTCCAACCATGCAAAGGTGAGATGACAGGAATCTACCTTCCAGCCAGTCAGACTACTGGCCCCTCTATCCCAGTGAGCGGTTGCAGGTTTGCAGGGTCTCCTCCAGGGATCTGCCACCTCACTTCCTACCTGAACCTTTTAGCATAGTGAAGGGTGGCAAGGAAGAGTGGCCTCCCTGCCCCCTGGGCTAAGCTTGAATAAGGACTGCAGTGCTCCTGCTCCATGCTGGTTGGGACCTTGAACAAGTTCACAGTAAGCAAACTTCCATTCTCTCCTTGGGCTCAGGTTTTTTGTGTGTTTCCTCCCTCCATTAACACTCAGCAGCTTATAGTACAGTATCGCAGAAGGAGTGATGGTTAGAGTTTGGAGAGTAAGTGCTATGATATTAAAAAATAAAAACAAATAAACACCAGCTCCCTATCCTAATCTATGTGAGGCTGTTTCGGGAATAAGGAAAGGAAAAAAAGATGTATTTTTCCTGCTGAGACTTTGATGAGTTAATCCAGTCTTGTGCTTGGTAGAGGTCTATTCCTGTGATATTCGACTGGAGGAAGGGAAGGGGAAGCGATCTACCCGTTTCTCCTTTGCCCTCTGAAGGGTGGAAAGACCTCTGGAGCACCATGGGAGGTTGTGATGGATCTGTTCCCTCCACAAACAGAAGGGCAACTCTGGATCAAACTCATAGTACTGTATTTCTAAGATAAAATGATGGATTTCAACTTTTGTGTGGTTCTCTGGCATTCTAGACTTCTGAAAAGTTTCAGAAGATAAACCAGATGGTGTGCAACAGAGATCATAATCTAAAACGCCATGCTGAAGTGAGCACAGCGCCCAAAACTCTGAAGAGGCTGCACTTTGATATTGGACAAGATGAAGCAGATGGAAGGTGAGCTTGTTTTTAAAGTTGTTGAATTCAGTTGTCTTCATTGATATAAAATACTTTCTAAAAGGAGAATGGAATGTTTGATTAAGTGCATGTATGTATAATTATGGCAATTAACATGTTTCTTTTGTATACAAAGTGATAAGGCAGTTTCTGAATTTTCCAAAGCAGCTCTTAAGTCTTGCTGTATTTTATATTGAAATGTGGCTTGTTTCTTCTACAGTACAAATGATGACACTGGAAATTTTGGTGACGCCTGTGTTTCTATGGTTATATAACTGGTTTCATACAGTAAATGAAATTATGCAAATGCCTAAAGTGCAGTGTAGACTGTGTATTTCTCTCTGTGTGTACACACACACACATTAAGCTTGAATGAGAAACTCCGGTTTAAATGATTAAATTATGTTCTGATCTGCCGAAGGAGATTCCTTCACTCCCTGGGAAATTCCACACAGAGATGAGGTGCAATGTACACTGAAAGTCATTTGGTGCCATTTGCCAAACATGTATCCATGTTCTCATCTGGTTTGCAGTGGAAATACACATTTGCTGCCTTGGGGCACTAGCCAGCCAACTATGCTTTCTGGATCAGAGTATTGTGTAACTGGGTTTTTCTCTCTCTACAGGGAACACCTCTCTGGAGATTCCAAGTTCCAACAAAAGCTTGCAGAAATGAGTAAGTTCTTGTCCCCAGGGAAAGATAGTTCTCAATATAATGGAGAGTGACATTCTCAGGAAAGGAGGAAGAGGGGAAGAATCCCTTAGAAGGACCCTTTCCCTGAGGCATGAGCAATTGTCCTCTCAGGCCAAAGCTACTCCTCTGGGGGAGTGGAGGGATCTTGGTTGTGGGTCAGTCAGTCATCAGGAACAAGAAAGCCGCGTGTGATGGGGATACAAGACTGATGCAAAGGTTGTGGATGCTGCCTGTTGTCTACGTAACCTTGTAGATTTCTGGAGAGGAGTCAGTGGTCATGGTGCACATTGGCACCAATGGCAAAGGGAAATATAGCTGTGAGGTCCTAGAAGTGAACTTTAGCTCGGTAGGATGTTGAGTCAGGACTCTCAAGGTAACTGCCTCTGAGGTGCCACCAGTTCCAAGCCCAGGGACAGCTTGACATCAGGTTGGCCTCTGAGGTGCCACCAGTTCCAAGCCCAGGGACAGCTTGACATCAGGTTGGTCTCCGTGTGTGGATGAGATTGCATTACGAGGAGGAGGTTTGGACTTATTTGGCACTGGGGAATATTTTGGGACAAGCCAAGCCTGTACAAGAGAGGCAAGCTGCCCTTGAACCAGCATGGAACCAGACTATTGGCACTTAAAATATAAAGGTGGCAAAGCAGCTTTAAAACAGACTGTAGGGGGGGAAGTTGATAGGAACCGAGGAGGGTCCAGTTCAGAATAAATCTTTCCCCCGAAATGAAGGTGAAATTTTGTTCAAATGTCTTTGGCACTTGGTTTTAGTCTGTGGTGCTTTGACTTCTTTGAACTGCTGTCATGCACCACTGCACTTTCAATGCCTAGATTCTGTCTCTCCTTTATATGGAGAGCTGTGTATAAATTTACATGCCAATGCTAGACGCTTCTGAGTCCGTAAGTGTGAGCTTTCGTGCTTGGTCTTAAGAGGAGAGCATTGATATAAGGGGCATATGGAGAACATGGTAGAGTGGAGAAAACCAGTGGGATGCAGTTAGCTCTGAATACCAAATCCATAGTAAAGGCAGGGAAGGAAGCACTGGAGGGGGCATCATTCTGTATGTCAAATAGGGCACAGAGTCTAGCAAGCTGGAAATCCCCAAAGGGCAAGATTTCTCCATAGGAATGCTGCACATGGTGATACTGCGTCCCAAAGCTAATTTAGTGCTTGGGGTGGGGGTGTGCCATCAGCCCCCTGACCAAATTGCTCAGGGCGATACTGAGAAAGGCTGTCGTAATAGCTGATTTCATGTAGACAGGGTATATGTGTGCTCCGGTCAAGACGAAGAGGTAGAATTTTTGATGCACTGAATGACTTTGCCTTAGTTGTTCATGGAACTGACCAGAGGACTTAATCTTAAGTGGCACCCAGGATGCCTTTTCCCCTGAAAGGGAATCAAGGCAGCTTACAGATAAAATAGAAATAGCTTAAAACACTTGGGGGGGTGTCATTAAAAACAGTTAAACATTAATAGAATTAAAAGGTGTGCATGTATATAAGATGTATTAAAACACAGAGATCATTACAATAAAAGCAGCATAGCGCCAGCCTTTTCCTTAAAAACGGTCAGTTCCCAAAAGCCTGTTGGAATTCACCTGCTGGCAGAAGGAAGGCAGTTTAGCCTGTATAGGGAGGGAGATCCAAAGTCTGTGAGTAGTTTATAGCAAAACATTCACACCAATGGGGTGTTGGCCATGCACAAACAGCTGTGCAGTTTTCTAAGTCTGGGTTTCTTGATTTCGACTGTGATAGTCTCCGGTGCTGGTGTTCTTGGACTCAGTTGGGTTTCGTGCCCCCTTGTGCTCTTAAGTCAGGTCCTTTTAATAACTGATGCAGTCCCAGGTTTTTCTGTGCCAACTTTTCGTTATTCCTCTTGATACTGTTTTTATTCATTCTCTTCACATGTCCATTGTAATGAGCACCACATTTGTAGAACAAAGGCCAGATTAGCTGCTTATTTGCCTTCTGCCTATTTTTCCTATTTAATGCCCAAAGTAAAACTGTTGTGCTTGTTTTTTAGCATCTACTCGAACCAGAATACAAAACCAGAAACTGAATGATGGAGCTGATAATTCAACTACTGATCAAAAGTGAACTTCCACATTATGTGAATTGTATGTTTTGTTGTATCTTTATTGTCTGCATTATCTTGTCATTTGCTAATTTGAAATAGTTGGGCTTTATAGCCAATGTTTTATAGCAGTATGCAATATTAGCTACTTAATTGCCACATATATGGGTTTTTTAAGTAAAAATTTCTTTGCTTCCAAATGCAGCATTGGTGGTTTAATACTCTTTCGTTTTATTTATACAAATTCCTTAGAGCAAAGGCACCTGAGATTTAAGTAGACAGTCAAAATGCACTTGTGTTTTAAGAAATGTCATTTCAGTTTTAGACTTGCATGCACTATTTACCTATTTTATGCATTAGAAACAAACAAGCAAACAAAAAAGCAGTTCATACATAATTTAATTACACCTGCAAGGACTAAGGTCTACAATGATGTGTATAACTTGAACATGAGGTGTAAAAGCTGATTGTACTTGAGTAGGACTGGATCCAGCTCACTGTGTAGCCATACTACTGAGACAAAGATGCTGTACCTCATTAGTATTTCCACCTTCATTCCTTTTGTTTTCAAGCACTTATTTGCTTTTTGTAATCTGGTGGGCTTCTTGAATTTTACTGAAATGTACTGATAGGCATATTCACCATTTTCTTTTCTGCAGTACAAAATACTAAATGTGCTCTTTTCCATCCATATCTTGAATAAAAAAAGATGTTAAAAGCTTTCGTGCAAATAGATGGTTGAATTTTAAAGCTTAACTAGGCTATGAAAATGAAACCCTGGGGTTTTACTAGCAATAAGTTTAAGATTTTGGCTACTAAAGTTTAACTATCCTATTATAATTATGTATTGAAGCAAAGGTAACTACTGTCCATTGGAAGTATTATTCTTTATACAGATAAATATTACTGCTTCAAGGATTAATTTCACTTTTTCATGTAAGCAGCAATATATAGTTTTCCTTGTAGTTATGACCTTGAATTCTCATAACCCTGTGCATTTGATTTTGGTCCTAGGATGGCTTAGAGGTGAACTATAAAAATGGATTTTTTTCTCACCTTTGTCTCCAAGTATGGATTATTTTCATGCTGCATGATTTATGGTTTAGAGGAAAAAAACTACATTCTTGAAATGTTTATTTCAGTACAATACACATTTACAAACATTGGTAGTATAACGTTAATAGTGAGTTCAATGCAGTCAGATTGCTAGCAAAATACTAGTGTGTAACTATTTTTAGGGCTTTTTCACCTTTAGTTTATTTGGGTATTTGTATTACTACAATACAGTTTCATATTCGCCTGCCATCCCTCCCTCTGCCCTCATGCCCTTTTGATGTTGCTGTTACATTTTCTCTTCAGGTGTTCAGGTTCACATGCTCAGATAAGGGTTAGGGCTAAAGAGTGTTCCAGATACAAATAGGCTGGAGAGGTTTGCAGCCCTCTCTTCTGCCTCCTCCTAGCTGTGGCTTTTGGGTTACTATGCAAGAGAGCAGTGTCTTCCTCCTTTTCTCATGCTCTGCCAAGCTCTCGCCAGCGCCGGAAAGGAGGGTGTAGGAGCACTCAGCTGGTGGACACGGGCAGGGACAGCAAATGCACTAGCTCCTTTGGGTCACTTTCCCATGGTTGCTGGCCAGCCAGCAGGTCCCTTTTTGGCCCTAGAGACACTGCATCTCCAAGGTTGGTCTGGTCAGGGCAGTTGTTGCAGAAGCAGGGCCAAGGATCTCTTCATCCTCGGAAAGGGAGAGCTGATGGGAGAGCTGTGGCCACGGGATGTCTTTCCAAGGATCACAGAAGTACAGCCACAGTATCATGCAAAAACTCCTTAATTTGGTTTGAATGGCCCACAAGGATGCTGATTTTCAGCAATGAGGATTAAATAAGCAACTTTTATAGCTTTATCTTACACAAGGTTTACTTGGCAGTAACACTTGTGTCATGCTGTCACTGGGTTGGGGGGAGTTTTCCTGGTGAGGAAGGCAGGAGCAGTAAGCTCTTCAAGAAGTGGTTGCTCCCCCGTTTCCTGCTCTTGCCTGCGCTTTGCTCCCCTTTTGCTCCTTCTATGGTCAGCAGTACTTTCTACAGCAGAACTTGAGCTTGGTGCGTCTGGGGGGACACCCACTGTGGGAAGAGCTTATCGCCCCTGCCTTCCTCACCACGACAACTCCCCCCAACCCAGTGACAGCATGACACCCTTACAAATCTACTTTTCAGGTAAATACCAGTCGTACTTTTTACCAATGGGAAGTTTAAAAGCTCTTATAATTTACCTTATAGACTAGAAACACCAATTTTCTTCCCCATTTTTCTTTGCACCCCATTTCACTTTGGTGACAAAGACAAAACAGTACTGTGGCCTTTCTCTGACCTAACATATGCACAGATATGTATCAGAATTTGAAGCAGTTTTCAAGTTCCCACATACATGGAAGAGCTTTAGAAGACTAGTTCTAAAAATACACCTTAGTCAAACACACTTGAGTATTTTCTACCAGTTTTAACAGTGAAGGAACTAGCTCCTGTTGAGATTTCCCTGTAAGAGTGTGTGACTAGAGAAGGTTAAATTTAGATATCTGAAGCCGTAGAAGTGGGAGTGGAGGAAGAAGAGTTAAGCAAAGTTTAGTAGTTAAGGGGAACAGCTCAGTGCCCCCCAAGATCTGCAGAATAAATTATACATAATTTATACAGGTTGACAGAATTTAAAACCAGAGTTAAAAAAGGTAAGTGAACACAATCTCTTCAAAAATCCACTTCTTTTCTCCCCCAGCCAACCTCTTTTCCATAGAGCAGCTCCACTGCCCCTCCTCCTTTTATTAATGTTCTGACATATTAATGTAAACTATTTATCTGTCCTCCATCACCCACCCTTGGGTAGATTGAAGTAGAGAAGTAATTTCTGCTGCAAAAGGCACTCACTGAAAGATGACTTTGTAGCTTGGAGTACAAAAGAGGTTTACGATGTTGCTACCTGCTCCTCTTGCCTCTGAGGATTATAGTGTGTGACAGCCTAGAAATGACAACCACAGCAGAGGCTGGTATAATAACCAAATTTACCTGCAAATGAAGAAAACACCAGTTGCTGCTTGTTTGTTTTTTTAAAAAAAGGAAAGCAACCTGCAGAAAAAATACTGTGGGTTCCGGTTGCTGAGCGCGTCTCAATCCCGGTCATGAGGTTCTGTGCCACTGCAGTCTCTTTTGTAGACGGCTGATAACGCTGCAGCTTTTATGAGACTTGCTTTTAAGTGGGTTTAGATTTCTGAAAACTAGCCTAGACTTAAACCAGGGAGTAATTTATTTCCTTGTCAAAAGCCCACAAAAGCTTGCACTATTGTTGCAGCAGAGAGACTGATAGAGTGACACCATTTGAATTTCACTTAGGATAATATGTTGCTCTGAAGGGTTCAGCAAACAGTACAGATACAATTTTAGAGAAGTCCGCTGAATTCTACAATACATGTTTGGAACACAAGCATAGGTTACTTAGTCCCTCAAACTGAAGACGACATGAATTCTGTCCATGCCCAAGCTAAAGCCTCTGCAAACAGAGTAGAACATGAAGTGAATAGACGAAGTGAAGTGTCCTTTCCTAGGTTTTCACCCACCAGGAGTACTAAGAGGGGGAGTTTTCCCTTACTAGGGCAGCACACTGATTCCTGAATGCTGCCAGTGCAAACTGCCAAACAGCATTTCTGCAAGGTTTTTCAAAGCTGAACAAGTGACATAAAGGAAGACGCAACAATATCCTGGAGGCGGGGCAGTGGCTATGAGAGTCCCGCAGCCTTTTTTGCTCCAATGAAGTTAGTGGCTATGTTTTGAGACGTACTCTTTTTTCAGCACTTACTTCGCGAGTATCCCTTCTGAAAATACCTTGATTTTCTGCAACTGCCCTTCCTTCAGTTTTTAAATGCTCCCACTTGGCTGGCTTTGCTAATGAAGTTCTTCAGAAGGTCATGGTCCATTTCTGCAAAGCCTGATGTCTGAGTAACTACAGTCAAGTGGTTTATGCAAAACCGAAAGCAAAATTCCTCCAATTCCTAGGAAGGAAATAAGTATTACATATGTTAGCGGAAATGGGACCACCCAAAGTGAAGCGACATGGCGGATACATTTTCCAGGTACAGCTGCAGCGCCTGCGCTGACATTTGCCGAAATTCAAAGTAAACTCCGACAGCAGCTGCCACCCATGGGCTGGTAACTCCAATTGCGGGTCATTCTATAGCAAGTGATCCAGGTTTTTTTTACCTCATGGAATTCAATTTTCTTAATATTTTGTACACTTGTTGAATGATCAAAACTAAGTTTAAATCTGAAATTTTATTTTTTTATCTCATCCCAATTTTGAGTTATGCGGGTTTGAAATAAAAAAACAATGACAATTTTGGCCTTGCCAGACTACACAAAAACCTTGAAAGCTCAGCCCAGAATTGAGATATTTCAAAACTAAAAATACCAATCTCTTCAGAACCTTTAATATGCTATTGTCACATGATGGGCTTACTTTAAATTTTAAAGTTAAGTTACAAAATTTAAAAATTTAAAAAGTGATTTAAAAATTAATATGATTAAAAAATGGCCAAATATGTATTATTTAATATTTCTAAGAGTTACTTGAAAAATTTCATCTTGGGATCTCAATGGGATCACATTTTTAAATAATATTTTGTACATACATGTCTGCCTTACTGGGTTCTATTTAGGATAAATGGGTCGTCTTGGAGTAAAATATAGCAGAATAAACAAGACTTCAAACTGTAATATCAGTTACTTCAGGCATTTCTTTAGAAAGTTATTCAGTTAAAAGGTACCTGAAAAGCTAGTCAGGCTTTTAAAAAAAAAATGTGTTCCAAAGCCGAGTGATAGTTTGCTGTTGCATGATAGAATTAACGCTTTGAAAGAATCCTTGTTGGTACTTCATTTCAAAGAGTCACTGGATCACAGGACTGCAGAGTTGGAAGAGACCCCGTGGGGCCACTAGTCCAACTGCAATGCCGAAATCTCAACTAAAGCATCTGAGCCCATTAGCACTAAGCCACAGTTCAGCATCTGCAAATGCAGCCAATATTGAAAAGAAAGTTGGCTCCAGTAATATGAACCATACTCAGCAGCCTGAATAAGAAAAGAAAAAGCATTTGAAAAGAAATTGTTACAACAGAACTATGAAGGATGGATCCTGGCCACCAGGAGCAGAACTCTTCCTGCTAAAAGGCAGGAGAGAAGTGAGTTTCTCTGACTGTCCCTTCCCCCAGAAGTTTGGGGGGGGGGCATTCAGAACAGCAAAGAGGGTTGAGCTGGGAGCAGCAGGAGGAAGGGGAAATGGGTGAAAATTGCCTCCAGGCAGAAGGAAGGAACTTCCTCCTCTCTGTAAATGGAAGGAGTCCATCCCTTAGTAAAGGAGAGTAAGTATATATCCAACCCTTGCTATTCTAGAATCATCACTTAAAGTTCTTCAATAATAATGTACCATGCACCATGAATACACAAAAACAGCTCTCACCAAGGGAGTGTTCAAGATATTTTTAAGTGTACAAGTTCTGCTGAAAATGCAGCTTTGTGGCTAAGCTATGGATTTCGTTTATTGTTTTCCTTTACTCGATATAGTATATTTCAGTGCAGACAATTTGTTGTGGTGGCTATGAACAGAAAGGGCAGGTCACTAGTGCCTGGTCCCATGAAGACACCCACGGAAGCAAGTCTAGAAGGAAGAGGGGAAGGGGAAAGTCTGCAGCTCTCTAACCTTTCGGATAGCTATTTGATATCTTGTAAACCAGAAAAAACTGCGACCTTCAGATTAATATTTGTGCTGTACTTTCAAATGTTCAAACTTCTTTGCATCCTGTGTCTTGTCATCCTTAGAACAGCCAAGGAAGATAGGCCAGGAGTATTCTCTCCAGATTGTAGATGGGAAGCCGAGGGTCAGAAAATGGCCCTTTGCCCCTGGCAGGACGCAGATAAGTGTGCACTGCTGGAAGGGGGCTGCCATCTGACTGGGGAGAGGAGTGCAGTGGTTTGTGGGTACCTGTACCAACCAGGAGGTAGGAATCAGAGGCAGGAGAAGCTTCAGAGACGGAGGAAGAACAGGCAATTGCTCCCCGCCCTCCCCTGCCCAGAACCAGGAGAGGATGGAAGGGGGAAGGACAGAGGGGTCTTCATGCAGGTGCCAGCTATGTGTGCACAGGCTGTGGGGAGAAGGGGCAGAACCTGGTGGAGGCAGAGTGCTCTGCAGTTGCTGCAACTGCTCCATAGAGTCCAGACCTGGGAACAGCTGCCTAGACTGCTTAGGTATTCTGAGCTGTAGAGGCGACTAAAGAGTTAGTTCTGCCATGTGTATTCCTTGGACTGGGAAGCACCTGGAAGGTATATTACAAAAGCAAAATTCAAACGGCCCCTCCTGATTCATAATCATCATTTAAATTTTAATAATAACAATCTTATTCTTTATACCCCACCCATCTGGCGGGGTTTCCCAGCTTAGTCTCTTAGTTACCAGATTATTTCCAATACCAAGGGGTCTCAAACATCAGAAGCATCTCTGCAGGAAACTATTAAGCCTCATTCCTACCTTTGCTTCATACTTGACTGCGGCAGAAAGAAGGGCGATCGCATTCTCCTCGGAAATTCCCTGCTTGATTGTTTGCTGGCAAAGCTTTTTCAGTCTATTTTCTCGGTAGAAGGTTGCGAGGTCCAGCAGACCTGCCAGGAGAAAAGAGGAGGCAGGGGAAACACGTGGCTACACAGGTTAGAAGGAAAGGAAACATTGAAGAGTTCATATTTTCAGTGGCACACAAACACCCAAACATTTAGGGATGATTTGCACATACAACATGCTTGCTATTCGCATTCCACAATTTTAACTCATCCCTATTTTTCTGAGGTTTCCCCAAAACAGAAACTCTGGATCTTAATATAACTGCCCAGAAGGGGAATAAGGCAGGAAAAATGCATTTGCTATAGTCCTGTATTTCTTGGATCAAAATGGGTAGACCACAGCTTTATAGCTTAACAAGCCGCATGGTTGCTTCTTGGGGGCACTATTTAACATGCTTCCGGTTTCCCACTGGATCGGGAATCCTGGTTGTCCAGGCATTCGGCTGAATGTGCAACAGTTGCCCCCTTCAGACCTTCCTGCTCAGTGGGTGAAGACCTGAGGTTGCAGCCAGGACAAGCTTGGCTTGGTCTGCCTGGGATCAGTCAGGACTGAGCAACCCCCACTCTGATTCCTGAGGCCTAAGAGCCTCTAGCAGAAAAAGTAAGGCGGACTATATGGGTTGTGAAAGCAACCATTTCCTCATTCCCTTTTCTTCACACTGACTTGCGTGACAATGGCCTGCACCCCCCCACCCAAAACAGAGTCTGGCAACTGCTATGAATTGCATGTTCCCGTTATATAGATTCTGTGTTGTGGGGAGTTATGTGATGTAATGCTTATGCAGTGTTCCTTTTTGAAAATGAAAAGGGAAATAATTGAGATTTCACTTCTTCTTTTACAGAAGATGTGAAATACTATTGGGTCTTCAATGTCAAAGGTCATATTATCAGTTGAGCAATTATGCTGAACACCAGCATAACTGTGATAATTTTTTCTCAAAACTGCAGCCTGGGGAGAAGCAGTGATTTAATTTTGCTCAAGTATGCAAATGGTACATTAGGAAAATTAGGGATGCTGAAAATAATCAAATAGGGGCAAAGCCTCTGAGATTACCTGCAGGTTAGTTGAGCAGCGCACCTGGGGCTCCTCCTGCCACCACCTGGGGCAGGTGGCCCTCTGGCTCCCTCCTCTGGAGGGCAGGAATTCTGTACTGCTAAAGCTAATAAAAGATAAGGCTACTTAAGGTCTACTGCTCAGCTCCTTCCAATAACCCAGGATCACTTGCTTAGAGAACTTTAAAACAAGACTGGACATTTGTTAAAAGCAAAACCAGAATTCACACCCTGTTTTATTGGGGGGAAATACCACGGATGACCAGATTATCATCAGGCAATTGCTCTTTCTGCCATGTCCTGCTTACATCCCATAAAATCCAATCAGATACATCTTGGAAGGCTGTATGAGTGCTGAACTAAGGGGGCCTCCAAAGGAATCCAATGCAGGTTTTGCTTATTTTATCATTTATTCAAAATGTACTGTGACACCTGCAGGTATATCCAACTACATGCACACAAAATTATAATTTATCCACTTTACCGCTAATTAAGGCCTTTCTCAGAGGCTACAAGTTGGACAAATACATGTTGATTTCTCCAGTGCATTGACTCATAAATGCATCCAATGTACTGACCCATGAATTCTCAAATACACAGTAAGGATGCTGCATGCTGGAAGTGGAAAGTTAGTGCAGCAGATTCCATTCTGAAATTCAATGTACAAGCATCCTACCACTTGCGTGGGGGGTTATGCTCCAGGACCCCATGTGCATAACTGAAATCATGTGAAGCTTCCAAACCCCCTTTTTTCCTGCTCTCTAGCTCTCTCCCACTCTCTCCCCAATCCAGACTAAAATATCTGGAGTTGAAGATCTGGGGCTGACAGCTGCTGCGCTACCCCATGCACCAGCTGTTAGGCGGGGAAGTTGAGCAGCTGAAAAAAGCCCTGCCGTGCCTCAGGTCTCTTCAGGGCTTCCTCTGTCTTCACTGATGTCCTCTTCCGGCTCCAGCTACAAGGACTCTAGCTCTCTCACACCATTTCCAAGTTTAAATTAAATTATTTCCCAATGCCACGTGTATACAGGATGGTGCACAAATCAATCGCATATAAATGGGGGGACACCTATATAAACAAATGAATAATCAAAATAAAAAAGGGCTGTTCTCAAAATAAATGAAGTATTAAAGAGTATCACATGCTTTTCAATACATTCAACTACTTTACATTTTAAGCCTGCTGAAATGAACTTCAGCTCTTCTAAATGATCCCATTTCTTCCAATTACCTACTGCATCTTCAGGAGGAAGACTGATGCTGTCCGTGTACAGGTATTCCAGAAAGGCTCGGTAAACGGGATATGAGAATTCACTTATTTCTATAATTTCATCATTATTGTTGTTTAGTACTGAACGGAAGTGCTCACACCTGAAGAATCACATACAAAAGGAAAATAAGTTACATCACTGGCAAGCAGTTTGATTCTGGTTGTAAAACAGAACAACAAAAAGGGAGAAAAAAGGGTGGGAATATTAGTTCCATACCTAATTTTGAGAAGGACTTTATGAACATGAATGTATTTTCCATCCACTTGAAATCTCACATCTGCATTATCTGGACTGTCAAATTCCTTCTTTATTGACTGAGCTACTGTTAAGTGGTCATCAGGCTCTAAACAAGACACCAATGAATACATTTAAAACACATTGCCTCTCCCTTCGGCCCTCTGCTCACATGAACCAATGAAAAGAAGCAGGCAAGAGCATTTCAAAGAAAAGGAAACTGACAATAATGCAGGCAACCAAGGGAGAGAGGGGACAGCCTTTCAGCCATTCTTCTCTTTAGAACGTGACACCTAGCCTGGCCACATCAGGAGTTCTTTGCGTAACAGGAATTGTCTATCTTGGCTTGTGACCGAGGTGGTAACCACATCCTCATTTGTCACATAAGCAGCGGAAGTTCCCCCAGTTTACACCCAGGCCCCAACCTAAAAAGATGAAGAGCAGAATGGAGCAGACTCCAGCGCAACCAGGGGTCTAAGGCCCCCACCCCCGGCCAGGGGCAGGCAGTTAAGGGACCAAGGACCTGCAGGGCAGTTCCTCCAGCTCTGCCGCCAGTTCTGAGCCCTGGCTGAGCTGAATACCAGCTATGATGTATCTGATTATAAATACAAAACCAAAGTGCTAACACAGAACTGCATTGAGCAAAGAAGGAAAATGACTCCATCCCTTGTGGGGTCTTTGGCCCTAATCTGTTGCCTTGGATTTAAACTGCAAGCCCACGTTGCTCTGAGCTCCACCCCCCTGCTTTTCAACTTGATGTTGCTCACAAACTGCCACTATGGTTTTTCCCCCTATCCCTTGGGTTCTGGGTAGTTAGCAGAAGACAGTGCTAGAATTTCAAGGGTGGAGTTTCAGGTTTGGAGCTTGCCTGATACAAGCTAGAGGAAAAAGCATAATAGCAGTTTAAATCGAAGGCGACAGCCATGGGAGAAAAATAACCGTGTATTGCTGTGAGCCCCTCCATCATAAGCTCATGTTGTGTATGTGTGTATGCAAATAAACCATATATCCTAAAGACACCACAGTCTCTTCTGTGCCTCATGTCCACAAACACAGGCTAAGTGGCGGGACTCTTGGAATGCCACAGTGCTGTGGAGTCTGGGGTGCCATCTAACACTCGTTCTCTGGATGGTGTTGGAGGCTTACAGCACAACCCCAAAGGTCAATCACAACCTGGGGGGGGGGAGCAGTTCAGAAACCGGGGAGAACCTTTTGAAGCACCCCTTGTCCCAATGCTGCCTTGGCCCAGTGCCTGCTCTAAGTAGCAGGAGCAGCACCAGTATCTGCCCCACACAGTTATAGCATTCAAGGAAAATGTGCTTGAGGTACCTGCAGCCACAGGGACAAAGGGAGATGCTTAGCCTCAAATGAAATAGCCATGCAGCCTCCAAACCACCTAGAAAACATAGAATGGGACAGCCTTCCCCACAAAGCTATGGGGTGAAACAATATCAACAGTTTTAACAAAAAAAATGGCCCATAGCTATGGGGGCAAGGAAAAGTTTTCCCCCATCTCTTTATCTAGGTGGCTCAGAGCCTGCAAAGCCTCCACTCCTGGTACTCTTTATGCCAGTGTTATGGGTGAAAGAAAAAGGAAATCAAATAGCATGAAATGTCAGCAAATTGATTTTTTTTAATTTTCCTGAAAACAGTCTAATTTTAAACAGAAAGCTGGAACTTAAGAAACAGGAGGGATGTGCCGGGGGGGGGGGGTGTCTACCTGCTCAGGAGATTTGCTGTGCTGACATTGTCTCAGCTTGTTAAAGGTAAGGTAAAGGACCCCTGGACGGTTAAGCCCAGCCAAAGCCGACAATGGGGTTACGGCACTCATCTCGCTTTCAGGCCAAGGAAGCCGGTGTTTGTCCACAAACAGCTTTTCCGGATCATGTGGCCAGCAGGACTAAACCGCTTCTGGTGCCACAGAACACCGTGACGGAAACCGGAGTGCACGGAAACACTGTTTACCTTCCTGCTACAGCAATGCCTATTTATCTACTTGCACTGGTATGCTTTTGAACTGCTAGGTTGGCAGAAGCTGGGACACAGCAACGGGAGCTCACCCCATCATGCGGATTTGAACCGCCAACCTTCCAATTGGCAGTTGGTGGACCTCCAATAAGGGACATAGGTAGCACTGTGGTCTAAACCTTGGCCTGTACAGAGGCTTCCCCAAGAAAGTCAGAGGCATTCTGCCTGAGGCAGGTTCCAGGCACCATCTGATGGCCTGTGTTCATAACTGACTGTTTTACTCAAGATGGTGCCTGCTTTGTTGCAAACCCAGAGATTGGTGGGTCGTTGACGGAAGCAGTTTCCCTTTGGGCAGCAAGGCCAAGACTATCTGATGTGGAGGGCAATCGAGTGGGACTGGCAATAAATTCCTCCTTGCAGCTACAGCAACTTGACTTCCCCAAATGTTAGATCACCAGTCTAGGAAGATAAAGCACAGAGGCATTTGCCAACTGCTACCATGGAATATGCCCATTTTCTTAAGGACCTGGAAGCGTTTGCTGCTGCCAGAAGTCTTACGGGTTGATCCTTTCCAAGATGGAGGCATTGGGACAGGGAGAAAAGGAGGCAAACGCACCAGGGAGCTGGGCAAATAAACATGTGCTTTTTTTAAGCAAAGGAAAAGCAAAGAGGAGAGCAGTAAAAGACAGAAGGCAAGGGCTAAACTAGGCTAAAGAGAAGAGGAGACAGAAATAGGAGGCAGAATGAGCTGAGCTTGTAGGAGAATCGGTGGAGAATCAGCAGACCCTGAGCGAAGGCAGGAAAGAAACTGAGAGACCGACAGGAATTTTAGGATTGCGTTTCCTGCCTTCTGAGCAGTAGGAGGCATTTGTGTATGCAACACATATATTGTTTTTCAAGCTGACCTCAATCAGTTCACAAAATATTTTTACAATGATAAGGATTACTTTTTAAAAATTACAACAAAATGTGAAAAGCAAAAGCGCTTGTGGCTGCTTCTCTTGGGGCAAGATGGTTCTGCAGAAGTGCTGTGGGAGCTGGATGCTGACAGTTCACAAGGCTGCTTCTCTTTCTTTTCTACTTCCGGTTGGAAGTTTGGTTAGAACGTACAGTGGTGCCTCGCAAGATGAAATTAATCCGTTCCGCGAGTCTCTTCGTCTTGCGGTTTTTTCGTCTTGCGAAGCACGGCTATTAGCGGCTTAGCGGCTATTAACAGCTTAGCGGCTATTAGCGGCTTAGTGGCTTTAAGAAAAAGGAAACAAACTCACAAGAACTCGCAAGACGTTTCGTCTTGCGAAGCAAGCCCATAGGGAAATTTGTCTTGCGGAACGACTCAAAAAACGGAAAACCCTTTCGTCTAGCGAGTTTTTCGTCTTGCGAGGCATTCGTCTTGCGGGGCACCACTGTAGCAGGAAGCTAACCATATCCCAGGATCTTCTGTTTCTCACTCTGAATGATGATGTCACTGCAGACATATGGTGCCATATGAACGGAGCAGCAGATCTGACGGAAGAGGCAACCGGCCAGAGCTGACACACTGGGGGTGGGCAGGTCTACCAGCAAAAGGGGGCAGGCCAACTAATGTAAATTTTACTGATGTACAGGAGGCTAATTTCTACACACACTGACACCCCATCTCTGTCCTCCAGCCAGGCACACTAGAGTGCAGGGACATATTCCAGCCAGGCAGGAAAACTCCAGGACAGCCTTTCTCACCTCGGACCCCATGATGTTATTGAATGGCATAATCCCTGACTGGCCATGCTGCTAGGAATGATGGGGGTTGTAGTCCAACAACACACAGGGGCCCAGGGTTGAGAAAGGCTGCTCTAGGACGATGGGCAGAGAGCGGGGTGGAGTCTGGGATGGTGCATTTTGGCCCCAGGCTCCCTCCTCCTGGCCTACGGCTGAGCTTCTTGCAAATTCTCCTTTGTGGTTCTGCAGTTGCTCAGACCTGCAACACAGATAGGGAAGGGCTTTCCACAGCTCTCAGAATGGTCAGGCCTGTGCCATTCAGTTGCTTTCCAACCGCTATCACAGCAGTGGTGTTTGGAGCTTTCCTCTCCTCCTGGGAAGATTTAAGAGCACGTTCAGCAGAACACCAGACGGAAAGGAGCCTTCAGCAGTCCAAGTTAAGGGGGCAGGTGCCCCTTAGGACCAATATGACAGAAGGCCTGCCTTTCACCTAAAGAGAAGCCATGTCAGAGGAGATAGAGCCAACTCATTTCTTCCACCAAGCTGTGATCCAAACTATACCACTGAAAAGAATGCTATTTACATATCTTCAAGAACTAGGTAAGATACAGCAATGCAAACAGAAAAAAAATTGTCTGAAGCTCACCCACTGAGAGGAGACGCCAAGTCACTGCAGGAGTAGCAAAACAAGCAAAGACATCATCCGTGCAGACAAAGTGGGTGGGATGCGGCAGAGTGAGAGACTGTCCCCGGCACTGACCCCACATGTACACTTGGCCACCCTGGGTTTTAGCAGCAGAAGTGTGAGCAGAGTGACAGGCAGCAATCTCTACGACTCTAGATTTAAAAGCAAACATAAAAAAACAGTGGCATAAGGACAACACGCAGTGACAAAGCTCAGAAGTCCTAGCTGCAGGTGGCCATTGTTCCAGGACCACTTTGGTGGATAAAATGCATATTTGTAACCTAACGGCCTTTCCTATCCCTTGCCTCGGCTGTAATTCTGATGGCCAGACTTGCATTTCTAGGCACATGTATCAGTTATAAACAAACTCTCTTTAGACTCTGCCCCCTTGTCCTCAAAATCTTTGGTCAGGCTGCATAAACACTGCACATTGTTTTTAGCAATTCTTGTTTTTATCTCTAAGCAACCTTTAGCCCTGTCAGGGGAAAAGGTGGGGTATAAATAAATATATAGTAAGAATAGTAAGAATCCCGGAAACAGTAGTTTGTTAAGGGTGCTGGGGAGTTTAATAATAATAATAATAATAATAATAATAATAATAATAATAATAATAATTTATTTCTACCCCAGCCACTCTGGGTGGCTCCCAACCAAATATTAAAAAAATGATACAGCATTAAACACTAAAAACTTCCCTAAACAGGGCTGCCTTCAGGTGTCTTCTAGAAGTCGGGATAGTTGTCTATTCTCTTGACATTTGATGGGAGGGCGTTCCACAGGGCGGGCACCACTACCAAGAAGGCTCTCTGCCTGGTTACCTGTAACCTCACAGTGAGGGAACCACCAGAAGGCCCTCGGAGTTGGACCTCAGTGTCCAGGCTGAATGATGGGGGTGGAGATGCTCCTTCAGGTATACAGGACTGAGGCCGTTTTGCTTTGTGAGGGGTAAACTACAGTTCCCAGAATCTTTTTTTTGCGGGGAGGGGGGGAATCATGTGCTATAAATTTATGATGTGTTCTTCTATGCCCAACTCGTATGTTTTCTAGGACCTATAAAGCACTTCAGTAGTCCTGGCTTCCACTGTTCCTGGGTCCTCAAAGTCCACAGCTATTATGGTGCTTGCTCCTCCCTCTCCCTGGCAGTGGGATGCCACACCCTGTTGCTTGCAGGAATTGCCTTAAGGACCAGGTACTCTGTAATCTGCCATTCTGAAGAAAGCACGACACACCTCTGCCTCTCAAATAAAAAGGTCTAGTCTCCATTAAAACATAACATGACACCAGGTTGTGTTGGGCCAAATTAACACTTTAGTTGTTTGAGCTTCCAAATATACAATACTCAAACCATGTTTTCAATATTTTTATATGCTTTTATTTCACAACTGAGGACTGTACTTCATAATTTCATTAAGTCATTCGTCTCCATGGTGCAGTAACCTCTTTAGGCAAAACAATGGCCCTGTTTTTTTAATGGACTTTGAACTCAGACACAGCAAACCAGCCAGTACTACAACTTCAAGCTGTGATTTCAGATTCTAGTTTGTCGGCTGTCAGGGAACTGCCATCGCAGCCAGGAGTGGAGGAAGGGCTCCCAAGCGATGACGGAGAAGGTCCCAGCAGGAAAAGAGGGGACTCAGCGACCGGGGAAGGAAATCAGCGTTACACCAGGGAGAAAGGCGGGCAGAGGCGGGCTTCGGAGAGATGGCTCCAGGACTCTTCGCCAGAGACCAGCGGGGAGAACACGGGTGCTCCACTGCCCACACCCACCCTGCGCAGAAGACTTCCGCGCAGGGAGGCTAGGCGGAGACTATCCGTCAAGGAACTTTTATGTTGGAAGAAGTTCAGGAAATGCCCACTGACGGATTCTGCCAGTGACTGAGACAGACGCGGAATCAGGACTGTCCAGCCAGGGGAAGGTTTATCCAGGCAACCTCGCCAAGAGTGGCGGCAACTTACGCACGAGCAACCCCCAATTCCCATTACATCGGCTTTGTACAAACCACAGTTTGTGGGCAAACATGAATTCAGGCAATGAGAAACCATGGTCTATCCTGATGGCAACAAGTCCAGGCACTGCCAACTACAGTTAGGACACAGCAGCAAATTTGGAAAATTTCCCTTCTGTTTTAATGAATTGCAGGTTGTTGTTTTCTCTAAACCTGACATATCACTCACACACACACACACACACACACACAGTCTTTCTACCAAATCATGCTTTGTTTTAAAGAAGCCAACTTTAAATCATGGGTTATGAAGACAGCAGAAGTAGACAGCCTGGAGGAGCTGTGGTGCTCACCTGACCTCACTCTGGCTGAGATGCTGCTGCATACCAGGACAGGGACAGGTGAAGCAGCGGCAAGGAGTGCTGGACTGATACTGACACTGTGCTTGTACCACACTGACCTCACCCCCCCATGGGCCTCCTCCATCCCAAGATGCAGCAGTGTCTTAGCCCCAAGGAGGTCAGGCGAGTGATGCAACCCACCCAGTGATGCCATCTGAGACTGTAAGAGAGCTTATTTCAATACCATAAACCACTTGGAGATTTTTTTACAATCAAGCATTGTATAAATTTTATGAAATAAATACTGTATTGGTATTTATTTTTTCAAATTCCAACCATGAAAAGTTAAAAGTGCGACATATTCGCGACCTTACAAAAATTGGCTGAAACAAGATATGCCGTCAACACCCCCCCTAACTCTAGCTCCTGCTGGAGCCCTGGCAAACTCCTGCCGTTTCCCGCCTCCGCTGCCTTGGGGGGGGGGGGTGCCCAGGAGTGGCAGGCGGTGGGATGGCAAGTGCCACCATGCAGTTCCCCTGTGCCTGCCCCGCCACTGTTAATGGAGCAGGGGGGTGCCTGCTTGGTGCCAGGAGCGGTGGGATTATCAGCAGCGGGGCAGGCAAAGGGGGATTGCATGGTGGCGGCGCAGCAGCCCCCGCTGTCCCACCCCACCTGGCGTGGTTTGAGGTGAGCTGAGCGCCCCCAGCAGAATGTCTCTCCTTGTCCAGCCGGCCCCCGCTGCTGTTTCTTTTTCTTTCCAATTGTCCATCAATATGCAGGTGATACCCAGCTCTATCTCTCTTTCAAATCAGAACCAATGAAGGCGGTGAAGGTCCTATGTGAGTGTCTGAACTTTAAAGGTGCGGCTTATTTGCAGGTGTGGCTTATATTATATTTGTCTACACAAACCACAGCACACCTGCCTGAAAGCAGAACATCTCTCTCCTGGATGTGATTATAAAAGCATACAGGAAGTGCCCAAAGGCATCTGATAACTGTGATCCTTATCCAAGTACAAATTAAGATCTCATTTGTTAAATACGGTATTAGAAGCAAATTATGGAAAAAGGAAAGTCTCCAGCCAACACCTCTTGTCTGGGTTTACCAAGCACCTCACATTTCCAATAGGCAAACTGCTTCTTCTCTACTGCAGCACAGCATTGGGAAGGGGACTGGCAGGCAACCGGGAAGGATATCCTGGCAGACAAGGGAACTGCTGGGTATTCCTCTGCCCACTACTTCTCTTCTGCAGATGTCTCCTCCTCATTCTGGCAGGCAAGCAGAGAAGGAGCAGCCAGTGTTTGGAAATGGGAAGTGGACTAGTATTGCCTAGTCCTAGCTTGATAAGCTGTAAGTGCAGCTCTATTATCCACACTCTTAAAGCCTTGCACTTCTCATACTGGGAAACAACAGCTTAAAAGCACACACAAAAATAAGCTACTGTTTCCAAGAAAGACTGAAGAAAAGATACTGCCATTTCCAGCTACCAAGTTGCTCTTTCCCAATTATTCTTTTATTGCCAAAGCACCTTTGTATAGATCTATAGGCTTTATATTCAGAAATGTGAACAGTCTAATAATTTTACTATCTTCCTTACTTATGGATAATGTCTAAGGGAAAAAATCCCACAGTTACTGCAGTACATGCTACAAATTCTGCTTATTGCGTGATTATTAGCAGGATCCTACCTGTCTTTATCCACAGGAACAGGCGCAGGGTAGGATTGGTTCCCTCTATTCCCAGTGCCTAACTGGCCATAGGAATTTGCTCCCCAGGCATACAGCTGACCTTCGTCCGTTAGCACTAAGGTATGTGCATAGCCACAGGCAACCTAGAAAAGAAAAGCACATAAAATAATTTGTATTCTTACATTTTTGCATTTTATATCCAAGAAGATTTATTAAAGCTTTTAAAAACATTTCTGAAGAAGCATTTATTTAAAAAACCAAATGCAAAAGACAGTTGAATCATTTATCACCATTCAAGATTCACAAACAGAATTCGAGAAGCTGATCTCTCTCGGAGTTTGTTAGAAATACCAGCTTCCAACATATCATAGTCTCTTCTGTCTGCATGTGGCAGGACATAGAGTGAATACAGATTGACACTTAGGCAATGTGTAAATTCAGAACTGACAGAAGATGACCTTATGCAGGATTAGGAACAGCCAAGGAAACAAGAAAAGGCAGAAGGTGGGCTATCTCAAACCTGTTGTCCGTGCAATCACAACACATCTACAAATAGTTAAGTGTCTTGGGCCAGCATTGCTCAGATTAACTTACTTTATGGAACAGGCAAAAAAACAAAACTGAAATAAGGCTAATTCATCCCAAGTTATTGGGAAACAAGTCTTTTCTCATTGAAATTTTGGTTTCTTTTTTATTAGACTAATGAATGGGATATTTGCAGCTTGCAACAGTCTCCCCAGCTCCCCCCCAAAAAAACCCCTTCGCTCAAGGAAGTGAAGGGTCTGCACCTCCCCTTTCTTTTGAGTCTTTTTATTTCTGCAGGAGAGCAGGGAAGGCTGAGAGGAGATATGCTAGCCACCTTCCAATATTTGAAGGGCTGTCACAAGGAAGATGGAACAAGCTTGTTCTCAGCTGCTCTGGAGAGCAGGACCTAAACCAATGGCTTCAAGTTACAAGAAAGGAGATTCTGACTAAAGAGCAGGAAGAATTTTCTGACTCTAAGAGCAGTTTGGCTGTGGAACGATCTCCATCTGGAGGTGGCGGACTCTCCTTTGGAGGTTTTGAAGCACATGTTGGATGGCCATCTGTCATGGATCATGCTTTAGCTGAGACTCCTGCATTGCAGGGAGTGGACCGGATGACCCTCAGGTTCCCTTCCAACTCTGCAATTCTGATTCTTTCACGGCAGCTGGTTTTCCTTCCTATATCCTACCTGTGCAACTGCAAATCATCTTTTCAGAATATGCCAAGCATTCTGAAGCATTCAGCATTTAACTACCCTGTCTGAGAGAGAGAACGCCCTACGTTCTGCCTTCTTTCTATACTACCTAACTGAACCTTGTTCCTCCACATAGCCACTTCCCCATACATGCCCACTTGACAACTTCTGCCTGCAGAACGGACCCTGTAACAGGTGCCACACACTATTCATTCAGCACTTATAAGAAATGGGTCTTTTAGCATGGCAGCACCCACCCTTTGGAACTCTCTGTCTATTGACATCCGTCAGGTATCTGCATTGTACTCTACCCAGACATGTAGACGTGTTAACTTGTGTTTTAATCTGTTTTGAGCTTTACTGTTGATTCTGGGGGTGCTCCCATTTTCAGCTGTCTCATGTTGAATACTTGCCCAGTCCCTAATATTTACCCATCTAGAAAATCCATTTCAGGATAATGGCACTGTACTGATAACTCAAGTCACTTTCGACAGTATCTTTGATAAAACATTAATTTCTTTGACGATATAAGATAGTGCAGAGTGCTCCTTTTCGAAACTCCAGTTAAGCAGACCCTCTCCCAAATACTTTGCTCGTTCTCTGTCTCCCACACACCAGTTCAGCCCAACAAAAGCCAATCAACACTAAATGCCAACTGAGCACAGAGCTGTTTTTGGGGTCCTTCCCCTTGGAATGTTTTTCCTAAATATATTTTGGGCTTCTGTAAACCTGCAGCTTCCCCCAGGCATGTTGCCACCTTCCCTCCTGTATGGAGATAGCACTGTTTTGGCTGCATCAGTAGCCACACTTGGGAGGACAGGCTTGCTATCAGTGTATAAGATGAAATACATAGCCCAGTAGGGTAATCTTTTAACGAAGGCCTGGCAACAAAGAAAACCTACCCGCTGCACACGGATGCCTTGCAGAGCTGCTATTCTGCAAGGTGTTGGTTGATTGCCGCTATTGCCCAATCCAAGCTGACCATTGCCATTGTATCCCCAGACATAAACCTTAGAAAGGAAGATAATTCCAGTTAGTTTGCAGGAATAAGAGTAAAGAAGAGGGAAACAGGAGTACAGAATCCCCTATAATCTTTGTGTAATTCACTATGACACTTTTTTGAGATAAAAAACCCCTTTCGTTTCCTTACATGTTAGAACCAGTTCTGTACTCCATGGGACCTTAGCATTCACCTGAGAAGCATCTAACAAGAAAAGATCCTGCCCAGTCCAATATATCTATGTGTACAGGGGTGATGAAATGACCCGCTTGATCAGGGAAGTATCTGAATGCCCCAGTTTGCTTGGGTAGCTGCTGCCTTCTAACCTTAGCATTAGGTTGGAGCACACACTAGCTAGACTTCTCAGGTTGCAGAGGCAGCGCTGTTCAATGGTTTCCTGCATTTGCCCCTAAACTGATCCCATGAGCAGCTAAAGCACCTGGCTTTTCTTTTCATCTCACATTTGTACGCCGCCTTTGTATGTATTTGTATGTAGAGACAACAACAAAATATACATCGAAGATCACACATCGTATAACAATCCAATCCAATGCAAATGAGCCATGATAAAGAATATGACCTTAAAATAAACAACTTATGTAAAATAAAGCAATATGCAATGATCCATTTAGGGTATATTACACTATTAAATTTACTCCCTACATATCAGCAAATAATAATTAAACAGAAATGCACTCTCAAACAATAACAATAAATAATTACTAGACTACAGTGGTGCCTCGCAAGACGAAATTAATCCGTTCCGCGAGTCTCGTCTTGCGGTTTTTTCATCTTGCGAAGCACGGCTATTAGCGGCTTAGCGGCTATTAACGGCTTAGCGGCTTTAAGAAAAAGGAAACAAACTCGCAAGAACTCGCAAGACGTTTCGTCTTGCGAAGCAAGCCCATAGGGAAATTCGTCTTGCGGAACGACTCAATAAACGGAAAACCCTTTCGTCTAGCGAGTTTTTCGTCTTGCGAGGCATTCGTCTTGCGGGGCACCACTGTACAATCAATAAAAATAAAAGCGAAGTCAGAAAACTTAGAATACTACAATACATAAATGACCACGTAAAAAGATCAAACTAAGCAACAAAGTCACGTAGCTTATAAAAGTAACCAGTCCCTTTGTCCACACCTAGTTCCTGGTTCAGAACGTTTGGTGGGTCTCCCAGGGGGTCTCAAGGAAAGAAAAAGGACGCTGCTCCGCTCACAGTTCTTTCTCCAGACTCTGCCCACTTCCCCTTCAGCAGCTTTCAACTTATCATGTCCTTTAATGCTTATGTGTTGTGGATGGGAAATTACCTGAGGAATTGCCCCTAAATTAGACCTAACCAAAATCTGCAGTTTTACTACTCCCTTTCACCCACAAATCTGATTTTTAGGGCAAAGAGGATGATGGCCAGGGGTGGCATTTCCTCTACTTTACCATGCAAGCAGCAGTGGAGGGGTGGCACTCAACCCTGCGCTATTACAATTGTTCCATCAGCGCAAGCATTTCTTGCCAGACAGAACAATCTCCACTCCCTCCCTCCACATGTTGACGTGACACATGCACCCCAGAGCTGATTTGGAGGAGGGAATGTGTGGTGCTAAGAGGTGGGAAAGCCTCACCCTTTTAGTGGGAGTCCTTGTGCTGCTTCCAGCTGCTGCAACTATTTTGTTGGATCTGGCCCACAGAGTAAATGAAGACACGGGGAGGTGGATTTGCAGTTATTAAAAGCTCGAGGGAACAAAAAAGTCTTCACTAATTTGGACACCTCAGAAAGGACCCAGTCAGAGAGGTTCCCTTGGAAGAACATTTCAAAGTTGTGACAGAAGATAGCCCAAATCTATGTACCTACCAATCTGGTACAAACATCCAATCCCCCAGTTTAACCATCAAAATCTGTTTTCTGGATTCAACTTTCAGCCTGTTGACAGTCTCTAGACAGCTGTTAACAGACTTCACGAGGAGCATAAAAAATAGAGCTGCACTCTGTCCACACACAGACCTAACACTCCAAACTTCCAATACCGAATTCCTTCTTTGCTCCATTTTGTCACCTAAGGTGAAATGGTAAAGGTGACAGAAGCAGCTTCCGGTGAGATCTCACCAGAAGCTGTCATTGTGTGACCCCGGGGGCAGGATTCTGCTACCTGAGATGGCTGCTTCAGTTCGCCTCATGAGCAGACTGGCCTGCCATCTGCACTGCCTCTGGGGCACCTCCAATGCAGAGTCTCTAGTAACTGAGATTGGTGCTCCCTTGTGAAGATGGGGGCAGAGCTTTCCGACAGCTCTGCCGCACAACCGTACTGCAACATGCCTGCACTACCTAGAATGGGGGAAGGAGAATGGATACCCAATTATCTTCACCAGGGGCCTCTCCTCAGCCCTTCTGAAACACTCTTCCTTGCAGTCCAATAGACTTTCATTCAAATGCTCTGTAAAAGGAGGCACAGAGGACAAGAAGGACTCACAAGCTTCTATGCTCAAAACTGTGCCCAGCTTGGAGGGAGGAGTTTACCCTGGTGAAATCAGAAATTGAGCCTTTATGGCAGGAGGAAGCACTATTCTGAATGTTAAGAGACAGTTGTTCTCCAGACACCAGGAGAGAATATTCTGTCAGAATCTATCTAACCAGACTTATTATACTTAAAGATCTGCCTTAATTAGCAGCATTGTCTACTGTAGGGAGACACAGTCAACAATTTAACCACAAGATTACACACCATAAAGAAAAACAGCCCTTTTAATTCTGATGAATTCTCTTACCTCCCCATTTTCTACCACTGCCATTGAGCACATCTGGCCACAAGCAATGTTAATTGCAATCTTGCTTTGTAAGCAGCTAGTGACTCTCCGTGGAATTGGCTGGTTGGCTGTTGAGCCAGATCCAACTTGCCCTGAATTGTTGTAGCCCCATGTATAAACCTGTAAAGAAACAAACTATATTATACGGTTATAATCCCATATTGAGAGAAATGCCAGGTCCATTTAATTGAATGGGAAAGGGAAAGGGAACCCTGACCGTTAGGTCCAGTCATGGACGACTCTGGGGTTGAGGTGCTCATCTCACTTTACTGGCCAAGGGAGCCGGCATACAGCTTCCGGGTCATGTGGCCAGCATGACTAAGCCACTTCTGGCAAACCAGAGCAGCGCACGGAAACACCGTTTACCTTCCCGTCGGAGCAGTACCTATTTATCTACTTGCACTTCGTTGCTGGGCTGGCATGAGCAGGGATTGAGCAACGGGAGCTCATCCCGTCGAAGGGATTGGAACCGCCGACCTTCTGATTGGTGGCACTGTGGGTTAAAGCCTCAGTGCCTAGGACTTGCCGATCGAAAGGTCGGCAGTTCGAATCCCTGCGGCGGGGTGCGCTCCCGCTGTTTGGTCCCAGCACCTGCCAACCTAGCAGTTCGAAAGCACCCCCGGGTGCAAGTAGATAAATAGGGACTGCTTACCAGCGGGAAGGTAAACGGCGTTCCGTGTGCTGCGCTGGCTCGCCAGATGCAGCTTTGTCACACTGGCCACGTGACCCGGAAGTGTCTCCAGACAGCGCTGGCCCCCGGCCTATAGAGTGAGATGGGCGCACAACCCCAGAGTCTGTCAAGACTGGCCAGTACGGGCAGGGGTACCTTTACCTTTACCTTAGGCTCTGTGGTTTAACCCACAGTGCCACTTGTGTCCCTTAATTCAATGGTACTCACTTCCAATAAACACATTTAAGATTACACTAATGTCAAATACAAATGCTAAATTAAATCTCAGTTGATTTAGGCCGATAGAAATTTTTGTGACACAAAATTTTCTGGAAAATTAATGTCACTGATAGGTCTGTGAAAAAATCATCCCAAAAGCAAACAAATAGAAGCAAATATTATTTGGAAGTTACATCTCAAAAAGAGTTCTTTCATTTTTGGTTTCTTGATACTAGATAAGATTGGCTCTCGTTTGTGGAAGCAATTACTAGGACAACAATGTGAGTATTCACGTATCTGAGCTAGTATCCCACTATATCTGGGATTCCCAGAGCAGATATTAACAATAATGTAATATAGTACATTTTAAAACAACACACATCCCCTTGTCTAACCTCAGAAACTAAGGAAAGAGACATTATTTTTGCAGTGATTATGTAGCCCAAAAGGGCTACCAATGTAGTCCAGTGAACTTTCAGATGGCTATCAGCATACAATTTACACCCCAGTTTTATCCAGTCCAGAGTGCTTGCCCCTTTTTGTTTCAGATATAAAATTCCAAAGTTGCTTGAACAAGATTCTGATAGATTTTCTTACCTCTCCATCAGATGTTAAAACCATTGAATGATGTGAGCCACAGGCAACTTCAATCACTTTTTTGTTTAACAAGTTGGTGGAGATTTGGCAAGGAACTAAACCATGGTTGGTTGTTCCATTTCCCAGTTGACTATAAGCATTATGTCCCCACGTATATACTTCTCCTTCTACAATATAAAAAGAAAATAACTTTGAAAACATTACAAGCTATCTTTTTCCCAACTAAGAGAAAAAATAAACAATGGCTGAAGCTTTTTGTTCCATATATTGTCCTCTGCTGTGATTTAACCACTATGTACATAGAACACGATTAAGGGCAAATGTCAATTCAAGCATTAGCAAGCATTAATGGAGACAATAATGGTTCAAACAAGTTAAAGGGATGGGTTGTGCTCCATATATTGTCAAGCCTTCAAATGAAACAATTTAAATCTCGAGGAGAATGTGCGAAGTTATATAACCCCCTCCTCTTTTTGGTAAAGTATAATCTCCATGCTTACTATGCATCTCAAAGTATAATATTCTCTCCTACTGAAACTTTATCCTGCAATTGGACACCTGAGGCAGATCTTTTAGGTTTAGTGTTGCAATCTCTCATTGCTAAAAAAAAGGGGGGGGAAGACCCCAATCAGCTATCCCATTTATCCCTACAGTGCATTGATCCAGATTCACATCCTCTCTACGACCCAACCTTGTAGAACTGAATCAACAGGGAAAGGCCTGCTGAAACAAGTTCGGTCTGGGACTGGAGGCAGTAACCACAAAAAGCTTTTCAACTTTGCTTTAGTTGTTTAGTTGTGTCCGACTCTTCATGACCCCATGGACCAGAGCATGCCAGGCACTCCTGTCCTCCACTGCCTCCCGCAGTTTGGTCAAACTCATGTTCGTAGCTTCAAGAACACTGTCCAACCATCTTGTCCTCTGTCGTCCCCTTCTCCTTGTGCCCTCCATCTTTCCCAACATCAAGGTGTTTTCCAGGGAGTCTTCTTTTCTCATGAGGTGGCCAAAGTCTTGGAGCCTCAGCTTCACGATCTGTCCTTCCAGTGAGCACTCAGGGCTGATTTCCTTCAGAATGGATAGGTTTGATCTTCTTGCAGTTCATGAGGAACGGGCCCCGTAGCCTTTACAGGCTTGAGAGCACTGAATCAAGAGCACAGAAAGTGTAACATGGATATATTCTAAGAGTTAGGAAAGCCTTGCTCTTTCCTTAGTGTTTCTACATGTTGTCCCTTGGTGTTTCTGAATCTGAGCTTGGCTTCACCAGCAAAATATGACTGTTCCTTCGTTATCTGCTTTTGAATCACTAATAGTGCAAACATCATTAACACAGACCATTTTCATTTATTATCATAAGAGTCCCAAGATCTGGACCATCCAGGTGGTAACACAAGTATGCCCATGAAAAAATAAGGGACTAGACTCAATAATCACCCCACAATCGAAAACTTAATATGTTCTTCCTTATCAGTGTAAAGAGTAGATACTGCTTTTCTCTTACAGTTAAAAATTAAATATCCCTGTCAAAGTAGACTAACAGAGTAGACTGACCACATTGAAAAGCACACAACATACCAGTGGTAGCAGCGACAACATGGGGGCCACTTCCATAGCTGAGGCAGGCTAGTTTTTTGCCACATAAAGTATCTAACCTTCGGGGTTCAATGCTGCTCTGTGTGTCACCGATTCCCAAACAACCACTGCAGTTAGTGCCAAGCGCAAAAACCTGTCACACAGTGATACTGTTAGTACAGAAAATATTTACTATCATAGTATTTCAGACTGAAAGTTTAATAAAATAGTTACAGTTTTTTAAGATTTTGTCAGATATTTTAATCAGAACTGTATCTTTGTTAAAGAAAATCAGAATTCTGCAGCAAGGATAACTGTTTTGGCACAGTAAAAAATTGTGCAAGGCAAGTTGACATCCACTCCTAGTGTAACATTTACTGTGCCCTGGAAATCTTAATCCAATGCGTGCTAAGACAAACATGATGTAGAGGCAAACAGTTATTAATTGTTATATCTGCAAAAGTTACCTCATCATTTTCAGTTGCATAAAGTACTTCATTGCCTGCACTGCCGAATACACAGGCCTGGCGAATTAACTTCAACTCCTCTTGAGAGCGGAGAGCAAATATTGGCCATTTCCCAACATCCAACATCTGTTCCAATAAAAACAATATATTGTAGATCAGTCCAAATTGGTTAAATGCTTCTTTTCATATTGTTTTTTTAAAAAATCACCACAAGTATTACATTGTTTTGAAACAGCTGTCCTGTCCATTTCACTAAAGATAAATGTGAATATAAATTAAGAAAAGGCAACCAAATGACAAATGAAAAACAAATAGGACAGCAAATTATGAACCTAATCCCAACTACACATATCACTTTAAAACTACTTCGTCCCACTTTATATATTTTTAAATACATGTATCTGCTACAGTGTTACCTCGGTTGTTGAACGCTTCAGAAGCCGAACGTTTCGGTTTTCGAACACCAAAAACCCGGAAGTGAATCCTTCTGTTCTTGAACACGCCTCAGAAGTCGAATGGCTTCCGAGGTGCATGTCTCCATTTTCTCAATGGAATTTGCCAACCGCCCATTGCGCCTCGGTTGCCGAACATTTGGAAGTTGAACGGTCTTCCGGAACAGATTACGTTCAACAACCGGGGTACCACTGTACTATGATTTGTAGGTTCTCCTTTAGCAACACAGTGGTACCTTGGGTTACGAACTTAATTCGTTCCGGGAGGTCTGTTCTTAACCCGAAACCATTCTTAACTTTCGCTAATTAATTAAAACAAAAAATTTTTTTTCCTTCCAGTAGCACCTTAAAGACCAACTAAGTTAGTTCTTGGTATGAGCTTTCGTGTGCATGCACACTTCTTCAGATACATGTGCATGCACACGAAAGCTCATACCAAGAACTAACTTAGTTGGTCTTTAAGGTGCTACTGGAAGGGAAAAAATTTTTTTTGTTTTGACTATGGCAGACCAACACGGCTACCTATCTGTAACTAGAGCTAATTAATTAATTTCGCTAATTAGCTTTCGCTAATGGGGCCTCCTGTTGCCGCTGCGCCACTGCTGCGCGATTTCCATTCTCATCCTGGGGCAAAGTTCTCAACTTGAGGTACTACTTCCGGTTAGCGGAGTTTGTAACCTGAAGTGTTTGTAACCCAAGGTATCATGGTACATGCTTTGTCCATAAAATCGACTCCTTGGGAGCCAGCTCCTGTTTATTGCATGTCAGTCAACACACAGAGAGAAAAGCATTCATTTTCAACCCTACAAAACCTCACGGCACTTTATTGCCAGGGTAGTGCAACCCACAGCCCATTGAATGAGGTTCTTATAAGCACATTACATATAATTTAGAGTTCCTTTTTGGGCTGAGAAGAAGATTCACAAAACAGAGACTGAAGTCTGGGGTTTTTGTTGCTGTAGTTCTGTTGGGACTGCAGCAGCACAAGTATACTCAGAGAGCGTTTCTCTCATGGACTCCCTGTTATGTAGGTGTCAGGGAACTGCCATCGGAACGAGAGGAGGAGGAGGAGGAGGGGCTCCACGACGATGCTGGAGAGGGGCCAAGTAGGGAGAGAGGCAGGTCTCCTGTTGGGGAAGAAAATCAGCGCGACACCAGGGATGGAGGGAGGCCAACGGGGGAAGCAGAGAGCAGGCTCAGAGACTCTTCACTGGACACCAGCGGGGAGAGCACAGGTCCTCCGCTACCCACGCCCACCCTGCGCAGAAGGCTTCCGCGCAGGGAGGCTAGGAGGAGACTGGGCGTCAAAGAACTTTTATGTTGGAAAAGGTTGAAGAAACGCCCACTGTCGGATTCTGCAAGCGACTGAACAGCCACGAAGTGAGGGGCTGTCCAGTCAGGAAAGGTTTAACCAGGCCACCTAGCCAGGAGTGGCGGCAACTTACGCACGAGCAACCCCATAACCATTATAGCAGGCATACTAGAGACCGAATTGCTATGGCCTGTGAAGGATGGCATTCCCCTCTTCCCCTTTCTAGCACAGTGCTGTACAACAACCACGGTTCCTTGTATATGACTCACACCACAGTAGACTTCACTCATAGCTTTGTGACGGGTGGTTTCTTGGTTTCTTTCTTTTCATCTTTGAATCCAGGGCGGCTCAGCTAAGTGCAGAGAGCGTTGCTGGTGAGCCTTGGCTTGAGGTTCGCGGCATGGCATCCATCCTTCACTGAGGCAGCCTTTGGGAGGGGGAAGGGGGAATGGATGTCCCAAGCTGCCTGTTCTCTTCACGCTTCTGCTGCTCAGGCTCCATCCTCTGGCTCCTTCTCATTCCAAGGGTCCTAGTTGCACTGCACACAGCTAAGTATAGCTGTCGCATGTCCTTCACAGCCACAAGGGGCAGCTGACAGTGCAGCTTAAAAAATAAGGCAGGCAGGCAAGTTGGCTGTTTGGGCTCACACAGACTGCTTCTCGAACGCCATGTACCATAGTGTACCATGTATGTTACAGGCACACAGGCTGCAATCCAAGGCACCATTACTCTGGAGTAAGAACCACTGGAATAAATGGGACTTACTCCCGAGGAAATGTGCACAAGTTCAATAGGTAACCTTTACAACAAGGATGGGGAATCTGTGGACTTCCAAATGTTGATGGTCTGTCACCCCTACCTAAGGTCTGTGCTTGTTGTGGAAGTTGGGGGGTTGAGGTCAGATGAGGGAAGGGGTGGGCTGCAGGCCACACTGTCCACAGCGCCCTTGCTGGGGGGCATGTGGTTCCCCTTTTAGCCTTTCCGTAATGGCCACATGTACTGTGGTGGCACCGGTGGTACTATGAGGAGGGGAGGACAGGGAGGTGGCTCATAGTCCTCTACAATAATTTTTGCATAATATTTTGTGTAATAAATGAATATAATAAATGTGTTTTAATGATATATTTTCAATTAAATATATTAATAATGTATATTCAATACTATTTATTGCAAACACTTTAATTTACGATATGGAAATTAAGTTCAGTTTGTGGCTCACAGGTTCTGTGTCACAGAACTCTTGCGGCCCACTTGGTCTGGGGTTGGACCAACCTGCTTTACTGTGAAGAACCAATCTTACCTTTTCAACATCAACAAGTCTTAGTTTAGAGATGAAAGTCTATGCCATTTCTGTAGCCTAGAAAAATAAGAGGAAGAGGTGATTAGGGCAATCTCTGAAGCTCTGTCTGACAACATCTCAAAATTAAAGCCACCATCTGGGACATTTTCCCCATTATACTGTGAGCAATCCCCTGTGCATGTAGTTTTTGAAATGCTGTTTTTAAAGTCCATACAGGACTGTGGCTTTATGCAGCAAACATATTTCCAGTGTTCCAGTGTTCTCTCAATGAATGCTCTGTGCACCATCAGATAACTAATTGGCTGTAGTTCTTTAGTGCACAACCAGTGCCTCTCAGCAGATGCACGAACATCTTAAACAGTTCTGATGTTCATAGACATAATGAGCTAACCCATCAAAATTCCTCTCTATCCTGCCCATCTCCAAGAGCTCAGGCTGGCTTACAGTTGACACAAACCAGCAATTCTAAGAACAAACAAAAGCTAAAATATATTCATCTACAAAACCAACTTATAAAACTTATGCACATATGAAACACACCAATGCCAACATTGCATAAGAATAAAATAGTACAAATAAAATTTTTGATACAGCTTCTTTGTCCTGACTGCTGCGCACAGACAAAACAATCTTGCAGAAATCTACAGTTATGCTTTGACTCTGCGCCTTATGGACCCGACGGGTAGCCAAGGCAGCTGCTGAAATTCTGTTCTTTTATTTTGTATCTGATCCAGGCCAGAGTTCCTGCTGGCCACATGGAGAAGCTGTCTGTGGAGCAAGGCCGGCTCCCTCGGCCTGGAAGCCAGAGTCGCCTCGGCCTGGGCTTAAGCGTCCAGGGGGCCTTTACCTCCCCCCCCCCATAACCTCTGGAGAGCTTGTTGCCGGCGGGGCTCCCTGTGAAGGCAGCGGGGTTGGTGCCTCCTTCTCCCCAGCCTGAATCGCGGCCGCACGCCGAGCCCAGAGCCGGGGGAGCAGGCCGGTCTGGCGCGGCGCCTCAGGCCGCCTTTCCCCGCGGAGCTTCCAAGAGCGGCATCCATCAAGGGCTTTCTGCGGGTGGGACTCTTCTCGGCCTGCTCCCGCGCCCGGGGTTGGGGGACGGGCCGCTTTCGGGGCGCCGGAAGGAAGGCGCCGCTGACAAGGGAGGCCTCGCCGCCGGCCGGCCGGCTGGGCGGGCACCGCCACCTGCGCGCCTCCCTCGTCCCGGGCGCAGTTTGCGCGCAGCCCCGCCCCGCAGAGGGACCACCCGCACCTGAGGGCGCCGCTCGCCCGCCCGCCTCACCCGAGGGGCGCCGCCGCCTCACCGTCCTCCCGCCGCTGCTCCCTCCGCTCCGCCTGGGCCCCCAAGCCGGGCGCCGGGCTCTTCCGCGGCAGCGCAGCTCTTCCCCGCGCCGGGCTCTGGGCCTCCGCGTCCGCTGGAGCCGGGCTCCTCTCTGGCGGCTCCGTCCGGCGGCCCCGGAGCCCAGGGTCCTGCCGGGGAGGAGGAGGAGGAAGAGGAAGAGAAGTCGGGGAGCCAGAGATTCTTCGATCGTGCTTGCAATTCTCCTTCCTCGACAAAGAAATGGCCACACTGTGGAAATTCAGGGGAGAAATAAATGTCTAGAGGATTTTCAACCTCAGGACATTGAAGCTCATAAATTTATAAAACAAAACCTAACTTTTTATGAGCCAATTATAAAACAATTTCACAGTAATCCTTGTAAAGGCAGCCACGAAACATTCCAAAATGCACAGTAACCAAAAATGGGAAAAGTGGTGGCCATCTTCTAGGATAGAGGCCAAGAACTAAGCAAAACAATTGGCAACTTAGATATTTTAATTCAGCACATGTCTGAGGCTGCTTTGCTGTATTACTAAGAATATTTTGCCTCCATTAATTTATTGCTGTTGCTTAAAGGAAAATGTATTTTTGAGACCTAGGAAACTGTAAGTAAAGAATGTTAAACTTACTTTGCACTGTGTGGTCTTCTTTATTTTTTGAAAAAGTGGTAAATGGGGTTCAGCTGCTTCATGCAGCTGAACAAAATAAATAAGACTTAATAGCATATTCCTAGGCTTCCTTAATCAGCCTAATGATGGGACTTCGTACCCTGCTATTGGGGCTCTCGGTGTGTTAGTCCCACGTTTTAAAAACAGACACCAGCTGCCCCCCCCCACTTTGTTAACCACACACGGGTCTCTAGAGGATTAAACATAATTAGTATATCCTCATACCGATTTCCATCAAAAAGTGAATTGATGACTTAAGTTATGGGTGGTTTGGCAGTCCTCTTTGGTTCATTTTCTAAGTAATTTTCGCAAATCAATGTCACTGGATAGTGACTCGGATGTTATTGGCAGGAAAGTTCAGCTTCAATGGAAGGTAGAGAATAGGTGAAACTCATTTCTATACATGTGTAGGAGGAAGAAAAGGACAAAAGGTCTGGAATTTTCCATACCCCTGACCTGTTTTTGAATAAATGGCAACTCCCATTAGATGAAGGTTGTAAGGAAAAGAAAGCAATCAAGACCTGGTAAAGCCACTTTATTGTCCTCCTTCTTGGCACAGTAAACACTGTTACATAAATTACTGTACTTGCATCTGCTGCCGCTGGAAAGATCTTACAAATTCTCTCTATCTGAAGTTGGTGCAACAGGGTTGGGTAGTTGGATTTAGATAAGGAAAGTAAAAGCTCAAGGGTAGAAATACAAACAGAGTCTCTGAAATTTGATACCAATTTATTGAAGGGATAAAACGGTTCTTGCACCTGCATCTCAACTGTCTTAATGATTCCCTGTATGGACATTGAGATGAGATTCTTTTGAATTGTGCCCTGAAACTGGTTAATTAGTGGCATTTTGATTCAGGTTGTTGTTAAACCAAAAAAGTACAGAACTAGCTTCCTATATGATTGTTATTTATTTGTAATGTTCCTCACCCACCCATCACCATCAGGTCCCAAAGCAGGCTACAGAAGTTCAGCATCCAGTGATAAAAACAGAAAAGCCTATTGCGATTAAAAAACAAGTGAAACTATTCCAAATGTACGAGAGCAGTAAAAATTCAGCCAAAGAGATTTTATTATTATTTATTACATTTATATACCACCTTCATCTTCTAAGGATCTCAAGGTGTTGCACATGGTTCTCCTCCTCGGCTCCTCTCCATTTTACCCTTACAACCACCCTGTGAAGTAGGTTAGGCTAAGAGATGAGGACTGAGTGGTCCAAGGCCCCCCAGTGAGCTTCACCGCTGAGTGGGGATTCGAACCTTGCGCTCCCAGGTCCTAGTCCAACACCTAATGACCATTACGTCACACGGGGTCCCACCAAACAAAATGCCTTAGCTGTCAAAGGCTAAGATGAAGAGGTCTGTCTTCAGCATGTGGCAAAAACTCAGGTGCTAGGCGCATTTCTGGGGGGATAGAGTCCCATAATTTAGGGGCTGCCACAAAGAAAGGACCCCCATTCTCTGCACTTCCAAGGGTGGCAGAACTACAAAGAGATGGTTGATCTGCTGATCTTTAGCATGCAAGAAGGTCAGTAGGGAAGGAGGCTGTTTTTCAGATATTTGGGGCCTAAGTTATTAACGGCATTAAATACTAATGTGCTCACGAATCCCTCGTGCTTGTTCATCTCACAATCCCATCTCATTTCCACTTTAAGCTACAGTGTTTCATTTTAAACTGTATGAAAATTACTATTCAAATATATATAAATCAGAACCGCACAACTTTTAAGTAAGTATTTAATCTGCGTGTTCATATAATTTCTACTGGAAGAGCCTCAGCACACAAATGGTTCTACTGATCTGTTCCTCAACATGACGAATTTCCCTCATGGAAAAGATGACTGCTCAACTGAAAGCACAAAGAGGACAAAAAAAGATAAGTTTCACAAACAATGGTTCTGCTTTATCGTCTATGCAGATAATCAAGACTCCAGTTTAACTCTGCCAGATATTTGTGGGATAAAATATAGCTAAATTACACGTCCTAAATAAATCTAGGACATTAATAATTGATGGCTCTGGAGGCAACTTAGTCATCATATGATGTTATATTGTGTTGTTACTGTATTGTGGAAAAATACATATAAAATATATTTTTAAAAAGAATGTACCTGTATTTATCTTAAAATACACATGTTAATGCATTTGGGTAATTTTTAATGCCAAGAAAAATTCAAGGAGGTGTGAAATCTGAATCTGGACTGTATTGCAATCAGGACATTTGAATTGGGTTCCTTTGCTTAAAAATGCAAATCAAGCAGAATTCTCCTCCATCTGTAACCAAGAGGTAATGTAAAATATGCTAGCATCCATGAGAATAACATACGCCAGGCACTGGAAAAGTCTCTTTAAGGGAAGAGATTTCACACATCTAGTTAAACACGCCTGGTTTCTTTAGGCCCACCTTCTGTTACGGAAAGTAGTCCAGAATCATAGCATTGTAGAGATGGAAGGGACCCCGAGGGTCATTCTTCCAATGGAGGAAGCAGGACGGGACCCAATATAATTAGCACGCTTTCATTTTTATATAGTAACCTGGAATTGCTACAGCAGTTTTCTCTGTTATAGTAGACATTCATAGCTACATACCTACATTTTCTGCTCCTTCTTGTAATGGTGAACTATGCTTGGAAATAATAATTAAAAACTTCTTGCAAGGAAAGAGAGAATGCAAAATCTGAAGGGATTTACTAAATCTCATAACTCAAAGTAGATGAAAAGGTTCTCTCAAGATGTGCTGCTTCAGTTATGAGCATCATAGGAGACTTTGCTGTCCTCACTCCAGTGCTTGCCTGTCCTCTTCTTTCTGTTCCTTTCAGCCATGACAATGGCAGCTACCACAGTAACAAAGACTGTGAAAGTTATGACAAGAACCGTCACCGTCTCTGCAATGCACAGCTGGGTGTCCACAGATGACAGAGGGCGGTTTCTCAGGATATGGGGCTCCATGCATGTCACGTTGTGATAGTCATCTAGGATCAGCCTTCTGACACTGTGCAGTTTAGCAAAAACCCTCTGAAGGTCACAGTCACAAAACCATGGATTGTCCGAGAGAAAGATGTGAGTTCCAGAGGTCTGGAGAGATAATAATGTCTTGAATCGAATATGTTCAATTTGGTTGTGCACCAGGTTAAGTATTGTGAGGCTGCTTAAAGAAGTAAAGACTCCAGGGCCAATGGTTTTGATTCTGTTGCCCTCCAAGTTCAAAACTTCTAAGTGTTGCAGCATAGAAAAATCTCCATTGTTGAGGTTATGAAGGTGATTATTCTGAAGACAAAGTTGCCTCAAGCAGGTGAGACTGCGAAACGCACCCGTTTCTATCAATGATATATTATTATTTTGCAAATTGAGCTTCTGAAGATTTTCAAAGTGCTTGAAGTTCTTGTACTGTAGCTCCTGCAGCCTATTGTAGGCCAAAGTGAGTTCGTAGAGAGTAACGAGACCCAATGAAAAACTGTTTCCAAGAAAGGAGATCTCATTTCTACCAATATCAAGCTTATGGAGTCTCTCCAGGGAGATGAATGCTCTCTCTTCAACTCTCCTGATGTAGTTGTCACTCAGAAGGAGAACCCGTAACTTCCACAGGGATCTGAGACCTTTGCTTGGAACAGAATGCAGCTGACTGTTTGACAGATCCAAGTGCTCTGTCTCTGGAGGGAAAATGAGATCGGAGCTGACAGTGACTCCTGAACAGTTCACAAACATTGCCCCTTCTGTGCAGAAGCAGATTTTATGGCATGGGTTATGGGTTTCAGAGTCACTAAAGGACAGGGGAATCCAGAGGCAGATTAAGTAGTGAAAATACATCTTCAGTCTTGTTCTGTATGTTCTTTAGTTCCTGTTGTACAAGAGAAATTTTTTTTTTAAAGAACATTTTAGAAAAATACCTAGAATTTTTGGTATATGATGATGATGATGATGATAATTATTATTATTATTATTATTATTATTATTATTATTATTATTATTAATACCCTGCCCATCTGGCTGGGCTTCCCCAGCCACTCTGGGCGGCTTCCAAAAAAAATATTAAAATACTGTAATACATCAAACATTAAAAGCTTCCCTAAACAGGGCTGCCTTCAGATGTCTTCTAAAAGTCTGGTAGTTGTTGTTCTCTTTGACATCTGGTGGGAGGGCGTTCCACAAGGAGGGTGCCACTTCTGAGAAGGCCCTCTGCCTGGTTCCCTGTAACTTGGCTTCTCGCAGTGAGGGAACCGCCAGAAGGCCCTCGGAGCTGGACCTCAGTGTCCAGGTAGAACGATGGGGGTGGAGATATGATAGAAACACAAATGAATGATTAACCTTGAAAACTTTGTTTAGGAATGACACAAGTGAGAAAAGGTTGGCTTTCTAGTTTGTACACACACTAGGGCTTCAGCCATGACCCTGCCTGACTCTTTAAGTCCAGTTACCAGCTCTCTTCTCGGATTCTCATGTGATGAAATCATTGAGTCTAACACAGAACTTTCTGACTGTGTACCTATTGGAAGATATAAAGCCACTTCATTCCATGCATAATTTCCATGCTAGGATAAAAAGAAAGTAAAAACATTTGACTAAATTTGAAACTGGAGGTGGCTAACCTGTAGCCCTTCAAATATTGTTGAAGTACAACTCCTATCATCCCTGACCAGGCTGCGTGGGGCAGAGGACAACTCATCAACATCTGAAGGGGCCAAGGCTCAGGTATCTCTGTTTCAAATAACGTCTGGTTTGGAAGTAATGGCAAATGATGATTTAGGCAAAAGAGGAAGTGCTGGAGTGTGTGAAACTGATGCTCACGCAGGTAAAGGTAAAGGACCCCTGGATGGTTAAGCCCAGTCAAAGGGGACTATGGGGTTGCAGCGCTCATCTCGCTCTCAGGCCAAAGAAGCCAGCGTTTGTCCACAGGCAGCTTTCTGGGTCATGTGGCCAGCAGGTCTAAACCACTTCTGGTGCAACAGAACACTGTGACAGAAACACTGTTTACCTTCCCGCTACAGCGATACCTATTTATCTACATGCACTGGTATGCTTTTGAACGGCTAGGTTGTGGCAGAAGCTGGGACAGAGCAGTGAGAGCTCACCCCATCACGCAGACTTGAACTGCTGACCTTACAATCAGGAAGCCTTCCTTGGAGGTTTTTAAGCAGAGGTTGGATGGCCATCTGTCATGGGTGCTTTAGCTGAGATTCCTGCATTGCAGGGGGCTGGACTAGATGACCCCAGGGTCCCTTCCAGCTCTAAGATTCTATGATTCTAAGCCCAAGAGGCTCAGTGGTTTAGACCACAGTGTCACCTGTGTCCACGCATGTAACAGCAAATAACAGTTTAGTGTGATGTCCTAACTCAGCTCAACATTTTCTATGAACATTCAGAGTGATTTGCATATCCTGTTCTGGCCTTTTAGATAATAATAATAATAATGGCCTTCCTAATCAATAGCACACTTATATTCACAGAAATTTATGAACCCTCACATTTTACTGAATGAGTACATATTTGTTCAACAAATTTTCAAATAAAAAAAGATTAAGGCATACCCTCCAACATTTTTCTGATAGGGAAATAGGGAAGTTATATTCCATAATAATAATTTTACTATTTCAGGGGGATACTGTAGATAGTTATGCAAATGAAGGATTGAAAGTGACGTTCAGTGATTGGCTAGTTACAGAAAATGGTTACTGTTGCATTCTAGTGGAGCTCTATATAAGCAGGCTGACTGAGCTCCTCAGTTCAGTTCTGTTCCAGCTACAAATAAAGAGCTGCTTTGGAAGAATCGGTGTGTCGTCTGATGTGTTCGCCCGCAACTTAACAGGGAAGTTATATTCCATAATAATAATTTTACTATTTATACCCCACACATCTTACTGGGTTGCCCCAGCCACTGTGGGTGGCTTCCAACAAATATAAAAGCATAATAAAACATTAAACGTTTAAAAAACCTTCACTATACAACACTGCCTTCAGATGGCTTGGGGGATGGATAATTCCATACCCTCCAAAATTACTCCAATGAAAACAGGGACATCCTAAAGGAAAGTGGGACATTTTGGAATCAAATAAAATGGGGCAGCTTCTCTAAATAAAGGATGTCCCTGGGAAATAGGGACACTTGGAGGGTCTGTAAAGAGTGGGATCCAATGATCATTCTGCCAATGCAAGGATTTTTGCTTGCTCCGTGAAACATTCTCCCTCCCTTCCCCCACATATTCCCTAAACCTGTTCTGGGTGTTTCCCCAGCCCTTGGAGCAAGAGCACTGACTTCCCCCCACAATTGAGGGGGCTGAGGCCTTGCAACATACTGACATCACTCATGCTTGCACACGAGACGTGCACACACCATGTGGGGTGCAAGAGTCACGCAAGGACACCATGTGGTGTGCATGCACAAGGTGCACATGGTTGCCACAGAATTTTGACAGCCCCTCCCCCGGCTTCCCCTACATGGAGTCCCTGCTCTAGAGTAGATTTGGGGAGGGTGTACAGCACAAAGGAAGGGGAGGGAGAACTCACGTTCTCTTGCATAAGCAGACATCCTAGCACTCCCCAAAGCATTTAAAACAATATAAGAGAAAATGTGCTTTATCCCAAGACAATGGGTCTTATATAAAGCAGATACGTATCTGAGAGCAGCCTGCTTGTGTGATTATTCACTTGTGGCGACACAGAGGCATCCTTTTCCCTGCTGGCACCACGGTTGTGCGGTGTACCCCTGTGGAAATTCACGTGGCCTCACCTGTTCCTGCATTTTGCCAACTTTTGAAGGCACACTTGTTTACGCAAGCATTTCCTTGATTTCGTGACCTGTCTTCTGTTTCAATTGCTATGTTGTTCTAATGGGATTGTTTTATTGCATATTTTTTATTGTAGACGTTTATATTTTAAGGTTTGTGTAATTGGTTTTTATACGGCTTAGAAGCTTATTTTGGAATTAAACTGTTGTAATAAACAGTGATGATGAGGATGTAGCTTAAAAGGATGAATGATCCACCTTAAGAGAGAAAGCCAGTGTGGGATAATGTGTAGAGTTTTGGATTTTGAAGAGTGAGATCAGGGTTAAAATCCCTGCCTCATGTATGGAGCTCACTGCCAGCTAACACCATCTTCTTCAAGCCCCATAAAAGATCACTGAAAATTAAACCAAGTTGCAGCATAAATGGAGTTTAATACCATTGTTTAAACATATTTACAATCCCACTGAAGTGGATGGGGTCTTATTTCTAAAACGACAAGTTGTTTAATTCTTGCTATTCAATGCAATTATGTTTCTTGCTATTGACAGCCATGGTGGGCATTTTCCAGACTTTCTGGAAAGATTATTGTTATGTTACTGTGAAACTTATTTGGTTAGAAATGTACTGGTTAAATGTAAGTGGATTCTGGAATACTTGAAAGCAAACTGCAGAGCACATTTCAAACTTTTCTGATTGTAAAGAAATTTACAAATGCTTCTCACTCTTATTTCTGCTGCCTCACACCATAAAGATCAAGGCTGCAATTCCACGCACATGTATCTGGAGCTCCCATTGACCCTAGTGGGATTTACTTCTGAGTAAAAAGTCTGAGCTGCATGGCTATTAATCTGATTTCCCAAACTCTCATTGCTCCAGTTCTTTAGAAAAAGTGAGATATATGTTTGTTTTATACATTCTGTGAAAGCAATAGCTCCATATACCCTTTCAACTGTAGAATACCCTTTTGGGGCACTCTCTTATTTACAACAACAATAAAAGCAACAACCATGCTACTGCAGATTGTAATGCCACCCTTTTACATGGCTAGACATGATACTTTGGTACTGACAGCTGCTTCAAAAAAAATTTTATATATCTGCGGTCAACTTTAGAAAATGAGCGCTGTCACTGCCAAGACCACAGAGCCCACCTGAGAGTGGCAGGAGGGGAAGGAATGTAATAAAACTGCAAGTTCTTTAGGCATGTGTTTCTTACTATATAAAACTCAGTGAGAGTAGACAGTAGTTGCAATAATGTCTGCAAGTGTCCTTAAAAGTCGAAATATTTCCCACTTGGCCAAAACCATAATATCCATGTTGAACACAAGAAACGCTTCACAAAGCAGAAACAAATATGTATGTTGATTCTTTAAAATGTTTTAGTAACTACTAACTGCTCCAGCACAGGTGAAAAGATCTGTTATCTGAAGGAACAATCAGGTGTGTGTTTTTATCTAATTGCCTGTATGTGCCTTTCGGCAACATTCACTCAGATCATCCTTACCTTTGCTGCAGCCCAATGCTCTTGCCAGGGTTCCTCCTTCAAATGTCCTTTGGACATGGATAGTGGCAGATGGAAAAGTACAGAGATGAAAGGGTTGGCTGTCAATGTGCTGAGAAAGACAGGTTGAAAGCTTCATGCAAGGCAGAAGGATAGGGAGCGAGAAAGCATTAATAATGGAAGCAGTTGCAAAATTATGCTGGCCACCTGCTTATAGCTGCAGTCACTTTGGAAGAGTGTTGAGATCTGAAATGTGTATAAAGAGGCACATTTGGGTCAAACCATAGTGTGACATCTAACTCTTAAGGAACTGGAGTACAGAAAAATCAGAGGTGAACCTGCATACATATATTGGCATACGTACAGTGGTACCTCGGGTTACATATGCTTCAGGTGACATATGCTTCAGGTTACACACTCCACTAAGCCAGAAATAGTGCTTCAGGTTAAGAACTTTGCTTCAGGATGAGAACAGAAATCGTGCCCCGCCGGTGCGGCAGCAGGAGGAGGCCCCATTAGCTAAACTAATTAAGTACTTAACCCGAGGTACCACTGTACTGGGGATTCTTGGTTGCGACTCTTTGTAGTTACTCAAATGGGTATATTGATGTAAAAGGTTAGCTGAGATAGCAAAGGATTGCACGTGGGCTTAAATTTAGGGTTTTTGTTCTCACAGATGTATCTTTGCTTATACTATTCATGCTTTGCAGGTGGGATGCAGGACTCAGACATTTAATCTTGGCTACACAGAATAAGATTCCACATAAGACAGGATGTTAGCAATACGGTACTGCTTGTAAGCATTTCTGACTGTTTGTCGTCCCCCCCCAACTCTTTTCAATACAGTGGTACCTCAGGTTAAGTACTTAATTCATTCCGGAGGTCCGTTCTTAACCTGAAACTGTTCTTCACCTGAGGTACCACTTTAGCTAATGGGGCCTCCTGCTGCTGCGCCGCCGGAGCACGATTTCTGTTCTCATCCTGAAGCAAAGTTCTTAACCCAAGGTACTATTTCTGGGTTAGCGGAGTCTGTAACCTGAAGCGTATGTAACCCGAGGTACCACTGTATTGCCTTTTAGAAAGTGAACCTATGAACAGGGACTGCCTTGCATATGAAGGATGAGGAAGAGTCCTTCTTCACAGCTCTGTGAATAGAAATAAGACACAATCCAGTGTTGCCAAGGCCCTAACCCTTTGCAGGGAGCAGGACATAGCAGGAATCCTTGCTCCTGCTCCTTGATCTCTCACCAGCATTTGATACCATCAACCAGGGCTTCCTTCTGGTCTGCCTCTGGGAAATGGGAATTAGGGCACCATATTAGAGTGGTTCCAAGCCTTCCTTCATGACTGAGTGCAGCCAGTCCCATGGGGCGTGCCTTTCAGCCCCCTGGCTGCTACGATGTGGGGTGCTGCAGGGGACTATCTTATCTCCTAGTTAATATCTACATGTAGCCGTTGGGAGTGGTCATTACAGACACACCATCTCCAGGGGATCCAAGGACCCACAAAAAAATAATTGGTGGTGTTCGGCTGCTGCCTCTGTGGCCCAGTGCTGCGTCTTCCCACCACCTTCACTGAGCTGGGGGGGGAGGCTGCAGCCAAGCACCACCTTCCTCTGGTGCTCTGCGCCATGGCACCATGGCAGGGCAGGGCGTGCCGGGCACCCACAATGTGGGGCCCAAGATGGCTCACCTGGGTCATTAGGAGTTGGGGGGCAAGATGCTCTCAGTATGCTGCTGACAATCTGCTCTGTGGGCGAGTTGCTCCTGCGACTGAGAATTTGGTCAGTTGCCAACTGTGAATGGGGTTGCACTCACTCTAAAGGAGAAGGCTCACAGTCTGAGGGTGCTTCTGGGTCCAACACTGTCTATGGAGGCTGTGGGAGCCTTAATGGCCAGAAGTGCCTTTGAGCAACTGTGGCTGGTTTGACAGCTACGGCCACTCCAGGGCTGAGAGAGCCTGGCCACTGGAGTTCTTACATGAAGACTGAATTACTGCAAGGTGCTCCATGTGGGACTTCCCTTGCGCTTGATCCAGAGGCTGCAGTGAGTGCAGAATGCTGCAGCACAATGCTGACAGGAGTGAGGCCTTGTCTGCATGTAACACCTGTGCTCAGAGATCTGCAGAGGCAGCCAATCTGCTACCAGGCTGAGTTCATGGTGCTACTATTAGAATGCAAAGCCCTTAGCAACTAGGGACCCATTTACTTTTGAGAATGCCTTAAGCCACATGCGCCAACTGGAACTGGCACTGCAACAGGTGTCACATGATGATACCTGTTCTGCCTTTGTAAGGACACGTTTAGTGTGGCAGCAGCTGCACTTTGGAACTCCTTGCCTCTTGAGATCAGACGGGAGAGACTGCACTGTACTCCTCTCATTGGCAGCTGGAAACACTCCTGTTTAGACAAGGCTACCCAGATGCTTAGAAAGTTGAAGTAATTTTATTCTGTTTTAATATTTTAACTTTTGTATGTTTTAAATCAGGGCTGTAATTGTTTTGATTTTACTGTTTTGTAAACTGCTTTGAGGTGTCCCCCCCCAATCAACGTGTATAAATTTTGTGAAATAAATGTGTTCAAAATGATCTGTTAACACATTATGAAAGGATGACAGAATGTGTTTTTATAGATATAAATGCACAGCCTATGTCCCAGAGAGGGTGGGAGACACACAGAAATCCATAGGGATGATGTTACCACAGTTCAAAATACTGAATGATGCTGCATAAAGTTGGGAAACTGCACTGGGAAATCTCAAAGCAAATCTTAGAAATCAAGGAGCCATAAGTCAACAGAGCCACCATCAGTTCTCCAATCAGAAGCTAATGGCGTCAAGGAATAAGATACCCTCCTCTCCGCTGGTTGACTCCCTCCATGCACTTGGCAGTGAGGCTTCCCACTCTGCTTTTCTTGTGCACCCCACCCCATCCCTTTAACGCTCGCCCAAACCCTTTTACACCCCCCTCTCTCCATTGTCCAAAGGAGAAAGGCAGGGGAGATTGCAAAAGGCTTAGTTCTCCCTGTGCTGCTGCTGGCAAATTAGGATGGAGAGTCGGTCTGGCAGAAATAGGAGCTTGAGGAGGGATGAGGCTAGGGCAGAAGGCGACTGCAGCAGCAGCAGCAGCAGCTGAGCACTAGACCAGCACACCGCTGCTCCTGGCCACTTCATATGGAAGATCATATGCGGCGATCCCCTGTGGTCGTCCAACGGTCAGAGGGGGTGGGAGCTGGAGTCCGGCAACCGCTGGAGGGCTACAGGTTCCTCATCACTGCCACAATCCTTTGACTCCTCTATTGTAGTATCTTGTAGTCAACAGATATTCAATTAATATATAATAATTGAATCTAAATCATTTTAAACAAATACAAACAAATACAGGTTTTAGATTAGTTCACCTAAAGTATCTGAAATATGAAATCTTGTAAGGGCGAATAAATTGATGGTAGTATCAGGAAAAATAATTACTTACTTTTTATTGCACAATGCATAAGTATTCAGCTTCATCAGGTATCTCATCCAACTGAGGAAGTTGCCTCAGCCCCCCCGCCCCGCCCCCGGAAAACAGCCTGTAATTCCTAAAGCTTGAATCTGACATCCAGATTAAACTGAAATCCTCTCTGTGAGGATTAAATGATGCCCAAGTGCCTCTAACAGTGTTCACATTTTTCAAACAGATAATGTCCTGGCATTAAATCTCAGTGTTACATTAATGAGGATGTAGCTCCCATCCCTTCCCAGACACGTGGACCAGGTGTTCGTCTTTGCTGGCCTTTGCTCCGTGACCGAATACCTGCATTTGCACACTTGCTTGAGGCCAAGCTTTCCTCTGTCACTTTTAATATGGAAGCCTTCTGCCTGTGATCATGGGGGTAGTACAGCCATCATAACTAGGACCCATACATAACCTCATCGGCCAATAATTTGACACTTGAAGCCATCCAAGTTGGTGGCCATAACTGCATCTTATGACAGTGAACCCCTTTGTTTAACTTGTCTGCCCAACTTATTTGAATGATCTTGGGTTCTAGTATTATTTGGGGAGTTCAAGTTTATGCACCTCTATCATTCACCTCTTACACACTTTTTGTCTAAAATAAGCTAAACAGCCCAAACATTGTATCCTCTCCTCATTTGCAGGGGTTGATTCAGTTCCTTGGCCATTTTGCCGGCAGGCCCTTTTTTTACAAGAATAGACTCCTAAAAAAGAAGAGTATTCTCACCTTGTATATGGTGGGGATCTCTGGTCCCAATGACAACATCACAAATGTTGAGACTGGGACTCCTGACCTCAGGAGAAATCTCGATGTCCTCCTCTCTTGTCAGATATCCATTGTGAAGAACCTCTAGACATCACTGATGCCCTTAAGCCCCTTGACGAGCTGTGCTGGGGAGACTAGATGGTCTGATTGGGGGGGCAAATGGTATCCACTCCAGGCCTTCAATAAAGGACCTCTGAGGTGAGGTCAATAATATCCTTGTCCAGCACTGATCAAATATCTGGAGCTCTGGGTTCAAGAATAAGTGCCAGTGATACCAAATCCATAGATGGGCAAGGAGAAAGAGAACTTTCCCATGATTGTCATCAAAGGTGTGAGGAGTTGTGCACAGTACACAAGTACTGCTAGTACTGGTCCAATGCAGGCAGAGTGAGCTTGGGTAGGAATCTTGTCTTGTCCTTATGTTTCTTGTCTTCAAACCTTCAGGGTCAGAAGAAGCAGGACCCTTCAAACGTCAAAACTTCTTCGTTTTTTATTCCAAGGTGGCAGCAGACTCCCTGCAGGGAAGGCCAGCCAGGATGGTCCCACAGGCTCAGGATGCTCCCAAGAGGAATCCTCTTCCATGATGGAAGGCCCAAGACCACACCGTGAGGAGCTCTCATCAGATCACGAAAGACAAAAAACTGCAGTTTTACTGATATACTTAAGTCCAGTAGCACCGGCAGTTATATTGCACTCTGTGCATGCCAAGGGCTTTCCTTCCCTTGTACCATGTAGGCAACTTCATTTCTCCTCAGCGAGGGGGGGGGGAGGCATTCTGGGTTGTACCCAACTAATGTCTACTCAGAGTAGACCCAATTAATGCTCCTGTTCACCATGCCTATTAATTTCAGTAGGTCTACTCTGAGTAGGACTGTCATTGGGACACAACCCTGTGTGTATGTCCAGAGGTTTCCTTCCCTTGTACTATCCAGAAAACTTCATGGCCTCACAAATATTTTCTTTTGCCAAGGCACTCTGAGTATGCTTAGAGGCTGTCTGTTACATTGCCATGCATGGCTAATTACTGGCTGCAATCTATATATTACTGCAAGGCATCCCTGCCCTGGCACCAGGCAGACTGGAAACATCAGAGAGTTTGATTTACTGAAAGAGCAGTGCAGGGGGTGGAAGGGCACTCCAGGCTTCCTGCTATATCAGTTAATACCATGGAAGGCACTGCGGTTTCTCAAAAGGGCAACAAACGAAATGGATGCATCTCAAATCTGTTAATCAGATAAGATGGTTCTTGATTGGAAAAGTTTACAGTGACTTCAACATCGGGAGAGATTCTGCTAGTGGAACATACTAGATGACTCTCAGAGTCCCTTCCAACTCCTCTACAATTCTAAGATTATATGCAGTTTCCCATATAATACACTGAAATTATAAAGATGAAAGAAACACAAACACAATAGTTCTAAGTAAGGATTTAGAAGGTTTTTTTTTTAATAATGGTTTGTGAGAAATCCAACTGAATTATTTTAGAATTTTAGTAAAAAGAAGCACTGACAGAGACATTATGGCACTTGTCTTAATAATAACACAGCATGGCACATTCAGCTGTCAACTTCCTAATAAATCCAAATAAAAAACCATGAAGCATTATTACTTTCTCCTGAAAGACCCAAAGTGCACTAAAATTTATAAAAAAATACTTTGTATAAAAACATGATGCAAAATTACAGCAAACACAGGCACTTTTATTCAACTGAACAAAAGTGTTGACAGATTCTGTACATGCAGACGTGTTGCTTGCGCAAGGTGTTCACTGGAGAAGAAAGCAATAGCTGAAAGTTTCTGTAGTTCATGTCAAAGATGTGATCTCAACACTTTCAAAGTTTCTCTTGTCGAGATTGTCCTAAATTAACACAAATTCAAGTTAATTCGAACACCACTTTAAATCATAGTTAAACTAAGCTATGGTGCTGGTAAGAGCTGCTGAAACCGTGGACTCTTTGCTCTCCCTCCTTCCCAGCTAAGTTTAAAGAATCTAAAATATAAATATAAAACTATACAAGAGCAAGTTAAACATGCAGAGGCAGCCCTCTCAATAGGGAGTGAGGCAGCTGCTTCAGAACAGGGGGCAGTGGAAGTGCTGGAAGGCAGAGGCGTTTGATCTGCCCCAAACTAGCCTGCTGGCCTCAGGTACAGTGGAAGATGCTGTCATGTTTATAACATTGAACAGCTAATCCATTAAAAAAGAAAAGAATGGTGAGACATTACTTGATCCTTTGTCTCAGGCAGCAATGTTTTGAGCTAGCGCTGTGGACACATGCAATGCAATATGATGCACATTTACTCTGAAGTAAGGTTTACTGAGTTTAGGTTGGTTTACTCCCAAATAAGTGCATAGCATTTCAGCCCCTCTCTTTTTAAAGTTATACATTTTCATTTCCTGTTTGAAAGTATTTTGGGCCATCTCTGTTTATTTTTTTGACATGGCAACAAAAAAGGGCTCTTTGTCTCTATGTGGGTTGCTGGGCATGATTTAAGACTGAAAGGCAAATGTATGCCTCAAAATTCATCAAAACTACCTTACCTGGCATAATAATTCCCAGTCTCTGCTGAATGGCCTCCAAGTGAGCAATATATTCAGTTAATGAATGTTCAGGATCTTTAGATGAAGCTGAAGAAGTGCTGTAAGGACATAAATATAAAAATAATTAAGCCTCCCCAATACACAAAATTCTCAGTACATAAAGTAGCCAAACACATTGACATAAGCACAAAGGACAAAACATAGTACAAACAGACTTGGGAGGCCCTGACTATCACCCCCCCCTCCATTTGAAGCCCGGGGGGAGTGCCAGCTGCTTTCCAGCTTTCCTATGAAGTTTGGAACCTGTTTAAGGAGAACCTGGTTTTCATGCTAAAAAGCAATTGCAGCTATATTCAGTTTAAACTTCCTTGTCTGACCAACAGCCTAGATTTTTCTAAACCATGAAGTGTAGCAATAATTGGAAGAAGTGCAGGTATAAAACGCTGTTTGCAATGAACATGCCACCGAAAAACAGAAAAAAAGTACTTCAGTTTTGTGGATAGGTACAACTCTAATTATAAAAGGGAGCTGAGCAGTATATTCACAGCTTTGGATCAGCCCCTTGTGGTCTTCCAGGTGCTGTTGGATCACAACCCCCATCATTTCTAACCATCAGCCATGCCGCAACAGTTGGAGGACCGCAAATTCCCTGCTTCTGTCATAGATCATTCAAGCCTTAAGTGCAGTTTTTATTTATAGAATGATTCAGAATGGTACATTTGAAACAAATTCTACACCAACCTGTTATGCAGCTGCTGTGGTGGTTTAGGGGAGGAGTTCCCAAGACTCAAGAGATTGCTCCTGCTGCTGTGTCTCGCTTCCTGAGTTCCATCACCTGGGAACACCTCGTGCTGCTTTAGCACCTCGATTCTAGCCCTGGTACCTAGATTGAAGAGTATACAGTGATTCATTTAGACCTGAACCTATGGTCAATGAAGACAATTCCATAATGCAGGAAGGAAGGAATGTGTGCATTTTAAAAAGTAAGATATAGCCTACAGCAAAAACTTTTACTGTATAAGCAGTGCATCAATACTGCAGCAGACAGTCAAACACTTAAAGGCCTATCAACTATGAGCTGCTACAAGAGCAAACTCAAGTCCTGAGCATTCCCTATGGCTTCCCACCTCCTGCTTTCCGCATCACCATCCATGTATCCAGAATCGAGAGATTTCCCTTAGTTTGTGTGACTGCTTGCACAAGAGGGAAGCAGCTATACTTTTCGAAAGATATGTGGCATAATAGGTTACTCAGAAATAAGAGGAACACAAGTATACACAATTATGATAGGAGTTTAGTTTGTTCACTTCTGCACAAAGAGATATATACTAATAATAACTTGTAATCAATCCACAGGATTCTTCTGGAGTTCTCACATGAATTGTGTCTAACGCTTGGAGAAACAGATTCCGACGGCATCTCTTTCCTGCCAACTTTGTGCCATTTTTTCACCAGAAACTTTAACCTTGGGGCAAAAAGACATGAATCAGTGTGCAAAATAGTTTCCGTAGTATTTGCAAGATCTCACAAATCTACAAATGCCACCCACCACACTTACTGTGAAAATTCCAGGAAAAACATACAAGGTGGTCACACGTGTCCCCCCCCCATCCATCTCCGCCCCCCTCAAATCCAAGGGCATTTCTACATTTCACAGGCCACACATGCAGATTTTTGTAAACTATCAAGCAGCATATCAAGTTTGCCAACCAACCAACCAACCAACCAACCAACCAACCAACATACCTCCCCTGTCATATACACCATACTGGAATGCCCACCACCAAGTCAGTAAAGTCCCTCTGTTCAGCAACAGGGATCATCTCTAGCACTCTTTTCTTTCTTTCTTTTAAAAAAGCCATCACTGTATTTTTCGCTCCATAAGACACACCTGATCATTAGACACACCTAGTTTCTAGAAGGGGAATGCAAGAAAATAAATAAATAAAGGGAGTGCTGAGCAGAGCCTGTATGCATCCCAGGCTCTGCTCAGCGCTCCCTTTCACGAGCGGCGTAGAGCATGTGTGCGGCGCTTGCAGGCTTTTCCGCAGGAGGGAGAAGGGCAGCCTGTCTCTCTCCTCAGGGGCTTTTCTGGGAGGTGGGGGAAGGGACTGAGGGGCTGCAGCAGTCCCTTCTCCCACCTGGGGAAAAGCGTGTCTTATGGAGGGGAAAATATGGTACATCATCGCTGAATTTAGAGCAGTGTGGGTGGCTCCTGCGTGCTTTTCTACGAGGAGGGAGAAGGGACTGACTGGCTGCAGCAGTCCCTTCTCCCACCTGGGGAAAAGCGGCTCTTGGGGGCTTTTCCCACCTGCATTCGCTCCATAAGACGCACACACATTTCCCCTTACTTTTTAGGAGGGAAAAAGTGTGTGTCTTATGGAGGGGAAAATATGGTACATCATCGCTGAATTTAGGGCAGTGTGGGTGGATTTAGAAGGCTGAGCCAAAGGGGCACAAAATTGAGAAGATCCATCATTTAGAAGATACATTTTGGCCTCGCTCAGGGTGCTGTACTACCAAAGGTTACCAAAGTCCACCCCTGGTTCAGTGCCCACTGCCAGCTCTACATGGCTAGTGGGCATGAAACAGCTGAGAAAACGGGTTGATTTCTTTTGTTCTTTCCACCCACCTCAGCAAGTGCCCACTGCCAGGCCAAAGTGGCTAGCAGGTAACAAATGTGAAGGTCCTGGGGAATAAACCCTGGAAAATCTGGGATAAAGTCTTTAAAAAAACCAAACTGAAAAAAACCCTTATTTTCTTCTTTCCCTACCCATATACCCCCCATTCAACAAAAACGCTTCACAAGGCACTTTGACTGGCAGATGCCCCTGGTTGCTTCAGGTATGCAATCTTCACTTCCATTAGGACACATGGCTTGCCAACTGAGTGAGGATTTAAATTCTTTTGATTCAGTGGGGATTTTTTATTCCTCTTTAAAAAAGAAAAAATAGATGATAACATGTAGTGAAATGTAGAAATAGGGAACAATTTGGTGATATTTGAAGAAAAGTGTTTGGTTACCTTGATATTGCAATCACAACTCTAATCGCAGACCTGAACTTTGTAAAGGAACGGCTCCGTAATTCAGAGACGGTCAGATCAGGAGAAGGATAGATGCCCATGCGCGCTATGAGGGACAGGGTTGCTTGCTCGCATTCTTGGAATCCACCCAGAAGCAGCAGAAGGTATTTTTTCTGATAAACCAGAGCTTTCCTAAAGCTCTCAGCTCTCAAATACTTCCTGTATAACTTTTGCATCTAAATTTTAAAGAGAGAAGAACATTGAGCTTACAGAAAATTTAGAAACTGATTACAGAAAGTACCTACCTCAACAATATTTCCCTGCAATCCATTTGTCTATGGCTGAGAGCTTTCCAAACTGTGTGTTGCACAAACGCTCCTCGCTTTCCTCCCAGGACTGGAAAGGCGTTGGTTTTATCTCCGGTTTGCTAGGAAAACTGAATTATTGTGTTGCGAAATGATGCATGTCTAAAAAACGTGTCACCAACATGAAAAGTTTGGAAAGCTCTGGACTATGTGCTCTTAGCAGTTAAATGTTTACAGGTCATGTGTGAGTATGAATGAATGCTTGCAGCCTAATTCATTAATGGTTCCTCTTCCCCTTTGAGTGCCTCAATGTTTCAATAACACTTTACACAATCCTCACCCTGGTCTGATCAGCCAGAACTCAGCTTTATTGGAAAAACAGCTGATTCTTCATCAAGTTTGCCATTTCTCAGTTTGGGAAGATTTGGGATTTTATCAGTTTGGGGTAATTCACCAGCTGCAATCCTATCTGTGCATAACAAATCTCTGCAGTAATCCATGACCTTATCATATCCAGAGTGCGCTATTGCAATGCATTCTATGTGGGTCCGCCTTTGTAAACTACTTCATAGAATCAAAGAATTGCAGAGTTGGAAGGGACCCAAGGGAATCTCAACTGAAGCATCCATGACAGATGGCCATCCAACCTCTGCTGAGAAACCTCCGAGGAAGGAGTCTACCAACTCCTGAGAGAGACCGTCCCACTGTTGAACAGCTCTTACCATCAGAAAGTTTTTCCTGATGTTGAGTTGGAATCTCCTTTAGAAGCTTCAGCGGATGAAGAATGCAGCAGCCTAGGTGCTGACGGTGGCTAAACGCTCAGTTAAGCCTATTCTGCATCTGTTGCACTGGCTTCTAGGCCAACTCAAAGTGCTACCAATAACTTTAAAGCCTTTAATTGTTTGGGCCCCTTCCCTCAGAGAAGCTGGTCAAGGGACTGTGCAATGGAGGCCCTGCTTGTGTGCCCTTCAGAAAGAGAGGGCACAGTTTTCGGAGGGGCCCCATAGGTAGGGATCATCCTCTCTGGAGCTATATGATCAAAAACCTCCCCTTCAGTGGCACTGAGACTGGCTGAGGATGGTTTTTAATGAGGGGGCTCAATAGGCAGGAGTTTTTAGTCTTATATATGGCTGGCTGTGACATATTGAACTGAAGTATCTTTATTAATACAGTGGTACCTCGCAAGACGAATGCCTCGCAAGACAAAAAACTCGCTAGACGAAAGGGTTTTTTGTTTTTTGAGCTGCTTCGCAAGACGATTTTCCCTATGGGCTTGCTTCGCAAGACGGAAACGTCTTGCAAGTTTGTTTCCTTTTTCTTAACACCATTAATACAGTTGCGACTTGACTTCGAGGAGCAACTCATAGAACGCAGTGTGGTAGCCTTTTTTGAGGTTTTTAAGGACTTTGGTGATTTTTGAAGCTTTTCCAAAACTTTCCCGACACCATGCTTCGCAAGACGAAAAAAATCGCAAGACGACAAAACTCGCGAAACGAATTAATTTCGTCTTGCGAGGCACGACTGTATTATTATGACTGATTTATGTTGCTTATGTTTTATGTTTTTATTTTTCAATAAAATAAATTGAATTACAGCAAAATTACAACATAAATTATATATATAAAACCAAAAAGGAAAAAGAAAAAAACAAAGAAAAACCATAACCATAACATTCACAATACATAACAAAACATACATAGACTTTGACTTCCTTCCACTGTTTTGGGACTTCAATTTTTCCATTTTCTTAATTGTTGTGTTATATTTATATTGCTTCTAGCTTTATACCTATTACAACCATTTCTTCAGTTCTTTTACCCTGCAGAACTTCACTCATTACATACCGTTATTTTTACTCCAGAACAATGTTTTTTCATGTATTCTTTAACGCAGTCCCATTCTTTTATTAATTTTTGTTCTGATTGTCCCCTTAAGACTGCCCTTAATCTTGCCAAATCTATATATTCACAAAGTTTAATTTGCCATTCTCTTACTGATGGGATATCCCCCCGCCAATTTTTTGCTATAAGCATCCTGGCAGCCATTGTCGCATATAGAAATACTTTCTTTTTGTTGCTAGGAATATCGTTTGTGATTAAACCCAGAAGAAATGCTTCTGGTTTCTTAATAAACGATATTTTTAACATCTTATGTTTTATATGGATTTAAATGTTGTAATCTATACATTTAATAATAAATAAATACTCATTTTGGGAGTTCAAGATTTTCAACACAAGATTCCCTTAACCCCTGCTCTGAGCACTATACCCATCTATCCACCCTTCCTATTGCCAGCTAAATTTTGCTTCGTATGTTACTGTTGATATGCATGAGAACAGCTCAAAGAAAGAGAGCATATGCAGAGAAATTTTTACCTTCAGATTGGAAGATGACATTGCTGACTTGTTTTCTGCCACAACATTAGTTTTCGTTTCTTCATGCTCTGTTCTTCGCAAGCCACTGTGCAAAATAGGTTTCTCCTCCTGATAAGCAGTCCCTTCCGATTCTTGCATGGAGTTAATAACACATGTAGGTTTGATCTAAGCATGACATTTAAAGACTGGTTGAAAACTTCAAAATTCAGTACAATATAGGTAATGAAATTCAGCAACATTTAAATATAATGGCCTGATACAGGTTGTGTGCTTTCCCTTGTGACTAGGGAAGAGGGATGAGGTAAACCACATCAGTGAGCAAGAAGGATAAGTCTCTGGAAAACTGTCTGTGTTACCCATGTACCTTAGGCTGTCTGTTGCCAACCTGGGCAAAGTCTCCCCCCCCCAATGAAACCAAATTATATATTCCAAATTATACAAATTATCCAATAATCAAACAAATCCCAATGTTATGCCTAATGATAAATTATTATTATTATTATTTAGCTGACTTCCCATGCTTCGAGATTGGAGGGAATCCTAATCCTCTCATAGTTCTGCTGCATTTCAAAATATTACAATAATTCCCTTAATACATTCTGATGTTAATCCTTCATTATTTTCAACAGCCTCTGTGTTCATTCTGCAAGTGAGTTTAAGTCCAAATAAAATGTTTCTGTGTGGATTTTATGTCTTCTTCTTTATAGTCCAAATCTGTAATCCAAGATTCCCCTCTGTAAATTCACATCCTCTCGTCACAAACTGGTGTTTCTGCTGAATCAGTCCAGAAGCCTTCCACTGCAGGTAGCCGCCATATCGACATATTGACACACAGTCCAGATAAAATCAAATCATGTTGTCTGCCCAATGTGGTTCCTTAACCAGCTGCTATTCAAACATTAGCTTTTCCCGGGGAGGGGAGCTACCAAGTAAACTGGAAGTACAAATATCTAAGAGTAAAATGTTAGAGGTCTCTCCCCCCCACCCCGCCAAAATAATTTGATTCAGCTAGCTGGTCAGTCTACTTTCGGTTTCACTCCTGGCTCCTTGTTAAATTAATACTTCGTCAGAAACCTCCCAAGCAGATATCCAAAGTTCTTTGGCATTTCCCCAGTTGTTAATGAGATGTCTCTTCTACTCCAGGGGAGTCTTTTGATCTTCTTCCAGGAAACCAAGAGTTGACAGCCTTGATTTTCCTTCCCCCCCAGTTATTTCCACACAGTTAGTAATTATTAGAGTTATTAAAACCTTATTATATCAACAAATGCAAAATTTTTAGTCTCACTTGCTTTCGTAAGTCCAGCAGTCGTCCCTTCCAGAGGGGATTCGCCAAATGTAATCACATAGGCAAATATCGAAGGAAAGTAAATAAAGGCTCACCCCCCCTTTCAGTTCCGTCAAACCGGCATCTCAGCTGATAAGTCCCCTTTTCCAATCGAATCTTCTAAATCTCCAGAGGCTGAATTAATTAGCAGAAAAAACCCTCCCTCTTCACTCAAAGCATGTCCATTATTTAAATCCAATTTTTCATCTTAAGAAATGTCACTCGCGGAGACAGCTTCGGAGAGTGCCGGAATCACACGGGGGCTTTCCATCCCATGCCCCCCAGCCCCTTATTCCCTCCAGATTTGGGGCCAGGTGTTGGGCGACTGCAGATGAGACTGTTTCCTCCACCCCTGGAGGAATTTGGGAGGCTGATTACTCCCATCTCAGCCTCTAATTGCCCGTGCGAAATGGAGATGATGGAATTTCAGCCATCATCTGTGGCGACGAGCCGGAAGTCTTGCAGCCTTGCGGGGGGCAGGTAAATTCTTTTTACAAAATGAAGTTCAGGGACCTCGACCCCCATATCCTGGTCTGATGTACTGCTCCATTGTGCATTTTCCTTCTTCAGGTCCCCACTCGGATCAGATTAAAAAATGGAAGGCTCTCTTTGAATGAAGTCTGAGGAGCAGATAAGGCCCCACATGCCAGGGAGTCTAGGCAGAGTTTGATTTGAGGAGAGGTCTGGAAAACTGGCCTTTGATTGTTTTCATGTTTTCTGTGTACCTTTTTGGCTTTGGTATGTGGGTCATGATTCTGACGGCAAAGAGTAGGGAGAAGGAGAGTGTCTCTTACAGGGTCTCGACTTTTGTTTTTTCTTGAGGATTGAGCGCTGTTTACTGGATTCGATGCCTGGGGTTACTTGAATTGATAACTGGATCCAGAGCCACCAAGTTGGATGAAAGCCACCTGAAATTCTCAACTGGTGCATAAAAGTGCAGTCTTTCTAGGGGAGCATTAAGAGCATCATGTGGTCTGCTGAGGGCTCTGGCAGCCACTAATTTAGTAATTCCCTCCACTTCTGAAAGACCTTCCTGTATGATGGTAAGAAAGGAGGAATACGGTTTCTTTTGAGGCATTCCCTCTCCCCTATGGCTCTAAAACACAAACCACTTTTGTTTGAAGACGACCTGTTGGCTCACTCAATGTTGTTTCCACCTGGGGATGTGCCCATTGTAACAGAGTTGATTCTGTGGTTGTTTTCTTTGGCTGTGGCCTTTGCTGCCTTACATGAAATCCACTGGCTCTTCTTGTGAGGAGTCGCTAGTTTCTTTGCTTTAATTATGGGGCCCAGAGATTTCTTTTTGGGAGAGTGGATGAGTAAAGAGAGAGATTTTGGGGAAGCAAAAAGAGGAATACAGCTAAACTGAAGTAAAAAGGTATAAAGAGAAGAGAAAGTTAAAGATAGCTCAAAAAGCAAGCACAAAGAAAAGGAACAAGGACATCTGCTTGAGCTGGCAGGAAGACAAAACTAGAGAGATGCTGACAGGAAAATGAGGAGGAACAGTCAAAAGAATCATAGAGCTTTCCTTCTTGAGTTGCTAGAGCAGCTAGGACCAAGCATGGCTGCTACATAGCTCTTGTCTGCCAGGAAAATAGCTCCCAGATATTTAGGATGAACTCTTCCTTCAACCCCCTCAAAAGGTGAAATGGGTTACCTGCCTTTTTTTTCTTTTTTAAAAAAATTGCTTATAAGCATTAACTGAAGTATGAACAATGGCTTATCAAAATAAAATAAAATGAACCCTCTTACTGGAGATTTGGAGGAGGCCAGTAACTCTGCTTTAAGTTCCTCAACTATATGCAACAAGGCTGCAACTGCTTCATCATTTGAAGGAGGCCAGTTAACTGTTCTGTTAAATAAAGGGTAGAAAAAAAGAAATAATCCAAGTAATTGTAGACTCCGTTGCTGTCCCATGGAACATATCTGTCTCTATACATATGAAACCTGAACCATTTGACATTAAGACAGCATAGAAAACAGAAGTAATTCACCAACTGTATACGGAATAACATTCACCAGTAAAAAAGTACTAATGTGTTTTTATGAAAGTAATGAAGGCATCACTTTTTTCAGAAACACCTTACCTTCCACGTTCATGTAGACTGAGCATATATGGTAAGCTGGGGCCTGAAAGTGTCATGAACTGCCACATTCAGGCCTGATTCAGACCATTGTTTAGTGTTACATCAGCACCAGCAGGTGCAAACTTTGAGCTGCTTTGCATCGTGTGCAGGTACGAGCACGTGTATATGTATGTGTGTGTGAGTGTATTCATATTCCTTACTGAAGGTAAAGCAGAAAAATGTAATTTTTTAAATGTAATAATAGTTCAGGTCAGGCTTCCTCAACCTCAGCCCTCCAGATGTTTTTGGCCTACAACTCCCATGATACCTAGCTAGCAGGACCAGTGGTCAGGGATGATGGGAATTGTAGTCTCAAAACATCTGGGGGGGCCGAGGTTGAGGAAGCCTGTTTTAGATGCATTACATCTGAATTGGGCCTTAGGGTCAAGAATCTTGTTGACATGTAATAGTTTCAGGATTTTATCCAAGGAAACTAATGTTTCTAGTTGGTGCAGAGAAAATGTCCAATTACTAGGACTGGATAAGACATTAGTAACAAATTACGGAAACCAGGACTCATAGCTGTGGTGGTCCCTCAGTTTTGATAGGTATTTCAAACACGAAAAATAAAAAATTGGTTTCAATTAAGATCCTTGTAAAATACTCACCGCTCTGTAGTTTTGTATATGAACTCAGAAAGATAACCTGCAGCAATGAGCAACTGTTCTCTGATGTTTTCTAATTTCTGCTGCTCCACATGGAGCATTACTGTATCTGCTGTAAAGTTGGTATAATGATTTTTTGAAGGACATGGAGGAAGTTCATCTTGATTTTTATGACAATTAAGGTATCTTTCCTGTTTCTCCAAGTGTTCTAGAATCTGTTGCAAATCCTTTGTTCTTCTAGTGTTCTGCCAACGTTGCAATTCCAACTCATGCTATGGGAACAGAAGCATAGCTATTTGCAATATATAAAAATAAAGTAGCACTTTGCAATGCACACAGGAAATAATTCACAAGCTGTAGGAAGAAGTTAGTATCTAAGCTCTTCCATGCCATGAGATCCATTGCTAACAAGGTGAAGTGGGGCGGGGGGGGGGGGGAGGAGAGGAATGTTATTTGCAGAAGTGGTTGGAGGGAAGGGTGGTGCTGCAGTGAGCACCAGTGAGAGTACTGGGTTAGCTTTGCCAGGGTATCCACACCACTCTTCTTGTCCCCCCGATATGTGGTAGTGTCAGGAGGCCAGGTCAACAGTGCTATCCTTCCCTGTGGGCCGCTGCTGGTTCTCAGAAACACACTTTTCCATGTCTCTTTACTATTAAATAATTCCTTAACTCACCTGAACCCTCATGTCAGGTTCTCTCATTTATACATTCAAAGTATAAAAGGCTAAAATAATCTGAAAAGGGGGAAGGCATCTTGGTAAAAGCAGTGTGGTCCTGACTTGCCCCTCATTTATCCTGGGATGAGTACTTATTATTGATACGCAAAGCTGAGTAAGGTGCCACGTTCCCCACAAACACCCAGTGTGAATAATCCAAATTAGGAAAGCATACTGGTAAAAATAAAAACTTTGTGGTGATGTTTTTATTGTATCATAGGGCGGATAATTGAGGTAACAAATCCATGGCTATAAATAAGTAAAAAGGCCTCTGAACTTTTTCAAGCCAGGGTTGAAAAAAGTAAAAAGAAACCACATGTTCTTACCAGATTTTCTCCAGCTTCCTGTAGTTCCTGCAGTTTGCCAAATTCTGTTTGTTGTTCCTGCTTCATTTCTCTTCTTCTTTGTTCTGTCCCTCTTTCCTGCTCCCTCAGTAATCTGAGAATGGACTGCAGCTGATCCCATTTCTTTCTCATTTGTATATCTTTCTCTGTCTGTATCTTCAAGGCATGGATAATGTCCTCTTTTTGACTTTGCAGAGCAGCCTGTGCGGCCTGTAAAGTGGTGTGGAGCTCCTGTTCTTTCGGAGGCTGTTCAGAGGGCATCTGCATTTCACCCATTTGCTTCTTTGAATCAAGTACTTGCTGCCGCGTCTTCTCAATTATGGCTAAAAGATTCCTAGCATGGGACCTCTCTTTGTACAACTGAGCTTTCAGTTCCTGCAATGAATCGTTATGCTTGCAAGACCCACATTCATTTATTCTCATGCTCAGCTGTTCTGTCAAAATACGTTCATGTTTCAAAGCACTTAAAAGTTCCAAACTGCGATTCTTCTCAACATCTTCACTTTTCTGCAGTTCCAAGAGTTTATTTTTATATTGGGACAATAAAGCTTCACAGCGAGAATGTTCAATCTCAAGTTCTTTACGGAGATTACTGTTTGCTGACTGTTCATGCTCTAAAGCCACAGACAGTTGGTTGTTTTGAATGCACTGTAGTTCCAAGGCAGCTTGCAACTCCTGTGCAGAAGAAGGGAAAATTCACTACAATTACACAGGACTTTCAATGTCTGAGAGGAATTCCAGTTTGTAAATTAAAATTAAAAAGCAGATTCTGATTCAGAAGCCCACAACTTGCTAATTCTAACTAAATTATTGGTAATTTGACCAGCGACAATTCACATGTCTAGGGTGGAGCTTGATGCCTCAAACTCAGCAGGTCACCCATAACCTTTTAAATAATGTGTATATATCAACTCCAGGACCAGGCTGTGAATCATGGACAATTCTTCTTGGTACCTCACATTTTCAGGAATGAGCCATGCACTGCAAATATGCATGTTCTGTTGTGCCCTGGCCATCATTTGTTATCCATCAGTTGGAATACTTTTAATTTAGAGAAAAATATGTTTTGGATTATTAAAAGTTAAATTGGTATTTTGGGAGAGGAAAACTGCATGCAATTGGAAGCAAGTTTTCTTCACATCTGAAACATTTTTGTGTGTTTGTTCAGTTTTTGACAATAGGTGTGTAGGTATAATCAATACCCTAATTCAAAAACTTATGTTGTGTGGTATGGCTTACTTTCTTAGTAAGAGGTATGCGGTCAATCTTGTTTGAAAATCATACATGGGCCCTCTTACACAGAATCTCTTTCCCTGTCCATACAAGTGCAGAGGAAAAAAAAAATTTGTGTGTGTGTGTGTGTGGAGACAGTGGCACTCTCTGCACATGTACTGTGGCACACACACAAAAAAAGATTTTGTACAACAAGTCCTATTATGATAAAACAGCAAAATTAAAAATTGCAGCCCCCCCCATTGCAGCTCTACAAAGTTAAAATGTTACTAGCCATGATTGCCACCCACTTATCAACCAATGTTACTGGTGAGGCAGTGGAAGGACAAGGTTTAATTCTGCCCCCCTGTGTACTTTTCCTTCAAGCAGGTGAGGTGAAGGACTCTCGCTGCTGCCTTACTTAAAGGAGAAGCAGAGCTGCATCAAAGGGCAAGTCCTTTACAAAAACAGTCTTCTCCTTTAAACATCTGAGTGATCAGGCAGGGGGGAAGGAACTCCTTTACTCAGCCCGAAGTTTAAGCAGAAGGAAAGCTGCTTCAAAGACCACTTTTCCAAAGGGCTTTAAGACATTCCTCTGGAGGCTATCTTAAACCCTTTGCAAAGATCCCTGCCCTCCCTTTTTCAACCTCCAACACTGGAGTTTAAAGGTGGAGGGCTGAGACAAGCAAATCAGTATGACCTTCTATGAATGACAGGTGTCTTGGATTGCCCACCTGTCATATTTGACTTGTGAGGTCAATCCTGGAAGCAAAAGGTTCCCACCCCTGATGTAGAATACATTCACCTATTAAAAGGCTTTCCCTGCTGCATTTTTTAAAACAAACAAAAATTAAATAAAATCTTACTTATGGTTTCCTAAAAGCAGGATTTGGAGGCATGGTAAAACAGAATACATAAGCTTGAGTAGCAAAAAAGGCCATAATTTCCCCACAAGATTTTACCTCTATTGCTTTTGATTTTTCTTCCTCTTTTAACTTGTGCTGCTGTTGTTGTTCATCTAACTTGTGCTGTAGTTCTTTTTCTTTAACTTGTTCATTTTGGAATTCTTGAAGAACAGCTGTCATATCTTTCTCCTTATTTTCCAGTGCAGAACTGCAACATACCAAAGTTCTATGTATTATTTTTTTTAAAAAACTGCTAACCTGCATCTTTCTGGTTTTTTAGCAGACATGCAGCTGTATCCAACTTAGTTCTAATCAGAATAATCCACTAAAATCAATAGACCTAAGGTTAACCACACTCATTTTTTTCAATGGATCTGCTCCAGGTAAAATGAACACCTGGACACAAACCAATGTCTTTAGTAACGGAGCAAGAAGAAGTAACAATCAAGTATCATAGGAGGGGTGTTTCTAGGACTAAGGTGAAGCTGTGACGCTCCCTTGTATTTTTGCTATTGGATGCTGCATGTTGTTCAAGTAATCTTATTATATTTATAGTATTCAAATGTGGTGTTCTGTATGTTATTATATTTTTGTTTTGCTACGTCATTATGAAATTGTTTGCAATGCATCTGTTTCTTTGTTGTGAGCCTCTTTGGGCAGGCTTTTTTGTGGGAGTATGAATAAATGAATGAATAAAACACATCGCATAGCGCTTTTTATTATGTCAGGAACAACACTTCTTAACTTTTAACGTTTCAGCACAGGTTGGTATAAACAGTGAATTCTCAAGCTGAAACACTTCCTATACTAGAGTCCTAGAAACAAAAATCAGGAAGGGACCCTGCAGTTGAAACCCCAGGGACATGTGGAAAGGCGAACTGGAATAAGAAATTTGTGACAACAATTATGCTGCTCTTTGATTGTATAGTAAAATCTATCATTACAAATCACAACTAGGGGTAGTGGGTAGATAAAAGGTAAAGAACCCCCGACAGTTAGAATCATAGAATCATAGAGTTGGAATAGACCACAAGGGCCATCGAGTCCAACCACCCGCCAAGCAGGAAACAAGTTAAGTCCAGTCGCGAACGACTCTGGGGTTGTGGTGCTCATCTTCCTTTACTGGCCAAAGGAGCCAATGTTTGTCCGCAGACAGTTTTTCTGGGTCATGTGGCCAGCAGGACTAAGCCGCTTCTGGCAAACCAGAGCAGTGCACAGAAATGCCGTTTACCTTCCCACCGGAGCGGTACCTATTATCTACTTGGACTTTGATGTGCTTTTGAACTGCTAGGTTGGCAGGAGCTGGGACCAAGCAACGGGAGCTTACCCCGTTACAGGGATTCGAACCGCCGACCTTCCAATTGGCAAGCCCAAGAGGCTCAGTGGTTTAGACCAGTGTTTCCCAACCTTGGGCCTCCAGCTGTTTTTGAACTACAATTCCCATCATCCATGACCACTGGTCTTGCTAGCTAGGGATGATGGGAGTTGTAGTCCAAAAACAGCTGGAGGCCCAAGGTTGGGAAACACTGGTTTAGACCACAGTATTTAGGCAAATACTGAAATGCAAAAAGTTGTTAGAAGAGGACTGTTTTGTAATACAGGAGGATTGGGGTACAAGGCACCCCAGAACTTAACTGAATGTCTTCAGTATGATACAAACTGAGAGCAGGAAGAACTTCACATTAAGACATTTACTTGGAAATTGTAGCTGTAGATTGTTCTAAACGCAAACTGAACTGCCCTTGGAAGTCCTTACCTGTACTTAACTATGTCTTCCTGGAGGTCCTGGAGGGATTTTTGGAGCCTCTCATTTGTTTGCTTGCTTTCACAGAGATCTGATTTCAAGTTCGATATTGCGCTGTGTTCCTGTTTCAGTAGTTCATGCATCTCAGAGGATTTCTCTTGTTCACTTTTTAGAGAAGCCTGCAAGTCACTTGCAATGGATTTCTCCTGCTGAAGTTTATATTCTAGTAATTCAACTGAGAACAAATACAAAGTTACAACAAAATTAAAAAATTTTAATCAATTTCAATAACTTAAAGTAATCCCCCCCCAATATAACTTTAAAAAATGACAAATGAAGTGGATTTTTAAAGGCACATAAATGCAGTATGTATTGTGACATTTCTGGATGAAAGGACCTGATGGCAACACTTTGCTTCACTTTCTGTTTTCCCATACTTGCTTCACATTAGGCCATAAAAAGGCTGCCATTCATTACTTTCAGATTTCACCTATCCAAGGCACATTTAATTTAGAAGGCCAATTCAATAAACCAGATTCAGTGCACTGCTCATGTAGATTTTTACTTGTATGAAATTTCACTTGACCAAGTGAAATTATAATATATGAAGGATTTGTGTAAGTCTGTATTACATCTTCAACATCATCATTATTCATTATGTGTAAGAGACAAATTCTCAGTTTCTTCAGTTGTGGAACTCATTTTTCACAGAAACCCAGCAAGAACCTTTGACCTAGGCTTTTACTGGTGAAGTTAAGCAGGTATGAACATTCTCCAACAAGTGATCTGAGGTACCACAGTGCTTGCCTTATCTTTTATGGGCATTCTTAGCAGTGATGTAGAATACTTCGTTAGAGCATGCATAGAATTCTTTCAGTGGGGAGATACAGGAACAGCTCTATGACAAGCCAATGACAGAAAACCAAATGGCTGGTAATTCTGCATTCTAATGTGGTATAATTCTGACTATGTATATAGGACTTAGGTTATACAGGGTAGAAACTTCTCTGGAGAAGCTTCTAACTCCCTGAAGTGTTCTCACGCATATGCACAATAGCAGTGTCAGAACATCAGGCATACCAAACCCATAAGGCAAAAAATAGGGGGGGGGGGAAACCAAACAGGGTAATTGTTTTGGTACTTCCTTTTCTTCTTACATACAGGCGAGTGGGAATTCATCCCCCAGATGCACTGTGTCTGATGGCGAGGGATTTACTGTCACAGTCATAGAATCATAGAGTTGGAAGAGACCACAAGGGCCATCGAGTCCAACCCCCTGCCAAGCAGGAAACACCATCAGAGCACTCCTGACATATGGTTGTCAAGCCTCTGCTTAAAGACCTCCAAAGAAGGAGACTCCACCACACTCCTTGGCAGCAAATTCCACTGTCGAACAGCTCTTACTGTCAGGAAGTTCTTCCTAATGTTTAGGTGGAATCTTCTTTCTTGTAATTTGGATCCATTGCTCCGTGTCCGCTTCTCTGGAGCAGCAGAAAACAACCTTTCTCCCTCCTCTATGTGACATCCTTTTATATATTTGAACACGGCTATCATATCACCCCTTAACCTCCTCTTCTCCAGGCTAAACATGCCCAGCTCCCTTAGCCGTTCCTCATAAGGCATCGTTTCCAGGCCTTTGACCATTTTGGTTGCCCTCCTCTGGACACGTTCCAGTTTGTCAGTGTCCTTCTTGAACTGTGGTGCAGTCCAGTAACCATACTTGATTCTTCATGAGTGGAAGACAGATGGCCATTGTACTCATTACTTTGTTGCTGCTTATGATTTATTTCATAAAAATATATACCACTTAACTGACCAAGAAAAAACCTTTTAAAAAGAGGCTTTGCATCCAAACAAGGAAGGAGCAAGGCAGTGGGTAGGCCTCATGTTTTTTTCTGAAGAGGTGCAGTGCCAGAAATTCCTCTCATCCCAGCCTCAGTTCTCCAAGAGTCAGCAGGGAAGAACGCTTGGGAGAACGGACAGGAAGAACAGAGAAGTGGTGGTGTTGCAAGACCAGGGGGAGGATGATTTGCAGTGGCTAAGACAGCAGCAGTTAAGACCCAGTGGCTGGCTGTGGGACATACTGGCAACAAGAATGCTGAGGTGACTGCCTCTGGGGTGGCTCAGGACTTCATGGCTGTCTTGATGACCATGGGGCTGTCCCAATATGTCACCAGCCTAATGCATGTTGCAGGTCACACTCTGGGCCTTGCTTTCTCAACTGGGCAGGAAGAGGGTGATTTGAAAGTGGGTGACATTGACATCAGTCCCTTGTCATGGTCCAATCACTTCCTGTTGAGATTTAGGCTTTCAGCACCTTTTCCACTCTGCAGAGGCAAGGAACATATTAGGATGGTTTGCCTTCAGAGGAGGCTGGTGGATCCAGTGAGCTTCCAGATGGCTCTGGGGGATTTCCCAGCTGATATGATTGGCACTCCTGGTGACGCCCTGGCCGACCTCTGGAACAACCAAATGGCTCAGGCTGTTGACACAATAATCCTGAACATCTTCTCCTGCTTTATGGAGTCTTTCTGGCACCCTGGTGAGCTTAGGGCGAGGAAACAAGCTGGGAGATGGTTCAAACACGAGTGGAGCAAAATCTGGTTGAAGGCAATTGCACACTGGTGAGGGCTCATCACTGAGTCCACCTAGTGGCAGTGAAGGCGGCAAAGAATGCTTCCTTTGTCAGCTCCATTGCATCCTCATTGTGCCGTCCAGCAGAGCTTTTCCAGGTACTGTGGTGCCTGTTACAGGCTGGCAGAAGGAGGTGGCAGAACTGACAATAACTCACTGTGACTTGTTTGCAAAGCATTTTGAGGATAAAATTGCTTACATCCACCGGGATCTTGACACTGCTGTTATTGCAGATGAATCTCATGGGGTGTCCAGAGCACTGTCTGGTCCTGTTGTGTTGGAAGAGTTTCAGTTAGTAAGACCTGAGGATGCAGACAAGGTGCTGGGATCGGTCAGGGTGACCACTTGCACTCTGGACCTTTGCCCCTCTTGACTGATAAAAAACCAGTAGGTGGCCTCAGTGGAGCAGAATGCCTTCCATCAGCTTCATCTGGTGGCTCAACTACGCTCCTATGTGGACAGAGACCAGCAGGTGGCCTCAGTGGAGCAGAATGCCTTCCATCAGCTTCATCTGGTGGCCCAACTACGTTCCTATGTGGACAGAGACAGCCTAACTTCTGTTGTCTATGCTCTGGTAACTTCTAGGTTAGATTACTGAAACACATTATACGTAGGGCTGTGTCAGAAGATGGTTTGGAAGCTTCAGCTAGTGCAGAATTTGGTGGCCAGGTTGCTCACCGGGGCAAGACTGCTTGAGCACATCACACCGATCTTGGCCCAACTGCACTGGCTGTCAATTAGTTTCCAGGCTCAATTCAAAGTGCTGGTTTTGACCTATAAAGCCTAAAATGGCTCAGGACAGCAATACCTCAAGGACTGCCTCTCCCAATATAAACTGAGCCAGACTCTGTGATCATCTTCTGAGGCCCTCCTTCCTTGTGTGCCTCATCCACAAGAGGTCCAAAAGGTGGCAACATGAAAACAGGCCTTTTCTGTGGTGACTCCCTGTTTGTGGAATGCTCTCCCCCAGGGAGGTTTGTCTGGCGCCTTCATTATACACCTTTAGGCGCCAGGCAAAAACATTCCTCTTCTCCCAGGCCTTAGGCTGATTAATATTTTACGGCCTTTAAAATGTTGTGGGTTTTTTTGCCAGGGGCGGGTATTATTGTTGTGTTATTAAGTATTTATTTTGTGCTTCTATTCTGTATTTTTATCTTGTGAAATACCCTGAGATTTTCACATGAAGGATGGTATATAAATTTTAACAACAATGAGGAGGAAGAGGAAACTGAGATAAGATATGATAGCCATCTTCAAATATCTCAAGGACTGCCACATGGAGCAAACGTGTTTTCTTCTGCTCCAGAGGGTAGGACTTGAACCAATGGCTTCAAGTTACAAGAAAGGAGAGTCCAACTAAACACCAGGAAGAACTTTCTGGCAGTTAGAGCTGTTCAACATGGAACAGACTCCCTCGGGAGATGGTGGACTCTTCTTCCTCAGAGATCTTTAAGCAGAGGTTAGATGGTTATCTGGCATGGATCCTTTTGTTGTGTTTCCTGCACTGCAGTTGCTTGGACTAAATGACCCTTAGGGTCCCTTCCACCTCTACAATTCTATTATTACATGATAAAAGTGTTTGCAAAATAAAGATTAAAGATATAACTCCTTGCATCCTGTTTCTCAGTCAAATGAAGGAATGGTAAAAAGTAAGTAAACTTCCATAAGGTACTACCCTGCCTTCGAAGTTGATGTTCTTGTTTACTCTGATCATTCTCTGTATTTATAAGTGTTTCTTGGAGTTGTTGCAGCTTCTCCTGGCTTTGAAGATGCATCAGTCGCAACTCTGCTTCAAGGTCCTGTATTTCAGTAAGCAAGCTGTTTCTATCTGAAGAAAGAAGATGCTCCAGAACTAGCTTTTGCTGTTGTTCCTGAAATGAAAACAAGTCCATGTTGCATATTAAATAACTTATTTCAGTTTCTTTGAGGATGTAAATTCTTATATCCAATCCTTTAAGCTACATAACCAATTTCCAACCTAGGTTGTTATATTAGGCTGGAAATTGGTTATTGTAGCTTAAAAGGATAGCCTAACTACTGGATCCTTTGCTGTCACTTGAGGCTCAGGTGGCCTCGGTGGCGCAGAGTGCCTTCCATTGGCTTCATCTGGTGGCCCGGCTGCACCCCTATTGGACAGGGATAGTCTAACTTCTGTTGTCTGTGCTCTGGTAACCTCAAGGTTAGATTATTGCAATGCACTGTACATAGGGTTGCCTCTGAAAACGGTTCGAAAACTTCAACTAGAGCAGAATTCAGCGGTCAGGTTGCTCCTCAGAGCAAGATGGTTTGAGCATATTACACTGATCCTGGCCTGACTGCACTGGCTGTCAATTAGTTTCTGGGCCCAATTCAAAGTGCTGGTTTTGACCTATAAAGCCTTAAATGGCTCAGGACCACAATATCTCAAGGACTGCCTCTTTCCATGTGAAAGACCCTGAAATCACCTTCTGGGGCCCTTTTTCAGGTGCCGCTTCCACGAGAGGTCTGCAGGGTGACAACACAATAATGGCCCTTCTCTGCAGGGGCTCCCCATCTGTGGAAGGCTCCCCAGGGAAGTTCACCTGGCGCCTTCATTATACACATTTAGGCGCCAGGCAAAAATGTTCCATTTTAACCAGGCCTTTGGTTGATCTGATCGACATCCTATGCCCTTTTAAAATGTGGTTCTTTGAGGGGGGGGGGTTATTGCGTTGTTTTTATTTTGATTATATATATTGTGGTTTTTATGTTGAACTTTTCTGTGAACCACCCTGAGACCTCCAGGTATAGGGCAGTATATAAATTCAATCATTAAATAATAATAATAACAACAACAACAACAATAATAATGATGATGATGATGGATGCTTGCTTTTTTCCTCCTTCCTCACCTTCCCTTTTCCTTATGTGTCATGCCTTTTCGTCTGCCCAAGGCCAGAGACTAACAGTTTTGTAAGCTATTCTAAGAACCTTTTCAGATAAAGTGCAGGGTGAAATGATTTGAATCAGGAATGGGGAACCCCTGGCTTGTGGGCCTAATTAAGCTTGCCAAGTCTCCCCATTTTGGTGGTCAAATTGGCCAGCTAGACCCACCTGCCCTACACCTGATAACATATATGATGTTAAGCATGGGGCAGGTAAAGTTTCAGCTGGGCCAAAAGGTGACGAACTGATTGGTGACAGCTGCAAAACCCTTTGCATGATGCACTGATGCCCTTACAACCAGCTGATTTTTAGAACAGGGATCTATCTCTGCAAGCCTCCTCAGCTGGGGTCAGCTGCACTAGGGAGTTTCTCTTCAGGAATCCCACGTGCAGCTGAGGGGCCTAGAAGGAGTGTCTTGGATTTAAAGGGATTCCTTATAACAGATGATCATCTGATCACAAAATCATGGGTGGCAGTTAATGGATTGAAGTTGAATCCTGACAAGACAGAAGTACTGTTTCTGGGGGACAGGGGGCAGGCAGGAGTGGGGGACTCCCTGGTCCTGAACTGTGCCCTTAAAGGACCAGGTGCGCAGCCTGGGGGTCATTTTGGACTCACATCTCTACATGGAGGCGCAGGTTAGTTCTGTGTCCAGGACAGCTGTCTGCCAGCTCCATCTGGTATGCCAGCTGCAACCCTACCTGCCTGCACACTATCTTGCCAGGGTGGTATATGCTCTGGTTATTTCCAATTGGTCTACTGCAATGTGCTCTACCTTTGAAGGTTACTCGGAAACTACAACTAATCCAGTAGGCAGCAGCTAGACTGGTGACTGGGAGCAGCCGCCAGGACCATATAACACTGGTGCTAAAGGAGCTACGCTGGCTCCCACTACATTTCCAAGCACAATTCAAAGTGTTGGTTATAGCCCTGAAGGAGAGCCTCCACCTCCATCGTCCAGCCTAGACACTAGGGTCCAGCTCCGGGGTACTTCTGAAGGTCCCCTCACTGCAAGACATGGAGCTACAGGGAACCAGGCAGAGGGCCTTCTCTGTAGAGGTGCCTCTCCTATTAGATGTCAAACAGATAAACTACTATTTGACTTTAGAAGACATCTGAAGACAGCCCTGTTCAGGGAAGTTTTAAATGGTTGATGTTTTATTGTGTTTTTAATATTTTGTTGGGAGCCACCCAGAGTGGTGGTAATAATAATAATAATAATAATAATAATAATAATAATAATAATAATATCTAACAGGATGCATTTCTTGTCCCGATTTCAGATGGCGAATATTACATAGTAAACCCCTGGAAAATTCTCATACTTGTTGTTCCACTATATGTTCCAGCTTTTCTATTAATGATCCTTCGTCTCCAGAGCCAGGATTGCAAAAATGTGTCTGTAAGTAGCTTTGTAACATGTTTCGCTCCTTTTCCAATACACACTGGACTGCTTGAAGTAGGTCTCCTCTCCAGTCAAAAAAAGCAGGTGTATTTTCCTACAAGACAGGATGGATAATCAACAATAAATCACAATTCCCATTTTCTACAAAATTGGAAAACTTTTTAAAAAAGTTTTGATATTTTTCATAATACATTACAATAAAAAACAAACTGATCTAAACAAAAATAAATACATGAGCTAGAGAAAAAAGCAAATAACTATTAATATTAAATAGTCATAATAAAAACCTGTTAGTCCCACAATTAACTCTAAACTGAATCAATACTTCTATCACATACATTAAGTTGGAAGAGGCTTTTCTATGTATATGAAGAACCAATCTGATGATTTCTCAAATATGTTTATACATATTTTACCTATCAGACATTAGCATTTCACTTTCACCTAATGAAAACAAAGGACACTTTTCTTCCCTGTAACTGTGAGACATTTCATTTTGCTTCTTTTTGCGTGTGTGTTAGGGTGAGGCTGGTCTAAGATAGAGCAAAGCAGAATGATGTAAAACAGGAAAGAAGAAAAAATTGTCCAGTGTTCAGCGTTCTGGAATTATTATACTTAAACTCTGTAGTCAAATATTTTAAAGACATTCCCTCTATAGGTAAAAAAAGTATGCAAAATGTATACTGTGTGACAAATAACCCTTTTTCAGAGTGTAAATAATATTTTATTTGGCTAAAATTATAAGGTTTAGTTGTCAAATCTGCACTATTGTTTAAGAAATATATACAGTATCAATGGGAAATTTGATTTAAATCATATAAAATTGGACCTTTCAAATAATCAATTTAAGTTAAACACCTGATTTAAATCAAATCCATCTACCACAAAGGAACACCAATCTATACTTTTGGTGCTGCTGCTCTTTTCATGGTTTCTCTGCAGAAATGAAAGACCTTCCACTAATCCACAGGTACCTAATCAAACCATAGCACTCTTGCATCCCCTGCCCCATTAGGTAAATGGGCAGAACAGCTAACATGCCAGCATCCCTTGACATACCATATACCGTATTTTTCGTCCCATAGGACGCACCTAGTTTTTTTTGGGGGAAATAAAGGGAATTTTTTCCCCTTTATTTCCCCCCCAAAACCAGGTCGGGGAACAGCGGGATGGCGGCGCTGCCCCTCCCCGCTGTCCCCCGAGCTTGTGGGGCTGCCCGAAGCACGGGGCGCTCTGCTTCAGCGCGCCCCGCGCTCCGTGCAGCAGGCTGCTATCCGCAGCCTAGGGAGCCCTGCGGGACCTCCCCCGGGGCTCCCTCGGCTGCGGATACCTGCCCGGCGGCGAGGCGCTCTGCTTCAGGGCACCCCGGGCAGCAGGCTGCTATCCGCAGCCTAGGGAGCCCTGCGGGAACTCCTGCGGGCTCCCCAGGCTTGCTGATAGCTTCCTGAAGCCTGGAGAGCAAGAGGGGTCGGTGCGCACCGACCCCTCTCGCTCTCCAAGCTTCAGCGAAAGCCTGTATTCGCCCCATAGGACGCACACAGATTTCCCCTTCATTTTTGGAGGGGAAAAAGTGCGTCCTATAGGGCGAAAAATACGGTATATTCCTAGCAAGCCATAAATGGAAGTGCCCATATCTGCCCCAATGTGGAAATGCTAATTTTATGATCCAATTCACCTTAGGAGGAATTGCACTAGCACTGTTTGCCTTAGAAGGACTAGTTGTCCCCATCTGTCTCTACAGAATTTTCCTTTGCCAGACTCCTTCTGAACTGACTGGGATGCAAGCGCTCAGCTTTTTAGAAATCACCAAGTCAAACGGAATTCATTCCGGAAGTCCATTCGACTTCCAAAACGTTCGGAAACCAAAGTGCGGCTTCTGATTGGCTGCAGGAAGCTCCTGCAGCCAATTGGAAGCCCCATCAGACGTTCAGCTTCCAAAAAGAGTTCGCAAACAGGAACACTCACTTCCAGGTTTGCGGCGTTCGGCAGCCAAAATGTTTGAGAACTAAACTGTTTGAAAACCAAGGTATGACTGTAGTTGCAGCTGTTGTTAATGGTCTCTAACTCAAGTAAAATTATAAAGATATCTGTATACCTTGTCTTCTTTATCTGGTACTTTGTTGAGGTAATCCTTCAGTGACTGAACTGTATCAAGCAAGGCTAGACCCTCTTTTTGCCACCCCTCCTTTGATGGAGATTTCTGTACATTTTTTTTATCATTATGAGGCAGAGATTTTTCTGACAAAACCAGTATTTTGTAGCTCTCTTCAGATACCATCTTCAACACATTCTGAGAAGGAAGCAAAATACGTCAAGCTGATGATAACAGGTAGCCCACAGTCCTCAAGACATTTACCACTTGAAACTGTTCTGCAGTTTGTTTGTTTGTTTTTTATAAAATATTTATTAAGGTTTTACAAAACATATATCACATATAACAAAACGAAAACATCAACAACGAACAAAAAATACACACTTAACAACAACAAAAAAAGAAAAGAAGAAAGAAAGAAGAAAAATTCCACTTTTTAAATTTCAAAAATCCATATCCCTCTTTCCTGACCTCCTCACATCCCCCTTTTTTGTATTCCTCTTTATTCCGTCCAATTCAGCAAATTCTAACCCTTTTTCCAAAACTCGTTTAAAATTATATATTTCCAGTTATTATGTCTCTAATTTCCCATATCTTGAACCTTTACACCACCTTATATACTTTGACATAATATTATTCTAGTCATACCCCCTCCTTGTTAAAGTTCCTCTTTTCAGAGCTCTTTTAAGCATATCCCAAATGCTGTGTTGCCTTCACCTCCCACATCATTTTAACACTCAAACATTTTACAATATTTTTGTAGATAGTTCTTAAACTTTTTCCAATCCTCTTCCATCAATTCTTCCCCCTGGGGAACTGTTCTGCAGTTTGAAAATAATATAGACACTGCAGCAAAGTTCTTCAAAGGAAACAAAACCCATACTGCAACTGGCAAATATTACATAAGAAACATAGAGTCCAATACATGATCAACTGGATTTAGTAGACAAATTATCCAAGATGGATCTTAGCACAATCCTACCACATATGTAGGTAGGTACTGGATATAGAACAGTCCCACCAACATTTCGGCAAGGCACCTTTGTGAATCACTGTTGGTTTTCTAGGGCCATATGTAGCTTTTGATTACACACTAACATAGAGAATGTAGGAAATAAATCCATTAAAATCTGTAAGAGAAAAGTAAATATGACTCGATAGAGACTTGATGCGATGACCTCCATGACTGGAATGTAGCAAGTGAAGGACACAGCTTGATCCAAAAGTATAAATGCAAGAGAAAGTGAGGCAGAGTAGCATGTAGAGAGCATCTGGGCAAAACTAAACAGGAGAAAGAAGTATAACATGACTGTCACCGTCTAGCACAGACCACCAAAATAAGGAGAGGATGTGGATGATGCTTTCCTGAAACAAATAACAGATTTTTCATGCAAGGAAGAGTTATTAATAATGGGAGATTTCAACTACTTCAATATCTCTTTGGAAGACAAATTTTGCTAAAGCATGGAATCTCACAAAATTCCTGTTTTACTGGTACCCTGTTTCCAAATTTAGCACTCCAACTTGTGAAGAGATGAAGAGAACCAAATGGACGTGCACCAGAGAGAGCGGGGCTTGGTACTGTGCCTCTTTTCTCTTTAACTGGAAGAGTAAAACATGCTTGATTCAAAATAGCTGATTCAAAATGGTGGCTAGCATTCAAATATCAACAAAATTCCCCACCCCAGCAACCCTTGTGCCAAGTTTTGCAATGATATCTTGAGAAGCATCCAAACACAGAGAACAAAATATTTCCCTGTCTCTATATAGCACGTGGGGGGGGGGGGGAGAGAGAGAAAGAAGCTGAAATTTTGGAAAGGAAAATTTTCAGCAGAAAGCTAGTATGTTACATAGAGGAAAGAAGGACTTCTGAATGAGCTGTCAGGAAAAACAGAACTGATAAGATGCTGAGAAAGAAGGAAGGAGGAGCATTCAAATGAATCATAGAGCTTCCCTTCAGGGGTTGTCCAGCAGTGACTGTAGGGCTAGTATGCCAGGAAAAAGGAGACCTTTTCTGCCATTTATTCAAATCAACCAAGGAATATGTCATACAGTATTTTAAATATTTTTATTTCAATTTAAAATTGTGGTACACATATAGTACAATCTCATCCAGACTTCCTTTTGTGCTGGGCTTTCCAGGCAAAGGTTTGTGCTTTAAAGCTCTATGTCTTAGTAGTTGTTTTTGTCTCTGCGCTTTCCCCAGGAAAACCCACATTTTACTACTAAAGTGGAACAAATGGCAAATGTGGAAAACCCAATTGCTGTTTGCTCTGATTCAGCGATAAAACGCAGAGTTTCCCAAGAAAAGTGCTGGGACAAAAAAAACCCCATTGCTCAGACATTGAGCTTTAAAGCCTGAAATACGGCACAAAAGGAAGTCTGGATGAGCTTCAAGTTGCCCAACAATGTGCTTACCCACATTACCTTCAACTGTTGTGAAAACACTTCTCTTTCTTTTCTTGCTGGTTCCGTGATATCTGGAACAATTCCAAAGCACTGCAGATAAGTCATGATCTTGCTATCTTGGTGTAAAATAGTTTCTGGATCTTCCTGATTAAGCTGAAGAACTAAATCTGAACTAGTATCTGAAAAGCAAAACGGCAAGAACGTTCATATGACTAGGGTTTGGTCAGTCAACCAGCTACAAATCCACCTAACTGTAACATCATCTAGCCTAGCATTGACTTATCACCATTCCCAGAAGAATGGCTAGATACTATTGGCACATCCTATCATCTTATTAAGGTAAGATACCAGGCTGTGTACTGCAATTTGCCAATCCAGAGATGATGACCTTATTCAACAGTGCACTGAGGACTTCTGCTAGGTAAAGTAGAAACCATCAAGGCATCAGAATGCTCTTCATGACGATGAACCTGTGGTGCCATAGAGTCTGGATTGTTCTGGCTGTGTCCAGGAGGCAATGGGGGGGGGGGAGAGAGAAGGGTACTAGATACAAAGGGTTCAAGACTATGGGTAGATGCTCATTCTCACATATCTGATCAGTGCAACTAGGGCTACCAGGATCTTCATGAATACTATGGGTGAAGAGAACAGGACAAAAGATAAAGTGCAAGTGGTACCTTGGTTTATGAACTTAATCCATTCCAGAAGTCCATTCTTAAACCAAAGCATTCTTAAACCAAGGCGTGCTTTCCCATAGCAGCGGGGGACTCAGTTTACAAATGGAACACACTCAACAGGAAGCAGAACATGTTCTGCTTCCAAGGCAAAGTACACAAACCAAAACACCTACTTCTGGGTTTGCAGCGTTCTTAATCCAAGTTGTTCATAAACTAAGCTGTCCTTGAACCAAGGTACCACTGAATACAAACTCTACTTAGCTTAAAGAAATAACGGTAAATAACACTCCTGATGAGTTCTTCAACCAAATAATGACTTTCCCCATCTTTAGTAAAGGTAAAGGGACCCCTGACTGTTAGGTCCAGTTGCGGACAACTCTGGGGTTGTGGCGCTCATCTCGCTTTATTGGCCAAGGGAGCTGGCGTACAGCTTCCGGGTCATCTGGCCAGCATGACTAAGCCACTTCTAGAGAACCAGAGGAGCGCACCGGAGTGGTACCTATTTATCTACTTGCATTTTTGTGCTTTCGAACTGCTAGGTTGGCAGGAGGCCAGTTTAGTAGGCAAGTTCAAAGATTTTATATTATAGAAAAAAGTTCCATAGGTTATTGGTCAGCTGGCTTTCATTGCTCAAGCTATCATTTTAGCTTGTTTTTTTATTGTTTCAGTTTCTAAGACTAAAATTTGTTCAAAATCACTTAGCCTCCAAGTGACAAGGCTTGAGAGTAGCTCTATTTCATGGGACCAGGGAAGTCTCCTGCGGAAATAAGTACAGGATACCCCCAATTTAGTAGTTAATCTCTACCTGTTGGGGGAGTCTGCATGCCTAAGACATGCTCTCCAAGGTAAATCCCAGGAGCCCAAGCCACATTGGAGCATGCCCACTGAAATCACTTATAGCATGAATTCATTAACTCACTGCTGCCATACTCAGTGCTTGCACCCTCACGTCTGGACATCGTTGATTTTAGATCATCTTGCAGCTTGGATTGCAACAGAGTGAAGCCTTCAGCATCTCTAACCTATTTAGAAATGAATATACAAAAATACAATGAAGTCCTAGCTTCATTAGCAAGTCCCCTACAGCAACAATGGACGTACATATTCTGCTTTATGTTTTCCACAGGAATGAATAACAGTACCTTATTTTTCCGTGTATAACACACCCCGCCCTGTATAACACAACCCCTATTTTTGGGGACTACAATTTTAGACAATGGGGGGAGATGGCCCAGTTGTTGAGCTTTTTTGGGGGTGGGATGCTTATAGTTATTGACGTATTGTCAGGGAACTGCCATCTGAGACTAAGGAGGTGAAAGGGCTCATGGAGGGTGAGAGAGACCATTCAGCGGAGGAGGGGACCAGCAGGGGGAGAAGTGGAGTTCCAAGGGAAAGTGAGTCGGAGGGAGGGCTCAGAGACACTTCAAGCGGGAGCAGCGGGGAGATTTCAGGACCTCCTGTAGGGACACCCACTCCTCGGCGGAAACTGTCACGCCGAGAGTCCAGAAGACGCGTTTCCGTTAAGGAGCTTTTATGCTGGAAGAAGTTCCGTAAACGCCCACTGTCCGATTCAACGAGCGATTGATGGAGTCATGTTTAAGGAGCTCCATCACAGACAGAGGTTTGGGGACTTAGCCAAACTCTGAGGGATTAGGATTTTACGCACAAGCAGCTCATCATCCCATCACAGCAATCGGACAGTCCCTGAAAGCAGCTTGTGCAGAGAGGCATCATGAGTAACCCAGCCGGAGCCGGAGGAGCAGCAGGAGCTGGAGAGGGTCCAAGCCTGGAAGAAAGGTACAGAGTGTTGGAACTCCAGCTAGCAATGCAAACGGCGAGGCTAGAAGAAAGGAGGGCGCAGGATGCAGAAAAGGCAAAAGGCGCTACACTAGCAAGAAAGATGCCAGGAATGGTGCAGAAGTTTGGGGGGGACCCCAGGAACTACCAAGCCTTTAGGACAGAGATGCAGTATGCTCTTGAACTGCAGTTTAATGACTTTCCCGACGAGGCATCGAGAGTGGCGTTTGTGATTGGCCATCTCGAAGGAGGGGCGAGAGATTGGGTCAGACCCCTGATGGCAGGGAATAGTGACATGCTGAAGGACGCGAGGAAGTTTTTTCGCGCCATGGATTTGATGTTTTCCAGCGAGATTGAACAGGGGCTGGTGCGCAGACAATTGATGGCGTGCAAACAGGGGAGCCGATCGGTTCGTGAGTACTGGACTGAGTTTACAATGTTGATACATAGATTGGGGTGGGACCTTTCGGCGGAACCCATTCAAATGCTCTTTGAAGAGGGGCTTTCTTCGGCGGTGAAAGATGAACTTTCCCGGGCGCCCAGGGCGGAGTCTATGGACCAGCTGACCAAATCAGCGCTGACCATTGGAGCACGCCAGGAGGCAAGAGCCTTGGAGAAGCGGGAGGGGAAAGGAGAGCGTTGGAGGGATTTCCGCATTCCAGAGATTCCAGAACCAAGTTTCCCGCCAGGAGAGCCGATGGAAGTTGGAACAGCGCGCGCGCGCGCGCAGTTTCAAATCCCAGTGAAGGGAGGAAGAAGGAGGGAAAGAGTGCCAAGAAATGTTATCTCTGCCAGCAGCCAGGTCACTTTGCCAGAGTCTGCCCGCAAAGAAAGGAATGGCAAGGGATGGCTGGAGCTGTTGGGGGGAAGGAGGAGGAAGTCCAGGAGCCAGTAAAAGCCAACGCCTGTCTGCCTCTGTCAGGGCACTGCAGACAGGCCAAGGAGCAGTAAAAGTGCCCACTCCGGAACCTCCAAGACCAGCCCTAGTAATAGAGGTGTTGCTAGAGCTGGCAAACGGATACCCACTAAAGACTAAGGCGCTGCTGGACTCAGGCAGCTCCTGTAATTTTATGAGCAAGGAGTTTGCAGCTGAACACCAGATACAGACACTCCCTTTAAGCAACCCCCTGCAGGTCACCACGATCGATGGGAGGGAGCTGCTGGGAGGAGAAGTCAGCCTACAAACCGTCCCAATGGTTATGAGGGTGGCCAGGCACACTGAGAGGATAGCGTTCAATGTAGCCACCCTGGGAGGGGCTCCAGTCATTTTGGGAATGAGCTGGCTAGCGTTGCATGACCCGCTAGTGGGCTGGCATCAGAGAGTGGTCTCCTTTGGGTCAGCACATTGTCTGGAACATTGCAGAGAGGGAAAGGTGCCAGAAGGGGCAAAAGCCTCTCTAGCAGGGACGGAAGTGGCGGACAAAGGGAAGGTGCCCAAACAATACGCTGACCTGAGCAAGGTCTTCAGTGAAAGGGAAGCAGATAAATTACCACCGCACAGAGACTTTGACTGCCAAATTAATCTGGTCCCTGGGGCCCAGCTCCCCGTGGGCAAGCTGTACGCCATGTCAGACAGGGAAATGCAGGAGTTAAGGGAGTTTATTGATAAAAACCTGAAGAGGGGCTTCATCAGAGAGTCCAGAGCGGTGGGGGGGAGCCCAGTGTTTTTTGTGGACAAAAAAAACACGGATAAACCGAGATTGGTCGTGGACTACCGGGCCCTAAATGCCGTGTCAGAACCAGTGACTTTCCCCATGCCCAGGATTGATGACATTTTGACCAGGGTGAGGAAGGGAAAGATATTCACGAAACTGGACCTGAGAGGAGCATACAACCTGATACGAATAAAGAAGGGGGATGAATGGAAAACCACCATGTTCACCCCTTTGGGGGCGTTTGAATATCTCGTTATGCCATTCGGATTACAATCAGGCTCCGCCTGTTTTCAATCGCTCATGAACCACGTACTGGGACCTTTGCTCTACAAGAATTGCGTGGCCTTCCTCGATGACGTGCTGATATATTCAGAGAATGAGGAGCAGCATGTAAAGGATGTCAGGGAAGTGCTGAGCCAGCTGCAAGCAAACCAGTTGTGGGTGAAATTGGAGAAGTGTCAGTTCCACACCAAGGAGGTGGAATTCCTGGGGTACCGCTTATCAGACAAGGGATTAGCCATGGATCCAGGGAAGGTCCAGGCGGTGCTGGAATGGAAGACACCGAAAACGAAAAAAGATGTGCAAAGGTTCTTAGGGTTTGGGAACTTTTACCGTAAATTCATCAAGAACTTTGCCCACTTAACGGCTCCCATCACGGACTGTCTAAGCAGCAAGAAGAAATTCGTTTGGACGGCGGAGGCGGAGCATGCTTTTGAGGAATTGAAAAGGGCATTCGCTTCGGAAGAACAGCTCCTGCATGTGGATTTACAAAAACCCATGAGAGTGGAAACTGATGCCTCAGACCGGGCGGTGGGGGCGGTGCTGCTTCAGCCAGGGAGCAATAAGTCGGAATGGAGACCGTGTGCCTTCTTTTCGCGTAAGCTGAACAAATCCGAGAGGAACTACACGGTATATGACCGAGAACTACTCGCCATTCACGAAGCGTTCCGGAGATGGACACACTTACTAATTGGCGCACAACATAAGGTGCAAGTGTGTACGGACCACAAGAATTTGGAGTATTGGAGAACGGCACGGGTGCTCAACCAACGACAAGTGAGATGGGCCCAGGAGTTCTCCAAATTCCATTTTGAAATTTGCTATGTGCCAGGTCCAGAAAACATCAGAGCGGACGCTCTCTCTCGCAAACCTGAATATTTGGAGGGGGAGGGAGCGCCGGAAGAGAGACATATTATCCCAGAGGACCACTGGGTGTGTGGTGCGGCCTGGGTGGGGCAAAGAGAACTGGTAGAGGGAACGGTAAATGATGAGTACGCCCAGGACAAGCTCAGAGGTCTAAGGAGAGAGGGAGAAGACCCCGGGGGTTTTGAAGAAAGAAACGGGGCATTGTATTACAGAGGGGCGCTATATATACCCGAAGGGGAATTGAGGGGGAGAGTACTCAAACAGCTGCACGACAATCCCACAGCGGGGCATTTTGGGCAACACAAGACCATGTGGTTGGTGACCAGGGAGTTTTGGTGGCCCAAGGTGAGGGAGGATGTACGGGAGTATGTGAGAAGGTGTGACCAATGCCAGAGAGCCAAAGGAGAAAGGCGGGCACCAGCGGGGTTATTAGAACCGTTACCCACACCAGAACGACCGTGGGAGGCGGTGTCGATAGATTTTATGACTGATCTGCCCAAATCCCAGGGGAAAACCGCCATACTAGTCGTAGTAGACCTGTTAACTAAGATGGGTCACTTTGTAGCTTGCTCACATGCAGTCACGGCGGAAGAAACAGCGAAATTGTTTGTAGAACATATTTTCAGACTGCATGGCGCCCCCTTGAGGGTGGTTTCCGACAGAGGGAAACAGTTCACGTCCAGATTCTGGAGGAAACTTATGAGCTTATTGCACGTAGAGGTCAACTTTTCGACTGCCAGGCACCCTGAGACCAATGGGCAGGCGGAGAGAGCAAACGGTATTCTCCAACAATACCTGAGGTGTTATGTCAATGACAGAGAGAACGATTGGGTCGAAAAGTTGGCACTAGCGGAATTTGCTTACAATAATGCTGAGAATGTGTCCACCGGGATGAGCCCCTTTTTGGCTAATTATGGGTGCCACCCCAGGGCGTTTCCAGGGGAAGGAGGGGAAAGATGGAGTGTTCCGGCCGCGGAACTTTTTGTAGAAGAAATGGAAGCGATCCATCGTCAACTCCAACTCAACTTAGAAAGGGCCAAGGAAGAATATAAGAGGCAGGCAGACAAGAGCAGAAGGGAAGGTGAAACAATTAGGGTGGGGAGTCGGGTCTGGCTATCAACCCAAGGGTTGCCGTTCAAGGGGGGTTGCAAGAAATTGAGACCCAAAAGATTGGGACCATTTGAGGTCATCCAACAGGTCAACCCAGTGGCGTTCAGACTCCGGTTACCGAACCACATGAAACTGCACCCAGTATTCCACAGGTCATTACTGTCACCATATAGGGGGGAAGGTGAAGGGGTATCCACACGGGGGCCAGCCATAGAAGAAAGGGAAAGCCGCAACCATGTGGCGGAAATCATCGACTCCAGGTGGAAGGGTAATCAGGTGGAGTATTTGGTCGCGTGGGAAGGGGAACCGGAGTCGGAAAACACCTGGGTGAAGGCAGAGGAGGTCCGTGACGAGATCTTGATCGAAACGTTCCACCAAAGGTTCCCCAGGAAACCTCAGCCAGTAGCGAGGTTTCGGAGGGAGTACTTTGGCACCACCGACGATGAGGAGGAACTGGAGGGATTCAGGGAATCGGAGTTGGAAGGAGGAACAGACTCCGATGAGGAGGAGTACTTGGAAACCGGAGACAGCAAAAGGTGGAGGGAAGTGTTCGAAACTTCGGAAGATGAGGGAGGTTCCTTCAGGGGTTTTGCTCCCTCGCCTCCCGCAGAGGAGGGGAGGGAAGGGGGTGAAGGGGGCCCTGGAGGGGAGGTGGATGTCAGGGAACTGCCATCTGAGACTAAGGAGGTGAAAGGGCTCATGGAGGGTGAGAGAGACCATTCAGCGGAGGAGGGGACCAGCAGGGGGAGAAGTGGAGTTCCAAGGGAAAGTGAGTCGGAGGGAGGGCTCAGAGACACTTCAAGCGGGAGCAGCGGGGAGATTTCAGGACCTCCTGTAGGGACACCCACTCCTCGGCGGAAACTGTCACGCCGAGAGTCCAGAAGACGCGTTTCCGTTAAGGAGCTTTTATGCTGGAAGAAGTTCCGTAAACGCCCACTGTCCGATTCAACGAGCGATTGATGGAGTCATGTTTAAGGAGCTCCATCACAGACAGAGGTTTGGGGACTTAGCCAAACTCTGAGGGATTAGGATTTTACGCACAAGCAGCTCATCATCCCATCACACGTATTTTGGACGGGGAATGCTGAAAAACACTCACCTGACTGACAAATGCTACAAAACACACATGCAGAAGAAGCAACAGTGTCTGCAGGCAAGCCAACAGCAGCCGGCATTTGCAGCATCAGCCATCCACAGCAACACTTGCAGCAAACTCCATTCTCCCACTCAATCACAGCTGACAACCAATTGCCAGTCCCCATAAATCATTTTTAACATTGTTTTACAGTAAAAAACAACCTCGTCTAATACATGGAAAAGTGTGCTAATTCTTTTAGGGTTACACCTCACAATACATTTTGTACATCTATTATATTAGTTATGAATACTGAATCATAAATATAAATTGCAGCTTATATTTTAAAAATATTACCAGCACTCAGGAATGAACAAATCCCACACTATTTAGTATTTTGAAGGAAAGCACTGATGTTTAAAGAAACCCACAGCCCCTTCAAGGACACGACTGAGATGGGTGATCTCAGCATCAGTGCTGAGGGAACAGGTTTGCCCCCATTCTGGTGCCCACCAAAACACAGCTTTCGTTTTTTCCACTGTTTTACTACCAGACGACAAATCAGGCACAACAAATCCTATCACACTGAATTTTCCACTAAAAGGAGCGCCACGTATGTATAGGAGGCCATACGCACACTTGAATATATACCACATACAAAAAAGTTACTGAATTTGATATTAATTGCAGAATAAATCAATTTGAAAGTATGTTTGGTCACCATGGATTTGCAAATGATACCCTCCTGATCAGGAAGAAGCCCAGCGACTCAGAAGTCTAGGGAAGGGTAATAGTGCAGAGCCCTGCCTTCAATGTGCTGGGGAAACTGGAAACATTCCTTTTTTAAATATAATTTTTACAGTGGTGCCCCGCAAGACGAATGCCTCACAAGACGAAAAGCCCGCTAGACGAAAGGGTTTTCCATTTTTTGATGCGCTTCGCAAGACGATTTTCCCTATGGGCTTGCTTCGCAAGACGAAAACGTCTTGCGAGTCTTGCGATTTTTTTCGCTCCTCCCCCCCTTTTCTAAGCCACTAATAGCCTTTTAGCCGCTAAGCCTTTAATAGCCGCTAAGCCTTTAATAGCCTTTTAGCCGCTAAGCCTTTAATAGCCGCTAAGCCTTTAATAGCCGCTAAGCCGCTAATAGGGTTGCTTCGCAAGTCGAAAAAACCGCTAGACGAAGAGACTCGTGGAACGGATTATTTTCATCTTGCGAGGCACCACTGTATTAAGTTTCATAACAAACACAAAAATATGCAGAATATACAGAACTATACAGTACCCTTGTCCACATGGCCAAAAACAAAAATAACAAGAGCAAAAGAACAAGGAACATTCCCTGCCCAACTTCTCCTGTGTTTGGTTATCCAGTTCTGCAGTCCTAGCATAGGAAAATAAGCCTCCTTTTCTTAGTGTTTATTGTATCTATGCTTGACTGTGGACAACATAGCAGAAATGGAAAAAAATATGATGCTAGACAAGTCTGTTTGGGGGAGAAATGGGCCCGTATCATAAGGAAATACTAGGTCAGTAAGTTTCTCCAGCATCCCTGAGCACTCCAGGGCTCTTAACAGATGGGAGAGAATCACTGGCCTTTCCTTGTGGGAAAATGCTGAGAGCAAGTTTCTTTCCCAAGTCATGCTTAGTTTTAAATCACTAATATATCCTTGGCTTCCTTGGTCACTCAACCACTTAGAGCAGGCATCCCCAAACTCGGCCCTCCAGCTGTTTTGGGACTGCAACTCCCATCATGCCTAGCTAACAGGACCAGTGGTCAGGGATGATGGGAATTGTAGTTCCAAAACAGCTGAAGGGCTGAGTTTGGGGATGCCTGCCTTAGAGCAAGGAAGAGATTTAGCAAGCAGCAGTGAAATGTTTTATTTCCACGCCTTCCTGCTCCTCTACTCCTCCAGGGGAGAACCTTTCAGGAAGGTATACTGACTCCTCATAGGAGACTTGGAGGAGAAAAGGCTCTGCGGACTCCTTCATCAGGCAGGAGAGAAAAAGCAGAGCAGACACGACTGCCTCCCAGAATTCTATGCCTCATCACTGGAGGAGATCATACCCAACCAGTGAATGGATTCCGATCAATGCAAATGCTATTCACTCTTTTTTTTCTGCTTGAGAGCAGGGGAGGGCCTTGACTCCAGCTCTGTTTTTGAGCTCCCACTGGTTTGGTCACTGTGGAAAACACAAAGCTGGACCAAATGAAGTGCTGGTTTGCTCTGTCAGGGATGCTCTTGTGACTCACATGCTCTCTCCACTACATCCCTCAATAAAGGTGTGGCTGGTCCTTTTTTGGTTCAAGTGGTGCATCCACCCAGGGGCCATACGTAAGTGGTGGCCCAAAGTGAGCGGTGCCACACACACTTTCTCACACACACACTCAACATGTGTGCGCACACACAAACAAACACAGACACATAGCGGACAGTACAGATCAGTTGAGGAAGGTGTGCTATGCCAACAAGCACAAAAGAACCCCTCTGCAGTGCCACAAATCTAACTCAATGGTGTAATGTTGGAAAGTGTCAATTACTTCTCCTACCTGTGAAGTTATATTTCCACAAAGGCCGATACTGATGCTGAAATCCAGCATTGCCCGAGCTCTGCAAGTGCAGCTTTCTCCTGACTGAAGTGCAGAGTGTTTGAGGACTGGGACATTCACAGGGAAACCAAAATGCTTGTTTACAAAGCTATACCTTACTGTATGCTTGTTAAACTTGAACCACTTATAAATGCCATATCCAACTCCTCGAAAGATTCCATTAACCGTGTCTCTGAAATTTTTTACATATCACTTGGGAAGACAGGTGAACTAATGCCAGTCTACTGGAAGAAGCAAATATCACCAGTGTTGAAGCAATGATTCTTCAACATCAACATGTTGTGTGGATGCCAGATTATCGCCTTCCAAAGCAACTACTCTATTCCAAACTTAAAAATGGAAAGCGTAATGCTGGTGGCCAACAAAAGAGGTTTAAAGACTCTCTCAAGGCAAATCTAAAAAAATGTAGTATAAACACCAACAATTGGGGAAAACTTGCCTGTGAGCGCTCCAATTGGAGAACAGCCTTACCAAGATGTCATAGACTTTGAAGATACTCGAACTCAGGATGAAAGGGAGAAACGTGCTAAGAGGAAGGCACGTTTGGCAAACCCCTCACCGTGATCAACTCCTGCCCAGAAACCTATGTCCCCACTGTGGAAGGACGTGGGGATACAGAATTGGCTTCCACAGTCACTTACGGACTCACTGTTAAGACCATGTTCATGGAAGACAATCTTACTCAGCCACAAGTGATGGCCAAAGAAGAAGTTATCACCCCTTCTCTGCTCAAACGCTCAATCTGATGATTGGAGGGAGTTGATTTGCGTCCTCCTCAGGGCGCTGCACTCTGCCTACCCCTGAATTGTGTCTACTTCAGTTTTTCTCTTTGGTCACCAGGATTTGGTAGGATCTTGGAGGATCTAGATGAGACCTCTGAACTGCCACCGTTGCATTAATGACTGAAAAAAGTGGTCTTATGTTAAAATACGATACTAAAATATTTCTCACAGTGGGTTAGATCTCTCTAAGAATAAGTCCAATCCATTGCTCACTTCAAAGCAACCACATTTACTTTTCAAAAAGCTAGTCACTTACATACAATTGATTATTAAAGGGCACTGCAACGTTGACCATAATTACCTTTACTTTACTGCCTGGAGTTCATGATGAAATGATCAAATCTGGCTACTATGACACGGTACCTATTATTCTTTACTCCTTTTGTTTCCATGGGAACGGCTGAAGGCACATGACTCAGCAATAAAATAATGTGTGTTTACAGAATAATCACTTACTGAAATATTTTCTTGTGCACGATTGTAGTCAGTTGCTTCTGGGATTGCCGAGGCTGCAATGTGGAGACTGGAATGTTGAGACTGAAGGAGATATGCCGCCATTTCTTCACTGCCATTAGAATAGGAAATTGGGCACTCCAACAACCCTGTGATGTCTCCCTGTAGGACTGAGGAATCTGAGCACAGGCTTGCAGAGCCTCTGCTGTGCATACCATCAACTTCTGAAAAGGGTGTTAAAGGAAGACTTATTTGGAGCTCCATGCTGTTATTCTCTTTTCGCATCATCTCAGGTGAGTCCCATGAAGTCTTATCTATGACCCTGCTTTCAAAGTTTTCTGTTATCTTTTGACTGAATTGTGTGCTTTGAAAAACATGATTAAGTTGCAACATTTGTTGAAAAACTGGTTGTGGATCTTGGTGTTCTTTAACAGCATTTGTTACTTCTGTTCCATGAGCCAGAACCATTCCTTGAAAATGTGTATCCTGAATATTAAGATTTTTACTAGAAGACTTCAGATTAGTCACAGTAATATATTTTTCCTGCAAAGAAACACAAACATTTAGTAACCTGCCATAAAATGAAACCACTGAACCTTAAGGCTGAGACAAAACAGAGGGAGGGTGTTTCTCGCAAACATTTTTGCTGCTAATAAAAGTCCATCCTTTTCATCTATTGGGGGGCATGCTCTAAGTGGGTTAAAAATGTTTGCAGGAGAGCTGCATACCTCCCAACACACATCCCATCAGTGAACCCTTCCTTAGCATTTAGGTACAGGCAATAGCACTCCAAAGTGAGCCTCTTTGCAGCTTTGCTCAGCTGTTCCTTCTGCATTAGCTTTAGTCCAGACTATTATTATTATAGGGGACGTGGGTGGCGCTGTGGGTTAAAGCCTCAGCGCCTAGGACTTGCCGATCGAAAGGTCGGCGGTTCGAATCCCCGCGGCGGGGTGCGCTCCTGTCGCTCGGTCCCAGCGCCTGCCAACCTAGCAGTTCGAAAGCACCCCCGGGTGCAAGTAGATAAATAGGGACCGCTTACTAGCGGGAAGGTAAACGGCGTTCCGTGTGCTGCGCTGGTTCGCCAGATGCAGCTTGTCACGCTGGCCACGTGACCCGGAAGTGTCTGCGGACAGCGCTGGCCCCCGGCCTATAGAGTGAGATGGGCGCACAACCCCAGAGTCTGGCAAGACTGGCCCGTATGGGCAGGGGTACCTTTACCTTTTTTATTATTATTATAAATTAAATTATTTGCCCTTCATCCAACTATCACAGGGTGGTTTCCAATATAAAACCACAAAAATATATACCATAATAACAAACAAAAACAATAGTACCCCGCCCCCCGTTAAAAAGGCCACAGATTGTTTAATTATTCAAAGCCCTGGGAGAAGAGCCATTGCAGAAAAGGCCCATTCTTGTGTTGCTGCCTTCCTCCCTGCTCACTTATTGAAAACAGGCTCTGAATGTTAACTGCTTACATTTCTGGGCACCATGAGTACACCCTGAAACAGAAGTGTTGGCGGCAAGGGCTGGACCAGTGGGGTGAACTCCCCCTGCCCCCAGTCCGTGCACACCAGGCGGCAACGGCACATGTTATACCCCTGCTAATCAGTACCTTGCTATCCCACTTTGTTTTTGCACACACAGGCAAGAAGAGTATCTCTAATGGTATCTTTCTATTTTCCCCAGGTTTGCAGAAGGTCTCCCATCTGATTTCTACTATTTCTCCCTCTTGGATGGTGGGCTCAGTCTGAATTATTACTGCTCACCAAAGACCTAATTAGGAAGATGGGAACAGCAGCATGGACTCCAATGTACCCTGGCTTGTGTGGTCAGCTAAGAGACCAGGAGGTCCTGCTTGAGACGTGTCAGCCCTGCTCTTTAGAAGGACAAAACAGGACAACTTAAAATTGCTTATCTGGAGGAAACCAAGAATTTATTGATGGTGACACATCTGGAAATCTCTTAACCAGACTCATTTTAATATCCTGATTATTAATTTCAACCATTATTTGGGTATTTATAATATTATGGTTGGCACATACCATTTCATCTCTGTAAGAAAATTCCACTGATCCTGAGGACTTGTTATTTGGTCCTCTCTCTTCTCCCCCTTCCTCAATTTCTTCAGAAGAGATGTAGGGAATGGGTTCTGGCACCAGCTCACTAAGTTTAAGTTTCTTACTATCATTATCTTGACCCTTTTCCCTGCAGGATTTCAACTGTGAGTGAAAAAAATCTTTCTCAGATCTCACTGTTTCCAGTTCTTCTGTCATTTTCTCAATCTGAGATTTGAGTTCTGCAGCAGCGGTTTGAAGTTCTCTAATCTCCCTCTGATAAGTGGCCTCTTTGTCATGCAGTGTTTGTGCCAAGACATGTCGTTCATTTTCAAGCAGCAGCACCTTTCCTCGTATGTTCTCTACTTCAACTACCAGCTCTGTTTTCTGCTCTGACACTGCTTGGAACTGTTTTTCTGTCTCTGTAAGCTTTATTTCGCTGTCTCGCAGCTTATCTTTAAGTTCCTGAATGCAAGAAGCAGTCACAGTCATGTCACTTTCTTTTTGAGCTAAGCACATGTTCAGGAGCTTATGTTCTTCCTGTAATTCTTTATACTGTAGCTGTAAAGCGGCTAGCTCAGTGAAGTGCTGCCTAGAGGACTCTTGAACATTTTGTTCTAGGTTTTTTATCTTTGCTTGAAACTGACATTCTTTTTCTTCAAGCAGCTGTTGCCAGGTTTCTCTGTCTGCCAAAAGACTTTCTAGTTGTTCCAGAATCTGTTTCTGGCTGGAATTAAGTAACAGACAGCTGTCACCCTCATCTCTGCTCTCCAGATGATGTGGTGATCCTTTCTTCAATTGATTATGAAGGTTCTCCTCCTGCTCTACTAGAGCAACGTTACTAAGACTGTCTGGGCTATCACGAATTTCATGAAGAGTCAATTCATTTTGAAGCTTCTCAATTACTTTGTACAGCTGCTCTATTTCTTCTGTTTTATCCTTTAGCAATTGTTCCTTGTCATCATGAAGATGCTCTATAACAGACTTCAAGTCTTCAATTTCAAGTACCTGTGATGGAAATATAATAATTTCATAAAACTTTATCACTGATGATTCCATTTCCTTTGAGCCTATGGCCTAGCTAAACTGAATAGGCCTGGGCCTGTCTACTTTTTTTACAGTACATAACTAGTATTGCACATAGTAAATGCCCATTCCAGAACGCTGAAAAGAATAAACTGTTAGACTCTATGGTGGCCACTGTATGCATGAAAAGAGAATTGGAAAGGTACAGCAATTATCATTAATTTTGCATTATACAGAAAGATGAAAGAGGATATTGGGAGACATTTAATGAATAGGGAAATTAACCAAAGTCTTAATAAGGAAAGACACTTAAAATGGTTATATGTAATCACATGATATTATTATGAAGGCTGATCCTAAGGACTGAATGATTTTGATTGGTAACAAATGAACAAGTTGATATGCTTGAGATCCAATACCACCCAGAGATAGCCATCTTTCTTGGGCACAGTAAAGAAGAATAAATGCCATGTCAGGGAACTGCCATCGCAGCCAGGAGTGGAGGAAGGGCTCCCAAGCGATGCCGGAGAGGGGCCCAGCAGGGAGAGAGGGGACTCATCGGCCGGGGAAGGAAATCAGCGTTACACCAGGGAGAAAGGCGGGCAGAGGCGGACTTCGGAGAGATGGCTCCAGGACTCTTCGCCAGAGACCAGCGGGGAGAGCACGGGTCCTCCACTGCCCACACCCACCCTGCGCAGAAGACTTCCGTGCAGGGAGGCTAGGCGGAGACTATCCGTCAAGGAACTTTTATGTTGGAAGAAGTTCAGGAAACGCCCACTGACGGATTCTGCCAGTGACTAAGACAGCCGCGGAATCAGGGCTGTCCAGCCAGGGAAAGGTTTATCCAGGCAACCTCGCCAAGAGTGGCGGCAACTTACGCACGAGCAACCCCCAATTCACATTACATGCCAGAACAGAGATCCCTGAGTGGAACTAGCTCCACTGCTTCAATGTCCTGGAACTGTTGGGTTGCTTGCTTCACACCAGCCTTCTTTACTGGATTCTTGAAAATGGGAGACAAGAAACATATGTGAGGGGGAACCTCTGATAACTCAAGGTGAAGTGCATGAAAGACCATCCCATGGCAGGGTGGCAGCAGGATTGCAGAAGGAAAGAAGCAAATCTAGAAGCAGACTGCTGTTGCCCTTGTCCTCCACCTCATGACCAATTTCAGGAGGGACGTTGGACCAAAACTCTCTCTCCCTACCACCAGGCCTAGGAACCCAAAAGGACTGCGAAGGATGAAAGGAACTCTATTTTGCTTTTTAATAGGCATACTTATTTTTGGCTTAGATTATACTAGGATAGGACATCCTTCACAGCTTCACCAAATAGTTTGCCCCCAACACATGACTCCATGACCAAATTGGAACAAGAAAGCACATCTGTCTCTCAGTGGTGAAACTAAAGAGAGTGGCGAACAAAGGAACTGGCTACCAGGGATCTAGAAGAGAACTGAACAACATATAATGCATCATCTGCCAATAAGGCTAGAGCCCAGGATTCCCTGAGCAGGGTCTTTGTAAGTCTGTTGGTATCTTGAGTATAAAAAGATTGGTTGAGTATAGGAATTCATTAGAGCCCCATATTCTTTCCAGTAACATGGAAAATAATGGGAGAATAAACTACACAGATATAAATAATGTGGGGGTGGGTGAGGATCAGATGAATCGCCATTATGCATTACTGGAGAGCATAAAAATGCCAAGAATTTGAGAGGAATTTATATTCAACACAAAATGGCCCAAGGATCCTGCTGCAACTATACAACCATTTTCCAGCACCTGCAGTACCGTATTTTTCGCCCTATAGGACGCACTTTTCCCCCTCCAAAAATGAAGGGGAAGTCTGGGTGCGTCCTATGGGGCGAATGCAGGCTTTCGCTGAAGCTTGGAGAGCGAGAGGGGTTGGTGCGCACCGACCCCTCTCGCTCTCCAGGCTTCAGGAAGACATCCGCAGCCTAGGCAGCCCTGCGGGAGGTCCCGCAGGGCTGTCTAGGCTGCGGATAGCAGCCTGCTTCCCGGAGCGTTGGGCGCCCTGAAAGCAGAGCGCCCGGCACTTCGGGAACACATCCGCAGCCTAGGCAGCCCTGCGGGAGTTCCCCGCAGGGCTCCCCATGCTGCGGATAGCAGCCTGCTGCCCGGCGGGCGGGGCGCCCTGAAGCAGAGCGCCCCGCGCGCCGGACAGACATCCGCAGCGTGGGGAGCCCTGCAGGAGTTCCCCGCAGGGCCCCCCACGCTGCAGATAGCAGCCTGCTGCCCGGTGGGCGAGTCGCCCTGAAGCAGAGCACCCCTCGTGCTTGGCATACATCCGCAGCGTGGGGAGCCCTGCAGGAGTTCCCCGCAGGGCTCCCCACACTGCAGATAGTAGCCTGCCGCCCGGTGGGCGGGGCGCCCTGAAGCAGAGCGCCCCTCGCGCCGGGCAGACATCGGCCAGCCCCACAAGCTCGGGGGACAGCAGGGTGGCGCAGTGCTGCCATCCCGCTGTTTCTCGACCTGGTTCGGTTTCCCCGACCTGCTTTTGGGGGGGGGGGAATTTCATTTATTTCCCCCCCAAAAAACTAGGTGCGTCCTATAGGACGGTGCGTCCTATGGGACGAAAAATACGGTAATCGTATGAAACTCACAGCATTGAACTGGTAATTCAATGCAGCTAGCAAGTGCTATTGTCAGGGACTGGACTGAAAGGGAGGAGGAATGGTGGAGATCACCCCCCCCCCGTTCTCCTGACGCTCCTAGAGAAGAGGAACGGAGTATTGAATTACAGCAGTGGCTTGACAAAGGTCACAGCACAAAGAAAGATGAACAGAAAAGTTGGGAGGTGTTGGGAGAGGGGAGAGCCAGAGCCAGGGGAGCCAACTGACACATTATCACTGGAAAGTATTTGACCCCCCTTCTCCTAAAACTCTTTGTTCATTGAGGGTGCTAGAGCAATTAGCCCTTGCAGAGACAATTAGCCATTGGCGGCCACCATAAGAGGAAGTGCTGTTGCTAGGAAGGGAGGAGCTCAGTTGGAACAACGCCATCATGGGAGACTGACTGGATTTATTTGTCTCTCACTATGATGATTGAATAAACTCATTACTAAGAACTCTCTTTGTTTTTTCCTGCTTCGAGCTGCCGCCGGGGGAGGGATAGAATTCCCCGAGCCTGACAGCTATCCTGCAGCTTTCTTTCAAAAACATTGTAAGATTTCAAATACCACAAAGGTCAAAGGGGCGGAGTGGGGGGGAGAGAAATCAGTAGAGGTAACTATTCATTTATAACCTACATTCTTAAAATAGGTTTTTGAACTTCTATTATAGTTTCAACCCGGAAACAGTCAATATGAGGATCAGGATTTTTAAAAATCAATTGGCCCTTTTATTATTCTCATTGCAACTTACATTTCTATTTTTTGATAAAAGTTCCTCTTGTGTTTTCGATTGTTCCATTAGTGTATGATCCAAGCTGTCTTCCCTAGGTACTCTGTGCCTGATTTCATCCAATTTGGATTGCAGTGTAGAAATCTGAATTAAATTATCATACTGCTGCTGCTGTAATGCTTCTTTATCCTGTAAATATAAACACAAACATCATATATGTAAGTAATAGTACCTTCAGACTATTTTGATTGCTAACATGTGACAAAGCCTATTATAAATCAATAGCAAGATTAGTTTTTTATCATTTGAATTTACCACAGGCTATCTTTGCTGTTCTGCAATCTCCATTTATATCACTGGCCCTGAAACAAAAAACGTTACTAATGTTCCAATTCATCCATGGTTTATTTGATGTTAAATCAAAGGAAGTCAAGTATCAGGACCTCTTCCCATGCAAGCCATTTCTTCCAGAAGCCAGAGCAAAGCTGCCACCGCCTCTAGGACTATGAAGGACAGACAGAGAAGTCTCCCTAAAAACAGTAAAGCAGGGTAGGACTGCAGTGCACCCCTGCTATTTAGCAACAGGCAGATATTAGGGGCTAGGCACCACTGTACAGGCACAGCCGTGGCTTTGAAAAGTCACTGTGGCAGAGAGCAAAGCAAGGCCAGGGCTGGAAACTTTTGGCTGACCAAAATGTAAGTTGCTTTTAGCACTGCCCATCTGACTGGGTTACCCCAGCCACTCTGGGTGGCTTCCAACAAATATAAAAGCATAATAGAACATCAAACATTAAAAGCCTCCCTATTGCAGTGGACCACCAGCTCAATTCTGCACAGATGGAGGTATACAGCCTTCAGATAGGCCTTCAGGGGACTATAGTAATAGGGAAATGTTGTCACACAGGCCCCCTTCTGCTTGTATGACCTTTGGATACAACATGCCCTTTTGGGGAGAAATAGGTGCCATGAAAGGAGAAAAATATCAGAAATAGAAGAGGTGGCAAACAGCACAGTAAGCCTTCACAAGATCAAATAATCCTTTACAAAAGAATTAACAATTGTTAAGAAAATGAATCATCAGCCTCTAGAGGGAATTTTTTTTTACTTGTCAATCAGTCACAACACAGGTAAAAATCACATTGTTGGGAGGTAACTAGGATCAATCCAGACTGCCATACCTCTCTAGATCTGACACTGGTAGAAGAAGATAGCCTGTATGCAGGGGTAGCCTGAAAATTCAGCCCCAGGCTGAATCAGTGAAAAGGCCAGCAGAGGCGGCAGCAAACCCAGCAGCGGGAACAAATGAAGATAGACAGGACATTTTCACAATCTCCACAGACAGCAAAGAAAGTTGAGAATGAGATTTAAGGTAGGACAGAGAGGGCCATGAGTGGAGCAACCACAGTTGCCGCAGCCTTAGAACGCAGTGCCATCTGAAAAGTTGACCCCCAGAGGTCCATGGTGACAATTCCTACCACCTCAGCACATCTCTTCCAGCAGTTAGATTCCACAAATGGCCACTGGGCTAAAGGAGGGAGGCCATACACAAGAGGGTAAATCACTGTGGGGAAAACAGGAAAGGGTTCAGTCACACAACCTGTGAATGAGCAGTGAAAGGTTTAGAACTCGCACTGCAGGCAGAACCATCCCCCAGGCCTCAGGTATAGTCTTGGTGCTGAGCCCAAGACACTCCTCACCCTCCTCCATCTTCTTAGCATTCTGGCAGCCAAGAGGCTAAGACAGGTTTCTTATGGGCAAGAGCCGAAATTGGTGGCTGTATTTATTTAATCTTCTTCAACCTGGCCTTCAAACTTCACTTGAACAGGATTAAACCAACCAAGCAGATCAGAGACCTGAGACTGCTCAGTCCAGAGGCAGAAAAAAGATACAGAGAGGACATGGAAGGTGCATCCCAGTATAGCCAAATCTTTCTTTAGAGAAAACATACTTCTTGATGCAGAATGCCCTAGTGTCTTTACGACTACAAAATCCATCATTAGAAACTCACAACACAAAAATGCCAGCTATCACTCCTATGTAATGGCTAAATTCTTCTTTCTGTTAAAGAGAGTAATTTACATAAATTTACTTGTTTTAGTTCTGCTTCCTTTTTTTTCATTTTTTGCAGCTCTTGCGTGAGTTTATTGACATTCTTTGCTTCTTCCCTGTTCATAAACTGCAGTTCTCTGACTCGTGATTCCAGCTTTTCCATTTCTTCTTTTTGAACATCAAGGTTTTTCTGTATCTGCTCTTTATCTAAGAAAAGCATATTATAATCCTCTGTTTTCTCTTTTATTTCATTGTGGAGAGTCTCTACCTATAAGAATGGACAAACAAAAAGATTTCATGCCGTTTGAAAAATAAGCGAGTTAATCTAATAGTTAATACACCCCTAATACATTTATGTAAATCATTATAATTTGCTTCAAAGCTCCTATCTGGACAGCCTAACTTCTGTTGCTTATGCTCTGGTAACCTCTAGATTAATTATTGCAATGCGTTATACACGATACTGCCTCTGAAGATGGTTCGGAAACTTCAGGTGGTGCAGAATTCAGCAGCCAGGTTGCTCAATGGAGCGAGATGGTCTGAGAATATCACACTGATCCTGCCGTGACTGCACTGGCTATCAATCATTTTCTGAGCCGAATTCAAAGTGCTGGTTTTGAACTATAAAGCCTTAAATGGCTCAGGACCGCAATACCACAAGAACCACCTCTCCTCATATGAAGCGAGTTGGACCCTGTGATCGTCATCTGAAGCCTGTCTTTCTGTGCTCCTTCTATGAGAAGTCCAGAGGGAAGCAACATGAGAACGGGCCTTTTCTGCAATGGCTGCATACTTGTAGAATGCTCTCCCCAGAGAGGCTCGCTTGCTGCCTTCATTACATATATTTAGATGCCAGGCAAAAACATTCCTCTTCTTCCAGGCCTTTGGCTAATTAAACAACCTATGGCTTTTTAAACAGGGTGTGTGTCCTTATTTTGGTTTGTTACTATGGTATGCATTTTTGTGATTTAATATTGTAAACTCCCCTGTGATCCTCAGATGAAGGGTAGTACAGAAATTTAATAAATAATAATAAACTAAGAATTGCCCCAGTAACTTCTTGCCAATACTGAAAAACAGTATGATGAGCAAAGAATGTATGGACTAACCATGTAAGTTAGTTTCCCTTGTTGCCCGCCCCTCTCAGATGGACCCGGTTGCACACTTCAGTGGCCTTGAAGCCTTGGCCACACCACAACCTTTGTGTTTACTGTGAAGATCTGCTTCCAAGAGAGCTATGGTGATAATTTGCTATAGAGGAGGAGTTTGGATTTGATATCCCGCTTTATCACTACCCGAAGGAGTCTCAAAGTGGCTAACATTCTCCTTTCCCTTCCTCCCCCACAACAAACACTCTGTGAGGTGAGTGAGGCTGAGAGACTTCAGAGAAGTGTGACTGGCCCAAGGTCACCCAGCAGCTGCAAGTGGAGGAGCGGGGAATCAAACCCGGTTCACCAGATTATGAGTCTACCGCTCTTAACCACTACACCACACTGGCTCTCTATACCACCATCACTCCTTCCATTTAAATGGTGAAGTTAGCAAAGTATTCATTAGCAATCTGTGTGTCATTAGTAGCTTATGGGGATTCAAAATCCATCATGCTAGGATTCCAGAAAGCTCTCTGTTGCTGGGCTTTTGGTCCCTGTAGGAGGCTGACGTCCAAGATATTATGGACACAAGCCTAGTGGGATGTGTGTGGGATATAGTGTGGTGACGCCATGGAGGCTCTTTCCTGCTATGTCTGGATTGGCTCAGTCCATGCATGACAGTGGATGCATTAAGCAGTGTTGCCATGGCTCCAGGGAAAGTGGCTTGGAGATTTATTATGGGGTGTACACAGGATGTTGTCTAGGATACACTGACACAGTACATTGACACAAGCTAGCTGCCAGCTTGGTGGGGTCTTAAGATTGTAATACTTTTTCTGGGTTGGGCTGGTCAATGTAATACTGAAAAATAATCAACTTTTTCAAAGTTGCCCTAGTTCAGATGATCCATGCTTGAAAGAATGTATGTTTTACCTACCTCATACACTCTGGACTGCTCAGAAGTTTGGGATTTTCTTGTCACTTTTAACTGCATTTCAAGTTTATGAATTTCTTCCTGAAATTCATCACGTTCATGTTCCCGTTCCACAGCTTGTTTCTGTCAAGAAAATAAGAGTTGTGTTTCCAGATCTTAGAATTTACAAGAACTGTTTTAAGGCTACTGAGAATTTTAACTGAAAGATTTAGTGCTATTTTGTCCACAGATTGCAAAGAATGCATTGGTTTCTTACATCCATGAAATCTCGCTGGTTTTTAAGCTGTCTTTCAAGGGCTTGAATCTGTTGCTTCAGGTCAGTAACCTCTAACGACAGGGCTGTTATCTTCTGATTTTTGTTTAGTTGCTCTTCAAGTTCCATCTCCAAGATTTTCATTTGAGAATTCAAGGTGGAACAGTCCTTTTCTACTTGACATTGCAGTTCTAACTTTGCTTTTGCTAGATGTTCGATTTCCTTGAGTAAAACTAATACATAAAAAATAACATTACCAAAGATATGAATATCACGTTATTTTAAAATTACAAAGGAACACTGATCATTTATCATGGTTGGAACTTCTTGGCTGGCATCAGAACACATCCATGTGGTGAGTTGCATCTTGAGATTCATTCAAGTCAGACAAATATGACTGATCTTATTCGTTGGAACTCTCCATGATTTAGCACCCTCCTCAGTCCTGCCCATGAGTTTGACCCCAAACTGTGGGAGGCAGTGGAAGACAGGAGTGCCTGGCATGCTCTGGTCCATGGGGTCACAAAGAGTCGGACACGACTAAACGGCTAAACAACAACAGCCCTGCCCATGCCAAGCTAGAACAAAAGTGCAGAAGTAGTTTTGGCCTGTAAGATGACCTTTGTCAGAAGAGAAGGGTGTCTCTGTTGATCCTCCTTGGTCTCTCAGAAGCTTTCAACAGCATTAACCATGGTATTCTTCTGAGAGGCTATCTGAATTGAAAATGGGGGCAATGCTTTGTGCTGATTCCAGTCCTACTTGGGTGACCGGCGTCAGAGGGTGGTGCTTATGGAGTTTTGTTTGGCCCAATAGGCCTTCTGTGCTTTGGTTTTCTGCCCCATGCTGTTTAACACCTACATGAAACTGCTGAGTGGTCATCTGTAGTTTTGGTATGCATTGTCAGTAATATGCTTATGACTCACAGTTCTTTTTCTCCCTTGCATCTGCAGGTGTGGCAGTGGATGTACAAAACCAATGTCTGGCCCACTAATGGACTGGATGAGAACTAATAAACTGAAGCTTAAACTAGATAAGAATACAACACTATGGGTGGGTGGTTCTCTATACTGGATGGGTGGGACATGGCCTGTTCCAGATAAAATTACACTCCCTCTGAAGGTGTGCAGACTGGGGGTATGTTCTGGATCCATCAAGGTTCAATTGGCCTCAGTGGTGCAACCTGTTTTCCATCCGCTTCATTTGGTGACCTAGCTATACCGTTACCTTTGGTTGTCTATGCTCTGGAAACCACTGGATTAGATTACTGCAATGTGTTATACGGGGGGCTGATTTTGAAGACTGTTCAGAAACTGCAGCTGATGTATAATTCAGTAGCATTACTGAGCATCACGTAAAACCGATTCTGGCATGGCTGCACTGGCTAACAATTAGTTTCTGGGCCCTATTCAAAGTGTGGTTTTAACCGAGAAACCCGTTTGCATCTCAGGACCCCAATACCAAGAACTGCCTCGCTCCACTCTGTATTCTTCACCTGAGGCCCTCCAAAGGACATGAAAAGGGTGGCAACACAAAACTGCACCTTCTCAGTGGTGGCTCTCCGTTTAGGGAATGCTTTCGCCAAGGAAACACGCCTGGCACCAGGAAAAAAACAATACTTATTCACCAAGGCCTCTGGATCTTACTTTTCTGCTTATCATATAGATGACCTCTCTTTGTCTTGTGCTTGCCCTGTGTTTTAACCCAACAGAAATCTGTTACCTATTGCATTTTGTCCTGTGCTTTTGGCTGTAAGCTGCTTTGAGGCAGAAGGTGAAAATAAGGGTATAATTTTCTTAAATAAATAATACCTACTTTTGCTTTACATACTTAAAAACTGCAATCCCTTTAAAATATTTTAAGTCAGTGGAAATTTTCCGCCTAGCGAAATTTTCAAACAATTTAGCAGCTCAGGATTTGCGCGTGTTTAATATTTTAATATATCAGTCTATTCCTTACCATCTTCTCTCTCCCCTACATTGGCAGCCAACACTTTTTTCTGACTTATTAGCAGCTTCTGCTCCTCAAGAGATCTTGCATGTTCCTGAGTTAACTCTTGGAGCTTTGCTTTCAAGTTCTCCAGTTCTGCAACAAGATGGCATTCAGACTCCTCTTTCAGTTTCAAGGCTTCTTCCAAGGTATGTCTTTCTGTTAAATAGCCTTCAATGAGGCCTGAAATCCAAACATTGTATGAAAGCATAATGATCGGGCACTGATGACATTTATGCAAGGTAGGAGTACCTAAGTATAACTATACCAATATTGCAAAGAATATATAAATATACCAAAATAGATTAACAGTTACACATCTATTTTCATTAAAAACTTACTATGCAAAGAATAAGATGTTAAAGAACAGAGAAAATAAACCCTAATTTCCCCAAACACAGCTGATTAACTTTCCTGATATATTTTGTTTATATTAAGCGAACTCTCTATAAGAACAGAGCTTGGCTACTGCTCAGGGTTTGTTTGGGAGAAATGAAGAATCACCTTTGAACACAATAAGCCACACTCTGGCTTCTGTTGTTTGTGTAGTGGCCGTAGCAGGAGTGTGGGAGGAGCATCAAGGAACTTTTGAACAGCATCAACCAACAAGCTGCTAATTCACATTAAACCAGTTTGTTTGAAACTATGGTTATATGTGACATGTGAACCTGGCCAAATTTATGTAAATACCTCTTCAGGTATGCCAAATTACTATGTAATAAATTTTTATTGGCTCTGTCCCCACTCCTTTCTAATTGAGATTCAGGCTTCATCGTGGGACTGAAATTGCCCTGGCTGCATGGGTCGATGATCTCTGGCAGGCTAGGGACAAAAGTGAAAGTTGTTTCCTAGTTCTGCTGGATCTCTCAGTGGCCTTTGATACCATTGACCATGAGAACACTCGCTCAGGTAGACCTGCCTGGTGCTGCGCAAGACGAGTGACACCAGGAGGTTCCTGTGCAGCTTGACGACACTGCGCTGGCCCCACACACTGTACATCTTGCGCAGCAAGATGTTGACTATGTGCTGTGCCTCCAGCTTGCAATCCATGCCCGATGGGATGTCCTTGTAACAGCGTGCAGGGCCAGGAGGGGCAGCGCTGTGAGCTGCCGGCCGCCCAAAGCGAACGCAAGAGGGGAGCGGCCCGTACGTGCAAAATGCATAGCGCTCCACTCATCTCTGTCGAAGAGGCAGCCTGGCAAGTCTCAACGCCCGCTGCTCTCCATCCCGTCGCCGATTCGTAAGGTTGTGAATATAAGCTGCACTTTAACTTTCACAGTCGGAATTTGGGAAAAAAAAGTGTGGCTTATATTTGGGTAAATACAATCTATTACATGTTTTCTAGAAAACAAGTACCAGTATATTAAATGAGATGTAATCGCAGTCAAGTATGCATAGGATTGCAGTCTGTGTGCGTTTTTTGTTCTATATCTATGTGACAGTCTTTCAGATAAGATGGTAGACAGAAAGACAGTAGCAGAAACCGAACTATACACATATACAACCTCAACGGAAACAATTATGGCAACTGGAAAAAGGGTGCCATGATAACTAGAGTGTCACTGTGTCTATATGTACAGTGGTGCCCCGCAAGACGAACGCCTCGCAAAACGAAAAACTCGCAAGACGAAAGAGTTTTCCGTTTTGGAAGTGCTTCGCAAAACGAATTTCCCTATGGGCTTGCTTCGCAAGAAGAAAGCCCATAGGGAAATCTCCGCCGGCCTTCAGAAGAGGTCCTGGACCTCTTCTGAAGGCCGGCGGGGGGCCAAAGTCTTTGCTCCCCCCCGCCTGCCTTCCCGGGATAGCGGAGAAGCGCAGCGCGTTTCTCCGCTATCCCGATGGCTTTTGAAGGCAGGCGGGGGGGAGCAAAGACTTTGGCCCACCGCCGGCCTTCAGAAGAGGTCCTGGACCTCTTCTGAAGGCCGGCGGGGGGCCAAAGTCTTTGCTCCCCCCCGCCTGCCTTCCCAGGATAGCGGAGAAGCGCAGCGCGTTTCTCCGCTATCCCGATGGGTTTTGAAGGCAGGCGGGGGGGAGCAAAGACTTTGGCCCACCGCCAGCCTTCAGAAGAGGTCCTGGACCTCTTCTGAAGGCCGGCGGGGGGCAAAAGTCTTTGCTCCCCCCGCCTGCCTTCCCGGGACAGCGGAGACTTCTCCGCTGTCCCAGGCGATCTGAAAATGCTGGCGGGCGGTAGCGAAGGCTGCGCTGCCGCCCGCCAGCATTTTAAAAGCCCCCGGACAGCGGAGAAGTCCTTGCCCCCCCCCAGCCTTCAGAAGAGGTGGGGGGACAGACTGTCCCCGGACCTGGTCTGAAGGCGGTTTCCCTAGGAACGCATTGATTGATTTTCAATGCATTCCTATGGGAAACCGTGCTTCGCAAGACGAAAAACTCGCAAGAAGAAAAAACTTGCGGAACGAATTAATTTTGTCTTGCGAGGCACCACTGTAGACTTTTGTTTCACCACGCAATTGTGGTCATGCTCATATGCTGAACAGGCCGCTCAGGCGCAGGAGAAAATTACCTGTGCAAACCACCATTTAGAACTTCTTTAGATCCCTGCAAAGTTTTAGTACCACACAAGAAATTTCATTTTTTAGTTCCATACCTCTTGCTTTGTGAAGTTCCAGTACCAGATTATTCTTTGCCTCGCTTTCTTCATTAAGACATTCCATTAGCTTTTGGCGTTCGTGAACCACCTGAGATGCTTCCCAGTTCCTACGCTTTAATTCCTCTTCATAGTGAATATTAGTTTTTTGAGTTTCCTCCAGCTTCAAAAAATTAAATGTTTAAGACACTAAATAAAAGGCTAAGCTGTATTTCTAATATTTTAGACTTCTTATATGATTATTTATTATAGGCTTTGCTAACTAAGTAACCATACAACAAATCACTGTTCGTGTTAAGAAGCTATCTTATCCTTATCCTATCCTTACCTTATCCTTAGGCTACCCAAATCCTCTGACATAACTTTTCAATCACTATTCTGAACAGTGAAGTATAGCACTTTTTTTGGGGGGGGGGTTGTACTTCACCTGATCATATGGTTGGGAACAAAAGCTGGTATTTAGAAGAAAGCCATATGTTGTTTGAAGGCTTTCCCCTTCACGCTATTTTAAATCTCTGACATGTCTACTTATTAAGACGTCTAGTGAATTCAATGGGCTTTACTCCATCCACATGCAGTTTAAAGCCCTATCAAACCACTCTTGTTAAGGGTGCTGACCTCACAGAGCTACAGTTCCCAGCACCCATAAACTACAACTCCCAGGATTATCCATGACTGCTAAAGTGGTGCAATAGTGCTATGGTGCGGATGTGACCTTGCACACATTCATCTCTCCATACGGCTGTGTCCCCCTTCCCTGTTCCCAATATATCTGGAGGATTGTAAGCACATTGGCAATAAAATCTCATCCTGTTTTTGCTCAGTAAAGTGCTATCTCTATTCACGGTGTAACAATATTCATTTCCAGACATGAAAGCAATTACTGATTGGGGAGCTGGTGCCCATTCCTTTCTTTCTACTGAATATATTAGAAGATACAGATCCTCAGCAATGCTCAACATCACACTATTAATATATATGGTTACAGTTTAAAATTAAGTAAACATTAATATAATTTTACCTGTTTAGATGATTCAGCAACCAGCTCTAGGAGCTTTTCCACAGCAATATGCAAACAATGACAAATTTTATGAATCCTCTCTTCATTTTCAAACACCAGGTTTGGGTTTTCAAAAATACTTTCACATAAATGCTCACTCAGTTCAGATACTTCATCAGGCAACGAAGAATCAAAGCTGTGTTCTGGCAGAGTTTGATCAAGAATTCAAGAAATTAAAATGTCACAGGTTTAAAAACAAAAGCAGAGACAACAAAACAACTTGTTATACCAGTGTGATTCCCAAAGTGGGCAGTACTGCCCTCTGGGGAAAGGTGGTGTTACCTATGGGGGCGCTAAGAGTCAAGCAGGTGGGCTCTGGAGGTGAGCCCCTCTGAATGCTCTGATCACTTATGTATGATTGACCAGGTTAGAGCCCAGAGCAAAGCACATTCCTTGCTGTGTATTTAAATTTCAGATTGGATGATAAATCCATTTTTAGATACAGTCGTACCTTGGTTGACTCGCAGTCAAACGTTTTGGCTCCCAAATGCTGCAAACCTGGAAGTGAGTGTTCTGGTTTGCAAATGTTCTTTTGGAAGCTGAACGCCTGGCAGGGCTCCCGCGGCATCCGATTGGCTGCAGGAAGCTCCTACAACCAATCGGAAGCCCCGACTTGGAAGTCGAACGTTTTGGAAGTTGAATGGACTTCCGGAACTGATTCTGTTTGGCTTACAAGGTATGACTGTACTGAGGAACTGAGGTAGTGAAGAAAAAACTAATTTGAGCTGAAGCAAAAGTTTAAGAAATTTTACAGTGAGATTTGGTTACAGAAGGAAATTTCTGGTCACCCTCCTACACAATGAGCAGTTGTTAAGAAGCTCCTTGTTGAATTTCCAGCATCACATTTGCTGGAAGGCCGTTTTAGTGTGGTCATCCGACTTCTGTTCAAGCAAAGAAATCTACTCCAGATTACTAAACATGGTGATTTAAGACTTCTGCTAAGAGACTTTAAACCTGACATTGAGAAACAGGTATCACTTGATCAATCCCATTCATTGCATTAAAAACAATGTGGTATCTAAGACTCTTGTTAAATGACTATCAGACTTTGGAAAGCTGGTTTCACAGGATCAAGTTCATCAATTTTGTTGAATTAATTAAACTAAATCACTTTAACAGTAGTTTGAATAAACTGATACTCTTGATTTTTTGTGTTACTATCTTCCTTAACTGGATGTGCAAATTGCTATTCTGAATAATGTTTTTTTACAGAGTAGGGTGGGGGCACTGGGGATCAGTTTAGGGAACGGAGGGGGGGGTTTGGCAAAAAAAAAAGGGTTTGGGAACCACTGTTATATCTAAACTACAATTTCTGCATAGTAGAATTATGTAATTGTACTTTGTTATGTTTTTTATATTCTGTTATAAGCTGCCCAGAATGGCTGGGGCAACCCAGACAAGTGGGCATGGTATAAATATTAAATTATTAGCAGTAGTATTTATTATCAGGCAGTGCTAAGTATAAAAAAAGTTTCTTCATTTCTTCCTATTTGAACATTTACAAAAAAAATTCAAATAAATTGAAACCTCCAGATTATTAATCAGTTTCTATACATGGTGAAGGAGGAACAAAGGAGAATAAAAAGAGTAAAAGTCAGCCCAAGGCCTGATCCCCATCACAACCTGAGTAGAACCCAGAAAAGTAACATCTTAACAGGCCCTCGGAATACTCAAATATGGAAAAGAAGAATAGATGATCCATCCAAAGTCAAGCACTTTCAGTAGTAGAGACATGCTTAGCTTAAACACATGCTTAGCTTTCAAGTTACACTACAGGATCTTGTTTTAATACTGGCTAGAATGCACCATACTTCTGAGAAGCCTTGGAGGAAATGTATTTGAAGACAATGTATTTGAAACCCATGGTAGTTTTAGCTTTCCTCTGCGCACAATTACCTCTACTGCTTTTCTCTATGCCCAATTTCTCCACAGTTTTACGATTTTGTGCAAGTACTATTTCTCCAATTATACTCCGACTCTCTCCTGAATCTCCAGATGCTAGACTCTCATCAAGACAAAGACCAATCTTCTTGTAGATGAGGTCTTCAGTATCTTTTGTAGCCTTCACCATTTTCAGAAGCAATTTCAAAGCATGCTGATAAGACTCTTGCAGCTTTTTCCTAGAATAAAACATACATATTCTGTCTCTGAAATCTGTGCCATAGATTTCCCTGTCTGATAACTAGCACATCTCCTTCAACACTGAACAAATTCTACCCTCCCAATAATCTGCCTCCTGCACTTTCTATGCGGTCATTGATCCAATGTCTTTCTCAGCAGCTTTGCTGCCACCTTGCCTGCTCTCTGGACTCTTGCCATTACCATTCTCTTGACCCATTCTCCCTACTAACTCCCTATTAACTCCCTATTAACTCTCAGCCTGCCACACACCTTCCATTGGCTATCTTCCTTCATACACTAATGCACCTAAGCAATGTTTAAAACTCCCCAAGTGCATTTAGCGTTTGGGAACCATCCAATCACAATCATGCCAATATTTCTTGTCACTTGGTTGCCACCTAACTTCTCCAGCTGATCTGTGAGAAGCGGAGAAACTTCTCTCTTTTCCAGGAAGGTCCAAGGTATAATTCAGCATCATATGAAAAATGAACGTAAGATTTTAGCTGGAGTTATTTGTATTCAGGGTGGGAGATAGAAGGAATGTACAGTGCATTCCACTTATCCATGAAAGTTTCTTAAATTAAAATGTTATAGAAAAAGGTATTGCGCTCTGGTGCTACATAACCCTCTTAATCATTTTGGTTTCTCTTTTCTGATCCTTCTCCAGCTCTACAATGTCCTTTTTGAGGTGAGGCAACCAGTATTCCAAATTCAGTCACACCATAGATTTGTATGTTATGATATCAACAGTTTTATTTTGAATTCCTTTCCTAATGATCTCTCCTCTCAACCACATAATCAAACCCCCCCCCTCTCTCAGACTCCTTCATCTATTGCACTGAAACAAAAGTATGGTAATAGAGACTTTGGCACCCTGGTTGATAAGCCAGCGTAGAGTAGTGATTAACATCAGACCTGGACCTGGGAGACCAGGCTACAAATCCCCACTTGGGCATGAAGTTCACTGGGTGTTCTTGGGCCAGTTCCTGCCATTCAGCCTAACCTCACAGGCTTGTTGTGGGGGGTTAAATAAGGAGAGGAAGAACCATGCACACCACCTTGTGTTCCTTGGAGAAAAGGCTGGCATATAAATGCAATAAAATAATTTTTTTTAAAAAAATACCAAGGATGAGAAAGATATCATTATTTGAGAAGAGGATGGGTAGACATAGGAAAGCCTGGAAAAAGACTGGAAAACTGCAGGAGGGTTCAGTCCTTCCCCGATTTTTTGGGAAAAAATGGGGGGAACCCTGGAAAAATGGGTGGGGGGGACTCTGGTTTTTCCAACCCTTCACATCTTTTTGACTTGGTAAAACATCAATGGGAAGCATAGCAAATGTAACACAGAACACAAAACAAAGGGTCAAGATAGCTTTTGTTTTGAAGAAAGTATATATGCTGGGATAGAATGTGTTTGCAAGAGAACTGGAAGGCCATGAAAAACCTAAAGGGACACCAGCTACATTTCTCCCCCAAGTTTTCCAGAGTGCAAAAGTTCTAGGGTCCATCTGCAAATGAAGTAAAAATTCTAATCCCATCTCTGAACAATAAAAGGGGGTGTCTTATCATGCCTAGCTGTGGCTTAGTGAGAAGGAGCAAGTATGCAGGGATTCAGAGAGAAAATCTCAGCCACCTCCCTCCTTCCCCCATCTCCCTACTGCCATGCTACCTGGAGATATACCATACATTAACTTTTCCTCCTCAATTCTGGCATCAACCACCCTCAAACCTTACTCTCCTACACTGCCAAGTTTCAAATCAATTAGCTGAGCCATTTTCAAACTATAAATTGTATAAGCCCCCAATTTCTCATTATAACAGCGGAATGAGATTTAGCCAACTCACCCTTAACAATAAAATAAATACATCCATCAAATATACTTTCCCCTGTCTCTGTCTCACTCCTTCCTCTTCCCTCAGGGCGTTTCTGTCCCTAATCACACACTCTTGTCATTTTCCATCTGACCCTCATACTTGACCCTCACTCTATCCAACATTCCCACTCAAACCCTCCCCTCCACTCAACCTTCTTTTACAAGTTAATCTTCAGCATGTGTGAAGCACACATTCATAAATCCCACTGACTTGACTAACATTGGTCACAAAACTACATTTTTTAAACTACAACCAAAAGCCACATACACAACACTTCCCTTGAATTAACATAACAAATCACACAACAGCACAAATGGACAATTTTTTCCCAGAACAAACCCCCTTCAAATTCTATGGGGGGAAAACACAAAGCAGCTGTCAACATGCCAGAATCACTTGTCTAATGTCAATCTTGTTCAGAATAAGCCACTTCTTATTCTCTAATACTTATTATTAGCATTATCTGCTTCAATGGTATTCTCTTTTCTGAACCTTAATTTATACTGCTTGCCTAATTTATATAAAAACCAAAAAATATTTTGAATATCATGAACTAACCTTTCATTAGTACAAATCTCCATATCAGATCTCAGTAAGGCCATTAGAGTCTCTCCTTCCTGATTCTCTCTGTCTCGTTGCTGGAGGTTTCTCAGTTCAGCATCAGCATCTTCTAGTTCTAAGAATTTGACTTTCTCCTCCATCTGTAGAAAATGTAACAGTGAGCTAAAAGGTTTTGCAAAAGCAACATATAGAAAATTCATTTTTTAATATGCTAAATACTACAATGTAACTTTTATTGCACTTTAATGGCTAAGTTCATTGTTAAAATTCATTTTTTAATATGCTAAATACTACAATGTAACTTTTATTGCTAAGTTCATTGTTAAAACTGTAGCAGGCGCATGGTTCCCACAGAGACCATGAAGTCCTGAATCACTCTCAAGATTGAATGTTGAATTCCCTCCCCCCATAAACAAAAGCCTGGGAGACTTCAGTATCACTGTGAATACAATCCAGGATAGCCCAGGATGACAGTGGACAGCAGGATGGACAGTACTGCATATGAAATACTGTAACTGATCTTCCTCCTGTTTAAAGAAGATTTGACAGCAACGACTGCCATACACATACAGGAATATATGCTTGTATTAATGATACAATCTCTACTTTCTGCAATTGCCCCACGCTAACCCTATTTTGTTATGCTAGAGAGCAAAGAAAAGAAATCAAAAACAGCTAGGCATCTAAGCCTCACTGAAATTTTATAGTAGTAAGTATTTTTGTGAATTCCTCTATACTATCAGTACTTAAATTTCAAAGACCTTCAGATTGGGCATTGATAAAACAAATTCAGAATTGGTCCAAAAAATCGTTTTTCTATAAACCTGCAGACTAGTTTACCTTAGAATGTAATAATATCTATGTCTTTCACACCTGGCTAAGGAATGAAATATCTAAAGCCTTAGAAAGGCAATTTATTTAGTAATTAATGCTAGTATAGTCCTTGGAGTGAGTCAGTTCCAATAGCTGGTCCCACAGACTGGCTTATTTGACTAACGGCAGAAAAAGAAAATTTCTATATCACATGTTTTCCCAGCAAGGGTCAAATTAGAGAGATGTCAAATGCATGAATTGCCTTTAATGGCTAAAAGAAAATAGATGGAGGGAGGAAGGGATCAAGTCTTTCCTTCTGTATCATGATCTAAATAACAAGTTCCCCCTCCCACAGATATCTACCCTGGGAGGGAAACTGCCTTTGGCACCTTTGCTGCACTTGCTTACAAAGTTTTATCAGAACTAGTTAGGTAATACAGTGGTGCCTCGCAAGACGAAATTAATTCGTTCCGCAAGTTTTTTCTTCTTGCGAGTTTTTCGTCTTGCGAAGCACGGTTTCCCATAGGAATGCATTGAAAATCAATCAATGCGTTCCTATGGAGACCGTCCGGGGACAGAGGGGAAGGCGTGCGCGCCTTCCCCTCTGTCCCCGGACCTGTTTTAAAGCAAGGGAAGGGGCAGCGGGGAGAATCGCTTCTCCCCGTTGCCGCCCCTTGGTTCAAAAGGGGTGCGGGGACAGAGGGGAAGGCGCGCCTTCCCCTCTGTCCCCAGAGATTGCGGGGCTTCGCCCCGCCGCCCCTTGCTTCAAAAGAGGTCCAGGGACAGCGGGGAAGACGCGCTGCGCTTCCCCGCTATCCCCGGAGCTTGCGGGGCAAGCTTCGTTTTGCGAAGCAAGCCCATAGGGAAATGCGTCTTGCGAAGCGGCTAAGCGAGTTTTTCGTCTTCCGAGGCGTTCATCTTGCGGGGTACCACTGTATGTTAAATGCATTTATGCATGCAATGTATGATCTAATTTACAGCTGCAGCAGAACTGGAGAAAGGTGTCAATTGATATTGTTCCTCAAACAGGGCGGCTTCAAATGAAGGCAACCTACAGAAACCAAGTTAAAAGATTTTTGCTTCTCTTAAAAATCAAAGCAGATCCTCACTTGTTGTTTGTCTAACTTGTTGCTTTACCTCTTTCTGAAGATGCTGGCAATTCTCTTTTTCTTGATTAACTTCCACCAAATGAATATCTTGAAGTTCCTGTATTGCTTTTTTATGTTGCTCCTCTATATGGTGGATTTCTTCCCGCTGCACATCCAGGGCATTATGATAGTCATCTTTCAACAAACGTCGTTGTTTTCCTAGCACTACTGCCAAATCTTCCTACACATAATCAAAAGTTAAAAACAGGAATCCCAAATTGCACATAGTATACCTTTACAAAACAATAAAGCAAAGGCAGACATTTGTACCAGAAAAATATACCGTATTTTTCGCTCTATAAGACGCACAAGACCATAAGACGCACCTAGTTTTTGGAAGAGGAAAACAAGAAAAAAATTATTCTGAATCCCAGAAGCCAGGACAGCCAGCGGGATCGCTGTGCAGCGATCCCGCTAGCTGTCCTGGCTTCTTGCTTGGCTGCGCGCAGCTTCTCCCGGGCAAGGGGAGTCTTCATCCCCTGCCCGGGAGAGGCTGCACGCGGCTAAGGCTCCCCCAAGAGCCGCGCTCCCTTTAAAGAGCGCATGGAGTGTGTGTGCGGCTCTTGGGGGCTTTTCCCCGAGGAGGGACAAGGGCAGCCCTCCTCAGGGAAAAGCCCCCAAGAGCCGCACACATGCTCCACATGGCTCTTTAAAGGGAGAGCTGAGCAGAGCCTCCCACCTGCATTCGCTCCATAAGACGCACACACATTTCCCCTTACTTTTTAGGAGGGGAAAAGTGCATCTTATAGAGTGAAAAATATGGTAACTACTGTAGCTCATTTTGTTGCTTCACTTACAGATTATTCAGGTTTTAAAACAGTTTCCCTAAACAGCTATAGAATGTCAAATTCCCTAACTTTAAGGGTTACAAACTTTCTGCTGCACAAATGTCAGTTACTCCATCTTGCCCTCCCCTATACCTATAACATACGCAGCAGGTGCAGTGCACAAATAAAATATACATGTTTTTGGTCACAGATAAAAATCAAATAAAATGAGAAACTTAAAGGGTAAAAGAGAAACTAAAAGAGAGCAAAAGCAAAGCCTATACAATAGCTGGCCAAATCATGATTTCGCTGTCTGTGAAAATGCTGCATGCCAACATGCTCCCTCCTCGCTTGCTGACTCCTTCCTCCCCTTCCACAGTAAATCTACTTTGCTGTGGTGTCCAGAATGAATAAACTATATTTGCTGCCTACAACAGTTTACATTCAAGAGCCAGAAACGCATCTGAAAGCATGCTTCTGTTCTAGTGCAGAGAGAAACTGTGGATTACTATCCATAGTTTGATAGATTTAGAAAACACAGTAAACTACTATACAGTCATACCTCATGTTACGAACGCTTCAGGTTACATGTTTTCGGGTTGTGGACCGCGGGAAACGAAAAGTACCGGAACGGGTTACTTCTGGGTTTTGTCGCTCGCACCTGCGCAGAAGTGCCAAATCGCGCTTCGTGCATGCACAGAAGTGCCAAATTGCGCTGGCGCAAACATGGCGCTTCAGGATGTGAACGCTGTGGGTTGCGGACATTCCTCTGTCATGGATTATGTCCGCAACCCGAGGTTCCACTGTATAGCTATTACAAATCAAAAAGTAGGGGGGAATCCATATGTGCAAGGAAAAAAGACACTGGAAGCCTGCACCACCTGTGACATCTGGTTCAACCTGCATCACTCAAACCCAGAACTCAAACCCAAGAGTAATTAATGGTTAGCCTCACTCACGTTATGTGCTGCTTCTAGTTCTGCTGCCATTGTTTTAAGTTTTCCCATGTGAACTGTAGTCAACTCTATTTTCAGATTGTCTTGGCAAATCTGCAGCTCTTCAACATGTTGAAGTTTCATCTCATCTACTTGAGCCAAAAACATTTGATTTTCCTTATCTTTCTGAAGCAACTGGTCTCTGAAATCTACCCACAAATCTTCAAGAGCTTGCCTGTGCTCATCTTGCAGGAGCTGAATTTCAGATATATATGTTGACTCTAGAGAATCCAAATTTAATAAATGCTTAGTCTCCAGTTCCGTAATTTGTGCTTGATGATTATTCCGCATGTCTACTATCTGAGTTTCTAGAGCCTGCTGATTTCTCTCAAATACAGACTTGAGCGTTTCAGTGTCTGCTTGGTGCTTTGTCTGTAGAATGGATGTCAGGGACGAAATATGCTCCTTATGCTTATGCTGCAATTCTGTCCTTTGGAGATTGAGCTCCTCAGTATGTTTTTCCCTCAGCTCCTGAAAGAGAATCTCATGTTCTCTTGTGATTTTTTTAGTAATAGCTTCACGCTCTTCCACCAATCTAGATGTACAAGGAAGTAAAAACAGTAACACAACAATAACAGAACAACAACAACAATTTATTATTTATACCCCACCCATCTGGCTGGGTTTCCCCAGCCACTCTGGGCGGCTCCCAACCAAATATTTAAAAAATGATACAGCATTAAACATTAAAAACTTCCCTAAACAGGGCTGCCTTCAGATGTCTTCTAGAAGTCGGGATAGTTGTTTATTCTCTTGACATTTGATGGGAGGGCATTCCACAGGGCGGGCGCCACTACCGAGAAGACCCTCTGCCTGGTTCCCTGTAACCTCACTTCTCACAGTGAGTGAACCGCCAGAAGGCCCTCGGCGCTGGACTCAGTGTCCAGGATGGATGATGAAGGTGGAGACGCTCCTTCAGGTATACTGGGCCGAGGCCATTTAGGGCTTTAAAGGTCAGCATTAACACTTTGAATTGTGCTCAGAAACGTACTGGGAGCCAATGTAGGTCTTTCAGGACTGGTTTTATATGGTCTTGGCGGCTACTCCCAGTCACCAGTCTAGCTGCCACATTCTGGATTAATTGCAGTTTCTGAGTCACCTTCAATGGTAGCCCTACATAGAGATCACTGCAGTAGTCCAAGCGGGAGATAACTAGAACATGCACCACTCTGGTGAGACAGTCTGCGGGCAGGGAGGGTCTCTGCCGGCGTACCAGATGGAGCTGGTAGACAGCTGCCCTGGACACAGAATTGACCTACGCCTATCAAAAGCCTCATCACACGTCAGAACTGATATCATACAAGACAATTTCATTTTTACCCCACACCACAATTTTACTCTCAGAGCACTGTTGCGTATTATTCTAGAAGTGCTAGATACGTTCCCTTTACAGGCACAGAAAACGCAAGGCTTACAAAGTCCATTATATTTTAAATAGAACTCTTCCATTTTCTTTCCCATATTAACAATGGAGAGCTCCCTTACCCACAAAAACAGTCATTTACCAATAGAAAACGGGAAATGTCTTGGCTTAAAAACACACATTTCCGTATGAGAAGGCATCTTTCAAGTCATTAGGAGCAAGTATTAATAAGGCAAGTCTGCTGAAACACACACCTCTAAAGAATAAAATAACACCAGCTTTCTCCTAAGAAAAGGAAGACTGTATTATGAATCCTAAGTGATTTCCCTTCTCAACTCAACACCCACAGGACCATTCCCTGCCCCCCAATTGGTTTCAGAAACAGGAAACCTGGTTAACCTCCATACAAACCCTTTCAATTTGGGTCTTCTGCCCACTTCTTTTCAAAAGAAGGCTCTGAGCATCCATGAAACAGGGAAATTACATTTTAATTGTAATTCATAAACAAAGCAATGTTTGCCTGTCCTTCCCAGTCTTTTACTACACCTTGATTATGTACAGACTTACATAGCCCTGTACAACCTGGGGCTGGGATACTTCAAAGAATACCTTCTCCTGTATAGACTTACCCACTTTTAGTGGAATTTGATGTCAGTATGGATGTTTTTAGTTAGCTTTTTGCAATTTACCTGACATTTTTAATAACTATATTGTGCATTTGAAACTTTTAATAACCTACTCTGAAATTGCTCTGTAATGAAGAGCTGGTAAAAAAATGATTTACCATAAATCATAATCACAATGATAATATAGTAAATTACAAACCTGCTCTGTGCATCTTTAAGTTTAGCTTTCCACTCTTCTTGTAATGCTTCTTGGGCTTTTTCTAACTCTTCAGTCATGAGGGTCTTGGTGGAAGTTAGTTCACTGTCATATTGAGCCAAAGTCTTCTGTGCATTTACTAAAGTGTCCTCCAGCTGCCTGACGCAGTTCTGCTGCTCCTTTAAGGATTTCTCCAGTTCTACAATTCTAGCAGCCTGCTGCTGCTGAAGCCAAATCATTTCAGCTTCACGAAATTCAGACTGCTTTTGCAAGGCTCGCTTCTCACACTCTGCCTTGCTTTCAAGCTCTTTACGCAACAATGACAGTTTCTCTTCAGCCTTTCTTCTTGATTCCTCCTGTTCTCGTTTCCATTCTTCAGCTTTTGTTTTATGAGTCTGTTCCATTTCCTGCAACTCCTCTCTAGCTTTGCGTAATTCATTTGCATGATCTTCAATGAGTTTGCGTTTAATCTGTGAATTTAATAAAAAAAAATCAGTTGAAGTTTCAATCATATAAACTCTCAATATCAAATTGCTTGAATTTAAATTATGAACTACCAATCTGATGCATTTTTATTAACTTTATTCAAATTATCTTATTTTATATAATATTAAGAAATGAACATGCACTATCATCTAAATATTTGCTCAGAAGCAATCTCACGGTTTTCTATGGGGCTTACCCTCACATAAATGTGCACAGGATTGTAGCCCAAGATATTTTAACTTTATACATTTTACTCTTTCTAGTGCACACAAAACTGCTAAAAGCTAATATAGGGAAAAGCAAATATAGAAAGTACCAGTAAATTAGACACTAATCCAATACCCAATTAACTGGGAGTATGTCCCATTTATGTCAACAGGACTTACTGCTGAGTAGACCTGTATGGGACTGCACTGAATGAAGTATAATGTGATCCATAAAGTCACTTTTTAAATGAAACCAATGCAGACAAAATTCTGAAGGGGATAGTTTCCTTCCCCAGCCCTCCCCACCACAGCCACCACTGGAAAGCCTTTGCAGAGGATCAAGGAGATCCCTCCTGAAGAATAGCTGATGGGGTGGAAGCAATTGTTGAGAGAAGGGGATGGGAAACGTTCCTTTTGTAAAGCCTCCTTTACTTAACGTGTGTTAAGAGACAAAAAACCCTTCTCCCAGCAGCCCAACATGTTCTTCTCCACCTTGTGCATGAAGCCCCCTGTCCTTCTACAAAGACTTGTAAAGAGGGTGCAGGCAACCGTAGCCAGAGAAGAGAACAGGACATTTTGCTGCTATGGATTTTCTTACTTCCACATAAACATATACAGGATAGTTTAACAAATTAAATTTCAACATACAGGATAGCACTATAAAATCACAAATAATAACAGGATCAAAAATTATTATTATTATTAATTATTATTATTATTATCTACACAAACCAGACTCTTTATATTTTAACAGAATTAGTCAATGATTTTATGCTGCAATCCGATGTACATTTACTCAGAATTAAGACCCATAAACTAAAGAGGAATTTTCTATGCATATTTACTTTGAAATAAGGGCTGTAAATGTTTCTTAATACAGTGGTACCTCGGGTTACAAACACCTTGGGTTACAAACACTTTGAGTTACAGACTCCACTAACCCAGAAGTAGTACCTCGGGTTAAGAACTTTGCTCCCAGGATGAGAACAGAAATCACGTGGTGGCGGCACAGTGGCACCATTAGGTAAAGTGGTATCTCAGGTTAAGAACAGCTTCAGGTTAAGAAGGGACCTCCGGAACGAATTAAGTTCATAACCAGAGGTACCACTGTAACTAGCAAGGAACTCCTGGTGTTTGGGAATTCAAAGAAGCTAACAGCAGCCCTCACTGACAATAAATGCAATTCTGTTTTTTTTTTAATTTTAAATAATATTTATTACTTTTACAACAATTTAAACACTTACAAAAAAACACAAAAAAGTACATTACAATACAAAAACACTACATAAAAACTAACAAGACAAAACAAAAACAATTTAAAAACACACACAAAAAAAAATTTCAATATCTTATCTTTCTTTCACATATTTCCACGGCCTCCTCACACCTCCCTTTTTGTATTCCACTTCTATTAATTATTTCAGCAATTCCTTTCCATCTTCCCCTGTTTTCTATCCTATAATTATCTTAACACATTTTAACCTTATTTTTCATTTAATACTCTATTAATCTATTTATACTTAATTCCTTATAACATTTCTACTAAAGCTATATAACTTCATTCCAACATTCTTCTAATATTCATTGATTTTACAATATTTCTATAAATAGTCTTTAAACTTTTCCCAGTCTTCTTCCACCGACTCTTCTCCCTGGTCTCGGATCTTGCCAGTCTTTTCCGCCAATTCCGTCTAGTCCATCAACTTCATCTGCCATTATCCAACACTTCAGTGCTTTCAAGAAGCAGCCATTCTCTCAGCCAGCAAAAAGCAGATGATTCACAACAAAGTTTAGAGGTCTGGCAGGGCAGGTCCACCTCCTTCTTTGGCATCCATCAATATCTTAAATTTTACTCGAGGCTTCCTGCCCTGCCAAACAAATCTAGAAACATCCCTCTGCCACCTCCTGAAACAATCCATCCCATCCAAAACTTGCACTGTTTGAAACAAAAGCAACATCCCCGGCAACACAGCAACCCTCATCCCCACCACAACAACTCGGCCCAACAATACCAACTTCAAATTTGTCCATATTTCCCAATCCCCCTTCTCTTCAATCCAACGTCCTTCACAGTTACCCTTAAATAGATTCACATTTTTGGCGGTCATACTGACCCCCAAATACCTCTCTTTCTCAACCGATGTTAGTCCTATCTCCTCCTGAAACTCTGTCAAACTTTCCTTTCCCAATTCAGGTAGGGCTCTGGTCCTCAAATTCGTCTGTTTTTCTTTAAGTTCCATCATAACAAATGTCAGCTTATGTTCATCAAGTTGCCTCTGAATGGATGGGACTCTCTCACTCTCCAGTTGTATTGCTTTACATTCAGCAGCAAGGGTTTTCTCCCTGACTTCATCCGCAGTTTGCCGCATCAAAGTAGATTCCTGTATCAATTTCTGGATGGTTTCTGTGTTGGTGTTCACCTTTTGTCCCAGATTATTTAAACTTTCTACAATTAAGTCGATTTTAATATTTGCAGCATCCACTTTCACATTTATCACGTCTGTTTTCTTGTGAAGCTGTTCCAGCGAATCGTTTATTTTCACTAATGCGACCACTAAGGCCTCTTCTGTCGACATTTCGTCTGTTTTTTTCCTTTCCATTTGCCATAACACTTAAGAGATTCAAGGTCAATCCCAGAGTCTCACAATTTTTTATCTTGCAGCTGGAAATTCCCCTAGCCCAGCTCTTATAAAGCAACCAATTTCAGAGACTTCCACTAGGGGGAAACAGTTTCTATTTATAATAGTCAACAATGTCCCCTTTAAACGCAACTCATACAATCCAAAGTTAGTTTCAGTTTTCAGTTACTTTTTACTCCTTTTTAGAAGCAGCCGGAGACAGTAGAAACAATGTATTTCTCTTATTTTGCTAGCTGTCAAGGAACTAAGTGCTGTCAATGAAAATTCCAAAACGTCAGTCCTGCTAGCAGCCCGTTTCCAGGGTCAGAGTGGCGGTATTTTAACTCTCTTCACTCTCTCCTGCAGGCATACTCAGTCCGCAACTTCCCCCCTTCTTCTCCTGCCTCCAAGGGGGGTTTTATGCTCTTTACCGATGGAAATTTAGTTTTTTACAAAAGGCTTTCCAAGACTTCAGCTTGCAGCCTCCTTGCCTCAGTCTATTTACAAATAGGGAAGGCGGACTTCCTGTATTGAACCTCCCTGTTTCGATGCCAAATTAAACGTTTAAAATCCAATTCTCCCGCTTCAGCTCTACTCACGGGTAATTACTTTGGAGTCAAATTGTCCACAGGAAAAAGTCAGTGCTCTCCGGCAACAGCTATGCGGCTTTGCTCCGTGGAAGAAGCAGACGTTTCGAAACACCGCGCCGCTCACCCCACTTCGCTCCGGATCCCCGAAACCGGGTTTCCCCGCGAGTAGGGGAGGTGCAAAAGGTGCCCGCCGAATCCCACGCTCAGACTTCTCCCGCCTGTGATTTTTTGTGGGTCTCCGCCTTCGCCGTGGCGGCCAGACCCAAATTCCCACGGGGCAAATTCCTCCCGATCAGAGGAATTCTGCCATTACCGGAGGCACCAACCCGGAAGTCTCCAATAAATGCAATTCTGAAAGTTTCAGTCTGCCAGCTTGATTCAACATGCCATCCAACAGTATTCAAACATAGCAAAACAAAACAAAACCTTGATCTCAGGAACTACTGTGCCAAATTTAGTTACAATATCTTAAGAGGTGTCCAAGTGAACAATTTATTTTTGAAAATGTAATGTAGAACAAAATTTATTTTTGAAAAATTGTTGATGCACATATGTATTATTAATTAAAATCCTTAATTATTTCTCAGAAACGCAATATATCAACATCCCTCCATATTTTACCTGCTCCAGCTCCTCCTTCCAATGCATTTCTTGACACACACTAATTTCCTTTAATTTTGTATTTTCTCTCCTCAATTCTTCTATGTCTTCTTTTTGGGTCTCAACCTGAAGAACACAAAGTTTAGCTTTGTACTCATTTTCTAGTGCCAAGCATCGCTCAGCCACTTCCATTTCTACTTGACGCGCAGCATCTTGAGCACTTTGTAGACCAAGTTTAGCAATTTCTGAAAATAATAAAAGTTTAAAATATTTTTCATCAGTTTTCATAACTGCAACAAAATACTGAACAAGACATATTTAGTGTTTCATTGCTATAATCTTAGTTTAGATTAGAATATTAACACTATTAGAAGATTATTAACACTGCTATTACAGGGGTTCCATTCCTATTTGCAGGGTTGTGTCCCCAGTACTGGGAGGCTGCTCCTCTGGCCCATGGCAATTATGCTATGGGATCGCACAGGTCTCTATTTTTTTATTAAGTTTTTTAAAATAATTTTTTATTAGATTTTACAATTTAATATTCAACACATTTACCATATAAAAGAGAAAAAAGAAAAGAAAACGAAACTCCCCCCCACGCCATGACTTCCTTCAACTTCCACTTCTGGTTCTTTAAATATTTGCTGCTTCTGCTTAATTTTTGTCTTATTTTTCTGATCTTTTAGCTAAATGCTCTTATATTCTTATCATTTTTATACCAAATTTTCTTTCAAGTTACATCCTACACTTGATTAATTTCCATATTGTTGTTTCTTAACCTTTACACTTGTTTTCTTAGTTGTGTTTACTCAAACCCTGCTAGTGAGACCATTTCTTTACAATATTTCTGTAGATACAACATGGACAGTTCCGTCTTTTTTAAAGTCTTCATTGTCATTGTCTCCGAGTCCTCCTGTGAGTTCTGCCATTTCTGCGTATTCCGTAAGTTTGACTTGCCATTCTTCTTTTGTTGGTATCTTGTCATCTTTCCATTTTTGAACTAGTAGAATCCTAGCTGCCGTTGTAGAATACATGAATAACTTCTTCCGCTTTTTTGGCAATTCCTGTCCTACAATGCCTACCAAAAAAAAGCTTCTGGTTTTTTAACAAAAGTTATTTTAAACCTCTGCACAGGTCTCTATTTTGTCCCCAGCTATATGAAGCCTTTGGGAGCAGCCACTAGGAGTTTGAGGTCAATACTAAGAATAATTTATTATTTGTATCCCGCCCATCTGGCTGGGTTTCCCCAGCCACACTGGGCGGCTTCCACAAAGACCAAAAATACACTAAGATGTCACACATTAAAAACTTCCCTAAACAGGGCTGCCTTAAGATATCTTCTGAATGTCAGGTGGTTGTTTATCTCTTTGACATCTTAGTGTCAAGGTGTAATCAGTATGCTGATGATACCCAGCTCTATTTCTCTGTTACATCTGATTCAGGAGAGATGGTGAAAGACTGGGACAGGTGCCTGCATGCAGTGGTGGACTGATGAAGGCTAATAAGTTGAGTATGAATCCTGGAGAGGCAGTGCCTTTGTGGGCAAATGGTTCTCAGATCCAGGAGACAGGCGAGGTGACTGCATTCCCCCGAAGGAGCAGGTCGGGGGAACTCCTCGAACCATCCTTATCAATTGACGCATAGGTGGCCTCTGTGGCTAGGAGTGCCTTATATTAGTTTCACAGGGTAAATCAACTAAAGCCATTCTTAGAAAGTGATAGCCTGAGCACTGTAGTAAAGCAATGTATTTCACTGGTTTAGAACACAGAGCTAGCATTTTCCATATAAATGTAATTTTGGAAATTAAAATTTCACATGTTATTCTTATGACCTGCAACTGCTTACCTCTGAGGTGCTCTTCTGACATTTTGGCACGGAGCTGTTCAAGACTTAAACTATGTTTTCTTTTCAGCTGCTCCATTTCAGAAGTGAATCTATCTGAAAGATCCATCTTCATTTTCTTTAGGTTCTCTTCATACTGAAGTGTGAGGGAAGACCTTAGTAACTCTACCTCACTTCTGTGTTTATCATCCAAATGCAACCGTATACAAGAGAGTTCTTCCTGAAGCCAACATGCAGAAGAAAAACACTGGTAAGATTTATGAAACATATCCATTTTAAATTTTCCATGCAAAACACTTGTTTTACTAAACTATACTTCACAAGAAGAAAAGGCTAAGAAGTAAATCCTGCACAAATCCAAAGTGGAGCCCCTAAGACAGTTGGATGGCGCCTTGTACTCCTCCTTCCAGCAACTCCTGCAGCCAAGCTGGTGCCAAATGTTTTGCTCTGCTTTCCTTTGGCCTACATCAGTGAGGCCAAGAGAGGGCTCTTGTCGTGTAGACAGCCTAGAACCTCCATACACACTGCCCAGGCTTGTGCCCCGAGGAGGTTACTTTGGTGCTGCTAATGCAGCAGTTTGACTTCACCCCAGAGGTGCACTCCATTGTCTCTTGAGACAGACAGGTGCTAACAACTAAAATTAGCACAAGCAGTTTACCCGGTGCTAATTGTTCACAGCCCTTTGGCGGTCATCAGCAATAAAATGCAACAAGTAGCTCGCTCTGCCTTAGTTGCTAGTGCAGCCACAATCAGGATGGAAAACTGAATGCTAATGTATTAATAAACAGAATTAGAATTGATCATAAGCCATAAGTAGCACTGGTCTTCATGTGCACTGATATCCACTACTGGGCTGCAGCCTTACACAAGGTGGACTGCAACAACAACACTACTATGCTATGGAGACTGGTCCATTAGGATGAATGAAACGCCTCACCTTACATCATGGGAGGGCCAGCCCTGGCTATAGACTTCCAAGCCAGACTGAAGACTTGGATGATGCCTTCCTAGAGCAGATAGCCAAACATTCAAAACGAAGAGATACAGCAGTCATGGGAGACTTCAACTACCCCAATAAGCTATTGGAACAAGAACTCTGCCAACAATGTAAGGTCCAACAAATTCCTCAGCTGCCTCATAGACAATTTCATTTTCCTGAAGGTGAAGGAAGCTACAAGGGGATCATCTATCTTGTACCTGATTCTCAACAACACGGAGGAAATGTTAGACATCTACTTTGCCTCTGTCTTCACCCAAAAGGAAAGCAGTGCCCAACCTGGTGATAACAGAATAAATAATGCAAGGAGAGAGCTGCAGCCCAAGATAGGAAAAGAGGTGCTAAGGGAACACCTAGCTACTTTAAATGAACTCAGATCTGCAGGGCCTGATGAGTTGCACCCAAGGGAGCTTGTGGATGTAATCTCAGAGCCTCTAATCTTTGAGAATTCTTGGAGAACAGGTGAAGGCTCTGCAGACTGGAGGCAGGCAAATGTTATCCCCATCTTCAAAGGGGGGGGGGAGAAGACCCAGGTAACTACTGACCAGTGAGCTTGACATCGATACCAGGAAAGGTCCTAAAACAGATAATGCAACAGCTGGTCTGTGGGCACTTAGAAAAGGATGTGGTGATTAACTAAGACCCAGCCTGGGTTTCCCAAAATCCCAGTCATGTCAGACAAATCTCATTTCTCTTTTTGTTGGAGTTGGATGACTGACCGAACCCAAAGAGTGTTCATTAATGGTGCTTCATCACCCTGAACAAAAGTGGGGTTCTGTTCTAGGTACATTGTTGTTCAATGTTTTTATAAATGACTTGGATGAAGGAATTGAGGGGATGCTCATCAAATTTGCAGATGACAACAAACTGGTAGAAGCAGCTAAAGTTGCAGAAGACAGAATTGGGATTCCAAATGACCTTAACAGATTGAAGAATGAGCCCAAACTAACAAGATGAATTTCAATAGGGACAAATGTACGGTTCTGCACTTAGACAGGAAGAGCCAGCTGCACGAGTATAAGATGGGGACACCTGCCTTACTAGCAGTACGTGTGAAAAGGATCTAGGGGTCTTAGTAGACAAGCTTAACGTGAGTCAACAGTGTGATTCAGCAATCTCAAAGCCTCTGTCTATAATCTTAAAAGGTTTCATCCTCTGGCCTGAAGACAGACATTTCTGCATTCCATAGCCTAGACTGGTGAGATGGGGGGCGGGGGGAGGCAGTTGTTTCCCTAAGCACATGGGAAGGCACTCATGACGATTCTGGCTTGGTTCTACAGGCTTTGCTGTGGTGGCAACTGGTTCAGTTGTCTGCTTCTGGCAGGATCAGTTGTCCTTCAACACCAACATCAGGCTTGGAGGCGGAACCCAATCTGGAACCTTAGCTCACTGTAGCGACCGCTGAACATAGGAGTCGTGACACTTACTCTAGACCAGAGCTTTCCAAACTGTGTGTCGCAACACGTTAGTGTGTCAGCTGCGGGGTGTAGGTGTGTTGTGCGAATGTTCCCTACACTCCTCCCAAGTCTGGAAAGGAGTTAGTTTAACCTCCAGTTTGCTAGTAAAACTGAATTACTGTGTCACAAAAAGATGCACGTCTAAAAAGTATGTCACCAACATGTAGAGTTTGGAAGACTCTGCTTTAGACTATCCACTACAGCAGGATGGCTCAATGTACATCCCAAGGGCTGCATGATGCCCTTAAGGCCTTTTTTGGTGACCCTCAGCAACAATCCCCAGAACAGCACATGGAGTTGGGGGCTGGGTCATTTTGTCTGGCGAGTCAAATATGCCTTTTTATTACTAGCTAGTAATTTACCTTGTGGCGTTCCAGTTGCTGAGTTAGCTGCTCAAATAGATCATGTCTCTCCTTTTCGGTCATCTCTTCTGAAAATATGGCAGATGAACTGTTATGGGGGGAAATTTCAAAAGAGTAAGTAACAAGGTCTTAATAACTTTAATAAAGTAATGTTTTAGTATAGCATTACTTTATTATAGCATTACATATATGCTTTACTATATTATAATTTAATAAAGCAATAACTTTAATAAAGTAATAAAGCAGTTTTCAGTATCTTTATCAATGGGTATGTTTAGTATGAAGAAGAGATTTATAGATTATTAGGCAATATGATAGCCTTCTTCATATATTCAAATGACTATCATATAAGATGCTGGAGTACATTTGTTTTTAACTGCTCCAGAGTTGGACTCAGAATAAAGGGTTCACATTACAAGAAATAGGATTTCACTGAAATATTTGGAAGACCCTAATGGTATCAGCTGTGGTGGAACAGAATGCCTCAGAAAGTGATGAACTCTCCCACATTAGATGTTTTAAAGGAGAGGCTGGATGGCCGCCTATGAGGAATACAACACCAGTGGATTTCCTGCAGCAGCAAACAGTTGGACTAGATCACCCAACTCCATCATTCTATGTACTCAACTGTAAATTTGGGGGTGATTTAAAGTCACACAGAAGCAACCATGGTAATGTAACCATGTAAGAAAATGTTAGCATGAAGTAGTATTCATTTCTACAACCACGGATTCACTTTTTTCAGTTACCACAATCATGAGATTAAGATTCCTGTATCCATATGTAAGCCAGTTCACACTTCACTTAACTCTATCACACTAGTTATAAACCTCAGGGTTCCCCACCACCACATCATTAAGAGTTGTGGTGTGCATCTCTCTCTCTCTCTCTCTCTCTCTCTCTCTCTCTCTTTCTCTCTCTCTCTCTCAGATCTTTTCTAATTGGTTGCAATTAGGATCTGGAGCTCACGTAGGTGAAAGCCATCTTAGCAGAGATTTTGCTACAGGAGAAGCATTTTCCACTGTTCAGCAGCCAGGCCTGCCATGGTGCTACAGCCTGGATAATGCAGCTCGGGCCTTCCCAAATGTTCCCCAGACAAGGAAGGGCCAGGCACAGACAGGTCCACAAACTGAAGGCTCCAGCCTTCACAGAGGTACTGAATGGTGCATGGCTAATCCACAGAAATTCACAGCACCATGTTGCTTTGCATTGCCCATGAAAACAGTAAAATAACTGTTTTAGCTGCTTTCCATGTTCTCTCTAGCTGTAGCTGCTTTGGTGTGGGAAGAAACAGCTGTTTGGGACTCTGGAGTCATTCAGGATTTTACCGTAAATAAATCTTAAATTCCAATTAAATATACAAATCCCACAAAAGCTATTATCAGCTTTTATCAACAGGCTCTCTCTTTAGTTTGTAAGCATTTAGGGTACCTAAACGCGGGTGGCGCTGTGGGTAAAAGCCTCAGCGCCTAGGGCTTGCCGATCGAAAGGTCGGTGGTTCGAATCCCCGCGGCGGGGTGCGCTCCCGTCGTCTGGTCCCAGCGCCTGCCAACCTAGCAGTTCGAAAGCACCCTCGGGTGAAAGTAGATAAATAAGGACCGCTTACTAGCGGGAAGGTAAACGGCATTCCGTGTGCTGCGCTGGCTCGCCAGATGCAGCTTGTCACGCTAGCCACGTGACCCGGAAGTGTCTGCGGACAGTGCTGGCTCCTGGCCTATAGAGTGAGATGAGCGCACAACCCTAGAGTCTGGCAAGACTGGCCCGTACGGGCAGGGGTACCTTTACATTTACCTTTTTAGGGTACCTAAAATTTCCACTGAAAGTATAACATGAGGTAGTGAATTTTCCTTAAACCACACCCACCCACTGAACCCGCCTATCAACTGAACTCCCTGGTGGCATCAGCTGAGAGGCTGGAGGACAGGGTGTAATCTTACACTGACTGCACTCCACCATGTTCCCAGTAAGAAACATCAACCATGTTTCCTAAGCCACCCTCAACTTGAAGCAGCTGCAGACAGATCATAAGCATTCACTAGAATCAATACAAACAAAAACAGCATATGAAAGACACTGTCAGCTTGCCTCTTGAAAAAAATAATCTAAATCAGGATTAGCAAAGGATTCCCATTCTCCAAGTGGTTTGAACTAACCAATATTTTACAAGTCACTCACAGAATGCAAGACTGAGCTTGTGAAAACCAACTTAGGTAACTAATGTCTGCCTGGTAATAAATATAAGCATTGGTAACAAATAATAGCTTTTCCAGAGACAAAACATGAGGTCAAGCAATTGCACAACACTTCCTTGAAAGGCTGGTCAGGGACAGGGTCTCTTCAAAAAGGGAACTCTTCAAAACAACATTAACTCTTCTTTTAAAAAAATGGATACATGACAATCAAGCTAACCCAATCCTAGCTGTGACAAACAGAAAACTAGTGCATCCTACAGCTGCTAGATGCTCCTATGAGTATCAAAGTGCGGTAGTAAAAAAGGTTCTCCTCTAGCCAGGAGCACAAGTCAAGGCGAGGGCTTCAGGAGTTCTCCAACATGACCACCTGTCCTGCCTGCCAGAGGAAACTACAACTACAAATACAACAGTACCTTGGTTTAAGAACAGTTTAGTTTATGAACAACTTGGATTAAGAACGCTGCAAACCCAGAAGTAGGTGTTTTGGTTTGTGAAGTCTGCGTTGCAAGCAGAATATACAGTGGTGCCCCGCAAGACGAATGCCTCGCAAGACGGAAAACCCGCTAGACGAAAGGGTTTTCCGTTTCGGAGGCGCTTCGCAAGACAAATTTCCCTATGGGCTTGCTTTGCAAGACGAAAAAGTCTTGCGAGTCTCGCCATTTTTTTCCGGCTCCCCCCCCCCTTTTTCAAAGCTGCTAAGCCACTAATAGCCTTTTAGCAGCTTAGCCGCTAATCCTTTAATAGCCGCTAAGCCGCTAAATCGCTAATAGCACTAATCCTCTTAGCCGCTAATGGGGTTGCTTCACAAGACGAAAAAACCGCTAGACGAAGAGAATCGCGGAACGGATTTTTTTCGTCTTGCGAGGCACCACTGTATTCTGCTTCCTGTTGAGTGTGTTCTATTTGTAAATTGAGCCCCCCCCCCGCTGTTATGGGAAAGCATGCCTTGGTTTAAGAATGCTTTGGTTTAAGAACAGACTTCCAGAACGGATTAAGTTCGTAAACCAAGGTACCACTGTAGTTTTCATTACACATTCCAAGAATCTGATGCTACAGATCAAGTTACTAAATTATTAGCATTACCCAAATTCCACATGTAGATCTTGGCTGTTCTCCACCTCTAATAGGGAATAATCTTTCATTTCCCGAAGCCTCTGATGCAGCATTGTTAATTCTTCTCTGTAGTTTTCTTCCACAGACTTTAATTTCTGTTCAAAATAAAGTCTTAATTGTTCCAGTTCATTTTCATGTTCACTTTTTTTTTTATCCCATTTAAGTTGAAAATCCTTCTTCAGGTATTCCATTTCTTCCATGTGTGAAGTGCGAGCAAGCAGCTGTTCTTTCAACTCTGGTGAAAGACCAAGATAATACTCTCATATTTTAATACAGTATATTAAAATAAAACAAGCTTCTCAAGAAGTACAACACACACACAGGACAACGCTATTAAGAAGACTAGGCTTAACATTTGACCTTAAGTGCCTTGGATGCTAAGAAGCACTTTATTAACTTGAATAGAATTTATTACAAGTTCTGAGGTTGCTTGTGTCATGGGACTTGATCTCCTTCCCCTTGCCGTCCCTCAGTCTGGTCATGTACGTTTCGGGGACCCTCCCGAACACATCAGGGGGTGCAGGGGGGAAAAAGAAAAGCTTATTCTCTGTGAAAACATTGGATATCTAACAACTCCACCTATATTTACATTTTTCAAGATTTGCATAAAACCCCAAAAAGGCTTGGGATCTATTAATATTGGCCAGGTTAAATGTACAGTGGTGCCTCGCAAGACGAAATTAATTCGTTCCGCAAGTTTTTTCTTCTTGCGAGTTTTTCGTCTTGCGAAGCACGGTTTCCCATAGGAATGCATTGAAAATCAATCAATGTGTTCCTATGGAGACCGTCCGGGGACAGAGGGGAAGCGCCGCGCGCTTTCCCCTCTGTCCCCGGATCTGTTATAAAGCAAGGGGCAGCGGGGAGAAGATTGCTTCTCCCCGTTGCCTGCCCCGCAATCTCCGGGGACAGAGGGGAAGGCGCGCGCGCCTTCCCCTCTCTCCCCAGACCCCTTTTGAACCAAGGGGCGGCAACGGGGAAAAGCGATTCTCCCCACTGCCCCTTCCCTTGCTTTAAAACAGGTCAGGGGAAAGAGGGGAAGGCGCATGCGCCTTCCCCTCTGTCCCCGGAGATTGCGGGGCTGGCAACGGGGAGAAGCGATCTTCTCCCCGCCGCCCCTTGCTTCAAAAGAGGTCCGGGGACAGCGGGGAAGACGCGCTGCGCTTCCCCGCTATCCCCGGAGCTTGCGGGGCAAGCTTCGTTTTGCGAAGCAAGCCCATAGGGAAATGCGTCTTGCGAAGCGGCTAAGAAAACGAAAAACTCCTTCGTCTAGCGAGTTTTTCGTCTTGCGGGGTACCACTGTATAATAAAATGAAGAAAGTAAATATAAACACTGCCAAGTCTGAAGATTAGTATTACAAATCTTAGAGCTCATTTATGAATGTTAACTACTCAATATATCGTTATGTTCTATTCATTAAACAGCATACCTCAAGTGGAAAAAGGAGGAAATAATAATAATAATAATTCAAGAGCTACTATATAAATACCAATCACTGAGTTAATGTTTCAAATTAATTGTTAAGATTCATAATGAATGGCATCAAGATTATTTGTGCCATAAATTTAGCCTGCATGTTATATTTTGTGTAGACCTGAAATAATAAAAATATTTTTAGAAACTTTGAACAGGATAAAATGTAAATTATGTCAATCCTCAAATCTGAGAAATTAACCTAAAATCCTGAAATTAAAACTGAGAGTTTCACAAACATGTGTTAACAGTTCCTCAGCTAATTAGACATTAAGAGTATAAAATATTGTTCCTTTATATGTCATAACTTAATAGCGTAAAATAAAATGCTTCACTGAATGATAGAGAATCAGACCCTAAAATTTAAAAATGAACAGAAAGCAAGTTACAGGTTACAATGATTCTATGTCAAAACCTCAAACGTACCACTTAATTCTTGGCGACTTGTCCGAGCACTATCCAGTTGAGACCAAAGTCCTTTGATTTCTTCTTCTGACTCTGCTTTTAGTTTTTCCTGCATAGCCATTAGCTTTTCCATCTATAAGAGGTTCAATGAGTTAGTACACCTACAAATTTTAATTTTATAAAAAGAGTTTTCAAACTCTTCTAGACCAGGAGTGACGGGATTTTTGGCCAATTTCTGGCTCCGAATTTCTTAACAGCAGCAAAAATAAAACCACTTTATAAATTAGGTTGTTGAAATTTAAGGTAGCTAACCAGTAGTGCATATCTGCGTGAAAGGACTCTTTGCTTTGTTCAATTCTGATAGTAAAAAAACCATTCCTAGGCTTAGAATGTGCTCAGCAGCCGCCTGTTCTTTCATTTTAACTCTACATCTTTTGCAACTGACTGGTAGATTTTGAATGGGATGGGGAACATTTTTGGCTCCCACCACACCCCTGACAGATGGATAGGACCACCCACTTATCAGTCAGCTGGTGTCATTATGACATTATCAGGCGATGTGCAGAAAGTTCCAGTTTTCTTCAGGGCTTCAGTGTGCCAACTAGTTCATTGTGAGGAACTAGTTTGTACACCTGAACTAAGCAGAATTAAACTCCTTGTGCATCAGCTGATGGATGGGGACATCACTCCTGCTTTCAATAGGGTTCAGGTGCACCAGTGAGTTACTTCTCTTTTTTATTACTGAAACTTTTCAACATACAATACAATAAAAGCCAAACTAACCCAAATAAAAATAGTAAAAACGAGAAAGCAAATGTACAAGAAAGAAAGAAAGAAAGAAAGAAAGAAAGAAAGAAAGAACACAAAAAGAAACAGTGGGAGGAAGAAAGGAAAATGCAATGCCCTCTTGTCAGCCTCCCACTCTGGGAGATCTTCCCTTCTCTGCATCTCACACAGGGTTCTTCATCATCCATCCATCACCTTCCTTTGTGTAGCCTCATTAACTCAGAGTACAGGACATCAAAAAACAGAACAAAACATAAGTATAGTAGAGTTTACAGAAGAAGACAAAAGCTAGAAATCATAAAAAATAAAAAGAGATGAGATAAATAAGGACTTCCAGTTCTCCATCTGCCAATTATGCACATAAAGATTATTCAAAATATTCATTCCAGAATAGTTAGTATCTAGTTGTATTCCAGGATAATGTCCTCAATCTGCTAGGCGTTTTTCCAATCTTCAGTCCCAGACACCTCAAGACATTCTTCTTTCCACACAAAAAGTCCCAAAGGGGCTCTTTGATTGTTATTATTGCTAAAGGCCAAAAAAAGTCTTTCTCCAGTCCAGTATAACAACTTTCTCTTCAAGAAATTCCAAGAACTCTTATTGGAGTAATAGTCCATAACTATTTACTTGTATCTTCATTAATTTCGGCCTTGGCCCCGGCCAGGTAGAACGCTCTGCCACAAGAGATCAGGGCCCTGCGGGATCTGACATCTTTCCGCAGGACCTGTAAGACAGAGTTGTTCCGCCAGGCCTTTGGTCAGGACTCAGCCTGACTCCCCTTCTCTTTTTGTATAAGAACTAGTATGAAAGAGGCCTCCCAGCATTTTCACAGGCCCATATAAGAACAGCGTAAACAGCTGGGCCTGATGAACATTTACTGTTCCCAACCCTAATCCTGCGGAAAGCCATCTAATTAGATTTTAATTTGATCCTGACTTGTTTTTAGGAGGTAATTTATGTTATATATTCTATGTTAGCTGCCCTGAGCCCAGTCTAGGCCGGGGAGGGCAGGATATAAATAAAAGTTTATTATTGTTATTAATATTATTATCCAATTCCATATTTTCCAGTCCTATTTCCTCTTGGCTAGGCTTTCCCATCTTTAACTTAAAGAAAAAGTCCTTCCATTTCTATTTCTTCCATTCTTTCCCCAAAGATCGCCAGCAGCTTGATGGTGTTTTCTTCTGTGTTCAACTTGTACAGAAGATCCTTTCTCTCTTACGTCTATCATTTCCATCTCCAGATGTTTGTTATTATCTGTATCCATAATTCCACCCCTCTCTTCCAGCATCCCAACACCCTCATTTGCCTGTTTCAGTCCTCCAGTCACCTATGTGGAGATCCTCATCTGCTGTTTCCCACTCTGCCATCTCACTCTCATATTCAGGCAGATCTTGATAAACATAAAGAGCCTTGCAAAGAATCAACATAAATATGCTTATTTACCTCCTGCTGTAATTCTTCTTCTTGTTTCTTGCTTTGCTCTTTCATATCTTCCAACTTTTGTTCATATTCAGCCTGCAGCTTTGTCATGGCCAGATCATACTGGTTTTTCAGGATATCATGCTCCACTACAAAATAACATTGTGTTCTGTTATAAAATTTATTTTCTTATCAGCTGTCAAAATGCACACAAAGAATGCACTCTACACCTGAGATACAGCCCTGCTTGTGAGATGACTGCTTCAAACCAGTTTCTGGCATCACAACAGTCCAAACGTCTGAAGAGGTATATAAGGTCAGCAGTGAATTTAAATTCTACTTCATACGTACAAGTCTGTTAAGTTTTCTAATAAATTCCACAAACTTTTTAGCAATGTTTCTGACAAAAAAGTATTATAATGTGAAATGTGAAAAGCAATGCCAGATGCTGTACTTTGTCTAAAAGAGGTGATATTACAATGCAATCCTTACAAGTTTTATTTTAATTTTAACATTTATATCCCAACTTTCTTCCATCATACAACCCAAGACCCTGTATGTGTGGTTCACAAATGGGCACCCATCCAAGAACTGACCAGACCCAGACCTGCTTAACTTAAACAAGCCAGTAGCCTTGTGTGCCTGTTTACTCAGAAGCAAGTCTAACTATGTTCAATAGGACTTACTCCCAGGTAAGGGTGCATAAGACTACAGCCTTAGTCTCCCAATAACTGGGAAGCAAAAGAGGAGTAGAATTCTGTTATGGAGAGTCTACAATTACAGACTTCCTTTCTTTTGTTCTGCATTAAGGAAACTTATCCCAGGACGCAGGTGGCACTGTGGGTTAAACCACACAGCCTAGGGCTTGCCAATCAGAAGGTCGGCGGTTTGAATCCCTGCGACAGGGTGAGCTCCCGTTGCTTGGTCCCTGCTCCTGTCAACCCAGCAGTACCAAAGCACGTTAAAGTGCAAGTAGATAAATAAGTACTGCTCCAGCGGGAAGGTAAAAGGTATTTCCGTGTGCTGCTCTGGTTCGCCAGAAGTGGCTTAGTCATGCTGGTCACATGCCGGCTCCCTTGGCCTATAGAGCAAGATGAGTGCCGCAACCCCACAGTCGTCCACTACTGGACCTAATGGTCAGGGGTTACTTTACCTTTTTATCCCAGGTTTACATGCCTGGGAAACAAGAGTATTAAAAGAAGATAAAAAGAAGTGTAGAAGGAAAAAGGTTTAGAATATAAAATATGTTATTTCAGAGTCATTCTGGATGGACCACAAAAATCAGAGAATGAAAAACAACGAATAAGGACACCTAGAGAGGGTGATACATCAAAGTCATTTTGCTCTGAACAGAAAATCAATGTGAGTGAAAAGAATATGAGATAAAACATAAGACCTGCAAGCCACCCTAGCAAGACAAGGGCTGGAAATCCAAAGAGGAGAGAAGATGGAAGTCATATAAGAAACAGGATAGCATCAAGTCACAAAGAGAACAAAATGATAGACATTGTTAAATAAGACTAGCAAAATCAAAAAGACTAAAAGACAAAGAAGAAGTGAAAACCTTGGTAAATGTGGATTCATTGTAAAGTGTGATTGCAGAGTACCAAGTTATGGGATGGAAACAGCCTTGGTCACCCTGGTAAATAATTCACAAGGGACAATAGACAGAGAACTATTTAACACCATCAACCATGGTATGCTCCTGGTAGCTCTGGTCCTTCCTAGAGGGTTGGTCTCAGATGGATAAGGAGAAACAAGCTGAAGCTTAACTTATTATTTGAAACATTTATATTCCACCTTTCCTCTAAGGAGTTTAAGGTGGTGTACATAATTTTCCCTCTTTCCATTGTCTCCTTAAAAAAACAACCATTAAGTAGATTAGGCTAAGAGACATTGGGAGGAATTCAATGTTGCACAAAAGTGACCGTTACGTCACTATGGCTTCCCGGAGAGAATGATGCCCCCTCGCCTCCTGTGTGTTGTTTTGGGGCTCTTCCAACACATACCACCCTCACCCCCCAGCCACATGAGCCAATTTCAGTGTGGGTGGTGGGAGGAAAGAGGTTTAAAGTTCCATTGTGCAAGTTCTTGTGCAGAGCTTCCACTGATGGGGCTCATTAGTTCACTCCTGCCCAGTGAGCTTCATGACTTAGTGGTGATTTGAATACTTGCTTCCTAGGTCAATTTCCAACACTCTAAATACTACACCAAACTGGTTCTCCAAAGATGGGAGTTTCTGCACATGAGAGAACCATTAACTCTGGGAAGAGGTGTTCAACTTCTGCTTTAAGGAGCTGCACACCCCTGAATGATCACATTCATAGTTCGGGGGCACTAAATGATTCATTGCTGACTGAGGAAGCTGAGGTGGCGAGGAGTGCTTTTTACCAGCTTAGACAGGTACACCAACTGTAATCCTACCCAGTAAATAAGTAATCCATTCACTTGTCACAGACTGGATTACTAAATGCACTTTACAAAGAGTTGCCTTTGAAGATGGTCCAGAATCTTCATATGGTACAGAATATGGTCACCTCGTTATTGGTGAAAGCCAGGTAGTCACAATATGTTACCCTGATTTTTGCATCAGTTGTACTGTTTACCACTGCACTTCTGGATCTAATTCAGGGTGCTAGTTATTACCATTAAAACCCTGACTGGCTTGGAACCAGATTATTTAAAGGGCCACTTATACGCAGGGCTTTTTTTCACTTTAAACTCGATGGAACTCAGTTTCAGCATCTCTCAGGTGGGCGTCATTGCCATGGTAAGAGAACAAGGGAGGCGTTCAAGGTGAGTTCCAGCACCTCATTTTCTAGAGAAATAGCACTGCTTGTACCTATATAGTTCTGCCTATACCTTAACAATCAGTACAAAGCGCCAAGTTCAGTGCCCACCAGTAAAGACATGTAATAGGGCAGGCATAGGCAAACTCTGGCCCTCCAGATGTTTGGGACTACGATTCCCATCATCCCTAGCTAACAGGACCAGTGGTCAGGGATGATGGGAATTGTAGTCCCAAACATCTGGAGGGCCGGAGTTTGCCTATGCCTGTAATAGGGCCTTCTTGTAATTACAGAATTCAATGAAATTAGACAGGCGCCAATCTCTTATTTTTTAAAAGGCTTTTTCTCAAAAGGTTTTGATGGGGTGTTAGGATGAAAGTAGTGAGATATGATTGTGCTATTTTTTATATAGATGATTTTTTAAGTTATTGTTGTTTATTGGTTCCACATATATGTTTGAAAAAGTTTCATGAAATGGATTTGTATTTTAAAATAAAGTAAGCTGCTCTGAGGAGGGTTTCCTCAAAAAGCCAAATATAATTTCATTAAATAAAGAGATCGTGAGAGTTGGATGACAGAAGTGATGTCAGTACTGCTAATCTATACTTTTAAGAAGTCTAGAGGTGGAAAAGTGCTACATGAAATAAAATACAAAGGAGGATAGAGGGTAGTCACAGACTTTTGGAAGGTGGAGAAGACTTGGATATGAACTGAAGTGCACAGTCTGGCTTCGCAGACCTCTAGCAGCTGACTAATACTTCCCCTACCTGCCTCTCATTTTTGATAGCAACATACCTCAAGAATTGATGCAGCTGTCATTGTATTGGCAAGAGTGGGAAAGCACCTACTTTTTTAGAGGCAGATGAAATACTGCTTCTTGCGCATAAAAGGATATTGCAATGATAATAACTCTTCTCAGAATATAATACCTACTTTCAACCTGCTCTTTTTCAAGAGAAAGACTCTTCAACTTTCTTTTTACTTCTTCAATTTCTGCATTTAGGGTTCTTTCCATCTCATTTAATTCAATCTGATATTTCACAGATAACTCTTCATGCAAGTTTTTTAAAGTGAGGTCTGTATTTGATGCACATCCTCTTTTAAGATTCTGAAAGAAAATGAAGTCTAACATTGAAAATTGCCACACAGTATCCTGAAAAATCCATAGCTTTTAAAATTAAAGGAACAATCATTCTTCCAATTTAAATGCTTTTAACTTTAGTTACTTGTCAGTCCCAGCTGCTACTTGTTGAGCCTTTGCAAAAATGAAGTGGGTTTCCTGGACAGGACCTACCCAATAGCCCATGTGTGTTCAAGCAACTCTTTTTTCAGAAAGAAACTAACATCTCTGCTTTTATCTCATGATCGCTTTAGCAGCTGTCACTTGTTTTCATACAACAGTCAGTAAGAACACTGGATGCCACCACTAGATTAGCCTTTACATTCACTTTAATGATCTTACTTTAAAGATGCATGATCAATAGTTTGTTAGTGCATTTGTATTAGCATGTTTGGATATTTAGCCATGCAAGATAGCATGTGCACACAATTCCTACATTTTAAGAAAGGGAACGTGTGTGTGTGTGTGTGTGTGTGTGTGTGTACACACACACACACACACACACACACACAGAGAGAGAGAGAGAGAGAGAACAGTCTGAGGAACTGTAATGTAAATCAAAGAATTTTCATCATATAAAAATCCAGAAGCTTTAAAAAGAAAATATTTAAACACAATAAATTATACACAATACCTCTAAGAGCTGGGTGTGTGTCTTCTCCATTTCCAGAGCTATTTCCTTCTTCTGTTTATCTGAAACATCAAATTTGTTGCCACTGCATAAATATATTTGGCATGTCAGCTAACATAAATACCAATTTCAAAATATATATAAAAAAATTATCTACTCTTTAACTTCCACACTTCATATAACCTTCCCCGCATCTTCCTTTGTTCTTAATGGCTCCCCCCTCGCTTTTATAAATATTCTGATTTTGCATATTCATGCTTATTAAAATGACTTGTTTTTACATAATTTGCAGAGGGTTTTTTGTTTTGTAAAAAGCTTTTCTTACAGCACACTTGTCAAAAAGCATGTATGTACTTCTAAATTATAGCATTAAATTTTATATTTTATATAATCTCTGTACATTATTAAATCATTTTCTAAGTATTATCTGCTATGATTAAAATTGACATTTATTTTGCTCTCAAACAGCACTGAATAAAACATCAAAATGTCTGCGCTAGTATTCTATGGATTGCAATATTTTGGCTGAAAACTACAAGGTAGATTACCCATGTCATCTAGATGTTTCACGACCATTTCTTCTTTTTCCTTATCACTCTGTTCTTTAATACGCTCCAGCTCAAAATGGTATTGACCTTGTAGAACTGCTACTTCTTGAGCATGTTTATCGTTGAGCATCTCACGCAACTCCATGAGGGCAGTTTCTTTCTCTTTTCTCAGATTAGTCTGCATCAGTTCCAACTGGGAGGTGTGTGTGTTATTTGAACTTAGCCTTAAAGCTTCCAGTTTAAGATTATGAAGAGCCTGCAGTCAAGAAAGACAATAATTGGTTACAGACTCAGAAATAGTACCTCGGGTTAAGAACTTTGCTTCAGGATGAGAACAGAAATCGTGCTCCAGCGGCGCAGCAGCAGCAGGAGGCCCCATTAGCTAAAGTGGTGCCTCAAGGTTAAGAATAGTTTCAGGTTAAGAATGGATCTCCGGAATGAATTAAGTACTTAACCTGAGGTACCACTGTACTTTCAGTTTATTACAGTGCAATCCTATGGCTCACTAATGGCAGCTGGACATCCTTGCACCAGGGATGTCACATGGCACTGAATTATGTTGCTACAGGAACCAGAAAAGGTGAGCATCAAGGAAAGGGGCCAGGCTTAGTTAGTACCCTAATTTCCCTCAAACCTTGATTTCACTTTTAACAATGGGGCAAAGTGATGGTAACAATTGAGGTACTACAAGTTAATGTTAAAGCACCTTTCCCACATCACAATGATAGTGACTTTCACTAGACAGTAAGGAAGGTATCTTTATTCAGCTTATTAATAATTACCTCTAAGGATGTGGGCAGGCTTCTTTGACAAGTGAAACTGATCACCTGTCTCCTGGACCCTTGCCCATTCTGGCTCATAAAAGCAAGCCAGACAAGGCTGGCCAATGAGCTCTGTAGTGGGGTGGTGAATGCTCTCCTCTGTGAGGGAGTCATCCTGGACCCCCTTAAAGAAGTGGTTATTAAACCGCTTCTTTAAAAAACCCATCTTTATCACCCAGTATTCATTCCTGGGCAAGCTGTTTGAGTAGATGGTCATTGAACAGCTCCAAGCATGCCCAGAAGATGCAGACCATGTGGATATCTTCCAATTGGAATTCCAGCCCTATCATGGGACTGAGACCACCTTGGCTGCATTGGTCAATAATCTTTGGCAGGCTAGGTTCAGAGGTGTAAGCAGTTTCCTGGTTGCGCTTGATCTCTCAGTCACTTTTGATACCATCAACCATGGTATCCTTTTGGACCGTTTAGAGGGATTGGGAGCTGGGGGCACTGTTATGCAATGGTTCCGCTGCTTCCCCTGAGCTATGTCCAGAAAGTGGTGTTGAGGGATGAGGATTTGGACACCTGGGCACTCACTTGTGGAGTTCCTTGGGGCTACATCATTTCCCACATCCTCAGGGGGGTTGGGGCTTGGTGTTCACCAGTATGTTGCTGATACCCAGCTCTACCTCCGATTTAAATCAGAAACAGTGAAGGCGATGAACGTCCTATGTGAGTGTCTAGAGGCACTTGAAGGATGGATGGTGGCTAACGGATTTAGGCTGAATCCCAATAACACAGAAATACTGTTTCTGGGGGACAGGACAGCCAGGTGAAGGGGACTTCCTGGTCCTGAATACGGTAACTGTGCCCCTGAAGGACCAGCTGAGCAGCCTGGGAATCATTTTGGATTCACAGCTCTCCATGGAGGCACGGGTCAATTCTGTGTCTAGGGCAGCTGTTTACCAGCTCCATCTGGTATGCAGGCTGAGACCCTACCTGCCCGCAGACTGTCTCGCCAGAGTGGTGCATGCTCTAGTTATCTCCTGCTTGGACTACTGCAATGCGCTCTACATGGGGCTACCTTTGAAGGTGACTGGGAGACTACAACTAATCCAGAGCACAATTCAAAGTGTTGGTGCTGACCTTTAAAACCCTAAATGTCCTTGGCCCTGTATACCTTAAGGAGCGTCTCCACCCCCACTGTTCAGCCCGGACACTGAGGTCCAATGCTGAGGGCCTTCTGGCAGTTCCCTCACTGTGAGAAGTAAGGTTACAGGAAACCAGGCAGGGGGCCTTTTCGGTAGTGGCACCCGCCCTATGGAATGCTGGCCCAGTATACCTGAAGAAGTGTCTCCAGCTAATGCTATTCTGGGATACATCAACAGAAGTATAGTGTCCCGATCAAGGGAAGTCATAGTACCACTCTATTCTACCGTGGTCGGACCACACCTGGGGTCTTGTGTCCAATTCTGGGGACCTCACTTTAAGAAGGATATTGATAAACTGGAACGGGTGCAGAGGCAGGTAACCAAGATTTTCAAGGGTCTAGAAACCAAGCCTTAAGAGAAACGGTTGAGGGAGCTGAGTATGTTTAGCCTGAACAGGAGGACACTGAGAGGAGATATGCTAGCCATCTTCAAATACTAAAGGATTGTCACATGAAAGATGGAGCAAGCTTGTTTTCCCCTGCTCCAGAGACTGGAATGGAATCCCTTGGAAAGCGATTGACTCTGCTTCATTGGAAGTTTTTTTATGCAGAGGTTGGATGGTCATCTGTCATGGATGCTTTAGTTGAGATTCCTACATGCAGCAGGTTGGACCAGCTGATCCTCACATTTCCTTACAACTCTGCATTTCTGATTCTATATGCAAATAACTGTGAACATTTGACAGATTATTTTTTTAAAAATGATATTGGTTTAGGATTCAGTTTATAATCTTCCCCGTGTTCACTTATTTCAAATGACCTATTTCATATGTATTTGCAGCAGCAAAGGACCTTTGAATTATTGCTGTAGTTAATATTGTACCTCCGCTTGCTGCATCTCTTCTTTGTGTGTAGCTTCCATTTTTTGTAGCAACTGTTGTTGCTCCTTTAATTTAGTGTGCAACTCTTTGATTTCTTCCTCACAATAATGTTCTTGCTCATGAACCTAGGGAGAAGAAAATATCATTAAAGACTTTTCTTAAAGTATAATTAAAGAACGCATCACCATCTGTTCAGAATGCTTAAACAAAAATCGGTGCAGGACAGAACTATTGCAGAGACTTAAGTGAATGCTTATTAGGAGGGCCTGAAGAGCCTTCAACAATCTGCAGTGGCGGGTTGAAGGAGAAAGGTGCGCAAGTCATTCTTGGGGGCAGAGGAGAGATGAATCTGGGGCGCCCCTCCCCCCTTTGGTCGGGACCTGCTCTGCGCGGAGCTCCTGAAAGGTGGACTACAACTCCCGTCAGCCAGCGCGGCCCCAGGGCCGGGAATCATGGGAACTGTAGTCGCACAACAACGCCAAGCGGGACGGACGGCGGCTCTTGTGGGCGCCCAGCCTCCGGCCCGCCCGCCGGCTGCTGTGAGGCGCTTGGCCTCAAGCGAGAGGCGGGCGCTGGAACTCCGCCACCGCCGCCCCGCGGGAGCCCCAGAAGCGCCCCAGCCGGCGCAGCCCCGACCCTCGAGCGGAGAAAAGAAACACCTCCGGGCCGCCGCCGCCGCCACCGGCCTCTCGCTCCATTTCCACGGCCGGCCGCGTCTCCCCTCAGGACGCTGCGTCTCAGGCCCGCTTCAACGGCCGCGCAACCGTCGGAGCTGGAAAAAAACTTTCAGCCAATGGGCTGCCTCGCCCCAAACTCCGCTGTCCAATGGCGAGGCGAGCCCTGAGAGGCGGCTAACCCGCTGTCGCCGCCCACCGGGCGCCCGTGCTGACGGCAGATTAGCAGCGCCAGTAGCCAATGGGGCCTCGGATACGCGGCCGTGTAGTTTTTTTCCTCCGATTCAACTTTGTGTCCCGCCCTTTCCTCCGGAAGCGGTGCCCAGGCCGCCCATGTGACCGCGCGGGGGGCGGGGCGGCGAGCCGTGAGGCGGCAGGCGGGTTGGGCCTCCCGGGTCGCCGGGGGAAGCAGCGGCTGCTTCTCCCCTTCCACTGCACAGTTCCCTCCCATCCGGAGGATGGAAAGAGCCTTTTCCGAGCTCTGGGGCCGGGCCGGGAAGCGGCGCTGAGGGGCGGGCGGGTGGGCGCCTTCGTCTCTTTCGGCCCGGAATGGCCGGAGCCCCCCCCTCCCCCCGGGGGGGGGGTCATAGAGACTTATATTTTCCCCTGACAGAGACTCAAGGCAGCTAACAGATTAAATATAAAAGCATCTTTTTTATTTTAAGAAAAACTGCAGGGCAATTTTTGAAAACTTCTTTTTGATTATTATTCTTTTTACACTAAATGAGGTTGAGAAGAGCGGGAATTTCCACCTGCCTTTTGTTTCTGTTTGAACCTGCTTATGATATTGTCACGATAACACGTGGTGGTGGTTATCACGTGGAGGCACCAACACAGCCTTGTTGCCCTCGCTGCATCACAATCACCACTTTGGCAGTGCAGTGGGGGTACAGTTGGGGAGACGGGGCTGGCAAAAATGCAGGCAAGACCAGCAGGGCGGGCTGGGGGTTGGACGTGGAGCAGTAAGATGTCTTGGGCTGGCCCTCCTGCTTGGCTCTCTCTTCCCGCCCTCAGGCGATGTTGCGATGCACAGGAAATTTGAAATATGCACTCATCTTAGCTAAGGGCCCTTTCACATTTCCTCTTGTCCTGCCACTTTCCCCAAGGGAAACCTGCTGTTTACTGCTGAATTGTAACAAACTTCAAAGAATTGACATTTGTTCCGATTCAGTGGTAAAAAACGGTATCCCCGGGAGAAGCGGTAGGACAAATGAAAAACTGTTTAGACCCATGCCTAGAACATTCTTGGTATAAGAAGTATATAACCTCATTTTCCGTACTCTTTTTGTTTACCTGGGCACTGAAATAAATGCTAAAACTCAGTCCCACTGAGTTCTGAATCCATTTGTAGGTGTTTTCACATGTCATGCTCAAAATCTACATTGGTTAATTTGCTTTCTAAAACATAAATAAGATGCAGTGTGTCTTCTGAATTCTACAGTTATAAAGGCAAATTTAAGCCTCATGTCACGTGCAAAAACACTACAAAGGTACCTTGGTTCTCAAACTTAATCCGTTCCAGAAGTCTGTTCCAAAACCAAGGCGCGCTTTCCTATAGAAAGTAATGCAAAATGGATTAATCCGTTCCAGACTTTTAAAAACAACCCTAAAACAGCAATTTAACATGAATTTTACTATCTAACGAGACCATTGATCTATAAAATGAAAGCAATAAACAATGTACTGCAGTTAATCAGTAGCTGAACTGGGTTCCATACAGTCACAAAAACCAAAAATGAGCAGCAAAAACAAAACGCAAAATAAATAGCAAAAACAGACAGACCTCAGTGTAACTCTCAAAATGGAAGTATGGCACTCAAATCGTCAGTATAACACTCTAAACGGAGCATGTTCGCTTCTGGAAAAAGTTCGCAAACCAAGGCATTTGAGAACCAAGGTACCACTGTACTCTATGCACAGCGTGAAGTTCTATACTTGCTCCTGTATTGCCAGATGGAACCAGCTAGCTCGAGACAATCTGCTGTCCGGGACCTCTTACTGTTTGATTTTATTCAGTTTGTAACAATTTATTAATGAATCAAAAGGTATGCATTCTTTTCTCTGTACAGGCAAGGACCAATTTAGGTGCGTCCGAATGATACACAATCATGCACATGCGCATAGCACTGAACTTGGAAATAGCCCCAAAATGTTGTAAAGATGACATGAAAATGGGCAGAACAGACTTAGGCTCTGCTGACGCATGTGAGGGTCTGGAACAGAAACCCCACACAAAACAAGTATTGCCTGTATTGTACAGTGACTTCATGTGAAAGGAAATTTGAAGAAAGAGGGAGATCTGGCAAAGTGAAAAATCTGATGGGTCTAATGCACAGAATCATAGAATTGTGGAGTTGGAAGATATCCTTAAGGGTCATCTAGTCCAACCCCTTGCAGTGCAGGAATCTTATGTCTAATACTGGGTTTGAACCCATGACCCTTGAGATTAAGAGTCTCATGCTCTTCCGACTGAGCTATCTCAATATCCAATTTCTGTTTGGGCTTTCCTTGAGGCTTGCCTAGATTAAGGTACTTTTAAGTGATGGTTGGGAAATGCTTGGTTTGACACCCTCATTTGATTTGATAGTATCAAGAACAGCCTCGCCCAACTGGATTTTTTCTTTCAGTTGACCAAACCTCATATGAACCAGGTTCGTGCCTGAGTTTGTTTAGGTCACAGACAATGCAAACAGCTACAGAGTAACCTGAGCTTAACAGAGTTATTCATAGGAGCATGTTAGCAACGCACAGGGCTGGGCTTAGTGACTTTGTATGGGGAAAGCCAGCAACCACTGAGAAAATGCTGCTGTTGTTCAAGCAGAGCAATATCTTAGTAACCATACTGTGCACACTGCAAGAGACACTGTGTATTTGAAAGGATTCTCTTTTCCTTTGTAATTTGGGACTGAAATTATCACAGAAACTTTATGGAAAATTTCGACAAAGAGCCTGGAGGAAGAAAGAAGCAACACGCATTAAAAAAGCAAACTACTGTCCTTTGTGATTTGAAGAGCCTGTTGCCCTGAAATTTTGTCAGGATGACAGACTCGGAGGTGGCTGATCACATGACTCGACTCAAACTCAAACTCCTTGAGAAGGTAAGGTAATTTTTCTAAGGTCATATCTAGGTTATAACTTCCAACACTATTGTTTTTGCAAACTAGCACTAAATTGGCAAAGCAAAAATATCCAAAGCGGGATTTTTAACTAGTTAACTCTTCTGCCCTGTATCCATCCATGCTGATCAGCAAAGGAGTTTACAAACTCAGCACCGTGACAGCTAATATGTGATGTCCAGGCTACCCTTGTGTGTGTATCTGAAGAAGTGTGCAGGTCTCTAAGGTGCTACTGGACAATTTTTTAATATATTTCGACAGTCTACCCTTATTCATGAGGCATCAACTTCCCAACTTTCTAATATAAAAGTTAATATCTGCCTAGTTGAACATACTAACCTTCCTTGGTTATATTTAGACTTGCTTATGTTTTGAAATATGTTTTGCTTATGTTTTGCGGGAGGTAGTGGAGGACAGAGGTGCCTGGCGTGCTCTGGTCCATGGGGTCACGAAGAGTCGGACACGACTAAACAACAACAACAACATGTTTTGAAATAGGCCTTGTCTTAGCTATTTCCCCTCCCAAATTTCCTTCATTCTCTTTTTTTTTATAATAATTTTTTATTACAGATTTTTATAACAACACAAACATATAACAAATACATAAACAAACAAAAAACACAATCAAAACAAAAAACATGTACCATTTCATATCTTAGTTTCTTACACCTTTCTTCCCCGACTTCCTCATGCCTCCCTTCTCTGTATTCCAAGTTCTTATCAATTACTCAGCAAATCTTCCCTTATTTTAATGAAAATTCAAGCTAATCTTCCTTATTCTCCTTGTCTTAACCATTACTAATAGTAACCATTTACTTTCCAATCCAACATCATTCTAACTCTCATTAATTTTGTAGTATTTCTTTAAATAGTCCTTAAACTTTTTCCAATCTTCTTGCGCTGCTTCTCTTCCCTGGTTTCGGATTCTGCTCGTCATTTCTGCCAAGCCCATGTAGTCTATCACCTTCATCTGCCATTCTTCCAGTGTGGGTAGATCTTGCGTCTTCCAGTACTTCGCAATGAGTATTCTAGCTGCTGTTGTAGCATACATGAAAAAAGTTGTATCTGTCTTTAACACCCCTTGGCCGACAATACCCAAGAGAAAGGCCTCTGGTTTCTTGGTGAAAGTATATTTAAATACCTTTTTGAGTTCATTATAGATCATTTCCCAGAATGCCTTAATCTTCGGGCACGTCCACCAAAGGTGAAAGAATGTACCTTCCTTTTCTTTACATTTCCAACATTTATTGTCAGGCAAATGGTATATCTTTGCAAGCTTGACTGGGGTTATGTACCACCTATAGATCATTTTCATAATATTTTCTCTTAAGGCATTACATGCCGTAAATTTCGTCCCGGTGGTCCACAACTTTTCCCAATCAGCAAACAAAATATTATGACCAATGTCCTGAGCCCATTTAATCATAGCTGATTTAACCGTTTCATCTTGTGTATTCCATTTCAGCAGCAGATTATACATTTTTGACAAATTCTTGGTACTTGGTTCTAACAATTCTGTCTCCAATTTTGATTTTTCCACCTGGAAGCCAATTTTACTGTCCATTTTAAACACTTCATTTATTTGATGATAATGCAACCAATCTCTCACCTTCCCTTTTACCAAATTTCCTTCATTCTCAAAGCCTTTTCTATGTTAAACTTACTAAAAGCATGTTCACCCACTCATCCTCCCAGAACTACCTAATTTCTGGCCTAACACAATCCCATAAGTTATTCAAGAATTCCCCTATATATGCCACAGAAAAGAGCCAGGGTAGCCTACTGCTGAGCTTTCCAAACTGTGTGTCGCGACCTGCTAGTGTGTAAGGGGTTGGTTTAACTTCTGGTTTGCTAGTGAAACTGAATTACTATGTTGTGAAATGATGCATGTCAAAATCCACCATGAAAAGTTGGGAGAGCTCTGGTCTAGTGGATGAAGTGCTGGAATAGGATAGGACCACAGAGATCAGGCTTCAAATCCCTGCGCAGCCATAAAGCTCAGTGGATAACCAAGTTGGGCCAGTCATTTTCACCCACCTGAGAGGGTTGTGAGGATCAAGCAGGCAGGAGGAGAACTAGGTATGCCACCTGGAGCTCCTTGGAGGAAAAGTGAGATCTAAATGTATTTTTACAAACAAGGGTTGTTGTTATTTTACAATCCAGCAGTATAAAAATTGTGTGAAATAATAGAAAATAAATTATCAATACATTTATATCCCACCTTTTCGCTACAGAGCTCCCCCTCTCCATTTTATTATCACAACAACCCTGTGAAGTAGGTTAGGCAGTGACTGGCCCAAAGTTCCCCATTGGGGATTTGAACCTGGTCTCCGGGGTCGTACGCCAGCACTCTAACCACTCAAATCAAATCCTAAGAAGGAATGCATGCACGCTGCAAAGAACTGTCTTAGGACAAGAAGGAGCTACAGGAGAGGGGTTCTGGTTCTGGTGAAAACATTCTTTAAGTACTAAGTATGACTCAACAGGGGACGCGGGTGAGGCTGTGGTGTAAACCACTGAGCCTTGGCTTGCTGATCGGAAGGTTGGCGGTTCGAATCCCCATGACGGGTTGAGCTCCCGTTGCTGGGTCCCTGCTCCTGCCAACCTAGCAGTTTGAAAGCACGTCAAAGTGCAAGTAGATAAATAGGTACCGCTCTGGCTGGAAGGTAAATGGTATTTCTGCGTGCTGCTCTGGTTTTGCCAGAGGCGGCTTAGTCATGCTGGCCACATGACCCGGAAAAACTGCAGACAAACGTCGGCTCCCTCGGCCAGTAAAGCGAGATGAGCACCGCACCCCCAGAGTCATTCGCAACTGGACTTAACTGTCAGGGGTCCTTTACCGTTTTAGGACTCAACATAAACTAGTGCTAACAACCCCCACTTTCACAGCGCACAGATTGCACAAATCTTTGTAGGTTTTGTGATGTTCAATTACTTGTTGACAGTCAAAGCTGAGGTTCTGAATTTTTTGTTAATCCTCATTCTGCTTTGATCCACAGAAACTAGAAAATGAACGTGAAAACATTGATGATTTGGAATCTTCCTTTTCTGCAGCAAGTAAGAAGTTAAAGCTCACTCATATCTCCATATGAATCAATTTGTAATGTTGGTTTGAGGGAAAATGCATTAAACAGGATTTCTCGACATTTACTATGGGATAGATGTGGATTGTGACATACTTTCTCTGCATTCCACCCACTACAGATCTATGGACCAATAGGACTTCTGATGGTGAGGAAGACAATGAAAATCCACCCTATATTATCATTATTTATTAGATTATTTACCTTCACATGTGGTCCCAGGACATGTTAGAACAACTTTACAATACAATACTAGAAAGAGTTAAAACATAAGAGAATAGAGTGGGTTCCAAAGCACACATCCTGGGTGTCAAAACTAGGGTTAAGAGGCATATGACAAAAAAACGACACAATGAAGGTGCCAGACACCCCCTTGTGGGTAGAGAATTCCAGAACAGAGGTCCTTTCCCAGGCTGGTACTACCCAAATTTCTGAGGGTGATGGAAATCCCGGAAGGGTCTGTAGTGAAGGATATTTGTGGCCTGAATCATTTAGAGCTTTAAATACTAGCTGAGTGCCTTGAATTGGATCCATAACTGAACCACCAACTAAATGCCTTCTTCCCCCTCCTTTATCTACCCCCCTTTCCTTTGTTTTGTAAATTACTGAAAAATTGTAAAACTAAAGGAGATGGCAGACTCTTTCCAACTGTTTTTGCAGGGAATTATGGCAGCCATGGCAATGCAGTGCAAAGTGCATTGAGACGAAGAAAGGATCTTCTGCAGCAGCTCAGGGTATGTCTCAGGCAGGGGGTTGGACTAGATGACCCTCAGGGTCCCTTCCATCTGTACAATTCTACATTTCCGTGATTCAGTACTATGAAGTTTCTTCCAACACATGAAGGCTGCAGTCATGCAGTCCTAAATGAGAGTACCTGAGAGTAAGTGCTATTGAACTCAATAAGACTTACTTCTGAGGAGACACACATATATATAAGGTCAGATTGTTAAACTCTTGGAAGTCTTTAAAGATGCTGTTAAGAGTTTTCTTTGGAGGGAAAAATTCTTGGCTCCAGCATGGAATAGCCAGACCAGCCTGGTAACAGCTGGCTAAAGATGGGTCCTTAAGGAAACAGAGGAGTAGCTCTGTGCCGGGGAGGGGAGAAGGGGGGGCCTTCCAAACTGTCTGTTAGTTAGAAAGACAAAAGGCCAGAGTTGGGAGTCTGCTGTTGAGTGAGCGAGGAGCTGGATGCAAAAAAGTTGCTGGCTGGAAAAGGCAGAGAGAGAAAGCCGTAGCTGAATTCTGCTTGAATCCAAGGCTGTGGCTATGGGAGAAACAAGACCTTCTTGGGTTGTCAATGTTGTGAACCCATCCACCATAGGCTCAGGTTGTATATATGTGTAAATAAAACATATAAAGACACCGCAATCTCCACTGTGTCTCATTCCCAAAAGGAAACATGAACCCTGTGTGAGTGCCTGGAACCCCTGGAAGCTCACACCACTTGGAGGCTGGGGTGGCAGTCAACATGTTACCCTGCAGTCTGGGCAAAGCACATAGCTGTACAGCAGTTCAACTTAACTAAAACTTATGTGGTTCAAGTTAGCTTCGTCTCCTTCTGCTGCTGCCTGCCATGGATTGGCTAGATGTAGAGGAGTGGTGGGAGGAGTGGATGGGACCCCCAAGGGAAGAAGGCTCAGAGCCAGGGGACTGGTGGTGGGATGAGGGAGAAGACTGGGAGGAGGAGGTGTAAGCTGAAGAGGCAACAGGGTTTAGTGAGCAGGAAGAGGCTGTGGCAGAGAGCAGTCCAGAATCAGAGGCAGAGGAGAAGGCTGGGGGGCAAGAGGCAGAGACCAGGCAGGCTGCTAAAGAAGCCAGAGGTCTCCCTCTCCTGCAGTGACTAGTTTCCCTCCTCCCTGGTTTCCCATAACCCACAAAGGTATGAAGAGGACAGAGCAAAGACAGACAAGACCGAGAGGTTGCTTGGGAAGGATGCAGGGGAGGAGGAATCTTAGGGAGCTGTGGAAAGACGGGGATGTTCAGGCCTCACAACTGCCTCATTGGGGCAAGATCTACTGGTGAGAGTTACTAGGCTTACTGGACCTGAGCTATGTTGTTTCTTTGAATAAGTTAGTTTTGCTTTTCACATTTGGCTTATGTTAAACCCATTGGGCTTCTCATTCTTGATGGCATTCCATGCATTGGGTAAAATCTCATAGGTTTGTGTCTCCCAATAGATACAAATGTTGTTGGCCCACCATGCTGTCATTGCTCCTTTCAAATCCAGAATCTCCCAAACAAGATTTAATGTTTAATGGAATTGGGAAGTGCAGTCACTGGTCTCCTATGTCATGAAAAATTATAAATATTTTTAGTAAATAGTTAAATCTTTCATTTCTCACCGATACACTTGGCATAACAAGGTTTGTGAATTAGAAAAAAATGCAACATAACTCATTTTTCCTCTTAAGGAAAGCTTATATATTTGGTATTGTAGGAGCAAAATGTTCTGGAAGAATTGTCATTACCACGTGGCTTGCCAAGACTCCAGAGGAAGCACTTCAGACCAGAACCAGAACATTTCTACCAAATTCCTCCTCCTCTTCCTCCTCCTCCTCCACCTGAACAGCCAAGGATTATCCAGCAGACAGTGAGTGCCTAATTATAAAAAAGAACTATACAGTTTGGAACTGCAAATGATGGATGCATAGATGAATGATGCAATTTTTCATTAACAGAAACCTGGCAGTGGATAATCCTGTCTAAATTCCTGGCCCGAATTTCCTGGTGTTGATCATTCCTATTAACAGATGAAAGCTCCAGCACTGTGCGTGTGAAAGCATACTTCCACAGGTGTAATAATGGAGTTTTTCACATGAAAGATTTAGATCAACTTTGTTTGAGTCAAAACTTCTAACTAAATGTAAAATGTAAATGTAAAACTTAGAATTGGCTTGGGAAATCTATAGCAGAATATTTAAAAAAAACTTTTTGCTTTCAGATAATCTAACATAGTGTCAGGGACTATGCTGAGGAGGAATGGCGGGAGCCTCCCCCTCCCCCTCCCCCTGCTCCAGATCAGGATACTGAATCTTCCCAGGAGCAGGAGGACAGTACAGTGTACCTCGGGTTACAAACTTAATTCGTTCCAGAGGTTCGTTCTTAACCCAAAAACGTTCTTAACCTGAGGCACGCTTTCGCTAATGGGGCCTCCTGCTGCAGTGATTTCCGTTCTCATCCTGGGGCAAAGTTCTCAACTCAATGTACTACTTCCGAGTTAGCAGAGTTTGTAACCCGAAGTGTTTGTAACCCGAAGTACCACAGTATAGATTTGGAAAAGTGGTTTGCAAAGGGACATAGTTCAGAAGGCAGAAGCTGGGAAATTGAGCCAGTCCGGGGGGTCCGGCACGCTTCCTCTGCGCGGCTCTGATTCTTCCCCAGGGACCTCCGACTCCAGCAGCACGTAAACACAGCGGAACAGAGGCAGGAACGTCGTTCGTGTGTGGTGAGGGCAATAACTCAGGCTGGACGCAGGCTGTCTCCTTATCTTAGATTTAAGTCTTTATTCCTTAGCATAACACAACAGCTATAAATCTCCCGGCGACAGAGCACACATCTTGCTCCTTTCTTGCAACGGAGCAAAAACACACACTGAGAGAAACACAGTAAACCACTCCCCTCAGTATTCTAAAACCACGCCTCAAAATGTGAGACGTCACTCAGAACTTCTTAACCCTGTGAGTTCTGAGCCTCTCTCCACAGAAATACTGGATGGGGAACAGCTAGGAGAAGAAAGACTGGAAAAGAGAGAGGTAATAGATTCACTGTCTCTGGAAATCATTCATCCACTCTCCCCAAGGTCAAGAATAGCTGATAAAGTGGCAGAACAGAAAGCACAGAGGGTAGGAGCTCAGGTTACAAGATGCAGTAATGACATGGGTGACTAGGGAGGAAGGGGTGGGACTCTTAATTGGGAGCACCGCCATTCCTAGGAAATGGAGTCTTTATTCTCTCATTGTGATCATTAAAGGTTGTAGCTGGTAAGAAGACTCCTTTCTCTTTGTTCTGCTTATCTACTGCCAAGGGGGAGCGGGGGAGGAAGCCGATTACCTGAAGCTGACACATAGTAATAGCTTTCACACATAACATAAAAAGTATGAGAGAAAGTACTTTCTGATAGTGTATCTATAGCTAACCCTACTGGGTCCCTGCAGGATCCCATATCTAGGAGGCAACAAATAGGATTCTGACATTCACATAGGACCTACAAAATGTTTTATTCCCTTTTGGTAGCTGCATAATCCTCCTGTTCTTTGGGCCAACCCCTTAATATCAGATAATTGTGGCTTTACACAAAAATGGATCCTGTTGTTCTGCAATTGTTAGCTGTAAATGACTCTTGCCAGGTGTTGAAGTAAGAGGACAAGTCCCACTCTTAAACAAAAGCAGAGTCAGGCAAGCTAAACAGTGAAGGTCAGTGGCGTAGCATGGGTTGTCAGCACCCGGGGCAAGGCAAGTAATTTGCGCCCCCTAACCCGTGGATTTGCGCCCCCTAACCCATGGATTTGCGCCCCTAACCCGTGGATTTGCCCTAACCCCAGATGTTGCGCCCGGTGCGGCCGGCCCCCGCTGCACCCCCCACGCTACGCCACTGGTGAAGGTGCCAGATACATCTCTTTGGAGAGAGAGTTCTACAATCAAGGACTTTCCACAGAGAAGGCCCTCTTCCACCATCACACACCTGAACTTCTAAGGGTAGGGAAACCACCCAAAGTCAGTTAACACCTGAGAGAGACTATAGGACATGAGGCAGTCTTTAAGATACTTGGGGGCTTAGTTGTTTATGGCTTTAAACGCTAGCGCGCGTACCTTGAATTAAGCCTGGAAACAGATTGGCAACCCATGTACGCCGTTGCTGAACTCCAACTCCCACCCCCAGCATGGCCATGGGTCAAGGTGAGGCCAACAATGTCCACTCTAGGAGATACTGATGCCTGCAGAAATAATATAGAATATGAATACAGCAAGCCTGCAATTTACATGGCAGTTACATTCTGGGAATCATGCCCAAAGCTAGTCAAAACACATTAGGTTCAAGGGTGGGTGGGATTGCCAAGTCATTTCTCTATAAATCCACCCCCTTTCCACTGCTTTTTGCTTTTTTAATTTTTCTACTACATGTGTAAAGCTGAATGCACACAAGTTAAATGTGTGTAAGTTGAGGGAGGCTCAGTTTTGTTGTAACTTAGACGCACCAATTTTGTTCTGTCTACACACCAAAAAAGGAATCCTTGGAAAAAGACATACTTCTCTAGCAGTTGTTGATGATGCCTCTAAGTTTAATGGTGATTTAATGTGCCGTGCAAACCAGACATAGAAGAAACTAAAAAATAATAATTATTGATTAGTCCAATAATGAACTGAACACAAAATATGTATCAGTTTACAGTATTTGCTGCTTAGTGTATTGAGTACTGACAGGATTTAATCAAAGTCTAGAATTTTGGCTACACTTTGATCAGTTATTATTGTGTTTTTGCTTCCTTTCTTTTCCAAGTTGCCTCAGCAGCCAGCAACCATTATTCAGCAAATTCCTCAGCATCCACCGCTCATTACACAGATTCCATCTCCGCAGCCTTGCCCAGGCCCTCGCTCTGGCAGTATTAAGGAAGGTGGGCAATCCCATATGCATTGAAAATGGGGGAACTTTTTCTGGGTGCATTGAAAACGGGGGGAGATGTAGGTTAAATGTGCAGAGAATTACAGCACATCTTACAACCCTGTGCATACTTAGGATTAAGATCCACTGAATTAAGTGAGATTTACTTTTGAGTAAAGAGGCATGGAAACAGGCTGTGAGGCCCTTTTCAGATTTGCCTAGCATTTTTTCCACCTCACATCATCCCTCCTGCATGTACAGCATAGCATGGAGAGATGCCTGCGTGAACTAAGGTGTGCCTTGCTACAAACTGCAGCAAGCTGGCATCCCACATAGAACCAAACTTATTTCTGAGTTTATTTAATTGCACCACATTTTCAGAGCGTTATAGTACAATGGAGATTATAAACTTTGCTGAATGCTTCCATGCAAGGAAAGCAGAGTGAACCCTTGAAGTATGTAGGAAAGTCAAATCATAGTAAGGGGAGAGCCAGGATCTCTTCCTGTCTTTCTTTGGGTACCCCTATGACGCAGGATGCGGGTGATGCTGTGGTCTAAACCACTGAGCCTCTTGGGCTTGCCAGTTGGGAGGTTGGTGGTTCGAATCCATGTGATGGTGTGAGCTCCTGTTGCTGTGTCCCAGTTTCTGCCAACGTAGCAGTTCAAAAGCATACCAGTGCAAGTAGATAAATAGGTACTGCTGCAGCGGGTAGGTAAACAGCATTGCCATGCACTCTTAACTTCTATCACAGGGTCCCATTGTGCCAGAAGCAGTTTAGTCATGCTGGCCACATGACCTGGAAAGCTGTCTGTGCACAAATGCCAGCTCCCTTGGCCTGAAGCAAGACTAGCTCCGTACCCCATAGTCATCTTTGACTGGACTTAACCATCCAGGGGTCCTTTACCTTCTACCATTTACCCCTAATGAGCAGAAAGACACTGATGGCTAGTCCCTTTCCTCCTCTGCCAATTACTCCATCTCCATTTTAGGAATGTACTTCTAGGGCCAAACCAGGTGTGACATAGCAGATACTTGAAGGAACTCCCAACTTTGAAAAAACCTTTATGCAGCTGGTGGGGCAGTCTAAATTTTAATGGACTAGAAGGGATGGGCTGACTTCAGAATTATCCATCCTAGCTTCTTTCCTATGTATGGGAGTTGGGAAAATTGGATATTTGGGGTGTTTCCCACGAGGACAGAAAAGATCAGGAGATGCTTCATCGATTTTCAGCATCACATATAGATTGACACTTCAGTTACAAGAGAATACAGTTAAAGCTCTTCGCATCTGTTTTCTTGCAGAGTGAAGGACTGGTCTTGCCATCAGTGCTTTTTTCCTGGGGATACACAAAGGTATACAGTACTGGCACCTTTTTTCTTAAAAAAGAAAAAGAAAAAGCACTGGTTGCCACACATTTGCATGTACAGTGGGTGCATTATCCCAACCTCTGGCAGACCTGTTGTCTACAACTACACAGTATGTGCCATTCCACAGATAAAAGGAATTCTAGAGGCATCTTTATTTCTTCCTTCCTGTTTACTAGTTTGCAAATAATCATTCCAAGTTACTTATATTGCTGATCTTTCATAGTTTAGAATACAAAGGAAACAGACAGAGCCGCTGCTGGGCTGGTTTTATTCAAAGGCTTCTGAGCTGAAAAGATGAAGGCTGCTTCTCCCTAGCATTCTGTTGTGATCTATGTAGTAAGCAGAGTGTTGTCTCTTGATCCTGATCTTCATGTTTTCCTAGATATGGTGGAAATGATGCTAATGCAAAATGCACAGATGCATCAGATTATTATGCAGAACATGATGTTGAAATCTCTGCCACCACCTGCTTATTCAGCAGCTGGTGGGCATGGAGTTCCTGTGCTTCACCCGGGACAACAGGTAAACTTGTTTTTAAAGGACACTAAACGTTAACTGATTGCCAAGGCGGGAGTCAGGAGAAGATCAGCAATAACTCACATGGTCTCCTTGAAGTTAAATTCAGAGAAACAAAACAGCTCAGGGCCAATGAGCACAGCAACTAGTGGTGGCGAGGATAACAAATAAGAAAGTGTACATTTGAAAAGTGAGCTTATGAGCTCCACAGAAGCTCTTCCTCCCCTCCATGCCATGCAGCATGTAACTGTTACTTAAATAATGTTAACAATCTGGAAAGTGTGCAGAGGAGGGTGACCAAGAGGACAAGGGTGTGGGAAATAAGCCTTATGAGGAACAGTTGAGGGAGTTGAGTTTGTTCAGCCTGGAAAAGAGGAGACTGAGTCAAATTATTTGAAGCCAAGCCGATAGCACAACTTCTCTATGGTGCCCAGTTGGGTCCCTTTTCCAATTTTGCACCACTAGAACTTGTACAATCCAAATTTCTAAGGTCAGTCCTTCATGTTCCAAAATGTGTCTCTAATGCTACTCTAAGACTAGAGACAGGCTTCACAGAAGTGGAGGCTAGAGTGTGGGTGACCATATTCAATTACTGGCTTACACTATATTTCCCCGTGGCCTTGCCCCACTAACTGTGAACGATGACTTTCAATCCACGTGGAAACATGCAGTGGCAACTAAAGTCTCATCCCTGGGCTTCTCTCCAGGTCTTCCACTTAACAGGGGATATGATCAGGCTAAAGCACTCATTAAACAACACGTAGTAGACACAGAGCACCACTTGGATCTAGCCAGGACTCCAACTTTTATTGCCAAGTGTCAGGGAATTGCCATCGGAGCTTAGGGTAGAGGTAAGGCTCCCTGACGATGCAGGAGAAGGAACCAGCAGGGAGAGAGAGCAAGCTTCCTTGGAGGAAGGGAATAGGAGGGACACCAGGAAGCAAGAGGAGACTGCGGAGGGAGGGCTCTGAGACTCTTCCACAGAGAGCAGCAGGGAGAGCCCAGGACCTCCGTTGGGCACGCCCACTCTGCGCAGGAGACTTCCGCGCAGAGAGGCTAGGCGGAGACTTGGAGTGAAGGAATTTTTATGTTGGAAGAAGTTCAGAAAACGCCCACTGACGGATTCTGCCAGTGACTGAGACAGTCATGGAGAAAGGGCTGTCCAGCCAGGGAAAGGTTTATCCAGGCAACTCTGTCTAGAGCTGCAGCACCCTTCACGCACAAGCAACCCCAATTCCCTTTACACCAAGGAATCCACCAGGTACTTTGCCCCCCCCCCTATAGCATATCTAACTAAACTCAAAGTTCCTAAACACCGAAGGGCTTTTAGCCTGTCTCTGTGTCATGCCCTCCCCTCTGCCGTTATTGAAGGTCAATACAGGAAGATTGACTACCCGGAGAGACAGTGCCCCTGTGACTCGGGACAAATAGAAATGGTAGAGCACGTCCTTCTCCGGTGCCTGTACTACAGAGACACTCGTATTAGCCTGATTTCCCCACTACTTCATAAGCACCCGGGGCAATTCTATACCTCCCTGCTGCTCTCAGATATCAATCCTGCTACAAGACACACTGTTGCTAGATTCTGCACAGCAGTGCTCAAAATTCGCCGGAGGAGGACCTGTGCCACAAACCAGATTTAATGAACATATCAGAGTGCTTTGTAAATTAATAGTTAAAGTCTTTTTATATCTCAACCTTTTGTGCTCTTCCACACCCGTCCAATGCCTTCTTCTAGCTTCTTTTAAATTCTTATAGACTTTTATATTCACCTTCTGTTTTAATACCTTTTAGCTTTCCAAAACGCTTTTCAGATTTTAAATGACTGTGGGTGGCGCTGTGGGTAAAACCTCAGCGCCTAGGACTTGCTGATCGCATGGTCGGCGGTTCGAATCCCCACGGCGGGGTGCGCTCCCGTCGTTCGGTCCCAGCGCCTGCCAACCTAGCAGTTCGAAAGCACCCTCGGGTGCAAGTAGATAAATAGGGACCGCTTACCAGCGGGAAGGTAAACGGCGTTTCCGTGTGCTGCGCTGGCTCGCCAGATGCAGCTTCGTCACGCTGGCCACGTGACCCAGAAGTGTCTGCGGACAGCGCTGGCTCCCGGCCTATAGAGTGAGATGAGCACACAACCCTAGAGTCTGTCAAGACTGGCCCGTACGGGCAGGGGTACCTTTACCTTATCCTACCCTTTTATGCTGGTTTATGACCGTAATAAAGATTTGTACTGAGGAGACTTAGAGATGATAGGATAACCATCTTCAAATATTTAAAGGGCTGTCACATGGAAGATGGAGCAAATTTGTTTTCTTTTGCTCTGGAGGCTAGGACTCAAAGTTCCAAGAAATGAGATTCTGACTAAATATCAGAAATAACTTTCTGATAGCAAGAGCTGTTTGACAGTGGAACAGTCTCTCTTGGAAGGTAGTGGATTTTCCTTCCTTGGAGGTTTTGAAGCAGAAGTTGAATGGCCATCTGTCATGTATGATCTAGCTGAGATTCCTTCATTTCAGGGGGTTGGACTAGATGGTCCTTGGGTTTCCTTCCAACTCTATGATTGTATGAAATTTGGAAGACATCATGATTTTATTACCATATCCAGACTAAACCCAGATTGAAATGGATCTAGATAATCCATCTCATTCAGAAACTCCTGGAGCTGAGGTGCTAACGTTTAGCAGGGAGGGGACCACTGGCTGTGCCAAGAAGGTGCTTTGTGCCTCTTTGAGAGAGGCATGGACATATAGCACAAGCTCTGACCTGGCAGCACTGGCTGTCAATTGTTTATATCAGGAGTTGGCAACCTGGTCCCTCCCGCCCACTGGTGGGCGTTTCTGGATTCTAGGTGGGCAGTAGGGGATTCTACGGCACAAGCTGAATCCTCCTTCCATCAAGCGCTGGTGGGCAGTAAAGAAATTTTACCATCAAGAAAGATGCATTGGTGGGCAGTAGGTATAAAAAGGTTGAGTACCCCTGGTTTATATACTGAATTCAAAGGGATGGTTTTGACCTTTAAAGCCTTATGCAGCTCATGACTTGACACATAAAGGACCACCTTTACCCATATGAACCTGCCCAGATCCTGAGATCATTCTCTGAGACCCTTCTCTGCATGCCACCTCCAAGAAGAGATCCAGAAGTTTGTGATGAAAGGAGAGGCCTTTTATGTAGTAGCCTCCCCATCTATGGAATGCTATTCCCAAGGAGACCCACCTGGCATCAACAGTGTCATCATTTTGGTACTAGGCAAAGACTTTTGTTTTCCTGGGCATTTGGCCAGAGATTAGTAGAGCAGCCACGCTAATCTCTAAAGCAGGAGGGGAAAACATTTTTGGCTCTGCAGGCCAAATTCTCCTCAGATCCCAGCATTGCAGGCCAAGTAACACCCTTGCACAGTGCTTTAAATCACCTGGGCTTCAGGCTGCTCATCTGTTTGGTAGCACTGAGTTTGCTTTCCGTAGGCACTTGCTGTGTGAGTGAATTCTCCATGGGGAAACTCCAGGAGACTTTGGCTTTACTACCCATCAGCTGATAGGCAATAGAGCCGAATCCTGCTTTCCCTTCCAATGCGGAGTTGGGAGTGCACTTTAAGTCTCCCAGTTGTGCGCTGGCAGCTTCATCCCTCCTTCCCCCACATCTAAGGTGTGGGGCAGGTGGGCGTGGTTTGGGGGAAACTGCCTCACAGGTCAAAGTTGAACCCCTGGCAGGCTAGGTTTGGCACACATGCTGGAGGTTCCCCATCCCTCCTCTAAGGTGTTCGACTTGCTCTGCTCCCTTGCCAATCCGAGCATGGAAGAAAAGACAAGCAAGATGTGTTTTATTGAAACAGGTAGAAATTAGCTACCAACCGTTTGGAAAACATTTCTTACTATGCAGAAGTATTGATTTTACTAAGATCTTTGATCCAAAAAAATAAAACAAATGAAAGACATGCATACCTTGCAACAAGAAAGATTATAATTTTACCTGACATTTCTTGCAGAGGAAACAGGCCAGTGGTTTATTGAAATTGTTTGTGGGGCTAAAACATAGAGGGATCTTAAGTCAAAAAGCTACAAAATGGATCAGCTTCAGAATCTGAACCTTATTCTTGCCTGTCCCAACAGCTGGGTGAATGTAACACACCTTCCTCTTCTTAACTACCTGCAGCTGACTGCTCCGCTTCTAGTAAGAACAGAGAAGTCACGACCCCCAACAGTGCATCATCACCACTACACACCTCCAGGGATGCCAGCCATCCCATCTCAGCTTGGCTTTTCCATGGGCCCTTCTGTGATACAACCTGGCCTTGGCACACCACTGGGAGGATTCCCATCTGATTTACGTCACCTGCCCATCCCAACATCTGCAGCGTATGTGTAAGTCAATATATGTAAGTCAACAGGCTGCTACTCTAGGAACATGGTTTCATCAGAAAGGCACTGGTTTCTTACAGTATTCCCAATTCAGTTTTATTTCAATATTGTTACTGGCTGTAAAAAAGGCACAAAGATAGAGCGGTACCTCAGTTTTCGAATGTAATCCATTCCCAGAAGACTGTTCAAGATCTGAAACATTTGAAAACTGAAAACTCAATAGCTGACAGCTAGCTCTCAGGATCTTGCACTCAGCGGAAGCTGTGTGGTATGTTCGACTTCCGAGGTGTGTTCGAAAACCGAAGCACTTACTTCCGGGTTTACAGAGTTCAAAAACCGAAATGTTTATCAACAGAGACTTTCGAACACTGAAGTACCACTGTACAATACCTAACATTATTTTGAGAACTAAGAAAGTAATCAATTCAGGCTACTTTGGCTCAATTGTCAAGGCAGGCACCAGGTCTCATATGAGCTCCCAGCCCTCTGCAAACTCATATATAGGATGCTGCAGTTTTTAAGTGTCATATAAATGCCTTCTAAATGATAAAGCAAGGATGCATGTATAAATTAATTCCTTGCAATGAATGCATATTTCTAATGGCTTGTTCTGTCTTCCAAGTGTACCTACCAATGGACTGCTTGGATTACCCCCGGGTTTGTAGACTTCTACAGTGCCTGACTAGCAAAGGTAACCAGAACACAGTCTTCCTGTGTTCATATTTGGTTCTTCTCTCCATGTGAAATTGGCCTCTTAGTCCAGGAGCCCACGTAATAATAAGTGTTAAGATGATGATCAAAGTTTCTGAAGCAGCCAGCCTTATGAGCAATGACTGGGGCATCTAGTGGGTGGCAAGCAGCCCATCCCTTTCTTGGGAAGATAATTAAATCAGAAGGTAAATGGGTGAAAGAAGCTGTATGTGTTCAGGGATAGTGTACATAATTCAGAACTGTCCAATCTGACTGACATTGTTTGGGATCATCTTTCTGTCCCCACCAGAAGGGGGTACTTGGCTGTTTCACTGACAGTAAATGGCTGAAACTGGCAGTTCTGGATAGAGGTCTCCTTCCTGCATCTTAAACTATCTACTCCAGAGATGCTTTAGCTGCCCACATCCTCACCTTAATCCCCACCAGCAATGGGGTCCAGTTCTGGATACCACTTCAGATGACAATTCAACTGACACATCACTCAATATGCTTTCACTTCACTTCTCACTTCACTATTAACTATTCCTGGTCCAGTCTTTTAGCTTTTCAGAAATAAGGCCATTGTTTACATTTTTAATAAAGATTTCAGAGCTGGCTGAAAACTCAACCGGCCTGTAATTTCCCACAGAGGTAAGCATCTTGCCTCAGGATTATTTATGGGTGAATAACAGTGAATCAATGAAAGAGAAGTTAAAAATAATAAAACATTTCAGTAGCACTGTTGTAAAAATACGAAGGGTGGTTTGAGACCCCTTGTGGGTCTATTGCGGTTGGAAAGAGTGGGTTGATCGTAACCAAGCAAAGTGAAGCAAGGCAGCTTTAAGCTCTGATCTTCTATTCTTAGTTGCAACTGGATCCTTACAGATGAGCAGCAAAGAACTCTGTCGAAAGATGAGCAGGGAGCCTTCTAGCTTAGGTTTTTGGGCAGTATAAGGTGTCATAGATTCGTCATATTACACGTGTAATGAGGTGCTGCAAAAGGCACACAGGTGCAAGGTAAAGATGCAGCGTGCAAATACATTTACATTTGACAGGCATGACAATCAGGAAGAGGGTTTTCGCAGGAGTTGATAGCAGGATACTAGAAATAACAATAGAATTGAAGACTGGTGTGAGAGACAGACAGCAGAGCCAGACCAGTCCGGTGGTGCTTTTCCTCAGAAACTCCACCAGAAGGCGGGAGCCTCTCTCCCATTGGATACCTAGACAGCAAGCCAGAGGGGAGGGGGTGGAACCAGCACTTTTGGAGAGAAAATAATAGGAGCTGTTTCTGAGGGAGATAAGTCTGTTAGGGCTGGATTTGGGGTGGGAGAAAGGGATTAGGAGAGGATTTGTCCGAGGGAGGACTGTTTCAGATCTGACTGGAACATCTGCTCTGTGGAGACTGTCCATAGCCAAAGGAAGGAGCCTTGCCGCTTAGATAGGGAGACTGAGTTGAGGGTCTGGGGAAGATAGACAGGAGTTACCTGGAAGGCTGAGTCTGAGGCAGGAGAGGGAGAAGATGTGGTAATATGGACTCCCTGGGTCTCATTCCAGTCAGGAGGGGAGGGTTCTTCTAGAAAGAGAAGACTCCCAAGCCAGTCTCAAGGGGTGAGGGGATCCCCTGGGTCTGTTATACTGATTCAAATACCTCAGGAGTGGGATTGTTAAGAAAGAGGGGAACTGAGGAAAAGTGCCCCTCACTTGTGAACCAAAGAATTAATCTGTGAAGGAAGTTGTGCTGTGCAAAAAGTATTTAACTATAACACTAGTCACAACTAATTAGAAGAAACTTAGTTAAGCCTTTCACCACCTATTCTAGAAGCCAGTGACATCTTTATATTTAGTTTAAGTATTAAGTTAACTTCTACTTGAAAGAATGCATTTCCTGAACCAACTTTATTTCACAAACTCCTTTTTAATAAAACTTTTCTTGTTTGTTTAACCGACTCCTGCATAAGACTCTAATCCCTATGTTTTCCCTCCCAAAAGACACCAACACAAGATGAAATGTGGTAAAAGGTAGAAATTCCTTTAAGGGGCTTACCATGAGGTGTGCATGCAATATTTAATTGGGGCAGTAAGCAGGGTGAGTCTGCTGCTTTATTAATTGGTGGTACGGTAAGTGGTGGATCTGCTACAACTGGCATTCAGATGTGTGATGAGAACTATTTAGCAAGGAGTCTTTTCTTTACAGCATGAAATGAGATTAAGAGTGCGGTGAACCCCTTCTTGGAAGGCAAGCGGACAACAATCTTGTGACCTGAAATAAGGAAGGAATGCAGTAAATGAAGATTACATTGGGCAATGTCTGCTTAAGGGAAGAGTTGTATCCATTTATAGTTTGCTTCAATAAAGTTTTAGCATCTTTGATACATAGCTATTTGTTTCATTCTCATAGTATGTTGTATTTATGGTTACACAATTGGTTACATACATCCAAAGAAAACAATCATTATACAAAGGTTTCATTATACATAGGTTTTAAACTAGTCTATATCTCCTTCATGGATCACTGCCTTATCATGGCGAAGGGGCCTGAATAACTCAGAGAAGCCATGGTTTTCCCAGTAGTGATGTATGGAAGTGAGAGCTGGACCATAAAGAAGGCCGATCGCCGAAGAATTGATGCTTTTGAATTGTGTTGCTGGAGGAGACTCTTGAGAGTCCCATGGACTGCAAGAAGATCAAACGCATCCATTCTTAATGAAATCAGCCCTGAGTGCTCCCTGGAAGGACAGATCCTGAAGCTGAGGCTCCAATACTTTGGCCACCTCATGAGAAGAGAAGACTCCCTGCTAACACGAGTTTGACCAAACTGCGGGAGGCAGTGAAAGACAGGAGTGCCTGGCGTGCTCTGGTCCAAGGCGTCACAAAGAGTCAGACACAACTAAACAACTAGACAACAACAACAGTCTATATAGAAACGTTCAGGTTTGCGATCTTCTTTATTAGATTCAGGGTGGGTGAATCATGTTCAAATCACATTGTTTTATTGGAAATACTTCAAGTAGGAAGAATATATAAGAAGAAAAGGCAAATGCAGTTTCCTTATTGAGTTTTTCTAAAGATCCCCCATAGTGGAGATGAGAAACCCCATTCAGTTTGCTAGTACTGTCAATAGGTTAACAAGGGAATTGCACTAATGAGGGAAACCTGTGGAGTCTATGCTGTGAAGGAAAAGGGGGGTGTCTTTCCATGGACCTGCAAACTTTGCTCTGTGAACCCCAGGGTACATTTATCTATGTGTGCCCCCTACGTGTGTCTTTTGAGGGGCATTTTCCCTTGTTGTCTGGGCAGGTCTGCATCAGCACACAGCAAGTAGTTAAGATCAAATGTTAATGGTGACAGTAGATATATCATATCATAACAAATGTCAGCATATTCAAGATCAAATGTTAATGGTGACAGTAGATATATCATATCATAACAAATGTCAGCATATTCAAATATTCTATAAAACAACAACAGTATATCAGGGAAATCAGCCGAATGCCCAGGCAAGTGAGATCACTTGGCAAAGAGAGCAGACCAGTGGACTAGGGCCAGGTGGATGCTTGGCCTGCATGTAGTGAACCCTGCCAGGATCTCTCCACCCACTGTCTGTAAAAGAGGACACAAATTTGCAGGACACAAAGTATATGCAAATTTTATGCAAACTTGTGCCCTCTCAAATATTTTATGGGGAGGTCCCTGAAGGGACCTCGGCCCCGAGGAGTTGGCTCCTATGGGGGGAGGTGGAGTGCAAGCTCCATACAGGAGAATCATACACCCACCAGCTCTTAGAAGCACTTTTTGCCCTTATTTTTGAATTTGTGGAGCACAGGCAAAATCCAGTTCAGGGAAGGGAGAGAGTGAGAGAGCAGTGACTCAAGGGAACACCACACAGCCACCAGACCTTCTAAGGAGTGCCAAAAAGTCCAAATAAGACATGGATTAGTTCCAAGGATAGCAAGTGAATCATTGACAGAGAACTCCATCAAAACATACACACAGCAGATCAATCAGGAAAAGTGAGTCAACTTCATTTACATCATCCATTGCTGACCTGCCCTTTGGACCCAGGCACAGCAGCACCTTTGAGGACAGAGTGCAGGTGGGACAATGTGACCAGACGGCGGCAGCCCATTCTCCATTGCAGCAGTAACAGCCTGAGGAGCTAAGGTACTCCACAACCCTAGGGAGCTTAAAATCAATTTTCTTAAAACCCACGTGCTTCCTTTCCATGGGTCCCCCCCCCCATCATGCTACTTTTAGTGGCCTGGGATGGGAGTAACTGATCACACAGGAAAGACAGTGGGAAACACGTCTCAAAGGTAGGAGAGTGTTTTCCTTTTGTCCAACTCTGCGGGAGGCTTCCAGATCCTTAATCAGCAGGGATGGATAGAAGAAGTTGGTCTCTAGGATTTTGACAGAGCATGTGATATTCAGTAATGTATTCAATATTGGTTAGATTGACACTGACCAATGTGAAGTTTTTGGGATGGAAGAAACAGCAGGTTGTGTGAACCACTTGACTGCTCCCTGTCAAATGTTCAGAAGTATTGTATTTATGCTGTAGGGCCGGAATGAACTCCCACTTCTCCTCCCCTTAAAACATTTTCTGTTGAGCAGGAGAGATATACATGCACTCTGCCTGGAGAAAAAAGTCATGGATCTTTCAGCTCCGCAGAGGAAAAAAGTGGCCATTATTGGAGGAGGTTTGGTAAGACACTTTTATTTTGTTCTCTAATACTGTGGGTTCACACATAATGCTAAGCCATAGTTTAAGAAATCATTTCTTAGTGCTATGTGTGAACTCTCTGCAACAGCTTAACTATGGTTGTTTACTGCCAGTAAACTAGGATTTGAAGACTTGGTTTTTGCAGGCTCAGAAAACTTTGTTTGTTGTAGCTGTGGCTTAGTATTATGTGCACCCTCATCATGCTTCCTTAAACCATGGCTTGTTCAACTCCAGATAATCACAAAGATACAAAGGTACAATACAAGAGCTGCTGGAAAATAAACCAAATTTTGGAGAAGCAAGCTACATATGTCAACTCATACTTAACTTGTAGTTTGCTGAGCCAGTGTCTTAATTCTGGGCATATAGCAAACATGTAGCTGTAAAACTCAAATAAGCTACAGTTTCTGAGATAGCAAAGAATTGCACCTGGGCTTAAATTCAGGGTTTTTGCTCTCAAAGTTCATGCTTTAACACTTTTTGCTTCCCCTTAACTGGGTCTGTGAACTAGCTGACTAGATTAGTGCTTCTCCCCTTAACTGGGTCTGTGAACTAGCTGACTAGATTAGTGCTTCTTCCCTTAACTGGGTCTGTGAACTAGCTGACTAGATTAGTGCTTCTCTCCTTAACTGGGTCTGTGAACTAGCTGACTAGATTAGTGCTTCTCCCCTTAACTGGGTCTGTGAACTAGCTGACTAGATTAGTGCTTCTCTCCTTAACTGGGTCTGTGAACTAGCTGACTAGATTAGTGCTTCTTCCCTTAACTGGGTCTGTGAACTAGCTGACTAGATTAGTGCTTCTTCCCTTAACTGGGTCTGTGAACTAGCTGACTAGATTAGTGCTTCTCCCCTTAACTGGGTCTGTGAACTAGCTGACTAGATTAGTGCTTCTTCCCTTAACTGGGTCTGTGAACTAGCTGACTAGATTAGTGCTTCTTCCCTTAACTGGGTCTGTGAACTAGCTGACTAGATTAGTGCTTCTCTCCTTAACTGGGTCTGTGAACTAGCTGACTAGATTAGTGCTTCTCCCCTTAACTGGGTCTGTGAACTAGCTGACTAGATTAGTGCTTCTCCCCTTAACTGGGTCTGTGAACTAGCTGACTAGATTAGTGCTTCTTCCCTTAACTGGGTCTGTGAACTAGCTGACTAGATTAGTGCTTCTCCCCTTAACTGGGTCTGTGAACTAGCTGACTAGATTAGTGCTTCTCCCCTTAACTGGGTCTGTGAACTAGCTGACTAGATTAGTGCTTCTCAAACTGCTTGTAGGAACCTTGAGGTTTTGCATCAACACCTGTATCTCCCTACAATTTGCAGCTTCCATGGCGTGTCTGATGCATTTTAGGATGTGCCTTCAGTTTACACAGAAGCTGCCTCACAATTCTCCCCACGCTGCCCCGTTCACAGGTGGAGACTTTGGGGAGAGGTGGACAGTGGCTGAAGAGCACAAGTTCACAGAAGCGCAATGCACAAGAGCTTGATGATCCAGCATTACATCAGTGTAAAGCCTACAGGCACTATATACATCAACATCAGCACCCGCTCACTTTATAGTGTTGCCAAGAGAACCTTTATGCCAGCAAAATATAAGGGCCGCTTCAGAAAAGATCTTTGGATATAGGCACAAATGCTGATTCTCTTCTTCAATGAATAACAGAAAGTCAGCACGGCTCACAATGAGCTATTGGGAAGTGTATAAGGGTTTTCCTTTTTGTTTAGTGAATCCTGTGCAGTGGCTCAATGTCAGGACTACATTCATCTGATGAATATATCTGATGATATAAGAATGTTTGCATTCAACACATAACACACCCTTTCCATGTACCATTGTTTGTGGTACACTATTCGATTCTAAAATTCTTCTAATGCTTTTCTTGCAGGTGGGTTCTTTAAATGCTTGCTTCTTTGCAAAAAGGGGCTTTATAGTGGAAATGTATGAAACCAGACCAGGTATGTACATTTTGATATTTGCAGGGATGCAGTAGAAATTAAATGCATGCACATCCCATTGACTTATGTTGAGGTTGCTTACTTGTGAGCATAAGAGGCCTGCTGGATCTTGTTCTCACAGCAGCTGATGGAGAGCCAACAGACGTGACTCGAGAGCAAAAGCATTCTTCCCAGCTGCAACTCCCAGCAGCTGATATTTAGAGGCCTGCCACAAGAGAACATTGCCATGATGACAAGGAGCCACTGATGGTCCTATCCATTATCTATATTATCTATTAGCCTTTTATTCCATATTTTTGCAGTGGGAACCTCTGTGTATAGACAACAAATATTGTAAGTAGGCATGAGCCTCCAAAAAATAATCCAGAACAATTATAATCCAAAAACACTTCAGTAAATACCCATCTAGCAGGGTTGACATATGTCCTCTTTTTCCAGGACACGGCCTCTTTTTCATGGGTAGAGTCGTCATAGCGATCCATAGTTAAAAGCGGAAGTTAGCAAAAGTCCTCTTTTTTGCTCTTCAAAATATGGCAACCCTGGCTGTTATGTTGTCGTCGTCTGTTTATTACATTTAAAACCCACGCTGCAGAAACAACTTTTTGAAAACTACATTTCTCCTTCCCTTGAGACAAGAAAATCCTTAGATAGTTCTAGATGGGTGTTTTTTGTCATTGTATAAGACTAGGGCCGCACAATACATTTTGGCACCTGAGGCGAACCACAGAATGGCTCCCTCCTCCTCACCAGGTACAAGTCAGGAATGAAGAGCTACATCAGGATCTGCTGCCCCTGTGGATCCTGCTGCCTGAGGTGGTCGCCTTACCTTGCCTCATGGGTGGGCTATTCCTTAAAGGCTAAGACCTGGCAAATCTCATCCAACGGAAATCCGTCCAGAAAGGGTACTGCCACCACCCAGGCCTTTTCTCTAGATTGCCAAAACACAGACAGGAGGTTCTTATTCTTGCCTTTTAGGCAGTGTTAGAAACTGAGATATGAAAGCTAAGGGCACCTTAAACCTAAGTTATGGGGGCAACAACGGAATGTCTAGGCATACTTTTTCAATAACAAGAATACAAAGCTGAAAATGAATGAACTGCAGCTAAGATATTATGTTCATTTTTCACATGGTCTAGTCTTTCCCCTGCCCACACCCCTAATATTCTTAAGAGGGTCTCTTCCCCAGTCTTCAGAGAGTAGCTGGAAGTGGGGAGGCAGAATAAGGTCCTCCTTTCCTTCCACTCTGCAGTTTTACTCTGAAATCTTAGGCACAGGACTGCACCCAGAGCTCAGAAACTACTCGCACTAATGAAATTCCCTGTAGCAAAATGTGCCTAGAACAATGGGAGTTTCAAACTCTGCTTTTAGGGCATGGGTCATTTCAGACCTGTACAAAAATCCTGGGCTTTATCAAATGCCCAACCCCATTGCCACAGAACAGACCAATCACAGGGTCTTAGCTGCTTTGAAGCCAAGGGCTTGGTTTTCTGTTTTGGTCAGGCATTTCCCCCTCCCCCTCGAAAAAGTCCTGTCTCATCTGCATCAAAACCTGGCTGGGGCACATATCCCTTGTTGTCAATCCTTTCGCCGCCTCCTTGTCTGCCAGTGCAGCCTCCCTGGAAATAATTTTTTTTTTCCCTTCCAGTAGCACCTTAAAGACCAACTAAGTTAGTTCTTGGTATGAGCTTTCGTGTGCATGCACACGAAAGCTCATACCAAGAACTAACTTAGTTGGTCTTTAAGGTGCTACTGGAAGGGGAAAAAAAATTGTTTTGACTATGGCAGACCAACACGGCTACCTTTCTGTAACTCCCTGGAAATATGCATGTTCCTGAGGTTGAAGCGTGAAGCCAGCTAGTGCTGGCTTTGAATTCCTTTTTCCAGGCTGTTCACCCTCTGGAAGGTTTGATGTTTGCACAGAGGGAGAGAGCCTTTTGGTGTCGCTGAGGTCCATCAACAGGCACCCGTTTCTGACTCAGGTTTTCCAGCCACAGGTTTAATGTCTTCTCAGTCTTGACTAAAGCCTTGGCACACCCCTGGCGGGTCACCTTGGCAGGTAACGGAGCACTTGATGCCACAGCCCCATGGATCTTCTTTGCACACCTTGATGGCGCGGATGCTGGACTCGTTCTGGCCATATCCCTGTGCCAGTGCAGACAGTCATGCCGCCTCTCAAGCAGTCCAGCACAGCCAGTTTCTCTTGCACTGTGGGAACTCATTCTGCTTTTTAGCTTTCCCACCTTGAGGAAGAAGCTGTCTTGTGTTGGGGGCCATGCACTCAGACTGAACCTCTGCTTGCTTTCAGACCACCTTCCCCTCGCTCTCACATCACCTTCACTTGCTCTTCATGTTCATGCTAGGCCCATTCACACTCCCCAATGCTGACTCTATCACCATGCCCAAACACTCTCCCAGGGGCACTGCAGTGGCTGATGGGATTACCAACTCTTGTTTCCTGCTTGCCTGTCCCTTTCTTGGAGTTTACTTTGGAATTCTTTGATTTTTTTTCCTATTTTTCCCAAGCAGCTCCCCATTTATTTATTTTCCAGCCAGCCACAAAAGGTTGCGGTTGCCCGTCAGGCTTCAGGGAATCAGCTTCCTTCCCCCTTGGCAGTAGATAAGCAGAACAAAAGAAAATGAGTCTTCTTACCAATTAGAAATTTAACTTACCAGTTAAAACTTTAATGATCACAGTGAGAGAACAAAGAATCCATTTCCTAGGAATGGCGGTGCTCCCAGTTAAGAGTTCCACCCCTTCCTCCCTAGTCATCCATGTCACTACTGCGTCTTGTAACCTGAGCTCCTACCCTCTGTGCTTTCTGTCCTGCCGCTTTATCAGCTCTTCCTGACCTTGGGGAGAGTGGATGAATGCTTTCCAGAGACAGTGAATCTATTAACTCTCTCTCTCCCAGTCCTCCTTCTCCTAGCTGTTCCCCATCCAGTATTTCCCAGCTTCTGCCTTCTGAGCTATGCCCCTCTGCAAACCACTTTTCCAAATCTATACTGTCCTCCTGCTCCTGGGAAGATTCAGGAGCAGGGGGAGGGGGAGGGGAGGCTCCCACCATTCCTCCCCAGTGCAGCCCTGCTCAGCACGGTCCCTGACATTGCCTAAGGAAAGTGAGTGTGTACTATAATAGACCTAACAGCAGTGGCTGTAGAAGGTTTTCCTAAATTAATGTGGTCATCCATTGCAACAGTGTCACACACATGACAAAAGTGCCACCTCGTTTCATTTCAGATATCCGTGGTTCCAATGCTGCTCGTGGCAGGAGCATTAATTTGGCCTTGTCTCACAGGGGACGGCAAGCTCTCAAGGCTGTTGGGCTGGAAAACCAGGTGACCGTACAATTAAAGGATGAAACAAAATGTAATGCCTTTGTGTTGGGTTTTCCAGTATTGGACTGCTGGGTAGTTTGAAGGAACCAAGGGTTTTAAAAAGAGCTTAAAACCAGGACACCCTGAAAGTTTTTTTTAGGAAGACTGCTGAATTGTTGAGCTTTTCATAGGAAGACACCAACATTGTTGTTGTTTTTTTAGTTGTTGAGCAATACATATTTTTAAAAAAATTGATCTCCCTCCTTCCAAGGAAAGACTGCAGTCTGGGACAGGTTTTTAATACAGTTGTTTTCAATGCCAGACAGAAAGTTACTTACGGGATTCCTTCCAGTTTCAGTCATACAGGTTAAGTGGACAGAGCCATTTCCCAGTGATAAAATGCATCCTTTGCCTGCCGAAAGACCCAGGTTAACTCCCTGGTATCTCCAGGGACATAGAGAGTATAGTTGAGGAATATATATATATATAGAGAGAGAGAGAGAGAATAGCTGGGGCCCCTGTTATTTACTGCTTTATAGGTAACTACCAGCCCTATTAATTATGCCTGGAAATAGATAAACAAATAGTGCACTGCAACTATTTAAGCAAAGGAGAGATGTGTTTTGCGTACACTTGAGAAACCAATCCCCCCCCCCACTGTGACTAAGCTTTTGTGGGCCAAGGGCTGCGTTGACCCATGCTCAACTCTCCAAGGGCCAAAGTGCAACAGAAGTGGCTGTGGAGAGACCAGCGGGGGACGGGGGACGGGACACATTTTGGAAGTCACAAAAACCTTTTGGCACCTGAACGACATCAGGAGCCTATGGAAACAGTCAATGTATTATGTATTATAATATTGTGCGTGTGTGTGTGTGTGAGAGAGAGAGAGGGGGGGGGAAGAATTTTTGGGTGAGGGGTCTTGCCCCCTTCCAAAACCCCCCAAAAAACCTCTTGGTGGGCCACATATGGCCTGTGAGCCAAGGGGTACCAACCTCTGGAGTTCAGAGTCAACCAATAAATATAAGGAATGGTTTAAAATCAGTGCTTTTAAAAACCATATAAGTAATGATTTAAAAATTAAAGTAATTTTACACAACTTAAAATACAACAAAAGCTGCAAAGATTTAGAACCTTTGGTGACTTCCGGGTTGGCGCCATTGTTTAATGGCGGATTCCCTCCGAGCTCCGGAGGGAATCGGCTCCGTAGCGTCTGGGTCTGGCCGCTGCGGCGAAGCGGAGACCCTTAAAATCACAGGCGCGGATGCCTGTGAACACAGAGACTCGGCGGGCACCATTTGCGCCCCCCCAATCCGCAACGGAGCCTTTTTAAAGGCTTCGGAACGGAGGCAGGGTGAGGCGTGGTGCTGAGAGTACTCCCTCGCCTACGGAGTGAAGCCGCAAGCCATTGACAGAGAGCGCCAACTTCTTCCAAGACCGATTGGACTCTAAAACATAAACCCGTGAGTAATACGGAGATTGGAACCTTAAAAAATTTTTAATTTGGGATTTGGAACGAGCGGGAAGGGGCTAAAAAGGAAGTCCACCCCCCCCTCTTTGTAAACAATTTAAAGCAAAGGACTGGGCAGCTAAGGTCGAGAGAATCTGTTTCTTGTTTTTTAATGAAAGATCCTGACTTCACGGTTTTGACACTATAAGAAGATTTACTGGAGGATAAAAAGAATTTTGGGAGCTGAAATTTCACCCCCCCCCCCGAGACCCGGGAACGTCCTATGAGAAAGCCTGTTGCATTGAAGATTTTGACAGCTGTCAAGTGAGCTGTTAGTCAGCTAGTTGTCAGCTGGAAAAAGAGAACATTGTTTCTGCTGTTTTTGCTGGTTTATTTGGTATAACTTTGTTGAAAATAAGGAGGGCTGATACAAAATAACTGGACTTTTGGTTTTGAGCTGAAAGGAACATTAAGGAACTAAAATCCCCCTAGAGGGGTAATAGGGACACTACATCACAAAAATGGCTGGAGTATGTAAAATCCAAGCAGAATTGGACAGAGCACTCGTTCTCTTGGGAAACTTGCAAGATGAATACAATGCTTTGTCTACAGAGGTATCACTACTACACTGGACAGTAAACAACAGTTTTGAGCCTGATAAGGACTTGAAACAGGAAGCCTATTCAACTGAACAAATAAATGAAACTGAAAGTGTAGATACGATGGAGCAATATGTTGTTTTTGAAGAAAATGAAGGAGGAGCAGGAGATTTGCAGGAGTCAAAGGAGAGTTACAATATGAGGCCTGACATGATGATAAAAAAGGACAATAAAAATTGGATGTGGAAAGCCTGGTCTGAATGGGAGTCTGGAAAGTGGAGAGATCCCCTTTGGAGGAGATCTGAAGACCTGAGGATTACAAATTTGTTGAGGGTGAAAGCTGGAGCTTTGGGGACATCTGGATCTGAAAGAAATTTGAAACAAGAGTTGGAGCACCCCATAGGCTTTGCTTTTAAGTATGGAGGACTGGCTGGAAGCAACATGGATTCTGTTGGGCCGGAGCCCCTCCGAGACTTGGGGCTTAACATCAAGGACTATCAAAGAGACCGGCAGAAAGGAACTGAGAGAGATATAAGGGCCTCGGACGTGAGATCTCCAGGCTAAATAAATAACATAAAGACTGATGGATATTGGTTGGGGACTGGAACCGGGAAAAGGGTGGGTGGAGGTTGGGAATCCAAAGGGTACATAAGGATAATTTGCTTTTTATATTTTGTTAGTGGTAAGGAAATTGGGTAAATCGTGGAAGGGAAATTTTGGTCGACTTTAGGAAAAAGGCTTAAGAATAATTAATGAGGTATAAGTATTGATGTGTGATTTTAATAAGGTTAAATTGGTTTTTTCTTTTTAAATTAATTGAAAATAAGGCTGTTAAAAATAATTTGAGGAAATGGAAAAAAGAAGTAAAGTAAAACAATAGTATGTTAGAACAAATGTTTAAGTTAAGGTAAAGAAATAAGTTAAGGACTTGCTGAACTGACAATTTAAATTGGAATACAAGAAGGGGAGGTGTGAGGAGGTCTGAGAAATAAGGTTAAGAATAATAAGTATCAGAAACTTTATGTGTTTTTTCTATTTTTTTTTGTTGTTGTTTAGTTTTGAATATTATGTATTTTTGTGTTTTTTTTTGTTTTGTTTATTTTTTGTTTTTGTTTGTTGTGTGTTTCTTGAAAATGCCAATAAATATTTAATAAAAAAAAAAAAGGAAAGATTTAGAACCTTTGGGAACTCCAGCCTGCTGCTTGCTACTTTTAAAAATGCCCTATCTCTTAGGATGCAAATGCTTCTCTTTTTTGATTTCAGATTGTGTCTAAAGGCATACCTATGAGAGCAAGGAGAATTCACACGCTCTCAGGCAAACAATATTCAATTCCATATGGGACAAAGAGCCAGGTATTATTTTAAATATCCCTTTATAAAATAGTTTTTAGTCTTTAGTGGTGTCTTTTTGTATATAATACCCAATTCCCACTATTCCCTTGAGAGAGTTTTTATACTGCAAGCACACATGAGGGGGTGCACTGGGCATCTTCCTACATTCCTCTCCCTTCAGAATCCTTCTCATTGAAAACTGAGTCACCTGCAAAACAACTCTGGAAAACAGGCCAGCACACCTTTATCCTCATGATGCCCAAACCCAGGCTTATAGCTTATTTCTCTCGAAACAAACCATGAGCGATATTCAAGGTTTGTTCTTGGATTCCTGATTGTGATTTGTTTTGGGAAAACAAACCAGAAGTCAGGATCTGGATGTCATGACAAGCCACTTGGGCTACTTTCCCGGTGGCACAGCAAGAGCGTGGCTTCTGCTGATAATGGTGGGAGATCATGTTGGGGTTTCTATTGCATGCCAATCACTGTAAAAACAACAGCTACTTGACTGATCAGTCCCAGCACACTTCCATTCAGGAGAGCAGTGGAGACCCAGATTGGGGTAGTGATAAATCACAGGACCCCTGTATCTTAGGTTTGTGATGCATGGAAATTTAGGGAAAGGGGATTCTTGATTTAATTGTGACCATTCATATATGTTACAAGACATTCAAACATATTCTGTGTCTTATGTCCCCCCACCATGCAGTACATTCTCTCTGTAGATAGAGCAAATTTAAACAAAGATCTGCTAACTGGTAAGTATGATTCCTGCCTGCCCCCATTTTCAGTCATTTTTTACCTCTTAAAGACTCAGATGATGGAGACTGTAATTACCGTATTTTTCGCCCTATAGGACGCACTTTCCCCCCTCCAAAAATGAAGGGGAAATGTGTGTGCGTCCTATGGGGCGAATGCTGGCTTTTGCTGAAGCCTGGAGAGCGAGAGGGGTCAGTGCGCACCGACCCCTCTCGCTCTCCAGGCTTCAGGAAGACATCCGCAAGCTTGCGGAGCCCACGGGAACTCCCGCGGGCTCCAAAGGCTTGCGGACAGCAGCCTGCAGCCCGAAACCCAGGAAGCGCAGCGCAGCGCACTTCGGGCAGCTATCCGCAAGCCTGCAGCGCCCGGCTGGAGTCCCCCTCACATTTACTAATTTCAGAAATTCTGGGGATAACCTGGTGCCCAATAATTTTTGGGGATCCTTGCCCCCTGCAAATCCGTAACTGTATGTTGCATAAACTTTACCTTGCAAATAGCTGTTCAGCCATTCATTAGGGGAAACATAATTTCATTATGCAGCTCCCAGTTTGGGTCATATTTGTGTTCAGTACAATATATTTAATACTGTGTCTTTCTACAGCTGCTGAGAAATATCCCAATACTAAATTATACTTTGGACACAAACTGCTTCACTGCAATGTGGAACTGGGAACACTGACCTTTTCAGGGTAATCATTATCTCCATCCTTCCTGAACATGCTGATAATTAATCAGAACCCAAAGGGCGAGTTGACTCTGTCCATCCCTCTTGGTCTGGTGGGCTGGTCTGGGGAGAGGCCCACCAGGTGCAATTGCTCCAGGAGTCATTAGATCTTTCAATAGGACATGGCACCTAAATAAATCAACAATGTAATCCTTTGCATCTTTATTTGAAAGTGCGCCTCACTCAGCGGTGGAGGAAGCCACTTGGGAGCCTGGGGTGGTACACCCAGGGGCAGGGCGAGCTGCCCATAGGGGCAGGGCAAGGGTGGGGCACACCACGGGGCCTCCGGGGGGGAGGCAGTGGCAGAACATTTGGGCAGCGCAGAGCCTGCGCGGGCCCTAGCCATTGTGTCTCTCCCAGGAGAGATGTGTGGCTCGGGCACACTGCAGGCCCCGCAGTGAGTGCCGCATAGCATTTAGTCACCCCCCTCAGTGGTGACACCCGGGGTAGTCCGCACCCCCTGCAGCCCTCTTTCTCCTCTCCTGGCCTCACTGTGTTCAATGGGGCTTAAACCCTAGTAAATGTGTTTCGTTTTGTAGTCTAAGAGCATGATAGTAATTTTCTTTGACGATTTTTTTTTATCACTAATATAATAATAGCTGCCTCTTTCATTGAGCTAATAACATAGTAGCTTATACTGGGCAATGACATATCTTCATAATCAGAGGATGTCAGTTCCTCCTCAATAAATAATTTCTTAAAAATAAAGGGCAAAATTTTGATTTTTGTGCCCAAACATTCAATAGGATTGTTTACATGTTACATTCAACAAGTGTATAATCTGTATGTCCATGTACACAAATGACTTAACTGTACGCTCAGGACAGTTTTACAAATGTAACATTATCAAGTGGACAGTCTGTGTACTTGTCTGCACAACTGTTTAACTTTACAAATCAACTAGTGTATACTCTTTCACACTAACACTTGTATGTATGCAGAGACAGCTTGTACAGTATCTGTATGAACAAGCCTAACAAGAGCGGCTTTTTGTGTTAAAATTTCTGAAATCAGTATGCACAGGTCTGAGAGGATGTTTTGAAAAGATTACAGCTGCTTGAATAAATGGAAGAATGGACTAAACAGCATAAATGGCATAATCTGTTTTACGTATACTTGCATTTTTCATACTATTTCAGGGGTCAACTGCTGTTTTTGGAATATTCAGGGTTATTTCCGACCCACAACTTGGAAAGAAAGTTAACCTTCTCTCTCCCAGTTTTCTCAAATCCATTTTAGCAAAACTCAGTGTGGATTTTGTGTGTGATATGTTTTATAAAGTCCAGACTTAATAAAGAAAGAAAGAAAGAAAGAAAGAAAGAAAGAAAGAAAGAAAGAAAAGCAAACCCTTAAGGTCTTAAAATGTCATGCTACAAAGAGAGGTCCAAGCAAACAGATGTCAGGTTTGGCCACCACTGAAAATACTGTAATATCAAATGAAACATGCACAATAGGTTTGATTATCAGTTAGTGCAAGGAAGTACAAATCCTCTTCTGCTGCTGCTGCTGCTGTTCTCCTTTCTAGATCCGACCAGATGTCAAGAGAAGTCACTTGTGACCTAATTGTAGGCTGTGATGGAGCCTTTTCTACAGTTAGGAAGCAGTTCATGAGACAAGCACGTTTTGACTACAGCCAAGTATATATTCCTCATGGATACATGGAACTGAAAATACCCCCAAGGGATGGAAATGTAAGTACAGTCGTACCTTGGTTCTCAAACGCCTTGGTACTCACATGTTTTGGCCCCTGAACGCCGCAAACCCAAAAGTGAGTGTTCTGGTTTGCAGATGTTTTTTGGAAGCTGAACATCTGGTGCGGGTTCCGCAGCTTCCAATTGAGTGCAGGAAGCTCCTGCAGCCAATCCGAAGCCGCGCCTTGGTTTTCGAACGTTTTCAGAAGTCGAATGGACTTCTGGAACAGATTGTGTTCTAGAACCAAGGTACAACTGTAGTGGTAGCAGAGTCTCACTGTAGACCTTGCTTTCCAAGTTGACAGCTGCATAAACATTGACAAACATATTTCTGCCCCTCTCTTGGTCTCCTTCCAGTTTGCAATGGAACCAAATTATCTCCACATCTGGCCCAGGAATACATTCATGATGATTGCACTGCCAAACCTGGTAGGAGAAACAGTACTAAAACTGTCTTTTTAGTAGTAACACATAATTTGAAATGTTGATGTAATTCCAGGATCGTTTAGATTTAGATTAGGATTTCTGGAAACTAGAAAACCAAACAAAGTACAAACATTAGTGACCTAATGTACCTAGCTGAGACAGAGACAATATTTTCTATCTACTGTCAGAACTAACAAATATCTTACATGCTGTCTTGTGGGATATCTTTGGGAGAAGAAAAGGCTAAGGAGTAAACCCTACACAATTCCAGAGTGGAGTCACTGACTGTCAGACGGTGCCTTGTATGCTTCCTTCTGGCAACTCCTGCAGCCCAGCGGGCGCCTAATGTATTGCTCTGCTTTCTTTTGGGCCCCATCAGTGAGGCCAAGAGGGGGACCTTGTCGTCTGGGCAGCCTAGGACCTTGACACACACTGCCCAGTGTTGCACCCCAGGCAGAACACTTCAGTGCTGCCAGTGGCGTAGCGTGGGGGGTGCAGGGGGGGCCGGCCGCACCGGGCGCAACATCTGGGGGTTAGGGTTAGGGGGCGCAAATCCACGGGTTAGGGGGCGCAAATCCACGGGTTAGGGGGCGCAAATTACTTGCCTTGCCCCGGGTGCTGACAACCCACGCTACGCCACTGAGTGCTGCTAAAACAACAGTTTGTCTTCACTTCCAGAGGCCCACTTCATTGTCTCTTGAGAGGCCAACAGGCTGAACCTAATGAACACAAATCCCACATCCATCTAAAAGTAATTGCAGCCAGTAGGACCTGTAACATAATGTTGCAATGTTTCTCCATCCTTGAAGAGGAATGCTCCTGTTGTGGTTTCAAATCAGAGGTTAATTTCAGGGAAGGCTGAGACATCCCACCACTTTCCAGGGTATGTCTGGAATAGATATAACAAGTATCAATATTTTTAAAAAACAAAATCTCTCTCCTTTTCTTACCTTTGTGCTTTCTTCTTCATGTTGTTCCTCATTGCTGTAACATTCTCCCCTCAGTTACCTGAACTTAAGGGTGCTTGGACCCAGGTTAGTTAGAAAACCAAGATAGCAGTTTTATTTTGGACATCCAGATGAAGACTGAAGACACCCTGCTGTGCTCAAATGGGTTTTTTTGTTTTTGTTTTTTGTGGGGGGAATATTTATCACAGGTAACTTTTGAAGAATTTAGACACAACATTTTTTGGACATATTTTATTTCCCCCCTCAAACACTGCTCTTCTGTCCATTTAAACTTCATTTTATTTTATTGTAATTATGTTGTTATTATGGGATGAAGAGAGTTGTTGTTCAACCACAACTGGGGTCCCAGGCTATTAGAAGGTTGCAATGTGTGTTAAAAACGATATAAGACCTGGAATAAGCTGTGTAATGTACATCTGTATTTTAGACAGAAATGTATACTGTATATACTAAAATGCAGATAGTATGTTTACCACAGCACTTGAAAACTTTGTTTCCAAAAATACTTTTTACATAAATGAATCAGTGGATTTTTTTGTTGTTGATATTTCAGAAAATTACTTTCAACTTTAAAACTAACCAGTGATATCTCTTCTTTCAAGTTCTAACATCCTTTTTAATTCATAGGATAAGTCATTCACATGCACTCTCTTCATGCCTTTTGACGATTTTGAAAAGCTCATAACAGGAGACCAAGTGCTGGATTTCTTCAAAATGTACTTTCCGGACACAATTCCTCTGATAGGAAAGTAAGTTTGCCACTTACAGCCAATGAATGGACACATGAGATCTCAGAGTGAATGGAGTCTTGCAGGTGGCTCGCTCTAATTAATGGGAGAGATAAAAATGGAGAGGAATGGCACAATGGATCTGGAGGTGAACCAGGCAAAACAAAGTGCTTTCATATCTAGTGAATCAGCATTAACAGTTATTAATGAATCTGTCTCCTTTATCTTGCCTTTTGAAACAGGATGCAAAAGGAATATCTTTCATTTTCAGGAATTTGCAAATCATCACAGTATTTATAAATGGACTTTACGATTACTAAAATTATGAACAGAAATTATCATATATTAGCATAATTCAAAGAAATATTTTGTTATTTAGGATGCTGAAAGTCAGGACCTTCATAGTGGATTTCTCTGAAATGCTACCAGTTCTACACCAGCTAGACAGACAGCTGTGTGGTCTCCATGTGTGTGTGAAAGAGTGGTGCTGTGCAGGAGAGTTTTGGAACAAGCCAGGCCTGTGCAAAAGGGACGGGCTCCACTTAAGGCAGGATGGAATCAGACTGCTGGTGCTTCATATCAAAAAGGTGGCAGAGCAGTTTTTAAGCTGATAGTGAGGGAAAAGTCGACAGGAGCTGAGGAGTTTCCAGGGCAGAGCAAATCATCCCCATGCAACAATCTTTTTGTAAACAGCCTTGAAATTGATAAAATATGGCATATAAATGTGTTCAATAAATAAATAAAACTTACTCTGGATGTTTACCAAGAGAGCCTCAAAAGACTAGACCAGCTACAAAACAAGCCTGGAGGAACTTGCCCATCGCTTCCCTGCAACCCCAAGTTATAAAATCCTGGCGACTCTGATTAAATTCCCATTCCCATATCTGGATTAAGCTTTAATCAGTGATTCTTTCATGGCTACAAAAAATCGACAGAAGGAATGGTTTACAGTGGCACAGAAACCCATAGGAAGCCTCAGCCACGCTTTTGCCTGCAGAAAATCTTTCGCGTAGAAAATGTACTAGTGTCCCATCTCCTTCTATATCTTAGGTTTATAACATGGCCATATTTAGCATTTGATACATGCTCTGCTATTTCAATTTCAGGCAGGAACTGATGCGAGATTACTTTTTGTTGCCAGCCCAGGCCATGGTCTCTGTGAAGTGCTCCTCGTTCCACCTTGGCACTTGCTGTGTGCTGATGGGAGATGCGGCCCATGCGGTCGTGCCCTTCTACGGACAAGGCATGAACGCTGTGAGTCAGAGCATCAGCTCCGCCATTCCTTTGTCCCTCTCCATAATTACATTAAAGGTAAAGGTACCCCTGCCCGTACGGGCCAGTCTTGCCAGACTCTGGGGTTGTGCGCCCATCTCACTCTAGAGGCTGGGGGCCAGCGCTGTCCGGAGACACTTCCGTGTCACGTGGCCAGCGTGACAAAGCTGCATCTGGTGAGCCAGCGCAGCACACGGAAACGCCGTTTACCTTCCCGCTAGTAAGCGGTCCCTATTTATCTACTTGCACCCAGGGGTGCTTTCGAACTGCTAGGTTGGCAGGCGCTGGGACCGAACGACGGGAGCGCACCCCGCCGCGGGGATTCGAACCGCCGACCTTTCGATCAGCAAGCCCTAGGGGCTGAGGCTTTTACCAACAGCGCCACCCGCGTCCCGAGATAATTACATTACTTGGGGAATTAAAAATCCTTTTCTTTTTTATTTAAAAAGATATAAAAATTGCCGTGTAGAGTTTATGGGCTTTTAGAACTGAAACGCAGCTTGTGGTATGTGGCACTTCAGGCTACTTCTTCCACAATTTAAAAAAGTAAAGCAAAAACTGAAGACAAAATGTCCCAAGCATACCAAACTAGCAGGTCAGGTTGTTGCATCCCATTCTTCCATGTGAAAAGGGCCAGACTTTAGTGAGCCTTCTATTAGAGGAATCTTTCTGGTGCGGTTCCCAACAAAAAAATAGTAAAAACACAACACAACATCACACGCTAAAAACTTCCCTTCAGATGTCTTTTGAAAATCTCAGAGCTGTTTATGTGTTTGACATGTGCTCCCAGGGTAGCTCCCTGAGGTCTTCCTTTGGCCCTGTGGGTGGCCCAAGCAGTCCGGTTGTCCACAGCAAGAAGAGTCTTGTGGATTACATACTGGATCTGGACTGGATGATTGGTTATGTTAGTGCATTTTGTAATTTTATAAGGTTTGTGACTTCGTTGCTCGGTTTGATTTTTCCCATGTTTTTTTATGAATTGTGATATTTTATATATTGTGACGCTGCTGTTATTTTTGTTGATTATAGTCTAGTCATGATTTGTTGTAATTGCTGAGTGAATTTCTGTTTAATTATTATATATTGATACTTTGAATCTTAATTTTGTTGTGTAATATCCTAAATGCATTATTGGCTATTACTTTATTTCATATAAGCTGTTTATTTTAAAGTTGTATTTTTTGTTATAACATTTGCATTGGATTGGGATTGTTATAAGATGCATGATTTTGGGGGGGGGTGTACATATATACAGCTTTATGTATAGCAATATAGAAAGATGGTATACAAATTAAAAGTGAAATGAACATGAGATGAAATATGCTGTCTGGCAGCTGCTTTCCAGGTTTTCCGGAGATGCTGGGGTTTGACTCTGGGACCTTCTGAATGCAAAGCATCTGATCCAGCCCACAGGTCCTATCCTAATCTGGTTTTTCCCCTTGTACTCCTCCTTCAGGGATTTGAAGACTGTCTGGTCTTTGATGAGTTAATGAACCAGTTCCAAAATGATATATGTGAGTATATGTTTCTGTCACGAAAGACCATATTCCTCATGAGCCTGAATGAAAACTGCTGCTGTAAGAGTCATTCCAGCTTGTTAGCCCTCTTCTCAAACGCTCCCTCTTCACATCCTCCGTTGCTCTGCTGGCCTGCTGAAACCGAGGAAGTTGGTTACAGAAAACCTCCACCAAGCAGGTGCCTCCTCTTGCTAGGATTCAAAGCTGCCCCCAATATTGCTACATGGAACCCCAATCTTCACAGCAGGGCGAGAGTCCAGGGAGTTCCGGGTGCCCTTTGTTACCAGGATCTGTGTTTCCTTTAGGAAATGAGGCACAGCAGAGAATACCCAGCTGGGTAGGAGTGGAGGCGCCATAAGATGGTGTCCCCAAACCCTTTAGCAGTTGGACTCCTCAGAAGGATATCAGAGTTAACAGTTATTAGCTTCTTGGGCAAGTTATCTGCCTTTCCCCCTTACCACCTGCACACCCTTCCTCTTCCAGGACCATCCTGTCCCCTCCTCCCCTGCTGTGCCCCTTGCTTCATCCACTTTCACATCTCCCATTGCTCCCACAGTCCTTACCTACCTCCAAGTTTATCAGGTGCTCCATAGCCATTTTCTAAGAATGCCTCTGAGTCTGAGTCAACATAGCACCCAAAAGCATTCTGGGGAAATAAAGAGGGTAACTCTTTGATTTACTTTGTGGGATGCTGGAGCCAATGGGATGGCTATGTCCTTGTGATGCTAAGCAGCCACAAAGAGTTGTGTGAAGCAGCCGCGACTCCTCAGTTTTTTCCTCTTGCCTGGCACAACAGTCATTCCTCCTGGCTTTCCTTTTTTGTCAGATAAGTCTATATTGTTTCTTCTCTAGATCCCTGACTTTAACAAACCAAAAAACAAAACAAAACCTCTCCTCAAACCCCATTCCTGCTTTCTTCTGATCATCATGATTATCTTTGCCCTGCTTTGAGGTGATGGCTGCCATTCTGCAATTTTCCTGTGAATGTTTCATTCTTTCTTCCCCTCTTTTCCAGCCTCTCTCTCAGGCATGAGGCAGCTTCATTTGTTTCTCAGCTTTACTGATTGCACAGATGAGGAATATTCTCTTTATTCCTGCAGTGTTTTGGCGGCTTTTTGCAAACGCTACTAGTTTGTTCTCCAGGGTTTCTTTCTGTCCTTTTTTCCTATTTAGTTTGTGGATTTAAGGGATTTGTTTTCTCTTCTGGCAGTTTGTTTCTCTTGCTTTCTGTGTTGCTTTGGCACGCAACAGGGGCAAACGGAGTGGAGCCTCTACATTTATAATTTAACCTAAGGTTACCAGATTTTTTTCAATAAATCCAGGGATACTTTTCAACTTCAATGGATTTTGTATGGGGACTGATTTGTAAATCCGGGGACTGTCCCTGGGAAACGGGGACATCTGGTAACCTTAATTTAACCTCTTGACGGGCACTTGTGTGTATCTGAGGCAGTTGGACTTGGCCTATTTTCTCCTGGTCCACGGTGTGGCAAAAGGAGATTCAGCATCCTGTGGCAAACAGAGTTGAGAGCTTATATTTTGCAGTCCAGGGCTGTGGCTGTGTAGGGTGTCTGTCTCTTTGTCTTGTGTTTCTCTGACTATTATGGAGCCAACCCAGGCTGTGGCTGAGCCACCTCTTAAGAAGACGAAACAAAGCTGAAGCAGCTGAAGCCTTCTAAAGGGCCTGTTGTTTAAGTCGTTTAGTCGTGTCCGACTTTGTGACCCCATGGACCAGATCATGCCAGGCACTCCTGTCTTCCACTGCCTCACGCACATGCACCAAATCTGCTCCTCCTGTCCACACCAGGAAGCGTCTTTCTTCCATTCTTCTTCTTCAGTCTAAAGTTTCAGAGACAGAGCAGTCAGCTGTTTCAAATGATTCCACCCATTTGAAAGCCAAGGATGCGCTGCCACCTACTGGTCATCCTCAGGTTGACACATCTGAATCTGAACCTGACTTTTATGTTCTTCTGATGGGACATGAGGTTCAGACCTCCCCTCCCACCAATCGGGTTGCCTCTGCCTCTGTCCCTCAGACTTTTCCAGCCCCGCTTATTGAACAATTTAAAGAAGCTATAATTGCTTCACACTTACAATTGCAGAATGAAGAAATTTGTTAAACCTAAGAAGGCTGCCCCTTTCTCAACCCAGAGGGATCAGGTTCATTTGGATATAAAGGAACCACCACCCCCCCATTCACATCCATAGGTGATGATGAGAATGTGGCTATTCCCTTGGTTTCCTCCCCAACCCTTTTCCAGGAAGGGGAGCTGGATGATAACTGGAGTGAAGGATCTTTGCAAGATGAAGATTCATCTATGAGGCTGTTTCAGGAGGCCAGCGCCCCCATCCTGGAACGTGAGATAATGCATGCCTTAGAATTAACTGCTCAACCTGACAAATCAACCACTGAACCAGAGAGTGATGTGTTAACTAATAGCTGTACCCTAGCCACCTATTGCTTAAGGCAATAGTTAAATCTTAGCTAAAAAATTGTATGTCTTGGATCTGGAATTCATGGCATATATTAAGACTCCTTCTTAAGGAAATGCTCAACTTTGGGACACTACTGATAGGAGAATTAAATTTGCCTTCCGTAAGGCCATGATGCAGTGGTCCTCTCTATGAGAGTGCCTGGGTAGCATCCTCATGTGCTTGAACATGTATTGTGTGGCTTGAGGATTTATTGCAATCTCCTCAAGATCCAGCTCGACAGCACCAGATTCTTACCAAACTCCTTTAAGCTTTTATGGCAGATGTCTCCATGGAGCCCATGCAGTTTGCAGCTAGAGCAATGGCATCCCAGGTAGCTGCTAGACGCTTCCTGTGACTAAAGTCCTGGAACGCTGAGGCTGCCTCTAAAGTAAACCTTTCCACTGAACCTTTTGGTCAGCTTTCAGAGAAGGGGTGTTGAAAGATGTCTTTATAGAATCAAAGATAAGAGAAAAGTATTGTTTCAATGCCTCAACTTCTTCCAGTGCCAAAGCCACAAAACAGCGAACCCAAGGATGGGTCCACACCCGGGGGGGCGGGGTTGGAGTCTGACTTCTTTCCTTCCTGCCTGGCAGATGTCAGTATCTGATTGCTGGGTTTTAGGAATTATTTCACAAGGTTATTTCATAAAATTAATTTCCATTACCCCCTCACGTTCATTCCCTCACCCTTGCCAAGAAACAAAGTACGTTTACAAGCTGTTTAGACTTGTGTTTGCCATCTTCTGTCTGTGGGAGCTGTTGTTTTCAGTGGTCTGTGTTTGCCTGAGCTTGAGTCTGGACTAAGGATTCTGAGCTCCTGTGTTCTGATTTGATACATGATGTCCAATCACAGAACATTTCAGGATTTGGGCCTCTGCCATTGGCCCTTGAACTCTGAGTCATGATTCGTAGCTTGGAAGTTTAGACAGCCAGTCACGTTGGGAGTGGGAGTGGCCCAGGCTTTCAGGAATGTATATAAGCCCCTGTTTCCCAGTTATGTAGTTCAATAGAGGTTCTTGCTGTTATCGCTATGTCTTGCCTCGTGGGAACCCAGCTACACCGTAGGAGCCATAACGCCTGTTCCCTCAGATCAGCGCTTTCGCGGCTTCTAATCCGTATTTTTGGTTGTGCCAAAAGAAACACGAAAAAATGGTGTCCTATTCTCGATTTACGCTTCAACCATTATGTGGCATACAAAGATTCAAAATGGAATCTCTGAACTCAATCTGAGTGTCCTCACAGATTGAGTGTCCTACCGGAGTTTTCATTTTGAGTGTAGATCTCAAAGACACATACCTTCATGTCCTGCCCCATCCAGTGCACCAACAGTAGCTTTGATTCCCCTGGCTGACCAACATTTTCAAGAAGGGAATGTTTTTCTATCTCTGGAGAGAATAGCCAAAATCAAAGCTGCAGCCTCTTTCCTGATTGCCTCCAAGATGATGTCGGCTAAACAGTTGGCAGTTATTCTAGATCTCTGCATGTCTGCCTCCCAAATTACCTCCTGGGCGAAACATCACGCCTGAACCTTACAGTGGTTTATTTTACCTCACCAGTGGGCCATCACCCACAACATTCATTGCCGATGCGCAGTTAGTGAAGATATAGTCTATTGATCATAATTTCCTTGCCTTTCAGATATCTAGCACATTTCTTTCTTTAGATTTTTGAGCCATGGAGAGAGGAACTAGGCAGACCTTTTTATTTCAGTGACTCCTTCAGTGTATGCTGCTTGGCGAATCCAGAAAACTGAGGAGTCGAACCTGCTTCACACAATTATTTGCTCCTGCCTAGGGTCACGTGATGAGGACATAGCCCATTCCATTGTCTATCTATAAATAATAATTATTTGCAGTCTAAATTGAAGCCATCAGTAACTGCACCTGCTTTGCTGACTGACAAACCAAGCTCTGTGACAAACCAAGGCTTACCTTCAGTGTAATGAGTGAAATGACCTTGTTTCTTCCACAGGTATTTGTCTCCCAGAGTTCTCAAAGCTGAGAGTACCTGATGATCATGCAATTTCAGATTTAGCTATGTATAATTATATAGAGGTAAGTTAAATACAGTTAAATAGAGAGTGGGTGGCAGCTGAACGATGAGAGATGTTTCCAGATGTTTCTCTTGGTTGTTTCAGATGCGGGAGCATGTCAATTCAAAGTGGTTCATTTTCCGAAAGCACATTGACAACCTTCTTCACGCCCTCTTCCCCTCCACTATCATCCCTCTGTACACCATGGTAAGACCAGCAATAGCTATATTGCAGGGTTTCCCTTGTTTTCTTCATTCCCGGCTGCGACCCCCTCCACTTTCAGTGATGATCTGTGTGATTTCGTAATCTGATGCAGGTCACATTCTCCAGAATTCGATACCATGAAGCTGTGCAAAGATGGAAATGGCAGAATAAGGTCAGTGGCATCTTAGATGAATTTGTTTGGACTGGGAGCATATTGTATTATGGGTGATATAGCCATGGGTGTAGCCAGGATTTTTGTATTGGGGGGGGGAGGACAGGACTTGCTTAGGAGGGGCAGAACCAACATGATCGGTCAATTAGTTATTTCTATTGTTTTACTTGGTTGGGGGGCAGCTGCCCCCTTGCCCCCCCGGCTACGCCCATGGATATAGCCAACAAAGTCCTACTCAGAGTAGATCCTATAATGGAAAGGGGAGATTAAACACCTTTTACTCCCTTTCTTTGATGACTGCCTGTCTTCCCGCCATAGTTTGCCACCACACTAGTCTGCCACCATAGTCTGCTACCACACCCCATTTGGTTCCCTCTAACTGTGGATGACAGGGCTTTCCTGGGATCCAAGGTACATGTATACCAGAAGAAGCAGAGAGAGCAGTTTACCTCTCTCTCCCCAGAGACCAAAATAACTTGCTTTTGTCTGTCAAACTTATACACACACATAGCATAAACCAAGTGACGAGGCAGATAAGAGTTTGGAATAAAATACAACCAAATGCACTCCTAATGGAGTTAAGAAAGAAAGGAAGAGAACAAACAGAAGAGACAGAATGTTGCTCCAAAAAAAGAAAAAAGGAACCTGTGTTTTATTTGGCTTTATCAAGCTCTGTTTATATGGGTTTTATGCTCAGATATTAGTATCTTTTTAACAAATGGCAGTGTACATTTAAAATAATGGGTTGAATCCAATTTATTCATAAATACCATTGATTTCAATGGGTTTTCTCTGAGTATGATTATGTCTGGAGCCCATTGTGATTTTAGAATGGTTTTTAATATATGATTTATTAAATTAAATATGGAGTGATATGTTATGCATAGCTTAAAGCAACTTGTGCATTGTCTTTTGTATACAAATATTATAAATATATTTTATTGTGATCCTTTAAAGATTCTAAAATTTATTTTGAATGGCATCTTATGTAGTCAGCGGAATAGTCCAAAAGATTTAACTATAGACTAGTAAAAATATTGCAAACTATTTCCTCCTGCAACATTTTCTGACTCAAATTGGATTTCTTCTTAAAAGGTAATTAATAGAGGCCTCTTTCTCACTGTGGCTGTGACAGCAGTAAGTGGCATCTATCTGCTCAGAAATGGTATTAAGCTACAAATTGACGCATGTGCAGAGAACCTGTGGAAATGGACATTCAGCCTCAGAAAATTTGGAAATGTACCACTGGCTACCCAATAGTGTTAAAAGCAAGAGAGAGAGAGAGAGAGAGAGAGATTTATTCAGTGTTTTAATTTCACCTCTGCTTGGAAAGTCAGAATGTCAAAGTATTCCCAAAGGACTAACTGTGCTACATGGTGCTGGATCCAAGTGTTAGAAGGCCATCCACATGGAACTCAACAAGACACTTGCCATAGACTTGAGTGCCCTGCTGTCATCTTCCTAAAGAAATGATATGTGTCCCTCAAGAGCCTGAGGGCCTGTAAGCTGTTCTTCCATACTTCCCCAAATACCAGCATCAACTTTTACACACAAGAGGACATGTATAAATTGTTGTGTATTGAGTCAAAGGATTTTATATCTGTATTATTATTGTCTGTATTTGCATTAGGGTAAAGTAACTGCCTTTTGGTTCCAGAGGGTACAGCTACTATTGGTTCATTTAAGCTGCTGTATTTGGATCCTCTGTCTTATTGGTTTCCTCCAAAAGGCAGGACTGTGATTGCCTGATATTGTTCCCTCCAAAATGTATCCCTTCTAGCTAGTTCCCTATCCCTATAAATGTAGCTCTCCCCTCCTCAGTTCTCAGTCTTGTTTGCTTTAATAAAGAAGTGTTACTACAGAACTGTCTCCAGCATATTATGTCAAGAGAGCTGAAATCACAAACCCCACGTCACAACATAAATTAACTGCATTTTGTGAGTTTTAGAAAAGTTATGAGCTTCACTAAACTTGCAATAGATCTGTATCCAATTTTTAAAAAGTGTCAACCAGTTTTCCAGTTTCTTAAGTGAACTATTGAACTACAATGTCGACGAGAAACAGAATCAGCAATAAACTTGGCATATAAAATTCACGTTTTGTGTGGTGCTTTTTTGTCACATAGAAACTAATAAATATATATATAATTTCAAACTTGAGGCTTGCCTGCAGCAATGGAGAATGTCTACGTATATGGAACATGTCACAATTCAATTTTCTTATTATCACTCTGAAACAGATGCAGGTTCTACCCATTCTCTACTTAAAAGAAATAAAGTTATGACCCATGATACAATCCTTTCCCTCTTAAGTTTAGTCCAATAGATACTGCAGAGAATGTTAACAGTGGACACAATGACACTCCAAGAACACGTCACGTCATTTCAGGAATGGTGTTTTGAGATTTATTACTTGCAAATCATAGGAACACAATAGAGGTTTATACACTTGCAGTTATGTGCTCTCAAGCAATATTCTTCTTGCACCTGACAACTTGGGAGCTTATTCACTTCAATACACAAGGCTTTAGGTTCCGAGTGCCGTATTTCTTCACATGAGTACAGTGCTACCTCGGGTTACATACGCTTCAGGTTACAGACTCCACTAACCCAGAAATAGTACCTCGGGTTAAGAACTTTGCTTCAGGATGAGAACAGAAATTGTGCTCCGGCGGCGTGGCAGCAGGAGGCCCCATTAGCTAAAGTGGTGCTTCAGGTTAAGAACAGTTTCAGGTTAAGAACGGACATCTGGAATGAATTAAGTTCTGAACCCGAGGTACCACTGTATATCACCTGTCTGTTTCTCTGAGATGTTTCAATTTGACTGAGGTCTCTTTTGCGCTGATGTTCTTGTACAGAATTAGGAAGGTGTGGATTCATCATCCTACCTTATTACTGTACACTGAGCAGACTGTCATGAGATTTATCTGCCCAGAAACCCAGAGCTAAAAGAAGATGACAGTTCTCCCCGCCTGCTAATACCATTTGGTAAGACAGAAAAGGGCCGGTGTGTGTGTGTGTGTGTGTGTGTGTGTGAAGGTTTTACATTCTAGAAGCACTGAATGTGAACAACAGGGGACCCCATCAACCTAATATTCAATAGCGTAGAGCATGCTTATTGTTTCGTGTGCTTCCATAATATGTAGCACTACAATGTTTAACTTAACAGGTTAATCTTCTCAATTAGGTAGAAGATTTCATCATTATTATCATTATTTTATATGTGCATTATAGAAGCACATATAAAAACTGTAGCTGGAAAGTTATGTCTTAAGAGGCATGAGCCCTTTTCTGTCACACAGGAGGGAAAGCTTCTTTCAGATGACGCGTTTCTACAACGCACGCAAGCATGGCTTACTACCACTGTGGAACTAACAAATACTTTCTCTATGTAGATGCTTGAATGGTCAGCCCACCTTTTCCCCTTCTATTTGGGTTTCAAGGGTTGACCTTTAACAGCTGATAACTAGAGAAATTGCTCAGAGTGCCTTGGGCAGGATAAGTGGAAAGGCAAGTTGAGATCATTCCATGGTGTGTGTGATTAAGCAATCTTAACAGGGAGACCTTTTAATGAAAAGAAAATCATCAGCATCAAAGCATGTTTGAAAAAAAGCCACACAAAGGGTTACCGAAAACACATGAGGTGACATGGATAGTGGTTGACAGGAATAAAGCACAGTGGAGAATAAAGTCAATATCGTCTGCTTCCCTCCTGAAGAATTTCTTTGTGCTTTCCCATGTTGCTGTAGTTGAACTTCACTGGCCATTGAATCTGGGGTTCACAACAGTGGTCGTGGCACTCTTGAAAAGAGGATTATCAGCCTGCCAATAAAAACATCACAAGTGTCTGTAGCTGGTGCTGCTGTTTTACTCGTTCAATAGTATTACTATTACTATCCCAGGCTACCACATCAAGTAAGTAGATCAAGTGGACAAACGTCACTACAGCTTGGTCTCCTTTAATGATATGACTGTCTATATACAGGGCTACTAAAAATAGTAGCCATTGAGGAGGAAATGGGGAGTTTACTCAAGAAGGAGAACTTCCATTGTAGATCAAACACTGACCCTCTTCTGCTGGTCTAGGAAGACAGGGAGGAGGTTGTGTGGCTGAACTTGCTGGTCCTTGGTCCTCTCCCATCACTTCCTCCATTCTACACCCAGCTAACATATCTAAATTTAATCCATGTGGCTAAGGAAGATCATTGTATAGCACAGTAGCAAACCACAACTCCCTGTGTGGCTGAAATGCAGAGGAGCAACCTGACCATGCCACTCTAACATAAATGGTCCTGGGCAATGGTACCTGCTCACCTCTAAACCTTGGTTTATTACCTCTCTTAAGGCTCCCAAACTATTTGAATTCCTTAACTTCTTCGGCTCATAGATATGCCTTTGTAAAGGCAAGATTCAACACCTTCCCATCGAACGTGCTGAGAAATAGATTCTCCAATGGACAGATATCGCTCTTATGTGATTGTAATTGTGGGGCACCGGAATCGTTGCACCACATAATTTTTGATTGTGCTTTTCACTCATCGGCCAGGAGCAAGTTTCTTGCTCAATATCTAAAGGGAATTGCCGATGATACGAATGAAGCCAAACTGAGATATCTATTAAATGATGATGACCCCCTAAGATCACTCATGGTTGCCAGATTCTTGATCAGCGCTCTATTCCTAAGGAAGAGAAACGGACTCCTGTGCGGCTCGGATAATCTCTTTAAACTATGATCTATGTTTTAGGATGTAATTAGGTGATTTCACCACTGATGTCTTCTACTAATTTATGAATAGAGGGTGATGTTTATGTTACAAATTTATTGTAATGTATGATGTTGGTCTTTTGTTTTTGTTTTGCTTTGGTTCTTGTCTGTTTTTTGTAAGTCTAGGCGGTTTTAAATTTGGAGGTTTAAGTACATTATGTTGGTATGGGAAACTGTCGTGTGATGGGCCAATGGCCGTAATAAAGAATCAATCAACCACTCTAACATATAAATAGGACCACATCAGTGGTTAGTACATCTCTGAATCTTTCTGAAGGCACATCTCCCTCCACAGAATAATTGTGTAATAATAATGCTAGCAATTGTTATGATTGTGCCCTAACCCTTTCCCCCAAATAAGCGCAGGACAGCAAACGAACAACAAAACATCTTAAAAACAATTCCAGTGCAGATGCATTATGGGAAAGATCTCAGCTTAAAAGCCTTGTTGAAAGGAGAAAATCTTCAGTAGCCACCCAAAATACAACCGTCTGTCGACTAAAGGCCTAATTCCTACACAGTGCAGAATGGACCTCCTGATAAGATGGTATCTACAAGAGGTTCTCGCCTACAGAACACATACTATTTATTTCAGGCAGTTAGGTCACAGTGTAAACGTAGCCTGTGTGTGCTAATGTGAGCAGCTTAGCTTCTCATGCCTGAGCAGCTGCATCCAGGCCTGCCTGAGGTACTGGAACTGAAACAAAAGTGTCTTACATCATTCCACTTAGCCTTGGACTTCTCTTTCTCAAATCGGTGATATTCCTTGCGATCAATCAGCTCCGTTACCAGCTTCCAAATCAGGAGGAGGAGGAGGCCGATAAGAGCCACGCCAGCAACGGTGCCCCCCACAATGGCTGCGACATTAGGGGGTTGTGGGCAATCTATGAAAAGAAAAAAACAACGGAGAAGGTGCCTCATCTGAAGGAGGGAAAGGGTGCATGTGCTGTAGGCCAGGAATGAGCATACCACAGATCCAGGAAAGGCTGGAAGTCGATTCAATGAATGGGGCAGCTCCACATCAAGTATCTCTGCCTCTCCGCCACGCAAAAGACTACTGAAACTGCTCCAGTTAAATTGCAAGGAACTCTCTTAAGGCCACATATACTTCCCACCAGAGGAACCCTGCTCACCTGGCTATGTGGCCTCCACTCTGCTTCCTTTGCCTCTTACCTGGAGCTGGGTCCCCACCTGCACTCTGATAGCTTGGAAAGCAAGCCACTCCCAGGGGCCCCTCCATCTGCCCCACCTCACAATTTGGAGGGCCATCTCCCTCTGAAGCCTTGGGGGATGCAGACTTCTGACATCCACAGTCTCTCTTCCTGTTCCAGTACCCCACCCCTCACAATGGGACTATATGGGGGAAACTGGTGATTCTCTCATGTATCAATTCAAAGTTTTGGTGTTGACCTTTAAAGCCCTAAATGGCTTTGGCCCTGAATACCTGACGGAGCATCTCTTGGCTTCGAGGGCCTTCCGGCAGTTCCTTCATTGCGAGAAGTGAGGTTACAGGGAACCAGACAGAGTGGTGCCTGCCCTGTGGAATGCCCTTCCTTCAGATGTCAAGGAAACAAACAATTATATGACCTTTGATTGACATCTGAAGGCAGCCCTGTTTTGGGAAGCTTTTAATGTGTGATGGTTTTGTGTATTCTGCTGGAAGCCACCCAGAGAGGCTGGGGCAACCCAGTCGGATGGGTGGGGTACAAAACATTTATTGTCTATTGTTATTAAGCCACTGAGCCCGGGTGCTAGGTGCTGGGACCAGAGCATGGAACTGGTGTTGCAGCTGGCGGCACCTTCCCTCACATACCTTTTAAAGGTTCCACTTTAACGGAGTATCTCTCCTCTCCATCCAACTGAAACATAGAGAAGGAGATCCAGCAATTCTGAGAATCTTTCTCCTTGCATTCTTTACTTCTGGACATCACATTATCTCTCAGAATAATGTGTGAACAAGCTTGAGAGCAATTCTTCTGAAATGGACCACTCTGAAAGTAACGGCACTCCACACACGACCTGGAAAATCAACAAGAATCATGTCTCCAAGAAGAGTTGCTTAGCAAGACAGAGATGCAATGGATCTATACTACATAACAGAAATCTAATTCTCAGTGCAGTTACAGCCAGAGATATAAAGGAAGCCAGTATTGTCAGCCTCACATTGCAGATGCAAATAATAATAATAATAATAATAAACCAAAACCAAATATTAAAATAGAGTAATACATGAAACATTAAAAACATTGAAACCTTCCCTAAACAAATGCAGAGGAGATGCAAAGGAGGCGGGGACTCTGAGAAAAAAGAGGCCTGTCTAAGCCCAGGTTGTGAGTTAGCTGAGCACCTCTGAAATTCCCACAGCGATTTCATGTACATGTTAAAAAGAGAACTCTGCTGGACTCCACAGAATAAATTTGACCTATCTAATTTGGCTATCTAATTCAATAGATAGGAAGTGAACAACTACCAAGAAAACCCAGCATAGTTAATTTTTCTCCAGATTGTTTGTGGGTTATCCAAAACCATGACTCCTGAAGCTCTAATACAACATCAGCTGCAGACCAAGAAAGGTACCGTCAAGTTCTAAAGGATTCCCGTGTGGTTAAGAAGCAGAGCCAGGGAAATTTGTTAGAGGCAAGAGGCTTCTAACGGGAGATATAAATCTAACCCAAGTGAGAACACCAAGGAACAGCAACTTGCTCTTTAGACATTCATCCCATGCCAACTTGCCAGCACCACCTTGTGCAAATTCCAGGCAAGACCAGCACCATGTGCCCAGGCACAGGTTGTCCTCTAAGTGATAGAAGTTTTTCATCCCTTTATCTAGCCTTGTTAAGGTAGGTTTATGTCTATGTTTTATCATACTGTATTAATGTTTCATTTCTGCCTAAATTGCCTTCACCTTATTGGTGTGTTTGATGGGCTAACGTTGGAGAGAGGAAGACAGAATAACTGAGCTATAAAAGCCCAGACTTTAAAGGAGACTTCTGTACAAGAAAAGCAAAAAACGAGGCAGTGCAGAATCAGTTTCCCCCGCCCAGCCCTGTTACCTGCAGAAGTACTGCCTATTCCAAAGGCAAGACTTTTAAATACTGACATGCAAAGCGCAGTAATTTTCACTGTGGTCCCTCTCATATCACTTACACGTGTCTGGGACAGGGTGATGGACAGCCTTCGCAATCTTCACAGTGTGGAAGCTGATAGCCTGGTTTACATTGGCATGTGTTGCACAGACATTCCCCACGGCCACTGCAGACGGTCTCATTGATGTTCAAGCAACCGTCTGTTGAAGTTTCACATTGGCAGGCGCTGCCGCCAAAGCCAGGATTGCATTTACATTTCCCACAATCACACCGTCCTCGTACTAGAAAGAGAAAGTGGAGAGTTCAGGACAGAACGCATTCCCCATATTTGCAATTCTGTTGGAAAACCCAAGTTTGCCAGTAAGTACAATTTAATTGCATTCTATTCTGCAAAGTCACATTCCATAGTAAAAGGCCATCTTGGTATCACCTGCAAAACACTGAAATTACCTTTCATGAAAGAATAGCCTGCCATTGTAAAATGATGCAAAATTAAGCTGTTTCTTAGAAGAAAAACTAATATTTAATATTCACACCTGGATGATGGTAAGTCATTATATGAAACAAAGGCAGATTGATAGCAGCTTGGCTACCTTCCAAATTACAGTGGTACCTCGGGTTAAGTACTTAATTCATTCCGGAGGTCTGTTCTTAACCTGAAACTGTTCTTAACCTGAAGCACCATTTTAGCTAATGGGGCCTCCTGCTGCTGCCGCGCTGCCAGAGCACAATTTCTGTTCTTATCCTGAAGCAAAGTTCTTAACCCGAGGTACTATTTCTGGGTTAGCGGAGTCTGTAACCTGAAGTGTATGTAACATGAAGTGTATGTAACCCGAGGTACCACTGTATTGTGCTATTGAAACAACTCTTCCTAAGAATAACAGAATCACAAAATTGTTGACTTGGAGGAGCCCAAAGGATCATCTAATCCAACCTCCTGCAATGCGGGTATCTCACCTCAACCTCTGCTTAAAAAGCTCTAAGGAAGGAGAGTTCACCACCTTCCAAGAGAGTCTCTTCCACTGTCCCACAACTCAGAAAGCTCTTCCTAATGTTTTGTCAGAATCTCCTTTCTTGTTTGAATCTATTGGTTCAGATCCTACCCTCCGGAGCAGCAGAAAACAAACTTGCTCCATCTTCCGTGTGACAGCCCTTAAGATGTTTGAAAGTTACTATCGTATCTCCTCTCATTCTCCTCTTTTCCAGGCTAAACAGACCCAGCTCAACAACTTTGCCCAAAAAACTTTTGTGTCCGGATTTCCACCTTTTGCAATATGGCAACAGTATCTTCTGCACACGTTTCAGGTTGCCAACACCCTCCTTAAATTGTAGTGCCCAGAACTGGACACAGGACTCCAGGCAGGGTCTGACCAACGCAGAAGAGAGTGCTACTATGACTTCCATTGATCTGGACACTAGACTTCAGTTGATGCAGCCTAGAACAGAAATAGCTTTTTTTGCAGCTGCATCACACTGTTGACTCATGTTAAGCTTGCGGTCCACTAAGACCCCTAAGTACTGTGTGCCCTTTAAGAGCTTGTGGTAGAAAATGTAGCTTGCTGGAACTCTGGCAACAGGAAGCTGGGAGAAGTAAAGCAAAGGAGCCATGTCCCGCAGTCGTCAGCTACTCACTTTCTCCGCCACAAAGTTGACCATTGTGAATCTCACAGTTCATGTTGTCACACTCGCAAAAAGACCCATAGATCTTCTTTTTGGATGCTTCATCGGTGTGGCAAACACACTGCCCACACACACAGTCGCCCAGGCCGGAGCAGGTGACGGAGGCATTGTCCTTGCGGCAACTCTTCTCCAGTTCCTTGCTGGATTTGCCTCCAGTTTGACAATCACAATTCTTTCCAATAAAGCCAGGGAAACAGCTGACATGAGAGAATAAATGTTCAGAATATAGGAAAGGCTTACTAAGCAATACTTGTTTGTGTTGGGGGGTTGATTTGCCTGAACTCGCACAGATTTATTGTTTTATTGTAATTATAACCCACATTTTCCCTTTACAGAACCCACGGCAGCATGTTCCAAGAAGGTCACCCATCCAGGCACAGACCAGACCTGAACAATGGTCTGACAGGCCAAATTTGGAGACCTGGGGGCTCTGTCAGCCCTCACCCTAGTCCATTACCCAGAGTGGCTTGAGAATTTGGCAGGAAAAAAGTCTCAAGGTCTTTTTCCCAATTGTCCTCATGCCAAATTCTCAAATTCTCCTTTTCATTTTAGGAAAAATTATACTCAAGCAGTCTGCACATTCTGTGAAAACAGATGTTGTTCCCAGACTGCATAAAACTGCAGGTGCAGATGTGGGACATGCATAAGCAGTTATTCAGATGGTGATCATGGTTAACCTTTCCCAGTAGGACTGGCATATCCCCTTGTGATTTGGTGAAGTGGTTTGATTACCTGCAGATTCCACAATCTACTTTCCCATGTCCACTGCAGTCAGAGCTACTTGATATTTCCTCATCACATTCACAGTTGCATCGACCGCGCATGTGCACATCAAGGGAGTCTGTGAAACCGAGAGCCCGGATTGTAACCGTTTGGTTGTCAATGCATTTGGTTGCTGTAACTTTCACCTGGAAAGTAATCTGTAAGAAAATAAAGAACTCCATTAAATATTCTCCATTAAATGTAAAAACCACTAGGAAAGCACGAAGGAGTGCATTTATAAATAAAGGACTGAGCATGCTAACAGTCAGAAGGATGCAAGTGCCAAAAAAACACTGTTCTTCTAAGTGAATTGCAATGGACCTGCCATGTATTTGGGCAGTATGCCTCACTTTGTTCCACCCAAACCAGTGTGTGCCATGTTGCCATGTGGACAGGAAAGGGAAAACTCACCCCCCTCTTTTCTTGTGGGCGTGTAAACACACGGCCATTAAGTGTGGTTGCTGCCTTCTGCAGACACTCCTCCTCCTAAAATACTGTTTGCTTTTTATTTTTTATTTTATTTACGTATGTTGTTTTCAGAGATTTCTATTCATTTATATCACTTAAAATAGTGTAACCTGTTTTTTCTGTGATTGATATGATCGTGATGGTTGAAACAACAACAACAACTTATTTATACCCTGCCCATCTGACTGGGTTGCCCCAGCCACTCTGGGCAACTTCCAATATATATAAAAACATAATAAAATATCAAACATTTTAAAAAGCTTCCCTATACAGGGCTGCCTTATGATGTCTTCTAAAAGTCAGATAGTTATTTATCTCCTTAACATCTGATGGGAGGGTGTTCCACAGGGTGGGTCCCACCACCAAGAAGGCCCTCTGCCTGGTTCCCTGTAACTTCACTTCTCATAGTGAGGGAGCCACCAGAAAGCCCTTGGAGCTGGACCTCAGTGTCCAGGCTGAACGATGGGTGTGGAGACGCTCCTTCGGGGATACAGGGCCAAGGCGGTTTAAAGCTCAGCATCAACACTTTGAATTGTGCTTGGAAATGTACTGGGAGCCAATGTAACTCTACATAATGAAATAAAGCCTACATATTGCTTAGAGTAACAGGCTTAGCCCAGCTGCAACTTTTAAGGGGTTTGGGAAAGGAGAATAAGTGAAGACCCTTCTCACAAGCAGCGGTATTGGAAGAAATGCACACTGCTCTTTTCTCTCCACATACAAAGGTAGCAGCAATCAGAACAGCTTTAGATAGAAACAGAAAAGTCTTCTCCTACCTGATCATTTATCTTCACGTTGTCACATTCCCCTCTTGGTTTATCCTTGGTGTGTATTTGGTTAGGGCAGAAGGAATCATACGTGATTTTGATGAAGTTTGGCAAAGGGCCATGGTCCAAAATAATTTTGGAAGACAAACTCTGCAAGGAAATGAGAATAAGGAAGAGGTGAGAATAGAAACCCAAGTCTCCAGCGAGGGAGAAAAATATGAGAATTAATTGTAACTTCCATTCCCACTGCCTCAGTTCTTCTGTTGGAAAAGATGAGCCTTGAGAGAAGAAGGGAACTAGGGCCAATATCTCTAACGGTTATGCACTTTCTTTATTGAACTGTCAAGTCAACACAGTGATGCTTACGTGAACATGTTGAAGCAGAGGCAGGGGTTTTCCTGCAATATAGGCTTGAGAAAAATTTCCCAAGAGACAAAAGGACTATGTTGGGGACATAGCCTGCTGACAAGCTAAAAAACCTTTACTACTGGATGTGTACTGGCTAGATGTAACCAAGAGCCGATAACAATATTTGGCCAGTGTGTCACTTTCAATGTGCCACAGCAAAGCTGATTAGTGCTTTAAGAAGCTCAAGCAAGGAAAAGAGAAATGTGTTACTGGAAAAGGAAGTTTAGGATTGGTTCAACCAAGGAAATTACAGTGGGATACAGGTCAAGTAGTGTTAAGCTTTGAGAAAGTGAATTTGATCACTTGTTCATGCTAATCAAGACCCTGCCCTTATAAACATGCAACTCACAAAAATATGGTTTACAGCGAAGAAAGGAAGAAAGCATTTGCAACTGCTCAAATGACCTCCTTCTGTTTCTAGTTTAATAGAAGGAAAGCATGTCAATTGTTGACCATTTTCTCCCTCAGCTCCTATTATGGCTGCTTTTTGTTTGCTTTCATTCCTTTTTCAGGCTTGGTTGGGCGCTTTAATTAGGGAAGCTTTATAAAAGGGAGATGGAGAAAGGAAGGGGGAAAGGTGGAAGCAGGGTGGGGGGAGCTATCCCCTGAAAACTGATTTGGAAATCTGAATCAAATCTGCATAATTGTGAGAAAGTTACACAAACATGCTTCATGTAAACAAAGTGCAAAGTCTGGCTGGCTTAAATATATATTGTAAAGGATTAAAATGATAATATCAGTAACCCTTACATCATAGGCACGCTGGATGAGTTGGATGATATTATTTGAGTCTTCCTGCAGCTCTCCCACAGCCGATTTGGGAATCATCTCGCTGAGTTTCTATCAAGAAAGAACAAATGAATTGAAAGCATTGTCTCACTCTATTAAATAGAATGCCTACCAGATTATAAGGCAAGGGCAAAGCAGTAAATATCTGTTGTCCTAATTGTTCCATGTATATTGCTCAAATTATAGACTTAGGCATTTATTTATTTTATTTTATTTTATTTATACCCCGCCCTCCCCGGCCAATACCGGGCTCAGGGCGACTAACATCAGGTATAAAAACAATTGATTAAAATACAACTTAAAAACAAGATTAAAATACTACTTAAAATGCAGCCTCATTTCTTCTTCTTCTTTCTAATAATAATAATCTAATAATTATTTTCTCCACAGACATTGTTTACTTAACCTTCTTTACTGCTGGTAGTTTTACTTACCCGATATGTATCAACCATTTTACTGGTAACAGCAAAAATGGGCTGGATATTGTTTTCTTCAAGTTTTTGAACCAACTGACCAACAGATGGATAGTCCTGTGTAACAAAGGAAACAGTATTTAGGGCTCTCTCTCCAAGTTAGTGAGGATCCTGGTTGGATCTTGCAGGCGAGATCTGGCCTGAAAAGAATCCCTCTGGCTCCGCCCCTTCAGTCTGGCCCCTCCCTCCCGGGTTCCTAAGGGCAGGGCCACAGGCGTAGTTAAAGCAGAGAGACTGTCAGTCAACTGTGGTCTGACCAAGCCGCACACACCAACACATCCCCCAGAGAATGTGCTCCATCCCCCAGAGAAACAGAGCAGCGCTCTCAACATGTGCTCATTCCTGAGCAGCAGAGATTATCAGAGAGGGCACTGATGAAAACAGAAGCAAAGGTGGCTGGAGGAGCCCAGCCCCATCCTTCTCATCCACTGTGCTCTTGGATTTGTTCCCTGGCACCAAAGGAAGGTGGCTCTCTACAAGAAACAAAGGTATCCCCATCACAATTGATGGCTCAGCTTCCCAAGGTCTGGCCTTGGATGCCACAAGCACACACCCACCAGGTTAACAAACAGCTTGGTTTACAGATCTATTGAACCTTTAAAACAAAAAACATGGACCCCTTGTCTTTCTGCCTAAGAGAAGAGTTCTTAGAAAATTAAGAGGACTTTTCCTAATATAGCAGTTGTATGGGTTAGGGTCGGCTCCAGTCTAAAATCGTAAATCCAGTAAGGTAAAGGTAAAGGGCAGGTACTTTATAAAGCGTGCAGCCTCCTCTGAATACTTACATATTCATTGCTTCTTTTATACATATTTTCCTCCAGGTGGCATTTTCCATCATAAGGGGTTAAGATGGCTCCAAGTTTACCATCCCCAGCAAAATGGAAGCCATCATCTGTCGTATACACCAGTAAGCGTGTTACATTTTTCCAACCAATCTTATCCTGGATTTAAAAAGCAAGCAGATTAAAAAAGCAAACCACACTGGGTGAAAGATTCCTGCTTTGGGTGAAAGATTCCTGACCCTTGTGGCCCCTTCCAACTCTGCAATTCTAAGAATCTATGATTCTACATAAAATCAGAGCTGAAAGGGATACAGTGTCTGTTCAGATCTCCGTCCTAAGACAGGATAACCTATGTATACACTAAAATGGCTTTAAAAGGTTTAAATATCCACCCGTACATTTTGCACCTTTATGACCAGTTTCTTCTCCTGTTATTATTTTATGGGACATTTTAATAATGCTGCCACAAAACGGCCACTGTATAATTAATTAACCCATTGTTTCTTGTATTTTGGAGACTAATCAATCTTTATTTTTATGAAGGTTTGTATAGGCAGATTGTTTTTATCTTTTGTGCTGTTGTTTTATCTCATTTGTCGTGAGTTTGTTTTATTACTCTATTTCATTTTTAATATTTCTCTTACCTTATTTATTGTAATATTTTAATTTAATTTGTAACAATACAACAACAATAATAAAGACCCTGCCTAGCATCTATCTAGGCCTTCAGCACTGAGCCTAAATACAACGTTAAAAGCAACAGCATATCTGGACAACATTATGATTATCGGGGGGAACTCTCTTCCACTTTGGACAGGAATCCATGGCCCCCCAAATTCAACTTCCTCACTCCCCAAGAGCACTTTGTCATGGTGCCTGTTCCCATATGGTACTCTTACCCCACAGACAGCGGCTTGCATCATGGCGTCGAGTCCTCCCTCTGGTGCGTCAAGATTCCCGGATATATCCTGCTTGCCGACTTCTTCTTTAAACTTCTCTACCCTGTCTGTGAGGCTGAGCACATGCCTGAAAGCAAATGGTGGCTGACATTTGGTCTCCTTGCTTGGACAAGGGTTCTGCAACTTCTCTGGGTGGGTGTTAACAAAGGGCAACACAGTCTTGTCCACAAAGGCGCCAAACCCTAAGGGAACACAAGGGAAGTGCCACTGAAAAGAAGGGTCCAAAATGGTTATTGTCACCGAAGATATATAGAGGGAAGAACTCTAAACCACTGAGGGGGATAGGGCAGTCAATATACCCTGCAATTGTTTAAAATAAAGTTAAAGTTAAATAGAGGAATACAAGTGGAAAGAGCTGGGATTACAAAAGGGGTATCATTTGACAACTGAATACAACAGAAGAAATATTAATTCTATTCTTCTCTGACCTTAAAATCTCCAACCCCCCGAAAGAGCTAGATCTTTTTCTTTACATGCTGCCTGTCACCCGAATGAGAATAAATGTCATATTTTTCCTTCCTATGGTTCAGATCTCGACTGTTGGGATCTTTCCTTCAAGAAAGGGCTCATCCATAGTTCCACTTGTTTCTTGCCTAAAAATCACTGATCTGAGCAGTTTCCCGCTTGCCCCACACTTTCAAAGCCTGGGGCTGAGTGGTATTGCGTTTTACCTGCTTCTTCCCCCAAGGAAAACTGCTTTTTGCCACTAAATCAGAACAAACAGTTGTTTCCAAATTTCTTTTAATTTCCTCTTGAGGCTTCCTGAGAGCCTTTGTGCCTGGGGCGGGGGGCTGCCAGAGGGCTGTCTTTCTGGGGTCCCTGGCAGGGTGGATCATGACTTGGAAGCGGAGGAAAACCCATCCTGCAGAAACCACACAGCAGCCTCTATGGACAACGAGATCCAGAAAGACATCCCTTTCTGAATTATCTTTGGAATAAAATAATTTACAACTTAAGTGAGTTTCTTCATCTGCCACTGAGAGCATTTATTAGGTGACTCAGCTCTTTTTACCACTTAGAAAGGAGGAAGCCGTTGAGTGAAGAATGAAGGCAAAAGGCTTGATTTGTGCTCTGAGATAACAAAAGTTTAAACGAACAAAGGAGTTTCTCTGCTATGTTTAAGTGCATTATTTTATTATTAAGTGGAATTATTATTATTACAATATTATGAAAAAAATGTGCATAAGAATATAAAATCTACTTTGCCAGTTGATACTTCCTCCATGAGAAGGGTTTTTTTTTCTTATTAAATGAGCTAAGCTTACTGGTACTGCTGTCAAAACAAGAAATCTAGAGGAGCTGTGCTGCTGCTGAAGTTTCTACAGGAACAGTTATAATAAACATTTTATTATTTATACTCCACCCCGCATAAAGAGACAGATGTGCTAACAATTATGTTGGTATGGGAAACTGTCGTGTGATGGGCCAATGGCCGTAATAAAGATCAATACAATACAATAGATGTGCTAACATTATTAAAAAGCAAAGCAGAAAACAGAGGGGGTGGGATTAAAACAGTCCCAACACAGCATGTTGGGTACCAGGAAAAGGGCAGCAGAGGAAAGAAAGGCATCTTTAGATACCCAGCAGATGGTGGTAGAACAAACAATATCTCTTGAATTAGAGTTTAATGAAATTAAAAATTATTTGGGAACTTTGGATTATGAAATAGACAAAATATGGGAAAACTAGAAGGAACAGTTAATAAAATAGAAGAATCCTATACACAAACATCTGGAGAAATGAGGCAAATAAATGAAACAAAGCAATTAAGGGTAGATCTACACACAGGCAAAAAACGCTATAAATAAGTCAGAAATCATATCGTTATAACAAAAAAAACCCTATTGAAAATCACATATAAAATTTTCCTGCTCTCTGCCGCCATCTGGTGTTGCATGTTTATAATGCATTCAAATAATTGTTTCTTTACTAATATAGCTGAGTCCGAAATCATGTTTCATTTTGCCTATTATCTTCCATCCACTGTATGAAGTAGCAGCAGAAGTTCCATACCCAGCCTCATTGACAGCGCCTTCAGTGAAAAAATAATTTCACTAAATCTCAGTAAATCTGTATTTGATATGGAAGAGTTGTGCTCCGTGTAGTTCTACTCTTTTGAATTAAAACAATCCTAGATGCTAATTTTGTTAGTACCAGGAGACAAATGGATTAATCAGAAATGTACGCACCTATTCGAGCATGTTTGGTAATACTTTTGAGAGCATTCAGCAGGTCTCCTCCTAGCTTCTTCACATTTTCCAGATCATCATTCATAGAGTATGAGAGGTCCATCAAATAGTAAAGATCTATAGGGTAGTCCTCCCCACGGCGGAATGTCACATTAAAAACAGCAGGTAGATCTGTTAGCAAAAGGGAAAAGAATGAGCTTACACCTTTACACCCATCGTTGAGGCCTGTGGAGAGTTGGCAGTTTGAGCAAGGAGGTGTGGAGGGAGTGGTTGTGGTGGAGTTTGGCGTCTGGTAAGTACTGCTGGTTGTTGTTTTTTACTGTTCTTTCAAGAGTTTCCAGAGGTTTCGAGGGTGTTTGCAGGCTTTTCCAATAGCCCTGATTGCACTTAAATGCATGGTGTGATTGCACTTAAATGTGGTGTGACTGCACTTAAATGCATGGTGGCTTGGAACACAGCCCCTGCATAAATGGGGAGTTGTCTGTAGTGTTGGGTAAACTCTCCAAGGTATAGCATGATGGGGTGCAATGTTCTACACGATACGTAGTACTTTCAGTGGCTTTTGCAACTGAAAGAGCCCTTGAAAGAACTACCCCTCTCACCCTGTCACTTGGGATGACAGATTTTGGGGGGAGGGAGTCCCCTCTGTTGTCTCTCCTTCCATCCCTCCTGCGTTCTGCCTATTCACCAAGATTAAATATGATATTGAGGGCTGGCAGGTGGGGAAGGGGATTTCCTCTGAGCACTCATCTTCTGAGGCAGAGTTTGGGAGACACACTTCCCATTTTGAGTTGGGTCTTTGGAACCACCTAGGGCTCATTTCCTGGGACGCGGGTGGCGCTGTGGGTAAAAGCCTCAGCACCTAGGACTTGCCGATCGAAAGGTCGGCGGTTCGAATCCCCACGGCGGGGTGCGCTCCCGCCGCTCGGTCCCAACACCTGCCAACCTAGCAGTTCAAAAGCACCCCCGGGTGCAAGTAGATAATTAGGGACCGCTTACTAGCGGGAAGGTAAACGGTGTTCCGTGTGCTGCGCTGGCTCGCCAGATGCAGCTTGTCACGCTGGCCACGTGACCCGGAAGTGTCTGCGGACAGCGCTGGCTCCCGGCCTCTAGAGTGAGATGAGCGCACAACCCTAGAGTCTGTCAAGACTGGCCCGTACGGGCAGGGGTACCTTTACCTTTAGGGCTCATTTCCAAGTCAGGCTCAGATAATCTCTCACAACATACATACTTAGAACTGAACAAGGTGTGGCAAAAGCTCGTTATTTGATGTTTATTTCTGCATACTGTTTTTTGTTCTCTCAAGCTTTAATAAATATTCAAATACGAGAGAAAAAAACAGAAAAAGAAGTGAACAAGGTGCATGTGTATAACAACACAGGTGACATATATTTCCCCGGATGTTCAGCAACTACATCATACCTCTACTTATTTGTTTCAGGCACTTTATAACTACTTCTTCTGCCAAAGGCTCCCAAAGAGGCATTATGGAATTTAAACAATCAAATCCAACACTCTTAAAACCAGGCGTAATGTACTTCCCCACCTTCCCAGAATTCGAGAACTATTTATATACCTGTACAAAGGAAGTCACACCTGTTCTTAGCCCTGTCACTATAATCATCCCATTCATCCACTTTATATTTCTTTGTCTAATAATTACTCAGAGTAGTACCTTGTCTTAGCTGCAGGTGCACATTCTGAGGCTGGATTTGCTTTATCTGACTTGGTGGTGGACCTGGCTGGGCAAAGCTTTCTGGAAAAATTATGTCATCCCCACATCCCCTCTGCTGGAGTTGTTCCCTGGTGTCACAGCGACTGGAATCTTGTTCTCCTACTTTTGTGAAATCCTGTATTTCATAAAAATAAAAAAGAACAAATGGTCAGTATGTTTCAGAAATGAGTCTGATACATTTTGGACAACAGAGGAAGAACAATAGCTGCAAAAACATGCTTTGCCTGCAGAACTTCCAATGTCCAGTGTCTCTAGTTAAAAGGATATCTAGCTACAGGGCTGAGAATACCTTTGCCTGAGGTGGTGGGCATTTATAACTAGTTCTTCAGCCAAAGGCTCACAAAGAGCCTGTCTACAGACAGTCAGAATAGAATTTAGGAGCTTAAAATATTACTCTTCTAAAGGATTGTACCTGAAAGGCATTCATGGGACTTCCATATGGCAGTCTGTTGTGGAATTGGTCCAACATTGCTCATGCTTACAAGTTTTTTGTCATAGTATTCATGTATGATGTTATTGAAATACTAGTCTGTACTAGTCTGTTCTTTTCTTACATTTCAACCATATTTCCCCTTGCCATGGAAAAGTCAATAAGGGAACTTTCGGGGAGGAAAGATGGCGGACTAGACTTTTATTGTCAACATACAGTGGTACCTCCGTTTACAAACTTAATTCATTCCGGAAGCCCGTTCTTACACCAAAAGCGTTCTTAAACTGAGGTGTACTTTCCCCAATGAGGCCTCCCGCCGCCGGTGCCCTTCCACCGGTCGGCTTCTGTTCGTCTTCCGGGGCAAAGTTCGCTAGCCAGAACACCCACTTCCGGTTTTGCATAATATCTGCTCTTGTGCACTACTTTTGGGTGTTCCCAGGTATGGAAATACATGCCTGCCTGGCCAGATAGGAGGAGGATGGATGGGAGAGGGACAAAATAAAGAAGAATCCCCAGAGCACAAGCTGCATCCATTCGTGCCGACAGCAAGTGCCTGAAGAGCAACTAATGCCCATAATGGAGGAGGCTAATAGGGCCATCATGTGCACCTAAGAACCGGACCCGAGGGGCCTGTGTGTGATATCAAGCCTCCATCTTGAAATAGACTCAGGAAACTCCCCTCTCAGATTTGACCCATGACCTGTGGCTAAAAGATCAAAGTGATAGGAACTATGAATTGTGAAGTTACCTACATTCAATGCCACTTCTCATTATTTGCTTTTAATTATTATTTGAACATTATTAATTTATCCCACCTAATCTGCGCGTTTCAAGCACGGAACTAAGAGACCTAAGTTTTATTGTGTTGGTTTTGAATTTGGGTTTAAGTTTATTGTGCCGTTAAGTTTATTGTGGTTTTGTGTGGTTTTATTATTTTCATTTTTGTTGCACCATGTTGAGAGAAAGCCTAACAAATGCTGCTGGCTTCCATCCTCCTTATAGCAAAGTCAATGCTTTCCAGTCAATCTCTTGGGCCACATTTTGGCGCTGCACAGGGTACCACTGAAATTTGAGACCCACGGGTCTGCCCCCGAAGAGGGAAAGGGGTGCCATGAAGCTGGAGATCTAGAAGAGCAGAGCATTCACCATTTTGAAAACAGCAGATTCTGTTTATTATTTTTAGGACAGTGACAGTGGGCCTGCCCAAAAAGCAAAACTTGAAATGGGCATCCACTATCCAAAACAAAAAAAAGTTTCATTATCTTTATACCGAAAGGTATCATTCAGAGTGAAAAGGTTCAGAGGGAAAAGTATTTGACGGAACATAATAATATGCGTGAAAAACAAGAGATGGAAAACTTACCCGCTTCTTACACCAGGCGCATCCTGGGCCAGACTGGATGCAGTCCTGACAGGTTTTCACATTGTATTTGGTGCACTCAAGAGACAGCGCTTAGGAAGAACAGGGCAGGTGGAATTAACATGAGGAAAAACTACACATAATATGAAGCTAAAACTTACCGCAAACTGAGTACATGGCAAACTATGTAGAAAGTTGATATATGAATATGCCAATGCAATATTAAAACAGAGACAAAAACAATCTCAAGACTCTACTTCAATATTAATTGTTGAGAAGAGGCTGCATTATCTGGCACTTAAGTTGCAAACCTATCAACAGCCTGGATTCAGAAGGACACGGAGGGCTTTTCCACACTTTGCTTGTCCCACACCTACAAAGCTTGCACCCAAGAGCTTTTCTGCTTGTCCTGTGCTTTCTAGGCCTGAGTGGGTTTTCCTGCTTTCCCCAGGAAAACCTGCTCTTTACTGCTGAATTGGAGCAAACAGTGGTTGGCATCTGTCTCGCTTGAGTGCACCTCCGGGGGTGAAGTCAAACCACTGCATTAGCAGCACTGAGGTGACCCCCCCCCCAGGGCACAAGCCTGGGCAGGGTGGATGGAGGTCCTGGGCTGCCCAGACGACTCCTGTGGAAAGGATGATGGCCAACTGACTGTCTCCATCAGCCGCTGGCTGGCCAAGACAGTTGTGTGGCGTTCTGGTTGATGTTTGCTCCAGTTCATCTGTAAAGAGCAGGCTTATCTGGGGGAAAGCAAAGGGACAAGCGGATGAGTCCTCCCTGTGTGGAATATGCCTGTTGGACAGGATTTCACAGTTATTTTATTACTAAGATTACTTATATCATGCATCTTCAACCACACAGGCCCACAAAGTTGAGGTGAATATGATACAACATAATATAATATTAAAATAACCCATAAAAAGTTTTACCTCAACAAGAGATACAAAAAGAAGCACCATACCTCATCCCCCAGCAAAATCACAAACAGGTTAAGAGCGAGGCAACACAGCAAAGCTTGTGGGTGTGGGTGTGTGGGTGTGTGAGAGAGAGAGAGAAAGAGAAAGAGAAAGAGAAGTATATATATTATATATATCCCCCCCAAAGACAGAGAGTGCTGAAATCCCAGGACAAGGAATCCCACGGTCTGGGCACTGCTATTAAAAATGCCCAGACATGCACCCCCAGTTTCCAGGCTTCACAGTGTAGCCAGGAGTACAAAACATCTCAGCAAGTGAGGGTGTTGAAGGGATCCTTCTGATATTGAGGCTTCAAGCTATAAGCAGCTATCGGTTGAAAGCAGCACCTTGAGCCGGGCATGACAGCACGGATCTTGCCGCTGCTTTCTGTAGTAACTCCAGACGCCCTTCAAGGAGAGGCTTACATTCTGTTGCTGTTAGGAAGAATGGTGCCACATCCACCTTGTTTTTCACAAACTCTTTGGGCTGCAGTTTGTTGCAGATTGGGGCAGAAGAATTGACTGTACATTCTCTTACAAACCATTTGTGTTCCTGATCCATTGTCCTCAGGCAAACAGTCCTGGAGGTTGCTGCTTCAAGTTTCACAGCTATCAGCACTGCAGACCCAAAGCCTGAGTGTCCTGCACCTTTTCATTTGCACAGACACTTATTAAAGTAACCAGTAGTTATTTTAATATGTTTTGATTGTATCGCCCCCTCTCAATGGCCCATGTTTTAGCAATATGGTGTGGTAGATGGCATCTATTGGTAAAATGAACATGTGATCCTTTAGCTCAGATAAGGGCCTCTTGCACAGGAAAACGCCACAGACTTGGAATGCCAATCAACAAGATTTCCCACTGAAGATAGGATAATGAGCACAATCCAACAGAAAGCTGAGCCTCCTTAAGCCCACTTAGTTCAAGGCCCTTAAAGGCTTTGATCTACAAGGAGCCGGTGATCATTACACTGCTACAAATGCAGATAATGCTGATCTAGCACTACTTCCACCTAATAGTGGCAGGTACCTGATGTCAGAATCAGCAGTCCAGCGCCAGACAGCAGAAGGAAGCGCTCGTGAAGCATCTCCTGTGAAATTGAAATAATATACCATGAAATGACTACACTAAAAGACTATAAGGTGACTTTGTTTGTTTGTTTATTGACTTTATATTCTGCCATTCCTCCTGAAAGAGCCCAGGGCAGCAAACCTATCCTACAATCTTTTTTAATTAAAAAAAAAACACCAATAAAAAATACTGTGGTTAAAACAATCTAAATATAATTACAGTTTAAAACATCTTAAAGCATTTACAGTTAAAAACATTATTCCCTCCAATAATCTCAGGCTTTCCATCCAGCAAATGCGTGAGTAAACAAGTTAACAAGGATGGCAAAAGTTGCACCTGGGGGGGGGATTCCACATCTGGGGAGCCACCACTGAAAAGGCCCCGGTGGCTGCACAACTACCCAGACCTCACCTGTTGATCCTATGGACCAAGACGGTTGATACTTGGTTGGTATGGAGTTGTAGAGTCAAAGAATTTACGAAGGATGCACACAATTTGTGAAGCTCAGTTACAGATGTGAAATTTTCGGGTAGGATAGGAAATTTGGGGAGAAAGCAGAAATATATGCAGCTTTTGCTTACAAGTGCATTGACTAACTTAAAATGAAATTTAATTCTGGTATCTCACAACATCGCAGCAAATCATCCTTAAATATCTGCACTGCCTGCCTCACTCTCACCAGGACCAACTGACACCAACTGCCCTGGAGAAAGAGGTATTGCTATGGCAACACTGCAATCATTGATTAACTGACGTGTAAGGAAAATTTTGTTTTGCTATGAAACACAGTAGACTCGGTTACAGGTTTATACTAAGTTTTGGGTCTTTGGAGATGAGTCGAGTATGTATCTGAGAGTGGTTGGACTTTCTGAGGGGAATTACACGGGGAGAAAGCTCAGTCAGAAGAGCATGTGACTCTTAATCTCAAGGTTGCAGGTTCAAGCCCCATATTGGGCAAAGGATTCCTGCAATTCTACAATTCTATGAGTATTTAAAATTTATTTAAATATTAAAAACGCTAAATGGGTTTTAAAATAACACTATTTCTTTCCGTAAGCTTTTCCAATAACCAGTTGTTATAGTAATGACTGGGATGTTATAGACGTTTGACAGTGGAAGAGACTCCCTTGGGAGATGGTGGGCTCTCCTTCATTGGAGATTGGTTGGCCAACAGTCATGGATGCCTTGGTTGTGATTCCTGCATTGCAGGGGGTTGGAGTAGATGACCCTTGGTGTCCCCTCCAACTCTACAATTCTATGATATCAAGAAAAGTATCACCCTCATTATGAAGAAGTGAAGTGCAACACCCTTACTCACATGTACCCAGGACTGCAACATATTCCCTGTGATCCTGTGTAGGCAGATGATAGGCACAAAAAGAAGAACACTTTTCATCTTACTTTCTGTTTGGCTTCCAAAAATGGTGAGGGACACTCTCCTTTCCACCAGCATCATAATCCAATAGTGGATGAAACTGGAGTATCAAGTTTCAGACTTGAGACATGATTGGAGCCTAAGACTGCAGCCCTGTACCCATGTATGTAAGAGGAAGCCCCAATGACCTCAACAGGATTCCACTCTACAATATTAAAACAGCTGCAGAGAGATTCAAGGCAGCATTTCCCAGGTAATACCCCCAGGAAACTACTTGAATGACTGGATCCAAAAACATGGCTGGATGAAGGCAAGGCAGCCTCTGCAGCAGCACAATTGGTAGCGGTTAATTTGGTCTGCTTCCAACACACTGCAGACTAAAAATATTAGAGGCAAACTAGTCAGGTATCCCAATTTGCTTGCACAAAGCTTACTGGGAAGTTAGATGATATCCTGGCTTTAATGAACATTTAATAAACAACTATCTGACTTTTAGAAGACATCTGAAGGCAGCTCTGTTTAGGGATGTTTTTTAAATATTTTTAATATTTTGTTGGAAGCTGCCCAGAGTGGCTGGATGAGGTATTGATGATGATGATAATAATAATAATAATAATAATAATAATAATAATAATAATAATAAGGCAGTTTTATGACAATGAGCACATATCCTGCATTCATCCTACTTTGCATGCAGGGTTCTCACATGTCTACCCACTAGTCATTTATTCACCCCACACTTTCAACACAACTCCCTGTCACTTTTCAAACCACAAAAGGTGCTTTAATCCACTTTCAGTGCAGAAAATTAAAGTTCCGTTGTACTTCTGAATCCCTCTGACAAAGCAGTGAGTCTGGAGTCATTTACACTTTGAGAAGCAGCTAGTGCAGTGGTTAAAAGAGTGAGCTATATGAGTCAGGCTCAAATCTCCCCTTACCTCTCAGGATCAGCCCCACCCATCCGCCATGTGGGCAAGTCTACTTGCCTACTTTACAGAGGTACTTGTAAGGAGTGTGAAATGTCACCCTTTGCAGAGATGAGAATCAAAGAAGAGACAGGCAGTCTCCTTCATGTGCTTTTTCCACCTCAGTCACAGCACATATAGGAGGATCCTTTTCAGCCTAGCAGCCTGCAGATGAACATGACTATTTTCAAAGGCAAAGTTAGAGAAATTTGTGTGATTTTAAGGGTTTGGTCAGCTATCTCCTTTTGCTTTTTTAAATAATGATTACAATCTTGTAAATGGTAGCATAAATGTCACTCTTCTGGGACATATAGCTGTGTTCCCTCTCTACTGTGCCACTTTTTCAAGAAAATCTAATTTGCTTGCATTCACTCAAACAGCAGTTTGAGGCAATGGCATTCTTCTACCCACCTGCAAAGGGAGTCCATAAATCGATTAGGCTTGCTATGCATTAAGTGGCTGAATCAGTGACATCACTGATGTTAACTCCCTCCTTCCATGTTTGCATACATTCTTTGGTATTTTTCAAAGGTTTATTCATTTTTAGTTATTTTCAGCCCCATTGACCACATTTAAAAAGTGTTGAATACAAACAAAGCTACCACCTTCCCTACAGCAATGTCTCACCATTACAGAACATTTTATTGAGAGCTGCCATATTTGAAAAGCAAAAAAGAAGACGCTATGATGGCTCTCATTTTAAATACCACTACTATAGGCCAAAGAAGCTGTGGTATATTGCTGAGAGGGGCAGGAGAAGAGAAGAGGAAAGCAAGTCTTCAACCACTAGTTATGTCTGTGTCTTATCCAGAAAGTATAGCCAGAGACATTTTGACAAATTTAAAAAATCCACCTAGACAGCAATTTTACCCCTGAAAAAGAGGACATGTCCTGGAAAAAGAGGGCACATGGCAACTCTAGCCCTGGCACACGCCTCAGGACCACATGAGCATTCTTTTAAAAAAACGGGCAAATATATTCCTGCCCCACCCACCTTCATCCTTGCACCAGGGTGGCTCTTCTCCCCTGCACCCCTCCAGAATGCAAGGATGCATCTCTTGCTATTGCTCTGCAATGAGGCTAGCAGAAGAACAGCGCTGAAATAAAAGATACTTCCACTGCTTTTTATGTCTTTCTGTAAAAACAAAACCCTAATTGGGCATTCTAGATGCCTCTCAAAGCCGTAGTCTAGCAAAGTGCATTATTGTACTGATATTTCGACAACCCCCCCCCCAGCAACAAAAGGAATTGTTTCCACAAACATAAGCATATTTCTGGCTAGTTGTGTAGCTACAGATCTATGTCACAAAAGTGTGGAAAACTTTTAAGTTCTCCATAATTCTTTATCTGGTAAGGTGTTACACAAGAGGCAGGAGTGGGTGGAGGGGGAGGAAAAATAAAAAACTGAAAAAGTTCAGAAATTAGGCTGTCATAGCCAGTTCTAAAATGCAGGGCTAAGTAAGTTCTTCCCAAGTGCCGCGGAGCTATCATGTTACATGTTTAGGACTCCAGGGTGAAGAAGCAATGAGTAATTAAAATATGTTTTTTAAGATCTGTCCCAAATATTAACCAAAGGTGTGGAAGCTGCAGCCCTCCACATATTGTTAAAATCCAACTTCTGTTATCTTTCACAACTGATCATGCTGGCTGGGCTAATGAGAGTTGGAGTCCAACAACACACATTCCCCATCTCTGTCTACAGGCTTCCTGGAGTAGGCAGGGGGCAGAAGTAAAAAGAAACTTTAATTTAGCAGAACAAGGTATAAAAAGCACAGCTAGGTAGCTGTGTTGGTCCAAAAAAGGGGAAACCTCTCCAACCTCGCCCCCTGCTTTGTGTAACATCTTACCTGATGACAAGTTATGGAAAAGGTCAGGTGCAGTTTCCAAAATGGGGCCCCTCCCTCCCCAACAAACCAATGAAATAAAGGGCCACAAATTGTCTTGTGGTTGCTTACAACTTTATTATTGCAGAAGCTTTCATGGACTACAAAAAATCCAACCTTTGAGCATGTGCAATTTCACACCTTTCAGCAAAACACACACATACATACACACACACATACAGAGAGAGAGAGAGAGAGAATTTTACCAACCTTGATAAATAAAAATATATTCTTGAGTTAAAGTCCAGTCAAATGAAATTTAAACTCGCTGCTGCTGAAGGTGATGAATGTTAACAGCTGAAGTTAGTGGCTGGTTTTATATTTTGTATTTTTGTTTTATGATTCGATATACAGTAATAAATCCCCCCCCCCGTGATACCCACTAGACCAAGAGTGGAAATGGAGAGAAGGCCTTTAGAAAATCGGGAGGTGGGAGGAGATGGCAACATTGCAATGTCACCATTTTTTACTCAAGAAGCCTCATGTATTTCGAGGTGGTTACTTCTGAGTAAAACATACCCAAACCAGCCAATTGTGGATTATATTGTACAGGCAGCACGCTTGAGAAGCAAATTAAATAATGTGGACACAGAGGAAAGATGCACATGCCTTCCAGAGTTTAAACCAACCTGTCCCTGTGTATTAATTCCCAGGTTCACTTCCTCTGACATCTCCTGGGGCAGCTCAGCCAGGAGCCAGGAGCTGCTGCTCTGGGAGGCCCCCTCTTGTATCCCACATGGGGAGGCTTGCTGTGGTGAGCCTGGCTGCAAAGGCCACAGCAACAAGCAGGCATCACAAGACCACAGAAGACTGTGGCAGTGAGGATGTGCACATGTGTGCTGCACATTAAGCATTGCTGCTGCTTGTGGCTGCTTCTTCCTACAGCTCTTGCTTCTGCCATCCCCTTGGACATCAAGGTGCAGGAGCAACTCAGCTGGTCCCTCTGCTTGCAACTGTGCCCTTAAAGATGATGAGAAGCAGGCACAGGCAACCATTCCATCACCATCATTGGCAAGGATGGATGGTGCCCAACCTGATCACAACTGAGAGGTCCCTCTGCTGCTTCTGCTGGTGGCGAAGGCAAGAGGGACCCTCACAGGCCTTGGTGCAATTGTGCTGTGATGATTTAATCATACTTACGGAGAACCAAAAGCTTGCAACACTTTTTGCCATTTGGTTTGTTCCAGTTAAGCATTACTCAACTGTGGATTGGGGACATTTTGTTATTGTGGAACAACACATCTCCCTTTGCTTGTTGTGCTTCAAAGAAAACCGATTCTAGTTGTTCAAGATGAAATGTACAACCAGAGGAAAATAACTGCCCACCACCTGTGTAGATGGGCTTTTCCTTTTGAGAGCTACATTACAACTTGATAATACTGGATAATTTGGTTCCAAGTGACTCTATTTATCCAGCACTCTGCCAGATTTATCCCTGGCTTTGCCAAATTAAAGGCCACCAAATTTCTCTTTACTTTTGTTTCCTGCCTACTCCAGGAGCCTGTGCGTTTCGTGTTAGGTTTGGGACAGACCCTGGGTTTACAACCAAATTTTAATCTCTCAGAGATGGAGACCAGCTCTTGTTTTTACATCCCAGAATCCTGGCATCTTGGCACCCCCTGAAGATTTCTGGGAGAAGGACTTGGCTAAGGGTACTGAGAATTGCTAGAGGACCCCATTCCCCCCTCCCAGAGGTACAATTCCTAGATTGGTTTAATAATCAATCCTGTTTCACAGAGAACTCTGGAAACAGTAGCTGTGGGAGGGGAATAGGAGCCTCCTAACATCTCTCAGCACCTTTTACCAACTACAGCTCCCAGGATCCTTTGGGGGAAGCCATGACTTTTTAAAGTGGTATCACAGAGCTTTAAAGGTATGCTGTGGATGTGGCCTCTGTCTAAGCAATTCAGGAGTGTGGGAAAGGTTTCATCCTCCCTCTCCACATATATGATGCTACAACACTAATAAAGGACAACTCTTGCCGTCACTTTTCTCATATGATGTTGAAGGTATGCCTCAAGTTGGGTATTGCAGTGTCCACCATGGAACATGGAAAATGTCCCTCCTAGGCGGCCCCCTCAGGAATAAATTACATGTGGCAGCAGCAGATCCAGTGGCCTGCAGTGCTGGTCAATTTTAAGAGCCAGAGGGCTGTGGGGGCAAGGGGAACTGACCCTGCTCTGCCTCCTGCCTCCTTTCAGTCTTCCACCCTAGCTACTTTGGTCTCAGTCAGAACCAGACACCAAGTCAGGGAAACAAGTGAAAGAGGACAGCCCTGATGGATCAGGCTGAAGACAGTCTAGTCCAGCATTTTATTCTCAAAGGGTTCAGTCGGATGCCCATGGGGAAGCCAAGTTCAGACATGCACACCATTGCCCTCTCCTGCTTTGGGCTGCTATTAATGTGCACACTTCCCCGGACCCTGTGAGTATTTATAGCCTTCCTGATGAGTACCTATTATCCTTCATGAGTGGCTGTGGCAAAGAAAGCCACAGAATCAGGGGCAGATTCAGCTCTTCTCATCTACAATGAATTTTGCTATTAAAATCAGCCCTAAACCATGGAGGCAAACCTAGTTTTACAGAAAAAGTTCAGGCAATTTAAATATTCAATCACATTTTAAGAAGTAAATTCTTGGCATGGATAGTGTGTTAATATGCTGGTCTGGTATCTCCTTCTAACTGTGTAACATTTTTGGAATTGGTTTAGGTTATTAAAGTATTTAATTATTTAATATTACTTAAAACTATGATGGGAAAGCTACTGGATAATCAAGGGTATGTTAGGACCACAATGAGTGGTTACAACACGCTACTTAAGTTTTGAGCAGAACATTTTCCTTGAGCTGAATGTTCAGACAGGTGTTTGATTTTCCAAAACATCTTGGAGCCGACTTGCTCTGAGGTATGAGGATGGATATTATTGACAGTGGCCTGGTTTCTACATAACACTAAACCATAGCCTGGATGAGATTTGGGCTTGTGTGCACACCCTGTTGTAGATGCAATTCGGAGATTGGAGGCATCTTCTCTTGGTTTAAATAAACTGGAATATATGCTGTCAAAACCAGGAACTGTTTGCTCAAACAAGCCAGGATGAAAAAGCATGGTTTGATCTTGGCTTGTTTCAATAAGCCATCGTTTCAACTATGTAACAACAAACTATGATTAATTCAAGGCACGAAGTGAATGCTTTCAATTCCCTCCATGTGGATGAGCCAGAGGAGAAGGGGAGAGGGGAAGTGTACAAGACTGAGGCTCATTCATATAGTACTAAGCAATAGTTTAGCATGAAGTTGGGACAAGTGCTATTGGCTTCCAAATTCCCTGGGGAAAATAAAAGCAGCAGAAGATGCCTGGAAAAGACTGGGCCTATTTGCTTCACTCTTTGCAGAATTCCTCCCTTGCTTCTGGCTGTCTTTTCTGACTTATGTTCCTTATTTTCAAGTTGTTGTGTTGAAAGAGCTCTGAGAAAAAGGGAACTCTTGATGAGTCTTTCTCCCTGCAGTGTGGAAGAAGGAAGGGCAAGGGGCATTTCACTGCTGATGGAGACATATGGAAAGCAAAGGCAAAAGCATGCTGTGCCTGTGATTGTATCTTACAACATTCATCTGAATGTTGTTTCCATAAATAGTCTTAGGTACTGTCTGAAGCAGGAAATGCATCTCCCTCTCTTATCTTCACTATAAGGGAAAATAATTATAAATGTTGTCAGACACCTTTTGAAATATGACTTTAAAAGCCCAAATTTCAGATTTTATGGGCTGGTGATCTATGTACCATAGAGATACAATCCTAGGCATACTAGGGAACAAATCTCATTGGTGAGCTCGCTCTCTCTCCCCCCCCCCCACTTTCTACTTTAAATATCATTAAATTTATGCTGCATATTCCTACAAGCACTTGTCTTCGGAGAACCAGTGTGAAAAAACAGGATGAAACACTATAGAAATAATAGAAAGCTATATGTTATTCTCTTCCTTTATCTTAAAGAAGGATTCCTAAAGTTACAAAAAAGGAGATTCTGACAAAACATCAGGAATAACTTTCTGACAGCAAGAGCTGTTTGACAACAGGACTGTCTCCCTTAGAGGGTGGTGAACTCTTTCCGTGAAGGGCTTTTAAGCAAAGGTTGCCTGGTCATCTGTCATGGATGTTTTAGCTGCAATTCCTGCGTTGCAGGGGGTCCCTTACATCTCTGCAATTTTATGATTCCAAGTTATACTCCAAGCCTCATGTGATCCTGTGCCTAAAATCCACACACCAGGAAAACATTCAGCTTCCCAGCTGGCAAAACTAATGTTTATCACTGGAGTTGCCAACTGATTTCCCTCTTGTACCTTTAGCATTTATGTGATTCTCAGCAGTTATGCAGGTGGAGCGTTCCCAGCTCCACTTCTTGCATTTCTATCTGTCAAGTTAGAGTTAAAGGGACAGGAGCGGGATCAGTAAAAACACTAGCATCCCTTTATGTCATACAATTGTTATAAAAGCACAGAAGCCCTGCCACAAAAGAAGTTACCACCCCAATGCAGACAAGCGAAGACAGTATGTATTTCTATTAGTTACTGTCCAGTTACACCAATCTGTTACAAACGTACCAAAAGGCAGAGCACACTACACAATGTACGGCTGCAATCCTAACCCCACTTACTTGGGAGTAAGTCTCTTTGAATTGAATAGGACTTACTTTTGAGTAGGCAAGGTTAGCATTGCAGTCCTGGTCAGACTCATATCCGCCTGGGGGAAAACAGAACTTTAACCAAATCTTGGGTATTGGATCTTCCATTGCTGGAGTCCTGTCACTTTAAAAGGATTCCAAGTTTATATAATACTATTCCACACCAGGTTTCATCAGAAGCCACAGAATGTAGCTTTCTCGTGAGATATTCCGCCAAGTGTGAAAAGCAAGCTGACCTGCAAACTTACACATGCCATACCACAAAATAGCTAGCATACCGCTTTCACAGAAGCAGAGATGAAAGTTGCACATTGAACTATAGGCCAGCAAGAAATGGCTCATTAAGGATATAGTTATGACCGTTGGGAGGAACATAAAGAAAAAACTGCCATGGTGCATCTGCATCAGCACAACGTGACACCTGTATCTGTCCCAGATGCAACAGAACATGTCTTTCCCACATTGGTCTGCTCAGCCACAACAGGTGCTATATCCAGTGTTTGAAATTCTCATTGTCCTAGGCGCATTTTGTGACGGGGAATTTCATTAGTGCAAGCATTTCTGAGCTCTGGGTGTCATACTGTGCCTAAGATTTCAGATTAAAACTGCAGAGTGGAAGGAAAGGAGGACCTTCTTCTGCCTCCCCACTTTCAGCTACTCTCTGAAGACTAGAGAAGAGACCCTCTTCAGAATATCAGGGGGGTGGGCAAGAGAAGGACTAGACTATGTGAAAAATGAACATAATATGTTAGCTGCAGTTCATTTATTTTCAGCTTTGTATTCTTGTAATAAAAAAGCACACCAAGAGATTCCATTGTTGCACCCATAACTGGATTTAAGATGCCCTTTAGCTCCTAGCTCTCACATCTGTTTCTAACGCTTCCAACAGTTTGACTTCACCTCCAAGGTGCAATCCTCCATTGTCTCCCCAGAGACAACAACTGCTCCCTCACATGCAGAATACTAGGCAGACGGTCTGTTTCTCCTCAGAAGTATTTCTCTTCAGCCTGGTGACTCTAGAAAGCTCTGGCCCTTCTTTCTGTTGTCTTCCTCTCAGCTACAAAGAGAGAAACTGCCTTGCATTTTGAATCCCACATGAGGAAAAGGTGTGTGTAGGGCGACTGCAACCTTGAAAATAGTGGGTAGGGAAGGCATTGACCCCAAATGCTTTCCTTTCAATGAACAACAGCAACGAGGTAGGGGACAGTCAGGGCTCTGTTACAGACATCTACAGGAAACATACAGCTAACCTTCAGTGCTAGACTCACACCTGAGGGCAGCCAGCATCTAGAGAACTGGAAGGTATGGTGCCTTCCTCAAATACTGAAGTTCAATTGAATTAATTACCTTTACAGTTACAGTGGTACCTCAGGTTAAGAACTTAATTCGTTCTGTAAGTCTGTTCTTAACCTGAAACTGTTCTTAACCTGAAGCACCACTTTAGCTAATGGGGTCTCCTGCGGCTGCCGCCGCGCCGCCACTGCACAATTTCTGTTCTCATCCTGAAGCAAAGTTCTTAAACTGAGGTAATATTTCTGGGTTAGCGGAGTCTGTAACCCGAGGTACCACTGTACATTTATTGGCTGCTAGTGGTACTTCAGTTAAGATTTTGGACATACCAAGCGCACAGAAAGATAATACAGATGTCAAACTCTGCATACTCAGTTTGTGAAAAGAGTAAAATACAAATAAACAAAGAATTTAAAAACATACATCAAGTTGTCAGTCTCTCTGGTTTCTTCTCAGCTATTTTTTGGGGTGTGTTGTGAAGTTCTCTGTCTTCTGATCAGTTCCTTCTGTAGAAGTGAGAAAAACCCAAACCGCTCCTCAGAAGGCAGAAAAAGGCCCACGCCTCTTCCTTTTTCATTGATATTGCATATCTTGCCCCTGTGGGTTGTAGAGGAAGTGAGAAGTGAGGGAGGGTGGAAACCTTATTTTCAAGGCATCCAAAGTGCAAAACTGTGCCCAAATCCCCATAATGTGTGTTCAGTTAAAACACTGGAAACCCAATATTTCTCAGAAAAGGACTTTTACCCCTTGGTAAAATCTTGATCTTTTTACCCCTTGGTGAAATCTTGATCTTAGCCAAAAGCCTGAGAAAGACCCCTTGGAAGCTTTTTTCCCTTCAGCATAAAACACTATAAAGGAAACCATTACAGTGCCCACCGTAGTCATTTCCAGGCCGGCTGCCCTAAAGTCCTTTAGAGGTCTCTCAAATGAGCCAGGATACCTTGGAGGGTCTTCCACCTTCATTTCTAAGTGAGATGGGTGGTGACTGGAGGGGCCTTTTCATATGGGCAACCCTAACTTTATAATTCCCTGGCCAGCGATGCTGGCCAGGTGCCATTCTTGATGTCTTTTTATTTATCCAGATTTTGAGGCTGGTTTTAATCTGTTGTAATGTTTCTTAATCTGCTGCCGTTTTCGTTTGATTTATATGTTTCTATTCAATACAGTTGTGAGCTACCCTGGGAGTCTTTTAAACCGAAGAGTGCTATAAAAGTTTGGATAAAATAGAAAGCTAAATAAAACAAACACTGTCTAAGAGAACCCTGCATTTTTCACTTTTACAATTGTCTATTTTGGAATAACTTCTGAACCCATGTCAACATGTTGTTACACATTTGAGGGTAAATGAGAAGTTGCTGGAACCTGAATGGGAAGAAACAACTTATAGGGAAATAGTGGGGTCTTCACTCATTTCTTTTTGCAGGATAACTGATCAGTAGTAAGTTGCTATTTTAGAATGAGGAAGAGAGGAAGGAAATGGTGCTTTTTCAACACTGTAACTTGCAAATGAGTCAAAGTGTCAGCAAAGAGTTGTGCCTGAAACCGTGGAATATGTGTACAGTATAACCTAGATTTGTAAATGTCATATTATAACACTGAAATAAAAATATTTGAAAAATACATGAGCAAGTTCTTTGCCAAGGAGGCCCATGCGAGGCCTGCCTCTGCTGGCTTCCTGTAGCAAACCACCTTAAGAGAGTTCTTTCAGGTTTCCTGTTGCCAAGGGATTCATTACAATTTTAGGCTAAGGGGCTAAAATAATAAATAATAAAATAAGGGGTCATTATAGGACATATTGGGTCAAGCCCCTCTGTCCCCCTCATGATGATAGTGCTTGGCATCACAGTGTAGACTTTTGCAGTTGCTAAACAAGGAAGCAGATTGGTAGCAATTGTGGTGAAATGTTGCTCGTCCCCTGTGGGGGTGAGGCACATCCTGATTCTGATGCAACCTATCAGGAGTTAAGTAAAAGATGCCTCACATGTGCGTAGTCATTTTCTGAGACTTCCTAAAGTAAAAAATAACTATCTGGCAATATGTATTGTTACAAAAACATTTGCTGGATAATAGTGCATCCTGACTGTCCAGGGGGGAAATCTCACAAAACAATAAATCCCACTTAGCTAAATGGTACATCTGCACGTTCATATGAAAAGTTTATTGGCTTTTCATTTCTTTTCCTTGCACACACTCAACATACCAACATGTGTGGCTACATCTAGCCTTATATTCCTTTATAGTATTTGTTATGTACTGAGTTGAATAGGATCCAAAAGGCAGCAGTCTGATTGGTCCTAGAACAATAGGATCCAAAGGGCAGCAGTCTGATTGGTCCTAGAACAATAGGATTCAGAATGCAGCAGTCTGATTGGTCCTAGAACAATGCAGCAGTATGATTGGTTGGCAGGAACTACCCAATCATGCTCCAGATAGAAGTGAATCCACAACCTGATTGGCTTACAGTAGAATTCCGGAATTAGCCAATCATGTGCAGCCCATTGTGTAAATAATGTATATAAAGCAGATACTTTGAGGGGACATTCATTCATTCCTCCTCACCACTATGAGCTGAATAAAGAGCATGAAATCACTTTGCGACTCTGAGTATATTTCAGTATTACATTAAATGCTAGATCTTTCCTAGTTTTATCAGTAGGAAAAGCGGCTGGGGCCAAATTATGTGTCATACATATAATACCATCAACTCTTAGTGCAGAGGGTGACAGTTTTAACCATGATTCATGTTTCAATGTAACTAGAGCGGCATGCTACTGGTTAATAGAAATGGTTCCTGCACCACAAATGTTAATGTATAAATTGAAGTTACAAATTTGGAAGAGAAGATATTCTCCATACCTGTGTTCAAACTAAGTAGCCCACTGGATTGTGACCTGGCACTACCACCATACAAACATATAATATAACATAAAGTCATGACCAATAATGAAACCATTACTACGTATAAACAGGCCATACCATTAGAATGATGAGCCGGATCCTTGTATACTGTAAGATGCTGTTTAATAAATAGTAATTGATGCATACATAAAATGGCATTGTGGGATAAACTTGCCTGTTGGGGAATAGATAGAAGGCTCCTGTGGCTTATCTCCCAACTTCATGCCGGGTCCGTGGCCAGGGTGAGATTATCCCCTGCTGGAGACCTGACCAACCCAGTGCCAGTAAATAAGGGTGTACGCCAGGGTTGTATTTTAGCGCCTCTTCTTTTTAACTTATTTATCAGTGATATGAGGAACCCATTAGCCGCCTCACAAAAATTTATCCACACCCCTCGTATAGCAGATTACCGTTGTCCTCTACTTCTCTACGCAGATGATGCGGTACTACTCTCTTACTCCAGAGTGGGTTTAAGGAGGGCACTAAAGATTTTCGCGACATATTGCCATTCTAATCATCTGTCTATCAACCACACCAAGTCCAAAGTACTGATATTTTCAAGGAGTCGAAAACTTTATTCATGGAAACTGGAGGGCACGAAAATCGAACAAGTACATAAATTTAAATATTTAGGAATTTATTTTCAATATAATTTAGGGTGGAAAGCACACATTGAATATCTTCAAAATAAGACAAAAGCCCTATCACACTCCCTCCTCCGTTTTTTCTACTCTGAGGGGGCCTTATTCATCCCTGCGGCCTTGAAAGTGTATAGCATCAAAGTGATGGCCACAATGGCCTATGCTGCACCTTTATGGGCTGCCTTTGCAAACCTCTCACCTTTAGAGTCACTTCAAAGCCAATTCTTACGCCGACTTCTAAAATTACCAACATGCGTAAGTAATGCGGCTATTCGTTTAGAAATGAAGATCCCCTCAGTGGAGCTAGTTATATGGAGGAGAGTTTTGATTTATTGGATATCCCTATGGCATAAACTCCCGAACCACTATCTCATTCAATGCATGTGGCGAGATGACTTCACAAATTTGTGGTCAGGAAAAATCCATGCCAAATTGCTGTCCTATGAGATCTCGCCCACTGAATTGCTCAAACTGGATCTAAATGTGGCTAAAAGGTGTATAAATCAAAGGCTGGATGATGTGGAGCTATACCAAAATTTCATAGCTGGTGGTGGAGCCTGCTCGCCGTTAAATTTAGGCATAACCCCTATCTACCGTGCTCCGTCCTACTTAACTTCACTTATGGCCGCGTCTCACCGATATGCCTTCATTAGAGCTAGGTTCAATGTCTTTCCAACAAACCTACTGAGACATAGATTTACTAAGGGCCAAGTCCCTTCAATGTGTGCTTGTGAAATGAAAACATCTGAATCTCTACATCATGTTATGTTTATCTGCCCTTTGTACAGTTCAGCCCGTGCTAGTATACTAAGCTCCATAATCCAGCCTATGGCTGACAAACCAGTAGACCTACAGCTTGCCTGGGTTCTTCAAGATGTGGATCCTTATATTACCCAACAGGTTGCTAAATTCCTAACAGCCGTCCTCTTGTACAAGAGACGGAATGGAATGTTAGCTGATTATTGATAGTTATAAGAATTTTTTTATAATGACATCAGATATTGATTTTAGTGTAGTGCCAAAATTTTTTAATCTTAATCTTAAACTTTTTTAATGAAAGGCTAATATCTGTCCTTGTTGTGGACTGTGTTATACTACTTGTGGTTTGTATGAGTCCGCTGTTTTATTTTATTTGTTTTGTTGTGTTGTGTTTCATGATGGGCGTAAAGCCGAATAAACATTTTGGTTTGGCATTGTGGCTTTATTACTGATTTGGTAGATTCTGATTTGGTAGATTTGGTTTTTTTGGCGATTTTTCAATCCCAGAAGCAACCATGATTTAGCTTACAGCTTTAAGGATGCACATAAGTGAGTGGCGGAGGAATCCTAAGCTCTGGGTGGAATCAGCAAGGCAGAGCAGGGCAGCGGGTCCACCATCTCCAAAGCTCTGCTGACTCACGCTGACTAGGACACACAGTATGCGTGGTATGGGGTGGTGTGAGTTTTCTACAACTGTTTGTTGCACAGCTCGAGTCTTATGCAAGTCGAAGGGCTCAGATCAAGCCCCTCCCTGGAGAAAGGCACCTGTGCTCTCCCACCCTGCACCAGCCGGTCTCACTGGGTAAAGTGGAAACAATCCAGCGCAATTTCCATGGCTGCCGTGAGGTCATCCGCTGTGGACAAGGACGTCCATGACATCCTAACTCCCTCCAGCAGAAAGGATTTTGTTTACTTATTGTTTATTATTAACTTTGCAAACCGCCCTTTATCTCAGCCTAGTTCACAGCATAAAAATACAAAATGAAAACACTACATAATAAAAACACAAACAAAAGGAGACACATAACCACACCTGGAATACTGTGTCCAGTTCTGGGCACCACAATTTAAGGGGGATGTTGACAAGCTGGAAGGTGTCCAGAGGGCGGCAACCAAGAGGATCAAGGGTCTGGAAACTAAGCCTTATGAGAAATGGTTGAAGGAGCTGGGTAGGTTTTGCTTTGAAAAGAAGAGACTGAGAGGAGCTATAGAAGTCATAGGATTGTAGAGTTGGAAGGGACCCTGGGGTCATCTAATCCAACCCCCTGTAGGCAGGACTATGCTGCTATCCCATATGACAGCCATCTTCAAATATCTCAAGGGAAGATGGAACAAGCTTGTTTTCTCCTGCTCCAGAGGGTAGGACTCAAACCAATGACTTCGAGTTAGAAGAAAGGTGATTCTGGCTAAACATCAGGAAGAGCTGACAGTTAAGAGCTGTTTTGACAGTGCTTGGATGGAAGGTGGCAGACTGTCCCTCCTTGGAGGTTTCTCAGCAGAGCTTGGATGGCCATCTGGCATGGACGCTTCAGCTGAGGTAACTGCATTGCAGGGGGTTGGACTGGATGACCCTCAGGGTCCCTCCCAATTCTACAATTTTCTATTTCGGCCTGGCCCCTAAAGGCGTACCATGGAGGCAGCAGGCGAGCCTCCCTGGGGAGCATAGCTGTCAACGTTTAATAATAATAATAATAATAATAATAATAATAATAATAATAATAATTTTTTATTTATACCCCGCCCTCCCCAGCCAAGGCCGGGCTCAGAGCGGCTTACAAGCAATAATAAAAACAAGATGAATGATTACAACTTAAAAACAAGATTAAAATACAACATTAAAATATTGAAACATTGAAATATTAAAATGTAGCCTCATCACAGGAGGAGAAGGAAAGGAAAAAAGAAAGAGAGGGAGGGAGGGAATCAAATTGGCTCCAAGCCAAAGGCCAGGCGGAACAACTCTGTCTTACAGGCCCTGCGGAAAGAAATCAGATCCTGCAGGGCCCTGGTCTCGTGAGGCAGAGCGTTTCACCAGGCCGGAGCCAGAGTTGAAAAGGCCCTGGCTCTGGTTGAGGCCAATCTAACTTGCTTAGGGCCCGGGACCTCTAGGGTGTTGTTATTTATGGACCTTAAGATCCTCCATGGGGCATACCGGGAGAGGCGGTCCCGTAGGTACGAGGGTCCTAGGCCGTGAAGGGCTTTAAAGGTCAAAACCAGCACCTTAAACCTGACCCTGTACTCCACCGGGAGCCAGTGCAGCTTGAAAAGCACTGGGTGAATATGCTCCCATGGCAGAGACCCCATGAGGAGCCTCGCTGCAGCATTCTGCACCCACTGGAGTTTCTGGGACAGCTTCAAGGGCAGCCCCGCGTAGAGCAAATTACAGTAGTCAAGCCTGGAGATGACCGTCGCATGGATCACTGTGGCCAGGTCGGGGCGGGAAAGGTTTCCCTTTTTTTAAAGGAAATTCCCTTATTCTGAATAGGATTACTCACAAGAAAAGGGAAAAGTTGACAGCTATGCTGGGGAGAGCCATCCTGTGGGTCAGGAGGGCAACCTGAACCCCGTTGAAGTCAGTGGGGTTCACCTGGGGAGACAGAGGCAAGAAGGGTGGGGTGAACAGGTGGAGAAGGAAGAAGGGGCTTCGAAGGGCGCTGCTCGTTCCTCGTCCCTTGGTTCCCCCCTTTCTGGAACAGAGAAAGAGAGAAGCCGGACTTGAGGGAACCAGACAGGCGCCCATCTTGGACACCAGGGCGCCCTCACGGCCTGGCCACAAGCCCCGATGGAGGCGCCCGAGACCGAAGGGAAGGCACAGGCCGCGCTCGCCGACCGAGAGAGACGCGACTGTCTCCCCTCAGAAATGGCAGCCTGACGGGGGGGCAGCAAGCGGGCGACTTTGGTGGCGCATTTCGCGACTTCGGTGGGGCTTCGCGACCGGGCTGCCGTGGACCCGAGGGCCGCTGCCTGCGCGGCGCCTAGTACGGCGGCCGCCTGCGTGCTCTCCGTGCTGGCGCGGCTCCCTCTTCTCCCCCGCTTCCCCCGGCCTGCCTGGTGGCCTCCGTAGGCCGCCTCGAGGCCGCGCCAGGCAGAAAGGCCCTCTCGGCGCGGCGCTGAGGGAGACGGCAGCACGTGGCGCGCGGCCTCGGCGCTTCCCCGGGGCGCCGTGAGGGGGCGACTTCCCTCGGCCTTCTCCCAAGCCTTCCTCCTGCTTCTCCTCCTCCTGCCGCCGCCGCCATGGTGGGCAAAGCGAAGCGGCCGCGGCTGCACCGGGCGGCGCCCAGGCCGGCCAAGGGCCTCTGGACCCCGGGCGAGGACGAGGCGCCGCTCCCGACGGGCGCCCAGGCGGCGAGGGCCACGGCGGGCGAGGTGAGGCCTCTGCGCTCCCTTCGGCGCCTCCACGAGGCCGCGCGGGCGGAGGCGGCGTCCGGCGTTGCCGCGACCTCGCTTGGGGGTTTGGCTGCCTGGTTCCGGCGCCTGAACGCCCCCTCGGGCGCGGCTGCCCTGCCAGCAGGTGGACTGGATGCCCTCGGGGTTCCCCCTCCCACCATGAGCTCGGGAAGGGGCTGGGCGGGGGGCGGAGAGTGGCAGGGAGGCGAGGCGCCCCTTCCTGGGGGGCATCTGGTCTTCGAGCGCCTCGTCCGCCCCATTCTTTCTTAGCTCGTTGGCGAGGCGGAGGAGGCAAGGAAAATGCAGCCTCTCCCCCTTCCTGCTCCTTTGGCAGCACCAGGCATTGGGGGGTGGGGCAGGTGCAAGTAAGTAAATGGAAGGGCTTAACTCGCTGACCCATTGCGCCCATTGTTCTTGCCTTGCCCACCCACCCCAAAATACGTCCAGCCTGCGCCCCTGGCACCAGGGGGGAAGGGCGCGTGCCAGGTGTGTGGGAACCTCTGGCCCGCCAGATGTTGCAGAGCAGCAGTTCCCAGCAACATCTGGGCAGTTTACCTACACAGCGCCTGAGAAAGTTGACATCCCTCGAATCCTTCGTCAAAAGCCCAGGGCTATTTCTCCAGAAGAGGTGCTGCGACTCACCCTGAAGGCCTCCTTCCTTCTCTTGGAATGGCAATGGCGCCCACCTGAGAAGGGCCAGGGCTGAGTTCCAGCTGGAAAAAAGCCCTGGTCCAGCCCATGGCACTTGGTGGCACCTACAGCAGTAGACCAAAAGGAGCGGTGTGCGCCTTCAGAGCTCGGAACAAGGCTCTCCACAAGATGGTGATACAGGACACGTTTCTGGAGGGTAAAACTTTCTTAGGACAGGAGGAGGTGAGGAGTGAGCCATCTCTTGTCGGATTCATGGCAAAGTTTGAAAGGATCCTGCAACTGCCACTTCAGTTTAGGGGTGGTTTCTTCAATCTTTTTATCACCTTTACTTTTTATTCACCAATGTGGGTCAAAAGTTATAGTAGAAGTAAAAGAATATCCACTGATTATAGAAATAATTCTTTGAAAATAAAAACTGACCAAAATTTTGCTTTTATACTTGAGATATGGTAAAGTAACAACTCTCCGACCTAGTATATTCTAGCCAGTATATTTAATGCTTTTGTCATAGGTGTTGCCAGGATTTGTTTTTTGAGGGGGGCAGACTCTTAGGGGGCAGAACAAGTTCTGTGATGCAATTGGCCAGTTAAGTATTTCTATTTATTTACTTGGGGGGGCAGTCCCCCCCAGGCCCATGGCTTTTGTCCTCCTGCTCATGGATGGTGCAGTAGAAATAGCAGCCTAATAGAAATGCCATGTTGCACTTGCAGCAGCAAAACTGAACACCTTCATCTGCCCCAGCTGCAACAAAACATGTCTCTCCTTTATCATTCTTTATTATCTACAGCAGGCACTGTAACTCTCCAATGGTTTGACTTTACTCTCAAAGGTGCCCTCTTCTATTGTCTCCTGAGACAGACAGATGCCAGCAACAACAACAGTGCATGGGACAAAGGGAATAGTTACATCACCTTTTATTCTTAACATTTTTTTATCACATCTGATGAAATGTATAGTAGTCCACCTGAGCTTATGCCATGATGAAGGTGTCACAAGACTCTTTGTTGTTCTTGTCTGTGTTGGGACTAGGTATTTATGACCTCAAACGTCTTTGCTGGAGTGAAGATTGATCCAAAAAGTCTGGTGAAGACGTTGGACATTGATGTGAGAAGCATTTCTTCAGCCGTAAAGGGTAAGAATTAAGGACCTTCTAGTACATCTGCCTCACAGTGACAAAGAATGCAGAAATTCACTTCCTGAATCAAACCTATTCTCTTCCTAGCTTCAACAATTTGTAAATTGGCTAGATTCTTTGGAATGGGTTACAACTTTTTCCACTAAAAAGTGCATTCTCATTAGCTGTTGAATTTTAGACCACCAGAAGATGTTAACCCTATTTGCATACAGTTTAAGGTTTTTCTCAAGCTGGCAACACCTTTGAAGCAGTTTGTATGAAACTGTTTTGTTTGTTGAACTATTGTATTTGAATGCCCTTCCTGGAACAAGACACTCTAATAACGTAGCAGGGTACACTGCCCACTCTACTTCTGGGCTTATCCACACTTGCCTTTGCCTCACGCTTTCTAGGGACAGATCCGTGCTTTAAAGTGCTGTGTCTGAGCATTCCCCCCTGTGCGTCCCCGGCAACAAACCCACTTTCTAATGCTGACTTGGACCAAATGGCCGTTTGGGTTTTCTACAGATTGCAGCTCTGATTCAGCAGCAAAGAGTGGATTTTTGTGGGAAAGCACTGGGGCACGAAGAAAAAAGCACTCTGGCACAGCGCTTTAAGGCGTGGGCTGATGCCAAAAAATGTGTCACCAAAAGAAGTGTAGGTGAGCCCTTATGCGCTGCTTATCACCCCAACCCCCCAATATTTTAATTAAACTTCTTAATGAAAATGATACAAATTACACCATAAAGTAGCCAGAAGCGTCTGCTTCAGCTTCACAAACATGAGGGAAAAAGAAATAAGAGAGATTTCTGGGGCAAAGGAACTATTTAGGGCTTGCAAAACACCAAGTGTAAATTGGGAGGCTTGTGTATGGTCCAAGCCAGAGGGGAGAGGGGAGGGGAGACAGAAGAAGAGGAGAGTCATTTCTCATCTTCGGGGGGCGGGGCGTTATGTGCTACTTGTGAGATGCCTCTTGGATCCTCGTGCTAGGACTGAGTCATTAATTGGGTGGGAACCCTTATCATCTCTAGCTTGCAAAAGCAGCGTCATGGGCGGCTTCTGCTTTTGAATTGTTTTGAGAGGTTTCCCGTTGTGTTATGAATGTTAATTTTTTTTTAATTTTTATTTTTTGCAATAATGAAAATGCATAATGTGCTGCCCTGTGGAAATTCAGGCAGTGCATCCGTGCACATTGTAACTTCGTTTCTCAAATCACCTGACCTTTTGCATTTAACACTAAACTGTAGCTTATTGTGAGAGGGAGGCGCAGCCAAGGAAGTATCCTGGACCCGGCTGTTCTTCTGTTCTTAGGCTGTGTGCACAAGCCTCAATTTTCTGCTCTTCCCCTGTTCCCTCTCCTCCTCTAGCACCCCTGTGAGGAGGATGTGCTTTTAAACCAACTTTTTAAATCTAAAGTCAGGAAAACGGATTAGTTTAAAACTGGGTGGATGAAGCCAGGGGCAAACTGTTTACAAATTAAATAGATTTTTTTGAGTTTGGATGTAGTAGGGAATGCAAGTGAGTTTGAGAACAAAAGTGCACGCATTGGATCTGCTTGTGGCCATGTCAGAGCAGGTCAGGGGAGGTGGAAGGCTTGAGCCGAAGAGTCACCGTTCCTTGGCCTTGCAGAATGATGCTTCCTTGTGTTTAAAGGTTTGCAAGAAGTACAGTAAAATACATTCTGTGACTTACTGACAGTTGCTTCTGAGCTCTTCAGATATAAATATTTCTGATTTAAAATTAAAACTAAAGCATGAGAGATAAGCCATTCAGAATGAAAATGAAAGCTTATGATGTATGTAATAAAAGCAGTTTCTATTTCAGTGTTCAAAATGCATTAAGCTTTTGTCTAGTAAATGCCCACAAAGGTCGCTGTTATAGCTGTTCTCTGCATTATTAACATTGGTTTTGCAGGGTAATATAAAATTGAAATATTATGTTTAGTAATCTGTTTTTCCTCCCTGGGATGCACAGGGGCCTTGGAGATCGTAGCTGTAGATGAGCTCATTATTGAGCTGGACCCTGCGCTATTTTTTAGCTGGAGAGAGTGGGACTCAATGTTCCTTATTTCAAGAAGAAAAATGTTAGTATTAATAGTCATATAATCTGAAATGTTGGTGAAAGGAGTTTAACAATTGAGAGTCTAGCTTCTAGCTCATGAGAATAGATTTTTAAGTACAGTCATACCTTGGAAGTTGAACGGAATCCGTACCAGAAGTCTGTTCAGCTTCCAAAACGTTCGAAAACCAAAGTGCAGAAGCCCTGTCAGACGCTCGGCTTCCAAAAATAGTTCGCAAACCAGAACACTCATGCCAAAACGTTTGAGAACTAAGCTGTTCAGAAACCAAGGTATGACTGTATACAGTATTTTAATTTTAATTTTAATTATGGCCTGGTAATACTCATGGCCTTAGAGAGGTTCAAGTGCTTAATAAGGAATGTGGCAGCTGTTACTTTCCTGATCTCAAGTTGCATCTATAGTTTGTGATGATAACATTTCATATAGCAAGGCACTAATCTAGAATGCTCTGCATTTCATCTGGCAAATTCAATTCCGTGTTAGCCAGTGCTGTGCAACCAGTGGGACAATACCTGCTCCCATCTGAAGCGGCAGGGTTAGGAAGGAAGCTGGGGCTTTCTATGGTAAGTGGAAATAGCAGTGAGTGAAAATTTGGATGCTTCAGTGTGGGAATGAGCAGTTCTCTTTGTGGAGGTTCTCAGCATCACAATACATTGATGTGTGTGTGTTTCATAAAAACTTAAATGATCTCATTAACTAATGAATCTCAAGTTTCATTGGTATCTTCCAGCATGATGGCTGGTCTTCACAATGTTCATAGGTCTTGATGTGCTTGGTTTTGTTTACACCCTTTCTCTTCAGGCTAATGGACGGGACCCTCAGGGACCCCCCTGTAGTCCAATCCATACTGTTGTTTAATGTGGATAGTAATCTTCCTCTAGGGACATGGGTGGCACCGTGGTCTAAACCACAGAGCCTAGGGCTTGCTGATCAGAAGGTCAGCGGTTCAAATCTCCGCGACAAGATGAGCACCCGTTGTTCGGTCCCAGCTCCTTCCAACCTAGCAGTTCAAAAGCACGTTAAAGTGCAAGTAGATATATAGGTACTGCTCCGGTAGGAAGGTAAATGGCATTTCCGTGCGCTGTTCTAGTTCTCATGACTAAGAAGTGGCTTAGTCATGCTGGCCACATGACCTGGAAAACTGTCTGCACACAAACGCTGGCTCCCTAGGCTTATAGAGTGAGATGAACGCGCAACCCCAGAGTCGTCCGTGACTGGACCTAACAGTCAGGGGTACCTTTGCCTTTTAATCTTCCTCTACCACCATGAATTCTCTTTTGTCCATGTGATGTTCTGCTCCAGTTCAGTGCCTTCCTACACTTTCCCTTCCCTTGTCCTTCATTTTCTCATACCATGGGTGCTCCAAAAACAAGAGGATGCGAAAAAATCCAGTTTGAGGGAGGGGAAATGTGGGAAAGCAGTGAGCCAGAAGAGAACCTCATGGACAATGGAAAACTAATGGAGGTTCAGGACGCCTGCTATGCACATTAAACAGCTGTGTGGACGAGCCCTTCCTCTACTTCGTTTTCTGTCAGCAGGTGGCAACATTTATTCTGCACACCAGAAGCAAAATTTTCAAGCCTTGCTGTTTATTCCAGCAGTTCAGGTCTTGGAATTTACATAATGCATTTAGTTTTAGCCACTCATTTGCCCTAGATTTATTTATTTATTTGAAGGATTTTTACCCCATTCTTCAGCCCAAAAAGGCTTCCATAGTCGCTTACAGTGATCGGGTCCCTCCCCTCAGGCTTGCACAATCTCAGAGATGTGATGAAACAGGATTGGGAAGGAGAAGCAAAGCAAACTCCAGAACTCGTACTAACTTACCTTCCTCACAACCAGCTGGAGAGGAGGATAGGCAAGGAATAGCTCTGTAGCTAGTAGAGTGTCTCTGTCCACTGTTTGGCACATGCGTAGGTGCCAGAGGGGCTGGCAAAAATGGTTGCTGTTTGTACTCATTTGCAAAGCCGGATAAGCCCTACATTGAAATTACTGTACACATTTGACATGCTAAATATAATTTGTTTGAACACTGCGGTGGTTGTTTATGGACAAAGCCTTGGCTGTGAGCCCTGGAAGACTTGCTCCCTGCCTCACAAGCCTTTTTCCCATCTGGCCTGCAAGCGCAAGGCCCTGACTGTCTGGAGCTGAGGAAGCCTGTGTAGTTTTAGCCCCATGCACCATGCTGCCTATTCACCACTGCATCCTAGTTATGCTTCAGTATAGTGATGTGTGACTCGTACAGATATGAACTCTTTTAAGGTGCCGCTAGGCAGTGAAAGGTTATGCATGAGGCTAAAAATCAAGTTAACATCTAAAATATTTTCCACCGTTCTTTTATAGGAAGTGGGGGGAGGGTGACCTACCCCTTTGTCTTGACCCAGAGGTAGAACCCTCTTGCCTGAACAGGAGGTGCAAAGAGTGGCAAGCAGGACACACGTCTGCGCACAGTTCTTTCTCTGGCTGCTTCCACACTTCCAGCTGTTTTTGCCAGTCATTTTTTAAGGCATTTCTATACCCTTCTATACCCTTTACAAGAAAGAGCATTTTATGAAAATAAGATAAAATGTATTTCATAATAAACACAACATTAAAATAAATATCATAAGGTGCATTAAAACATACTTCGCAGCAGCATTAAACATACTTAACCCATTAGTACCTGAAAGCCTGACAAAACATCATCACCATAATTTTATTATTGGTACCTCACCTATCTGACTGGGTTGCCCCAACCACACTGGGCAGCTCCCAACAAAATATAACAACACAGTGAGACATCAAACATTAAAAGTTTCCCTGTGCTGGGCTGCCTTCATATGCCTTATAAAAGTCATATAGTTGTGTACAGTGGTACCTCTGGTTAAGTACTTAATTCGTTCCGGAGGTCCGTTCTTAACCTGAAACTGTTCTTAACTTGAATCACCACTTTAGCTAATGGGGCTTCCTGCTGCTGCTGTGCCGCCGGAGCCCGATTTCTGTTCTTATCCTGAAGCAAAGTTCTTAACCTGAAGCACTATTTCTGGGTTAGTGGAGTATGTAACCTGAAGTGTATGTAACCCGAGGTACCACTGTATTTCCTTGACATCTGACGGGAGGGCATTCCACAGGGTGGGCGCAACTACTGAGAAGGCCCTCTACCTGGTTGCCTGTAACCTCACTTCTTGCAGGGAGGGAACTGCCACAAGGCCCTCAGAGCTGAATGATGAGGGTGGAGACACTCCTTCAGGTATACAGGGCTGGAACTATCAGCAAACTTTTTCAGCAGGGGACCATTACACTCTCCCTCAGACCTTGTGTGGTGCAGGACTATATTTTGAAGGGGGGAAAAGAACAAATTCCTATGACCCACAAATAACCCAGAGATGCATTTTAAATAAAAGGACACATTCTACTCATGTAAAAACACGCTGATTCCCAGACTATCTGTGGGCCGGATTTAGAAAGCGATTGGGCCGGATCTGGCCCCCGGGCCTTAGTTTGCCTAACCATGATTTAGGGCTTTAAAGGATTAAAACTTAATCAAGGTACCACTGTAGTTGCATCTTCCCCAAAAATAAATTAAAGATTGTGAGCAGTTTGGCAACTAATATTCAAAAGTAAATGAGTGCCATTTAGCTGCTTCTGGCTTTGGCCCATGAAATGCCTTCTTCCATATCTGAGGCACACTTCATAATAATTTGGAGTCATTATATGAATGTTTGCAATTTTTTAGTGCTTTTGATTGGATTTATTTTCAGTTCAACCCCTCCTTTCCTCTCTTTGTTTTTTCTTTTTCTGTAGTGTTTAGATTATAGACTTTCAGTAGGGATCTGTTTCGTTTAACTTTGTTTAACTACTATTGACAGTGGTTTATAAATCATATTAAACTTGACTGTTAGAAAAAAAATATGGCAAACTTTTACAGTCTGGCTTATATCTCTTATTAGGTGTGATTTTCAAATCACAGGGAAGCCCACTGAAAGATCTTACATATTGGTGAGAGCAACCTAGAGGATGGGTGGAAGCAGGCCTGTGAAGCAGCAGATAGGAAATAAAACTACTTCCAGCATCCCAGATGTGAATCTCTGCCTTCTTGAACTGTGCTGTCAGGTGTGGGCCCATGGAAGATAGAGAATCTTTGAGGTTCCCTTCCCCTGACATAAAGCACAGGGGTATGTTAAAAGATCATGATTGGAACCGTGATTGTGTGGAGTTGGCAGTGAGCTTTGGACATTCAAATAACTCTTTAAGATGCTGTAAACTCAAGATGTCAGCATCTGAAGTCTAAGACTGGGTGGTGTGTTTAACGGTGGGCTTTCCTCAACTATCTCTTGTTGTGTCTTTCTGCTCATCTACACTAGTAATAAATCTCTGCATAGTGCTGCTGAAGCAAACGTTTTATTTTGGTACTGGACTTATGCACCTCTCCCAAAGTGCTGTAATGTTTCTCTCCTTGTACCATCATGATCTGTTATTGCACTCATGGCAGCTTGTTCTTCCAGAGCATAATAAAAAGGGGAAAGAGTAACACTGTCATGAGGATGCACCATGGCTTGGAGCACTGCTCCCAATCAGGCACGTGAAATCTTGGAATGGTCTCAAGATTGGCCAGCACCCGCTTGGCTAATAGTCTTGTAAAAATAACAAATGTGAAACAGATCGGCTGTCCTATTGCGGTATCAGTTGGCATGTGTAGAGATTTAAAATTTATCTTCTTTCATGTAGTGGTGAAGTGGATAATCAGATAAGAGAAAGCCGTCGTGTTTTCATTTCCAGAGTGGCTACCTGGCTCAGATAAAGATGTTGGTTCCTACTTTCCGTCCCACAGCATTTCATAACCCAGAATTCTGTTCAGCTCCCTGCACAACAGCTGCAGATTGCTGGCTTAACTCTTGACGTATAGTTGTGAAATAAATAGATCAGTGTTTTAGCTATACTCCTTTCTGTGCAATTTATTAGAAAGACTTAAAAAAATCAAGGGCAATGTCTGAAGTAGGGTTCTTTTTAGTGCATAAAATGTTTAGGATAGCCATAATAAAAATAGTAGCAGTAGCAACAACAACACAGCAATACAATAATGATGGTGATGTTACCTAGTGTCATTTTACAAAATGGTCACTAGCAGTGTCTCTTCTTGTTGTTGTCCAATGCTGCTTTCTGAAAAGTGCCCTCTCGGCACTCTGCTGAGGGCTTTTCTGGGTTGCCAGTATATGGTTCTTTTGAAATGGTGTCTTTATGGAGAGCAAGGTTTAGAAACATTAAGCCTTGGTGGTTCATGTGCGGCAATCCTGTGTCCCCTCTGTTTAAGGCAGTGATAGGCAGGGTTCATCTACCATTGAGTTAGGAATTCCCTCCAGAAATTGGGAAACTGCAGGCCCTCAGCTTCAGTCTGCACCTCCATGTCCTCCATCTTCAGTGGAATATTTAGCATCACTGGTGAGCATTTGCACCCTTTTCTGCTACTTGGAAAAGGGGAGACTGGTTGCTCCAGGCAATCCTTTCAGCACAGCATCTCCACTAGTCCTTTTTATCTTTCACTCCTCAGAACATTAGAGCCTTTTTAGAGTTTATTTTTGCTTTGGCAGGAGGAGAGCTTTAACTTTAAGCTATTGATGCCATCTCCCACCCACCCTGTCCAATTTACCAGTGTTTTAAAATCAACCGTGGAGACCCTTCTCTGTGTTCCACCACAAGAAATGATGCATTTGGTGGCAGTGTGAAAAAGGGCCTCTTCTGGGTTAGCATCCTGACTATGGAACATGTTCCCTGTGGTCTGGTTGGCTCCAGAAGTATGGCAATTTCCACACCAACTGAAACCATTCCTGGAAAATCAGATGTTCTAGCTTTACTGGATGGGTGGACCTTTATGGAAATGTCTGCTGTTTTTCTTAATTTCTATTCTGATGTGAGTTTTAATTGCTGTTTTTATTAGTTTTTTATTATTCTGATATAGTTCATGGTGCCCTGAAAGCATTTGTGACTAAAGCACGATATGAACCTTTTAAATAAATCCCTGCAGTGCTGTTGATTCCTTTTATCCTCACATTGTAGGTTGGGTTGAGTAGGCAAAGAAGAAGCCCAACGATTGTAGACCATGCTCAGTGGACCTGAAGAGCTTGCTGATGGGGGCCGGGGAAGAAAGCAGGGATGGAATAGGGTGGCTGGAACATTGAACAGACCCATTCTCCACTGCAGAATGTTATTGCAAGGGCCCCATGTGTGACATATAAAGCTGAAAGGGTGACATCCTGTGTTGCATGGAGGGATTTCCCCTTCCTTTCCCCCCAGTCTCCTGCGCCATGCACAGTCTGCTCCAGAGGGACCCCTGGTATGTTTGGGGGTGGGATATGCTGAAATGTTGAGTTTCATCATTTATTTTCTCTTGGAATACCTCTACCCCAAGGTTTGTGCAGTTGGGGGTGAGAGGAATCCAGTGTCTGGCAGAATGTATATCAGTTTCTGGTTGGCACCATTTGAGACAGAGAATGTTAGCGTATCAGATGAGGGACTGATATGGGCAGAGGGAGACAGAGAAATGGCTTTCTCATTACATTACAGTCATACCTCGTGTTGTATCCGCTTCATGTTTTATCTTTTCACGTTACATCCTGTGGCAACCCTTCCGGAACGGGTTACTTCCGAGTTTCGCCTCTTGTGCATGTGCAGAAGTGCTACTAAATCACGCTATACGCAGAAGCGCCAAATCGCACCGTGCGCCTGCGCAGACACAGCACTTCGAGTTGCGGACATTTCACGTTACAGACAGGCCTCCGGAACGGATCCTGTCCGTAACATGAGGTACCACTGTACAGAGCATATCCTCAAGTCTTCCCATCTGTGCCGTGAAAAACTTCCCTTGCCATATGTAGAGATCTCAGAATAGAAAATAGATTAAAGAGAAAAGGAGTCCCCCCAACTCCAACATTGAGAGGCCTGAACACCCACCCACCCGGGCTCCTGTTTCAGGCTGCTTGGAGCCCTGAAGAAGAACACTCTTTGAGGGGATGGTCAGCAGAAGGGGTGAACTAGGAACAAGTGATTTCATTGGGGAAAACAGATGTTCTTCCTAAGGACTCCATTTGCTTTAGTATTTTGCAATAAAATACACCTTCCCTGAAACTAAACAGTGCTGCATCAATGTGCAAGGAGTACTCTGCACATTTTGTTCTATTCTTTTAAATCCTGGCTGGCACAGGCTCTGCCATTCAGTTCTAAAGAAGTGAATTGTCTAAGGCTAAATGGCCTTTCTCTTAAGTCAAACAATGTGGGATTTTATCTCTTCATGGGGCAGATGCAGACTCTGCAGCATTCAGTGAAAGCTTTTTGGTGGTGTCCCAATCTGATTTCAGGTTGGTTGCGCAGATTCTATTTGGAAAGCAAGTGCTGTGAGTGAGATTAAGGGGTGTGCCTAATCTTCTTTGGGGATTTATTTTACGTAGTTATTTCACAACATTTATATACTGCTTGATTTATATTCCCCTTTCCTGTAAGAAAATCTAGAGGTGGTTTGCAAAAAGGTGTTTTTTGGTTTTTATGAGAAGAAGTTTTGATTGGACAGGTCATTCTTGACTACATTGTAACTGCATGAGGAAATGAGCTACCAGAGCACTCGGTTGACCTGCATAGAGAAACTGCTGCATGTTTGGAGGTCAGGTGGTAAGCGGATAGGAAGGTCAGTTTAACAGAGTTCAAATCAATTGGCTTAATTACTATAGAACTGATAGGTTTTGAATTATGTATGGATGCCTCCTTGGAGAGCCACAAGAGAGGAATGAAATAAGGCGGGTGGAGTTGCTGTGGAGAACTGCTTTTGTTCTGGAGAGTCAGACTGACCCCCATGGGAAAGCTATAGGCATTGTAGGCCACCTGTGTGGTTTGTGCCATGTGGTCATCCTAAATATGCAAGAAGGGGTGAAACAAGAATGAGACTGCATCTCAGATATTTAATTCTCAGCTAGCTACAGTGTGTACTGTTTCAGGTGCCTATGGCCTTAAATGAATAACAAGCTCAAACAAGAACCCAATACTTTGTTGTTAGAATTCATTTTTAGTGGAAAAGGGATATGTTGTAAATAACCTCTGCCTCATTTGTAGAACCGGAAATCAGTTGGGTTTCAGTGCCATTGGGTTTGATCACAGCCTAGCAAAGTTGTCTTGCCCCATCTGTCTTGCTTTCCCAACCTCAGAATTGTCCTCCCGTTGGTGAGGCATCCTTTAAGGAGCGGTGGAGCCTCCTTCCGACACTTTGCTTCCCGTATAGGCAGAGCCAGCAGAGAAACACCCTCCTCAGCCCCACGCCTCTTCCAACCAAGGACAGCGCAATGATCTTACAGGTAGGCAGTATGGATGGTCAGTTTCTCAGTGAACACAAAAGAGGTCTGGCATTGGTTCTCCTCGGCAGCCTCTGTTGGAATACCATTATTGCCCAGGCAAAATCCCAACCCCAATGGAAAGCCTTTTCTATCTCTTTTGGTCTAGGTGGGTCACCTGGCCAGGCTGGTGGAGGTGGATGAGACAGTCCTAAGGCTAAGAATGCTTTAATGCTAAGTCCTTTTTTAAAAAAGAAGCTTTAATAAGATATAATGCTTTTACATTTAAAGAAATTTAATAGCCAGTCTCTTGCCACTTTTTAAACTGAAGAGCAGAATCCTATGACGTTCCAACAACAACTTGCTTTGTGTGTTTATGTGGAGTAGGAGGTAATGCCTGTGTGGAGGGAGCAGGTGATGATGCTTGGGTGTTTAAACATGAATGTATAAAACAGAAGCAGTGACCAAAGCTTCTGAGGGCAGAAAGACCATGAAAATGTGCCTCTTTCCTCTCCCCCCCCCCCCGCCTACAACCTCACAATGTCTATGGCAGCGGCATCTCACACTGTATGTAACTGACCTGTGGAAAGGACTCTATGAATTGAAAACAGATATGTTGCATGTACCCTTGTTAAGTCTGAGAAACCTTTCATAAAAACAACTGTTATAAAAAAGGGTGAGTGCACTGCAGCTACCGGTAAATTGTATGCAAGCACAATATAGAGGGTGAGTCTTTTAAAAGAGGCCCTGTGGACCATGTGTATTTTGTATCCATGGGGCCTCTTATAAAGGACTCGCCCTGTATGAGACCGTAGTGTGATTACCATATGATGACCGTAGTGCTTACACAGCAAGGAAGGTCGAGTGAATGTCCTAAGATTTCAAATTCTATGCTTTGTGGTACTTGAGTGATTTTTGTAAAAAGAAACAAAACCTTAAGTCTTTGCTCAAACTAATGGCTTCATGAACATGTGTGTTAATGTAGTATTTTAGTTTATTTTTTTGTTAAACAGAATTCCTCATACTTTGAAATTAGCCCTCTGTTATCTTCCATATTGTTTTATTTACCAAATGTCACTATTCTCTTCTAAAGAAACTACGCCTAATACTTAATGTGAGTATTCACATAACAGAAGTGAAGTTGCTTTCTCTGTGCAGCTGCAATAGGAACAGATTTCAGCTTAATGTCATGTCAAGTCAGCTAATCTACTTAGAGCAATTTAGGCAGACACAAGGCCATAATATTCCCAGATTACAACCTTTCATCCCTTCATTATTATTTTAGTGTGAATCTGGTGGGTTATTAGAAGCAAGATGTGTGTGTGTGTGTGCGTGCATGTGTGTGAGTGTGTGTGATAAAATCCCATTTAATAAAACTTAGGAAATCTGTCCAAGGTCAGCTGTGGGGAATGATCTTCAAACATACCACAAAGTGCTCAGTTTCAATTCTCATTTTATATCTGGTTTATACAGTATTCTTTGTTGCAAGCACAGTAAAACTCCTGTTGCTGCCAGTGGTAAATTGCCAGCCTACTTCAGTCACGCCTTCAAAATAAGAAATACTATATCAGGTAAATGATTTAATAATAATAATAATAATAATAATAATAATAATGATGATAATAATAATAATAATAATAATAATAATAATAATAGGTAAAGGTAAAGGACCCCTGGACGGTTAAGTCCAATCAAAGGCAACTATGGGGTTGTGGCGCTCATCTTTCTTTTCAGGCTGAGGGAGCCGGCGTTTGTCCACTTTCAGCTTTCCAGGTCATGTGGCCGGCAGGACTAAACCACTTCTGGTGCAATGGAACACCGTGACAGAAGCCAGAGCGCATGGAAACGCCGTTTACCTTCCCGCCACACTGGTACCTATTTATCTAGCTAGCTGCACTAGTGTGCTTTTGAACTGCTATGTTAATAATAATAATAATAATAATAATAATAATAATAATAATAATTATTATTATTATTATTATTATTATTATTATTATTATTATTATTTCCCCAGCAACTCTTGGTGGCTTACAGCACATATAAACACATAGTAAAAGTCAAACATTAAAAACTTCCTGATACAGGGCTGCCTTCTCACTCTTGTGAAGTATCCCTGAGATGTAGCCCAAGAACCTTGCTAATTTTTGTGTTGACCTTCTTAGGCTGGACTTTGTTGCTTGAGGTCTCCCAGGCTCCCCTTCTGATACTTCTCTTACCCTGCAAGAGTGGACCCAGCGTGCACAACTGAGCCTATTTCAGTAGAGCTCAAGAGACTGGACAATATTGTTTGGAAGGACATATTATTGTCATCATGTTGAGTTGGAAGGTACCATGAGGGTCATCCAGTCCAACCCTCTGCAATGCAGGACTCTTTTGCCTAACACAGGGCTCAAATTCGCGGAATCTGAGATTAAGAGTCTGCTTCTCTATCAATTGAGCTATCCCATCCTTATTTATCACATGGGTCATGCTCTTTCAACTTCAAACTGAACAAGGTAAACAAAACAGCTGGCAGACAGGAACTTGCAGGAAATAGACATTTAGGTGGTTGAAGAAACTATGATATGAACTTATTTCTGCTTTTAATTGTGTTTGTCATTATTGTCCTGCACAGAGAGACATCATTGCAACCAATGAGAGGACGGAAGGACTGGGGGATGTGGTTTAGGGAATCAATAAGTATTGGGCTTCAGTTTATGCTTGGCTAGCCTGTGCAGGACTTATCTGGCCAAAGGCAAATCCTTGATTTTGCAAAAGAGGTTGGTTATTTTTTAAGCAATTTAGTTTATGTAAAGTGAGGCTTTGAATTTGAAACTGAGATTTGAATTTCAAACCAAGAAAGAGCAGGGAGTTTTGTAACTTGATAGCCATCTTAGTGCAAGCGCACTCTGTGAGTGTTCTGTACTAAGGGTGGGTTGGGTCCAGGCATATACTTGCTTCTGCAAGGAATAATGGCATTACAGTCTCGCCCTGTGCTCTCATACTCAATTTTCTGAAGAAGATAATTGAAAGGTGTCTCATTCAGTATAACGTGTCTCATAACGTGAGTATAAGGTGTCTCATAAGGTGAGTATAAGGTGTCTCATTCAGTATAACGTGTTGTTATTGTGGTTACCACTGACACAAATACTGATGGCATTTTTCTCTGAGATGCCAAGAGGTTGTTACATGGAGGTGTTTAACTTTTCCATGGTACTTAAGCAAGGTGTTGCTGGAGGAGAATGGCTTCAGTTGTTTCTCAAAACACTGGGCCACTTAAAGAAATGAGCATCCCACGTGCCTGTTCCTTCTGTAAAACAGGCGTGTAAAAATGATAAATGTTTGGTGTTTTCCCTCAGACCTTCACCTGTAACCAGAGTGCTGTTGGTGTAAAAGAAATGAAATAATAATAATAATAATAATAATAATAATAATAATAATAATAATTTTTATTTATATCCCGCCCTCCCCAGCCGAAGCTGGGCTCAGAGCGGCTACAATTTCTTTTGGAAAAGATGTGTTACAGCATTTAAGGTTAAGTGTACTGAACACTTTGAACTTCTTTTAAGATGCAGTTTTCTTTCCCTCAAAATGATGATCTTTTCTTCATAATTCCTTTCTGTCTTTGAACAGCCTGATAGAGCATGGTTTTCAAATATTTCTTGGAACTAAGGCAAATGAGGATTCACAGGTCTCCTTCTTATGTTTCTTTTTAGCATTGACTTGCTAGTTTCTCAATTACCAGATTGTGGTTGTGGCCACAGAGTTTTAGGGGATTTGGGTGCACTATTCTAGTGTCCTTGAGTTGGTAGGGTGTTTTGGCCTGTGCCGATGCTTTGCTGATCCTCAAAAGGTGTTTGGGAGGACTGGAGGACTGTGGAAGAGAAATGGTACCTATCTTCTCTCCTGGGGTGTTTCTACCATTGTGCCTGAACATGGAAATGAAAACTTGAATGATAAGGCTGAAGATGCCTGCTTGCAAAGCATTGTCAAGGGTGGGTGTGGGTGTGGGTGTGGGTGGGTGGGTGGGTGGGTGTGAGAGAGAGAGAGAGAGATTTTGATTCAGTGTGTTGGACTTCCCTAGCCTGCCCAACCCCCAAAAGCCTGAATGTTCCCTTGTAAATCAGAGCAATTATGCTTTATGACTGCAGAGTTAAGCAACTGCTACTAAACAGTTGCTAGCAGGAAGATGTATTCAGTTCCTTCACTCTCACACATACTTTGACATATCTAGTCACATGTCAGCAATCATACTTAAATGTCAGGAGATACAGCACTAGAAATATAAGCCATTCAAAAACTTGCCTGATGCTAAATTGCTCAGATGATACACTGATTCACAGTGCCAGCTTAGGTCTGCTATCATAGAATAGTAGAAATCTTGGAATTGAAATAAGCAATCTTGCCACAGAGAGAAGTATTTTCAGGCCCCTACTTTACGACTAGACTTTCATTACAAGCATCTACAGCAGTGTCTGCATCGTCTTGTATAAATAAGTGTGCATCCCTTGTTTGTTGGTACAAAATGGTTGGCCACAAGTTTGCTGGCTGGCTGATTTGCACAATTGGGGACTGAATTGTGGCAATAAAATACAAAATAAAATTTCTTGAGTGTTTCTGTCAGTACAAGACAGCATTCTGTCACATCAAAGCGCAGGTGTAGGCAACCTAAGGCCCAATTGCCTTCTCAATCTGGCCCGCAGATGGTCCGGGAATCAGCGTGTTTTTACGTTAGTAGCATGTGTCCTTTTATTTAAAATGCATCTCTGGGTTATTTATGGGGCCTGCCTGGTGTTTTTACATGAGTAGAATGTGTCCTTTTATTTAAAATGCGTCTCTGGGTTATTTGTGGGGCATAGGAATGCGTTCATCTCCCCCCCCCAAAAAAAATATAGTCTGGCCCACCACATGGTCTGAGGGACAGTGGACCGACCCACGACTGAAAAAGGTTGCTGACCCCTGGCAAAGAGTCATGTGCCATCTTAAGGCTAAAAAGTAGTTGTAGCTTGAGCTTTTTTGTAAACTGGAACCTACTTTGTGAGAGAGCATTGCCAAAAGCATTGCATGTTTTTCACCTGAGCCCCTAGAATCATAGAATCATAGAGTTGGAAGAGACCACAAGGGCCATCGAGTCCAACCCCCTGCCAAGCAGGAAACACCATCAGAGCACTCCTGATATATGGTTGTCAAGACCTCCAAAGAAGGTCTTGGCTTCTTGTAGCCAAGGTCTTGTACCTGCTTGGCTTGGCATTTGGCAAGGCTTGCATGGAGCTAGAGGGGGAAGGGATCCCTTTTCAGAACCTCTTGTCTAGCCTTGTTTTTAACTGATTGACTTGTCATCATAAATGAGCAACTAAGGACTTCACCCAGGAGGATGAGCTGCCAGAAGAGTGGTGCCACATTCAGCCTCTCTTCTGACAGCCTGCTGCATTTCTTTGCTGGGTGTGGAAGAAGATCTGTTGTCTCCTCCCTGTCTAGTGCAGAATCCAAGCAGAAGGAGGGATAGAAAGGGCCCTCCTGTGGCACCTCATTTCAGTTAATCTCTGTTGTGAGCCCCTGCTCTTTGCCCAGCACAGAAAGCAAGACGGCTCCTGGTGGAGACATGGAGTGCTATGATGCTGAACCTGCAGTAGGCAAAACTCCCTCTTACACTTCCAGTGTAGAAATCAAAGGGCTGGAAGTGGAGGAAAGAAAGAAATGCTGCCAGCCTGCTGCATCTCAGTGCTAGGTGAGCTTCAGGTGAACCTCCTGTGCATCTAGCATAGAAAAACAGTGGACTGGTGGCAGAGGGAGAAAGCAGTCGGTGCTTTTGCCAGGAGACGGATGTGCAGCAGGAGTGTCGTCTTCACACAAATCCAGCTCAGGATTGGCAGTGGGATGTGCAAAGGAGGAAGGGAACACTATTTTTTTATTCACCTGCTTTTGATACATAAAAGGCCCTGTAAAAGGAGGGAGGAGTGCCCAGCTAATGAGTAAAAAACAGGTTGTTTTTTTAAAAAAAGAAATTGCTGTAACGTTGAGGAGTTTATTTACAAGGCTGCTTTATTCTTTTAACAAGAATTAGTTTCTTTTGCAAATATTGAATAGCATAACTATTTCTAGTCTCCTAGTTGCAGCAGGCTATGGTTTTTATTCTGTTGTATAGTTGTTGTGAAGCGCGCTGACTTTGCCCTTCACAAATATCTGGCTATGCTGGATTAGGATCTATGCTAAAGCATTCAACGGGGCAGATTATAGCTGAGGTGCACAGCTTGGAAAATCAATATGCTGCTAATGAAAATGCTCTTTCACAGATATCGACTGAAAGTACGGGTAAGCCTTGGCAATCCTCAAATGCCCTCTGTGTGCACATGCTGGCTGTTATAAAAAGAGATATGGGGGGGGGGGAGAGAGAGAGAGACAGAGAGAGAGAGAGAGAGAGAGAGAGAGAGAGAGAGAGAATCCAGAAATAATACCAGGGGCAAGGGGAATAAAGGATCAGGAGATCCCACTCAGTCTCCCTCTCTCTTTTAGGTTTTGGAAAGGGTCATGCAGGGGACTTGTAGCCCTCCAGACCAACCATTGACCAGTCTAGTTGGGGCTGATGGGAATTGGAGTCAAAGGTCAGAGGTTACTTATCCCTGGGGTAGTGTGTGAACCCTCTCCCTGTGCTGGATTGGGGTGTTCAGTTGCATTGCCGTAATCTGTCTTTTAAATACAATTCTTTCTCTGCCCACATGGGGTGCTCCTGAGTGAAGAGAACTCATCTCTTGCTTATGGATAAGCCTTGCCTGGCTGCCCAGCTGGCTGATGTTGGGGTATTTATTGATGCTTTGCATAAAATAATCCTACTGGATTGACTAAACATTCAGCATTTGCCCAACAGTTACAAACTACAAGTTCTTAACTCCTTGCATATCAAAATAAAGCTTATTCTTTTTTCCCACCTCAACTGATGAAAAGATCTTTTATGTTTTAACTTTATTCTCCTCTTTAACATTCTTAACATTAAGAAAATGTGATGAGATATTAACTGAAATGTGTTTTACGTGCAGCATTCACTGTGACCAACCTAACGCCACAATGTGCAACTTACAAAGCAGAAATGTGTTGTCATGTGTGTCATTCAAACCTCTCTTTAGGACTCTCATATTTTCCTCCCTGCTAATTTAACAGTTAGTGGGGGAGCAATCCCATGCACAAGAAACTGGCATAAAGCAAGCCGGTGTAAATTAAACTGGAGTAAAGTTAGACAAGAGCCAAACTCTCTTCAGCAGCAGAGCTGCTGCTCTGCCTGAGTTTGGCAGAGGGGAAACAAGCCTTCAGAAGAGTGCTGGGTTCTGTGCTGGGTTTCTAGGTCACATGACTCAGTTGAAGACCTCACCTCTGGTTCTGCCCCCCCACCCACGCCACTGGAGTGCCCCTTTGGAGAGGCTTCAACCTGCCCTGGCTCAGCCAGCTTCAGCTGGGATGAGCAAGTCATGTCAATATACGTACGCTGAGCTAGGGACTTAACATCAGAAGCAGTCATTTGTGGTGAAAGTTTTCCTAGGGAAACAGGGCCAGAGGTGCCAGCTTGCAAGGGTGATGGCAGGGGCACCAACATCATGTACCTGAGCATCACTCCACCCTCCCTCCCTTCCTCCTCTATTCCGGGAGAAGCTTCCAGGGCTTTGGGAAGGAGGTGCCAGACTTTAATACTTTAATACTCCAATTTACTGGGAACATTCAGGGGACTATCCTAGTCCCCTAATCCACTGACCACACACCGCTGGCCAGTAGAGAGTCCAGGGAGCTCCATTGCATCCTGCATTGCTCATCTCAGAAGCTCTTGCCATAGGATTGCCCCCAAAACATTCTCTGGGTACCATCATGCCATCAGTGCAGGGCATCTTGCAGAGTTTTACGAAAAGAGACAGGTGCCTGCCCTCAAGAAGCTTGCAGTGTGAAAGACAAGATATAAAGTTATCCTTTAGGTTAATTTTTGGTAACTTGATACATCAAGAAACGTGTAGACTTTATATTTCAACTGTGGACCGCCACAGCCTTTCTTGACCTTGTGGAATCTAACCCTTCAGAAGGCAGGCCAGCCCCAATTGGCTCTCCAGAGCTAGGCTGCAGAGCTGGGCTTATTGGGGATGAAGACGGGACTCACCCTTTTGGCTCCATGGGCCACATCCTTATCAGGATCTGCCTTGTGACCCAAAGTGGACGGGATGGCAGGTGTGCCCTACCTGTCTAAATCCCCTAGAGAAATTTAATACTAAATTAGCAAGTGCTGAGAAGGGGAGCCTCTTTATTCTCTCTGAGGTTTAAATAAGGTTGTTAACATTGCAAGTCTGCTGTTGTAATCGATCCTATAGGTTTGGCATTTATAGCTATATTCTCTCCTAAAGTGTACAATGAGAACAGATGGTTCACCTATGTATTTTCTCACCTCAACATGATCTTTGGAATGTTTTGATGGTTTTATAATGCCATGTTTTCTCCTTTTCCTCCCAATTGCCATTGCCTGTCTTGTTTTTGTGAGCCTGCTTTTGATTTCTGTACAGTGGCTAGCATATTTTAGGCATTTTTATCAATAATAAAGGATACTCTTTTGAATGCCATTCACTTATTGTTACATCTGTTTGATTTTTCAGGTGAAGATGAAAAGGTACTTTTGCCTAAGAAAGAAAAAATGAAGCTGCGAAAGGAGAGGTGGTTGCAAAGTAAGTCTTATTTTGATGAATCCTGTTTTCACAGAAGACAGCTAACTCTTCAATGCTTAGACTTTTACCTAAGAATATTCTGTGCAGTAGGCAAGCACCTGAAAATCTATATGGGAATCCACCTGACCGGAAGCAGTTTCAGATGCTCCCTGAAGCTCTGTTGGCTGATTGCTCAAGTAATTGATATGTTCAGCTGGTGGCACTTGTAATACTCAAAGTTGTTCTAACTTTGCTGAATTATCTCACAAGTAATAGATTATTAAAACTCATGTACAATATTTTTAAAACAGGGTTAGACAATCCAAAGTGAATGTTATTTCCAGACTTACAAGCACTCGGAGCCAGAGAAATGACTATATGTTACATGAAAAGTAGTTACATATAAACTCAACGGTTGCGAATTCTGAAGTCACTTCCCATGGAAATGAGAAGGGAAAAGTAGATGTGCTAATGGAGCCGTGGACAGCCTTTCTCTATGGGTCACCGTATGCTCATTTCACTTTTAGTGGCTAAATTTCCAAGGGTGGTGGTGTTGAGCAACAGGAGAATTCACGTAAGCATGGACAGAGAAAAGCAGGTGCCAGTTCTAGGATCAGACTTCTCTCTTTGTCTTCAGAGGAATCTACAGAATTCTTAATAGGAAGAAAACTAATACATGAATCTAAAGAGAACCCACCCACATGACACACACACGCGCACACACACACAATATTAAAAAAGAAAGTTTACTACCCCAGCCTTCTCCCTCCCAACTTCTCTTCTTCCCCAACCTTAATCCGCCTATAATATTTGGGCCTCACATTGAATAAAACTGATCTGTAGAAAAGATTCTGTGAACAGAAAACTGCGACACTGTATGTACTTTTGTAATTCAAGAAAATCTAAATAACAACAACAACAACAAAAAGTCAGAACCTGGTTTACACATGGCTAATTATTGCATGAAAATTTAAAATAAGTTCATAGGAGACTTGTTCAGATCTTGCAGGATGAGATTAAGAATAGACCTTTGGCTTGCATGCTTCTTCCTCTGCTTTCTTCAGCTCAGGAATGAATTATGAAACTAGTCAATCCCATGTTTCTCTCCCAGTGGGCTTATTGCATCCCACTTTCTACCCCACTTTCCTTTGTTGAGCAAAGATATCTCAGCCTTAACCTTGTCATACATGAGGATACCTTTGGGTTCATGGTGAGGAAATGAGGACACAGAAAAAAATTATAGAATGAAAGGCAAAATCCTCCCTGCTCTGTGGTGAGACTGTCTTTTGCAGGGTTCAGGCTGAATACTCACAGAGGGTAAAGCTCTGGAGTTGCTTCCGCAGCAGCCAGACTCAGGCCTATATAAGAGCAGCACCTGTGTTCCAGTTGCAAGCTCTGCCTTTACTGAAAGGCGCCTCTTCACCTGCAGGGGCCCAGGCCACCCCAGCAGTCTCTTAATCCTATGGGGCCAGGGAAATTGGTCACATGGATGCTTCTGAAATAGGGTCCTCCGAGACGTAGTTCTCTTGTCACAGATACTATAGTTGATTGCAGGGGGTTGGACTTGATGACGCTTCCAACTTTCCAATTCTGTGATTCTAAGCCAGCACCCTTGGCTCCCATTGCAGAAGTGTTTCTGCCCTCGCTTGCAGTTCTTTTTCTGATTCAGAGTCTCCAACCTTCATCCCTTGAAGAAGGTGAATCTGCCTCCAGGGCCATGATACCTCCTTAGATTTGATTGAAAAGTAAAAATTGGATATTCTCACAGGTGCGGAAAGAAACATGTGAAAACTGCATTATTAGGCCCACATGAATAATGTTTCCTGTTGTATAATAACAGGGTGTTCACTTGAAGGAATTTAATTAGACATTTGGTATATGATATATGTTTTCACTTCAACAGTAACTTGTCTATAAAGCAGATAATATTTTCCTAGTATACAGTAAATTTCACTTATACAGAAAAGATTTAATCACTTGACTATTTGTCAGGGAACTGCCATCAGTGCTGGAGGGAGAGAGCGAAATCCAGAGGGATTCTAGAGAGCACCCCGGGATTGGGAGAGGCAGCCCATCAGAAGAAGGGGAAGAGAATCAGCGTAGCACCAGTGGAGAAGGGGGGCAGATGGGGGAAGCGGCGAGGCAGTCCCATGACTCCTTGCCGGGGACCAGCGGGGAGAGTAGAGGTCCTCCGCTGCCTACGCCCTCCTTGCGCAGAAGGCATTCGCGCAGAGAGAGTAGGAGGAGACTGGGCGTCAAAGAGCTTCTTTGCTGGAAGAAGTTTAAGAAACGCCCACTGACGGATTCTGCCAGCGATTGAGTCAGCCACGGGTGAGTGGCTGTCCGGACAGAAAGGGTTCACTCAGGCAACCCAGCCAGGTGTTTGCACCGGCTTACGCACGAGCAACCCCTAGAACCACTACACTATTGAATATATTTTTGTTATCTTCAAAAGCTGACTTCATGCAAATGTATGTATTTTGGGATTAATTTGCTTTCTGCCTGATTTCTTTTTTGAAGAGGAGATGTAGATGCCTTTTGCCCTCCCCTTTTTTGTTTGCCAGCTGGGAACTGAAGTTCTGCCTAATGGCGTAATAGAAATTATTCAGGTTCTATTCTATTCCAAGCAGTGGTAAATCATATCAAACTAAAGCCAAAAAAGATGCAGTTTCAGCCACTAGAATCACAGGTAAAATGTCTCTGTCCTTAGAAAGATTTCATAAGAAAATAATTCAGAATCAGGTATGTCTAAGCTTAATTTTTTGAAAGCTTTGAAGTAATACAACTTCATAGTGCTGGACCAAAAACAGGAGTACTGGCGATCAGAATGCATGTGCTCTCCAGCCAAGAGAGCCCATCCGAGGTGAAGTATACACATCCACATTTGTCACAAGCATCTGAAAAGGCAAATGTTAACAGGACAGCCAAAAGAAACAAGGATGTTGTAAATTCCAGCTCCAAGGATTCCAATGAAGGGCTGAAGAGATCTAACCACGTTGAAAGGATTCTATCTTCTGAATCACTTCTGAATCCATAGAATCTTATCTTACTTTCGAGCTGAATCATTCATACTAAGGAGATCAGAGGGACATTGTGACCTCTTTGAATCTACATGATAGTGGGTTCAAAATGGGCATATGTAGCTTAACCATCCCCTTTTCTCTCTCGTTACAGCAGAATGGGTAAAGTTCATTAACTCCTGGTTTTATGCTGTGCACTTAGGTAAATTATACCGGATCTTACATCTGAGTGAACCTGGAAAGCTCTCTTTGGTGCTCCGATGCCATGCGACTCCTTTTGTTCAGTTCTGTAAGCCCCAACCCCGGCTGACTGAATATTTCCAGTGACCAGGCTGGGTCACTGCATTCTTTCCTCTCCTATTTCACTCTAGCATTGTGGCAGAAATAATGTTATTGCCCCAAATAATATTTCAGCTAGTAATTAGTCAGTATGGATAGTTACCCTCATGGGTCAAGCAAAATATTTTTTCCTAAAGAAAGAATGATGGAACTATGACAGGACCCTGCAGTTAATAAAAATAGACTTGAAACAGACTTCTCAGACATAAGACTTTAAAAAGTGGTAAAGACATTTTAAAGATTCAATTTACAGAATTTAAAGTATACTCCATGGGTAGGCAAACTAAGGCCTGAGGGCTGGATCCGGCCCAGTTGCCTTCTAAATCCAGCCCGCGGACAGTCCAGGAATCAGCGTGTTTTTACCTGAGTAGAATGTGTCCTTTTATTTAAAATGCATCTCTGGGTTATTTGTGGGGCATAGGAATTCGTTCAATTCCCCCCCCCCAAAAAAAATATAGTCCGGCCCCCCACAAGGTCTGAGGGACAGTGGACCCGGCCCCCTGCTGAAAAGGTTTGCTGACCCCTGGATACTCGCTTAACAATTGTTTCTCCCTCCTGCCCCTGTTTTTCAGAAATAGAAAATATCAAGCTAGCAAAACAACAACAAAAAGCAGAAGCAAAGCGAAAAGCTACCCCAGTAGTTGGAGATCTGCATCCTCTGATGGACGCTCTGCCTGAGCTCTCAGACATGGTAGCTGTCAGCAAGTTCTGCAGACATCCTAAAACGTAAGTGTAAGTGCTGCACACACAACTTAGGTAAGCTGAGGTGTAAAACAGACTTTGAAATTGGAACCCTTGCTTGTTAGATTAGGGTCTAAAAGCATGAAGTTATTTTCCATCTATTTTTTTATATTCAATAGGGTTATAGAAATATGGCCATTATATACAGTGGTACCTTGGTTCTCAAATTTAATCTGTTCCGGGAGATTGTTTGACTCCCGAAACTGTTCGAAAACCAAGGCATGGCTTCCGATTGGCTGCAGGTTTGTGGCATTTGGGAGCCAAAACGTACGAGTTCCAAGGCGTTCGAAAACGAAGGTACAACTCTATAGCAAAGTAAATCCTGGTGGAGACCTTACATTTCAGTTTTTACCAGCTGCCACTGAAAGTCCTTGTGGTTGATTTCTTGCATCATTTGAGAATCTTCTCTTATTTGAATAGTCACGTTAACTGCCCTAGGAAGCCATGGAAACCTTTGAAGGTAAAGGAGAAAAGAAAATTAGTTATGATGATAAGTATGTGAAGACCAAGATTTGCAATAACTGAGCACTGAAGGTAAACATGATGCTTAGAAAATATTTGCAAATGGGTACAATGAAGTTGCTCTACATCCACACAAGATTTTCATTAAAAGCTCACTTTCTCATGATCTTGTCTCAGAACAGGAGTTCCACCGACCTCTCAGTTCCTAATTCTTTTTACTTCATAAATAGGGGCTAAAATTAAATTCTCAACACAGATGCATGTTTCTTAAGAACAGATTTTATTGTAAGCTTTAGAACTGGCGTGCGAGAGGCTTTTGTCTTCCTGGTGTTGTGCTCCATCAGCCTTAGAGAGCTTGCTCAATGATCAGGGATGGTGGGAACATCTGGAATGACATGGGTTCCTCAGCCCTGCTCTAAAATGTCTTGTCGTCAGACTTGGTTTAGGCATGTAGCCTTTCTGGAGTCTTCAGTTGTGTGGCTTTCTTGCTGTTGTAACTCTTTAATAGACACTCTGTCCTGTGCATATCTATATCTATATATCCTGTCCTGTGTATATCTATAGAGGAGTCTTCCGACTGGGCTCAGCAGGACTTCCCCGCTTGAAAAGATGTTTAGGACTGCTGCCCTGTCCTAGGGCCTTGAACCGTTAGCATGGGAAAATCTTTCTTCCTTTGATTTACCACAGAATAAGGCATTTTAGTACTGACATTTTCAGAAATGCGGTCTTATTCAGTGGTTGAGTGAATTTACTTAAGTTTTTTGATAGCTTGATATCCAGTGGAACAATTTTCAGAATACTTTCAAATCTAATGGATTGTTACTTACAATTTACAGCTGTCTGAGTTATTTTGTTTATATCCCCTCTCATTTGCTTTCATGATTAAAGCTTACTTTGAATAGGATAGGTTCTTATTTTTGGTTATTTGTTATACTTTTCATTACAATGTTAATATTAGAAAAATGCTGTGTTAATACTTAAAAAGAAGAAAGAGAAAACAAGAAAAAATGTACATCAACATAATACAGAAAAACATGTAGCAGCACCTTGTCTTCAGAGTTATTGTTTGATAAATGCATAAACAAAGACTGTCTCTCAGAAAACCTAGCAACTGGTTTCCTAAAATAACTCATTTTTGAGATGTCAACTTACACCCAAAAAAGTTTGCTTGTTTTTTGTCTGCTTTGTGTTGGATTCCCTCTGGGAATTGTGTTACGGTTGGCTAACTTCGAAACAGTTCAGATGCTTTATGCCAGTAGATCCAGGGTGTTGTAATTTATTTTTATTTATTGCATTTAAATCTTGCCGTTTTCTCCGAGGATCTCAAAATGCCATACATGTTTCTTCCCCATGATAGTAACTGGCTTAAGGCCACCCAGGGAGTTCCTGGCCAAGCAGGGATTTAAAGCCTGGTCCCTCGGGTCACAGTCCAACACATTAAGCACTCCGCACATGGGCTCAGGGCAGGAGACCTCTTTCAACTTGAGGGCCACATTCCCTGCTGGTCAACCTTGACACAAACCCTATTCAGTTTCTCAAGGATGCTCCAGAAAAGATTGTGCTAAACAGTCATGAAAAGGAATGAACTTCAGAATGAAATGGTCAGAATCATTTTAATGTGGGCAAGGGTGGGGAGAGATGTTTAAGGTTCATAACCAAACCCAGAGGATCAAATGAAAGTTCTACATTCCACATTGAATTCTTTTATTTAGAAGCAGCTACTAGTTCGATCAAAGTCTAGAAAATGGTTGCTGCTCCTTCTTGTAGTAAATCCACTTTGCAGTTGTAAATCCACTTTGTAGTTCCTCCTTTGTGCAGGGGCTGTTCTGGTTGCTCACAGTCTGAATCTGTTGCATGTGCTATTTAATCAGCACAAATTTTTAGAGGATTACAGTTATTGCATAAATGAGGAATTATACTCGCAATGATTTGTCAGCTTTTAGTCATAGAAGATCAGATTCTCCAGAAATGTGATCCCCTGCTGGGGATAAGTGCATTCAATTGAGGTTTTATTCTGATTTATAATGAATGAAGTCTGCAACATGTAATGAAACAAGGATGCCTTTCATGATGAATAAATAAAATTGAGGAGGCGGGCATCCCAGCAGCACATCACAGGCACTTGAGGCAAGTTTCCACAAGTGGCACAGACATCTGTATATGGGAATAAGTCTTATTTCTTGGGTTAGTTACAGGTCACATGCATTTGATCTCAAAAAGAGCTTTGGGTTAACCTGAAGTCTGATACATTGATTCAAATCTGTAATGAGAAGCTTAGAGAGTAGTCTTAATATAGTCTTATTCAGGAATAACATGTGTTTCACCTGGGATTACTCCACTAGGAACCGATGTTTTATGTTTCTGGAGGTAACGAGAGCAGTGCAATTTGCTTGGAAGGTTTGGAACAAGGGGCTGCCGTGCTGCAGATTTTCTGTTGTCTCTTCAGCAATTGTAGGCCGCCTTCTCCTGGGTGATGTGCTGGCTTTCTCAGAAGCCTCTTGCTGCAGAGCCATCCCAGAGCATACCTGGCGGGAGGAGGGGCGATGGCAGCCTCCTTCCAGTGCCCCCAATTTTGGAGAATGCCAGTTTTCTTTCCCACATATTGGAGCTGTGAGTTCTCAGGGGATGATTTCATCTCAGCACTATTTTAATATAGACATTTTTTAAATCATCAGACAGTAGTTTTGACAGGTTTGTGTTAGATCATGAAAGAATGCAGTTAATCACTAAAGTATGTATTTATAACTGTGAGTAACAAAGCAGAAGACACAACATTCTCAGGGCGAATCATTTTGGCTTCTGTTGCTCTGACATGAATCAAAGGGTGCTGCTGCAGCCTTGGCAGAAGCCAAAATGTTTTGCTGTAATAATTTAGCATCTACTTTGTTAGCTGCTGTAGTTTGAGAGAGAAATAGCAAATTTGTAGAAGGACAAAAAGTCCTTTGTAAAACCTCAAAGGTTTCTGTGGTCACAGAATGCTAGGTAAGTGCGGGGGGTGGGGTTTGAGAAGAGAAGGGGCCTGGAGTGGCTGGAAGCCCAAGCTGAAGGTGCTGCACACGGCAACGTTTTTGGCAGGTCTTTGGTGTCAATACTGTTCTCAATTAAGACTTCGTTTTTGTTTTCTTCAGCCCAGCAAAGAAGATGCTGCTGACTAACTTCTGTCAGATGAAATCAACCCAGAAACGCCAAGTCTTGTGAGTAATGGTGGGACAGTCACAAGAAGCCCTTCTGGGCAGCAAAGTCAAAACCTATCTTGCCTTAAAATAGAAGAAGATGCAATAAGGGCCAGTGATGTGGCTCTTCTTCACCATGGTGTCATGAAGTCATGCTCCTCTGCACAACCAGCAGCAGAAACAAACTCTGAAGTAGCAGCATGGACACCATCCCATAATTTCCAAGGAACTCTGCTGCCACCTAACCATCCCAGCATCCCATGTTGGTGCCTTCAATGCATGGCGAAATGTGTGGGGTTGCTCTCGCTCTCCCCCCCCTTTCTTTCTCCAGATAGGCAACTGCACACCCCCCATCCAAGGTCTCCCATCCTAAGCAAGTGAAAATCAAATCCCGCAGAGGGCACTTCATTACAGAAGCAATTTCATATTGCTCCTCCTAAACTTCTCTGCTGATGATCGGGGCCTCTAAATCATAGCTCCCCTTTTGAAAACAGCAGCTGAAGAGAGACCATGGTCTCTTCCTGGGTGCTGGGATGTCATCTGCTTCTTCAGAACCTTCCGTGCCTTTAGACGTCGGACTGAGCGAGTCCCTCCTGCTGTTCTTTTGCAGAAGCAAGAGGTTTGGGCAAGTCCATTTGTCCTTGGGAAGTTCTCAGTCTGTCTCACTGATCTGATGACTCACTTGCCGGGGGCCAAGGGCTCTGCTGCATAAGTGGGCTTTGCTAATGCAAAATTTGGCAATTTGCCTTGTTCCTCTTGGGTATTTTTGTTCACTGATTGCAGGGGATAGGGGTGGGCACTTCCTAAGAATTTAGCCAAGGCAGCGCCAATATCCTGTTCCCTTCTCCCCCCTCCCTCTTCTGGCAGAGTTCTGTAACCTTAGTTCTATTTGTGCCAGAGAAAAGTCGACAGGTCAGGAAAATGATTGTACTCACCGACGCAACACCATCCTGTTTATCCAAAGCAGCTAATTTGGGAAATGATAATGTTATGCATGCAAGAGGAATAAAGGCTAAAATGTTAACTGAAAAAGACAAGGCATTCCAGGTTTCTGAAACGAGGGCTATGTTCATAAACTTTTATTGCACTCGCCAAAGGCCAGGGCATCAGTAGGGGTATGTACCAACCACAAAAGTTGGTTCAGACCTCAATTTGGTTCTTTGGAATGAGTAAAAAAGGAATCATGTTCTCCCTTGATGTTTTGTGAACAAATGTTCTGAAACATTGCATACATAAGAGAGCTTACCTTATCACTGGATAAGAAAACTGGCAAACTGCCGTGAAATATGCCCACCATTTTTTGTGGAGGCAAGGGGGCTTTCCAGGTAAAATCAGTTCCTCTGATGACAACTTTGCCCTGTTAGTCACAACGATCTCTCATGTAACTCTCCCAGTGCGGGTGTTTCTTCTTCCTTCCCTCAGCATTCCACCCTGGCATTTCCCTTATATGATAAGCTTAGTTCTGCTTTTAGCATATGCTTGTCTGCAGTCGCTTTTTGACATCTGAATTGCCAAGCCCCGCAAAGTGCTTCAAGGGTTCCAGATCCTAGTTCACCTCCAACAAGCCCCAAACCTTTTTGAGGTGCCACACTTCATCTTGGATTCAGGATTTGTCTGAATTCAGTGCACACTCCTGCTGGATAGCACATAAACTCCTTGTGAGGCTTGCAGAATTACAGAACTGCCCTTAGCTTCAGTAGAGCTGCCCAGTAGTGTTGTTTGCATAAACACATGTAGTACACCAGCTAAACTGCATTGTGCTTGGCTAATATAACGTTGATTCTTGCAAATTCAAGCGAGATATTATAACGAGAGCACTGGAGATAAGATTGTGTTTCAAATAAATCCGGAGAGCTCTTCTGCTCAGAGACATAGCTCAGAGGGCCCCAGATTTCCTGCCCCCCCCTCAAAAGTTTAAAACGTTAAGCTTTTCTTGGCTTATAAGGCAGTTAAGCACACTGCAGAGCCCAGAGCTGATAAGACCCTAGCCAAGACCATCTTCATTTCCCTATAAATTAACAAATGCACATTTTGGGCAATCCTTTAAATTTATTGCTACACTTTTGCTCTTACTTCTCTCTGTGAAGAATGCTATTGCCAGCTACAGTGGTACCTTGGTTTGCAAACAGTCTGGTTTGCATACATTTTAGATTACAAACATGTCAAACCCAGAAGTGTGTGTCCTGGTTTGCAAACTTTTTTTGGATTACAACCCCTTTTTTTTTTTGTTACGATCAATTTTTCTTGGAGGCCCCATTGGCGAAAGCGCACCTTGGGTTACAACCTGTTTTGGTTTACAAACAGACCTCCGGAACCGATTATGGTTGTAAACCAAGGTACCACTGTACATGACACACTCCTGATTTTATGTTACTTTTCTCAAGCCACCCTAGAAGCAAAGCCCTGGTTTACAGACTTTCATCAAGTAATTCACATTCAAAGGAATAGGATGAAAGGTCCTATTTGTGAACTCCTGGTTCTATGCTCTGCACAGCTGCAAGGAAAGGGCTCTGTCTAATTGAACTCAGACTGTAGTGGGTATGTTATGCTATTCCCATAGAATAAGTTTGAGTCGTTCAAGGAATATGGAAGACACACTTGGATATGAGCATCTTCAGGTGTTGGGTGTCCTGCTGTTTGCACGTGACTCTTCCTCGTGAGCTTACACTGAACCCCATAATTCACACAGCAGATGTGCCTAGATGACACCCTCCAGTTGATGCCTTTTTGTTCCCTGGGGTGTGCTAGAAGTTTAGTCAGAGCCAGGTTAGGTTAGCCCCACCTGAATACAGTGAGTTACTTCACTCAAGGATTGGTAGTACAGTGGTACCTCAGACGTCGAATGGAATCTGTTCCGGAAGTCCGTTTGACTTCCAAAACATTTGGAAACCAAGGCACAGCTTCCGATTGGCTGCAGGAGGCTCCTGCAGCCAATCAGAAGCCACGTCGGATGTTTGGGTTCCAAAGAATGTTCGCAAACCGTGGCGTTTGGGAGCCAAAACGTTCGACTCGCAAGGCATTTGGGATCCAAGGTAGAACTGTACTTTTAACTTGCCTCTTGTAATGCTAGCTTATCATCTGATGCATTTTCTCCCTTTTTTCTAGGATGCAGGAAGTAGCACAGTTTCACAAGACTATATCGGATCCTTTGTTCAAAGCTAGCCCTTTGACAGTCCTTGGTGAGCATCTTTCCAAAAGACTGCAGCTGGAGAGGGAGGGAGAGCCATTCTGACATCATTGCTGAGACTGTTTGAGAGCACAAGAGATTGGATTCTCTCAAACACACTGCATGATGACCTTACATGCCCAGTATGCCAGCATAACTTGCAAGAGTCCACAGGATTATGACATTCAGTGACCTTGTTTTCCGCCAACAGAAATAAGGCTGCCAAGACTGATGATTGCCTGTACTAGCTGCAAAGCTGTCTGCTGTTTTGCTAGAAGCTCTTGGGGATTGTTCTCCATTCCCACTCTGTGCTACATCACGCACCAAATGTTGTTTCTCTTTTCTTTCCATAGTTCCTATGAAGTATAACATCCTCTCCTCTAGGAGTAATGCAGCATTTGCATCATTCTCCTGAACTTATATTTAATAGAGATTAAGTCTGCTCCTGTTTCCATGAACAATTCAACTGAAAAATATCTGTTCTTGTTGGTTTTTGATACTGATTTGGCAGGTGCACAATGTAAAGTTTTGTTTTTCTACATAATAAATATTCCCCCCCCCCCCCGTAGTATGATGTTGTAAGATAGCAATAATAAAGGGAATACATCCTAATTTTTCAAATAAAAAATGATGAGTAGTGAAACTGACACAGGGACAAATAGAAGAAGATGCCTTCACCCTGGTATGGTTCCTATTTATCACATACCTACTCCAACAAGACAACAGAAAGAATCTGCTGTCAGTACACAAATCAGTCTGGTTACCCTGACCCAAAACCCACACACTCACACACAAAACCAAATCTCACTACAGACAACCAACCACACCCTAGGCCACCCCAACCTCTCACCACCAAGGAAATACAACAAGCGAATAGTAAGAACCCACACAAGTGACACTGACACAAAACCCCACACATACACTAAGTGGAAGAATAGAAGCATTGCCACCCAACCCCACCCCACTCACCAATCCCCTCTTTTCTTCCGAACCTAACACTAATGTCTCACAACAAATGAAACTGATCTGTAGAAAACACAACTTGAAAAAAAGAGACAATGTACACATTTTTGTAAACTTTGTTGTTGTAGTCGTTTAGTCGTGTCCGACTCTTCGTGACCCCCTGGACCAGAGCACGCCAGGCACCTCTGTCCTCCACTACCTCCCGGAGTTTGGTCAGACTCATGCTGGTAACCTCGAAAACACTATCCAACCATCTCGTCCTCTGTCGCCCCCTTCTCCTTGTGCCCTCCATCTTTCCCAGCATCAGTGTCTTCTCCAGGGAGTCTTCTCTTCTCATGAGGTGGCCAAAGTACTGGAGCCTCAGCTTCACGATCTGTCCTTCCAGTGAGCACTCAGGGCTGATTTCCTTAAGAATGGATGCGTTTGATCTTCTTGCAGTCCATGGGACTCTCAAGAGTTTTGTAAACTAAGAAATCTTTAATAGTTTTTTTAAAAAACAAAACAAAACTGGAGAGTGTGTTGTGGTACAGCGGCACTTGACCATCCAACCTGTGCTAATGGTAAAAGAATAACTTGGGTGGGGGAGCGTTACTCCTGCAAGCTCATCCACCCAGGTATTTTTAATGCAAGCCAAAGTTGGCATCCTCCTCAAGGACAAAGTCCTGGAAAAAAATCAGTTTTTCACACAGACATAGCATTCAGCTAAAGCACCACCAGATTTGATTTGATTTCTTTTTGGCAGAGCAGCCAGGTTTTCTTTGGCTGGGAGGAAGAACATGAAGGGGGAGCACAATGTACAGTCCCATCTTCATTAACCCCTTAGGGTGCCAGTCCATGAAACTTGGTATTATTATTATTATTATTATTATTATTATTATTATTATTATTTCAGATATACTGCTAGTTTTGGCTACAGTATATTGTCAAACAAATAATCATTCTTATTTGAACACAAAACAAACTGTAAAGCATATAATAAATTCTTAACACAAAACAAACCACAGGTGTATAGTACCTTGGAAAATTATACTTGGGGCACATCATCCAAATTCAGTAATATAATTGAAATAAAAAACAGAATCATAAAACCCCACCATGCCAACATGTGACTTGTATTTGAGTAAATAGCGCATGTATGACTTGGCTTCTTGAAAATGAAAGCTGCAGACCATGTCAAGAAAGGAAAGCCAAATGACTCAATATCTGCTTTGGTCCACCTTTCCTTAAATAAAGGGTGTACAACATGTTGCCCTCCAGATGTTGAGAACTCTAGCTCCCATCTTCCTTGACCATTGGCCAGACTGGATGGGGCTGGTGGCAGTTGGAGTCCAACAACGTCTGCAAGGCATCAGATTGGCTGTCCCTGCCTTAAGATGACAGCCAAATTGCAAAGTCAGGTAAATCAGGATGGTGAAGCAAAGAACCTGGCTAAAGGTCTCAGTTCCTCAAGGAGTAACAGATGTTTGAGATAGTGCGGAAGGGCAATTCATTGGATAAAAATTAAAAATAGGACCTGTGACAATAAAAGGGAAAATTAAAAATAAGGGATAAATCTACCTTTTGGAATTATTTGCAGCAGGAGGTATTGTTACTAAAAGCAAATAGGGCAAGAATAAAATTATTCATATAATTAATATCCTGTCTCTCACAAAAGAGCAGCAAATATCTCTGTGATAAAAATGCATTAAAAAAAATACTTAAAACATTTTAAAATGTTTTAAAACAAGTATAATAAATGAGTAAGTTATAAAGTCAAAACAATGCAAAAATTAAAGCCAGAGCACTATTGGGGGGGGGGGGAGAGAATGGAGGCACCTCATTCCCATGTTTGACAATATATTATCAGGCTGGTATGTTAAAACATTCAGTGACATGGTTCACTCTAGACAAAGTGACTAGATTGGAGGAACAGGATCTATCCACACCATAAATATATCCTTTGGTATTAGACCACAGGAGATCCGAGGGCATGGGGTATTTATAAATGTAAATTAAGCCCTGGTGTGTCACCTTGCACAGCAATTTATTATAACAAAGAATGGGAAGAAAAGCAGTTCTTGGGGGACATACAAATCCGGGAAGCCCAAAGTCGGAGATCAGAAATTTATTGGGGAACGGTCTAATAAGGAGTTAGCGGTAGATTGTTAATGAAACAATCATAAGATTCAGAGATTATGTGTATCTAGAGTCAAGTGGCCCATGCTGAGCCCTTGCTGGTCAGGTACAAACTAAACGGAGTAGAACAGCTGTTCCCAGTCCCCTCTCTTTTCTGAGCAAACTGACGTCATCATCATCCTTCATCCAATGATCCCAGGGCAGTTCAGCTATGATATGTACCGTATTTTTCGCACCATAGGGCGCACCGGACCATAGGGCGCACCCAGTTTTTTGGGGGGGAAATAAAGGGAAAAAAATTATTTCCCCCCAGGCGCGGGGCTGGGGCTGGGGAAGCTCGAGCTTCCCCCGACCCCAGCCCCCAAACAGGCAGCTCTCTGCAAGCCGTGGGAGCGCTCCCACTGCTTGCTGAGAGGTCCGCGAAGCCTGGATGCGCTGAGCTCAGCGCGCGCAGGCTTCAGCATGCAGGCAAGTCTCCGCAAGCAGCGGGAGCGCTCCTGCTGCTTGCGGAGAGGTCCGCGAAGCCTGGACGCGCTGAGCTCAGCGCGCGCAGGCTTCAGCATGCAGGCAAGTCTCCGCACGCAGCGGGAGCGCTCCTGCTGCTTGCAGAGAGGTCCGCGAAGCCTGGACGCGCTGAGCTCAGCGCGCGCAGGCTTCAGCATGCAGGCAAGTCTCCGCAAGCAGCGGGAGCGCTCCTGCTGCTTGCGGAGAGGTCCACGAAGCCTGGACGCGCTGAGCTCAGCGCGCGCAGGCTTCAGCATGCAGGCAAGTATCCGCAAGCAGCGGGAGCGCTCCTGCTGCTTGCGGAGAGGTCCGCGAAGCCTGGACGCGCTGAGCTCAGTGCACGCAGGCTTCAGCATGCAGGCAACTCTCCGCAAGCAGCGGGAGCCCAGCGCTGGGCTCCCGCTGCTTGCGGAGAGGTGTGTGAAGCCTGGAGAGCGTGAGGGGTCGGTGCGCACCGACCCCTCTCACTCTCCAGGCTTCAGCGAAAGCCTGCATTCGCACCATAGGACGCACACACATTTCCCCTTCATTTTTGGAGGGGAAAAAGTGCATCCTATGGTGCGAAAAATACGGTAATATGTAATGAAGGTGCCAGGAGAGCCTCTTGTGGGAGAGCACCCCACAAATGGGGAGCCACTGCAGAAAAGGCCTGTTGTTGTGTTGCCAAGGCATCATGGCATGGACACTGGAAACCAACCCTGCATCATTAGGGTTTTTGTGATAAAGTGCAAGACTATTATGGTATGCAACAGGCCACCTGATGAGATGATATCTGCAAAAGGCCATCAACTGGGTATATAAAGGATGACACAATCTTTCAGGTGTCTTGGTCTTGAGCTGTTTAGGGCTTTATACTCCAAAGCCAGCACATTGGGCATAGTCAATGCAGTTCTTTCAACAGCGGGGTAATGTGTTGGCGATACCCTGCCCCAATGAGCAGCCACATTTTGCACCATCTGCAGTTTCTGGATGGACCTCAGGCGAGTCCCACAGAGTGCACCGCTGTAATCCGGCCTGGAGTATAATCTCATGGACAACAGTAGACAGGCAACTTCTGGGGAGGAAATGGCAGACTGGATATTGACGGCTGGTGCTCTTGCCAGCAGAAATAATTATGCAGTGACGAGAGGTTATCAAGACATCTTGATTGCCATTTAATTGTGATTTAAGAGAGGACAAAGGGCAAAGCCTCACATGCTCAGAAGGCATTCATCATCACACCAGGGGAACAAACCTGTGGGGTTGGGGAACTGTCTAGAGCTAGGAAAAATCTTCAGCCCGCACAATTGCCCTCAAATTAGGGCTTCTGGTCTGCAAACCTCCTTTTAACTATTATTAAGACTGGAAATGAATATGAATTGGATTTTCTATCTGTCAATAAAATAGCACCAGGAAAGAAGCAAGCTTCTGGGTGATAAAAGAACATTACATAACAGCCTGGAAGATGTATCAAAAAGCTTAGATTGATTGATTACCTTGAAAAATGTTTAATAGCTCTGAAGTTGCTTATAACCTTTACTTTATGTTTGCAATTCTCCATCTCTGTTTGTGCTGAGTTGACTGAAAGCGAAAGCTGAATTTTATCTATGTCATACGTTCTGGAAAGCGGAGAGAGCCAGTCAATTGTGGCAATATGGAATGCTTAGCTGATTCTTGATCTTTTATAATGACCGTTCAAAGCAGAGCTAAGAGATGAATTGTGTGGAATGTCCAGGCAGACTGGACTACATATAAAGCAGGTGAAAAAATGTAGAGAAACTGCAGAAGAAGACTTGGAATTACTTTTACCTAAACACAAAGAAACATCAGGAGGCAAATGGGAGACAGCTTTACAGCGGTCTAAAGGTGTGAAAGCAAGCAAAGGAAGCTGATGTAACATCTGAAGAGATGAATGAAATTATGACCAAATTGTGATGACTACAGAGGGTAGAAAGTGAAATGAATATCCAAGCAGAAAAAGCCTCTCATCTCCTGGGGGAAAGAACTCTTTTCTTAACTGGAACGAATCATAACTGACTGGAAACAAGGATGAAATATGATTTAATGAAGATGTAACAGGCAAATAAGTACGGACTATTGTATTGTTAAGATATGTTGGAATTCCAGAGGAGAAACCCATCACGACGAAACAGAGAAAGACCATTATGACACCTGAAGATAATAATAATTGAAGAGCTCTTTTGGACTTTTTGCATGGAAAAGGGTGAATTTGAGATGCCTAGAAGGGAACGTTGAGAAAAGGCCATCTAGAAGAATGAGAAAAAGCTGGATAGCAATACAGCTAGAAATTATCCTAGAGTGCATACTCTAAATATTTTGAATAATTGTTACATACATAATTGGCAGACAGAGAATCAGAAGACTCTCTTTTCCCCCCTCCTCCTTATCTTGCTTTTTCTCTGATTTTAAACCCTTGATAGCTCTCTCTTCATTCTATTTACATGTATGTTTTGCTCTTTGAAGATTGATATTTGGGTTAAATGAAGCTGCATACAGAGAGAATATGGATCAAAGAGGAAGGGACCTGCCTGAGAGGCGGGCCAGAGAGGTTTCTTCAGGTGTGGGGCTGACAGAAGAGGGGGAAGCTCCCAGGTGAGAGATGGGGGTGTTCACTCTTCTGTATGTGGAATAAGGCTCAACATATCATTGTGATATGGTATTCAATATACATATAGAGTTTCTCTCTCTTATTCATATTCGTATTTTTCTCTTCTCCCTGTTTTGCTTTTATTCTTCTTCTTTAGTTTGGTTTTTATTGTATCTTTTATTGAAAACTCTCAATAAAGTTTAGTATAAAAAAGCAACAGTGGTCAGGCAATGCTAGGCCAGAAATGGCTATACTGTAGTTCTTACCAGCCAAAACTGCTATAAGGCGTTTCGTACAGCCAAGAGGTCACCTGAACCTTGTTTGTTTGTTTAATTATATATTAAATTTGTATACTGCCCTTTATCCATAGGGCAGTTCACAACATAAAATTACAGTATACAAAACACATCATAAAAATAAGAACAAAAACAAACCGATAATCCCCGTTCTAGCACCCCAACTACAAAGCTGCTCTTTTGGAGAGAGTAAAATCCCATCCAAAGCAAGCAACTGACGAATTGCCCAAATTCAGACCCCCCCAAGGCAATGCCAGGATTCAGGGTCAGCCCACCCCCATGTGCCAGCACGGCTCTTTTTCAGGGTGAGGGGATTATAACTAAGCAGAATCATATAGTGAGATTCTTATATGTATAATTTGATTGTGTGGAAAAGAGTACACAAACTATTCCATTCATATCTTGTAAAATGGCTCTACAAATGGCAGCACTCATGTTAAGTTCTGGGAAAGGAACAATTTCTCCATTATTTTTCTCTGCTCCAAAAGGTTCCCTATGACTATGCAAGATGATGCAGCTTCATGGAGATGTGCTGGGCGCCCCTGAGTCCTTGCAGCTAAAAATAGCAAAAGCCAGCCTGCCTTAGTTTCTATAGAGACAACCCGCTGTCACGCTCAGAGTTGGGTTAGCCCATCAGTCAGAGCATCTCATGCGGCCACCACAATGAAGGGCCGTTGCCCAGACCGTTTGCAGGGTGGAAGCCGGCTGCAGCTCAAAGGCTCGCTGAGCCCTTCGTTAATGAGGGCTCTGGACTAATTTCCTAATAAAATGAACACTGTTGCCATTGTTTGTCACAACAGGAGAGCCTGTGCACTGTTAATTGTGTGTGTGTGGAAGGGGGAAGGGACACTGCCAGAGAAATCTGGAAAGAAGAAAAAGGTTAAAATTACCATACTGTTTTGCTGTGTGCTTCAGTGGCAGATGGGCAGAAGTTGCACATCTTGCGGCTGCCTTGGTGCAGGTGCTTCTGCCGCTGAGGAATCGCAGAGGCCGGCAGAAAGACAAACGGAGCTGAGAAGAGGCTAAACAGAAGGAAGGATGAACAAGGAATTTGGAGGAAAATAAGCAAATGTGCAGCAGCCACCACTGAGCACTTGGTAGCCACTGCAGTGAATCACTGATAGATGGATTTCATAAAATTTATATACCACTTGGTGGTAGAAGAAAAACCTCAATGCAGCTTACAAAAAAGATAAAACAATTTTTAAAAAATCCACTAAAAATTTCCAACCGTAATTTAAAACATACAGGAATTTAAAACCACAATAGAATAGATTAATATTAAAACTCATACAAACTTTCTAGACTTGTCTAAATATAACATGACATATTAACTATCATTGCTATGGATGCATACACAGAGCACCAAACACTGGTCAAATCTAAACATGTCCTACCATTGTTTTTGAAAGTTGATGAGCTTTGGGTGTGGGCAGGAGTTTCAGAAGGAAGCACCAACTCAGTGAGTTGACCAAGGTCTTTCCATTTGGCCTGATGGTTTGAATGTTCTCTCCATTAGCTTGTAGTAACTGTCCGCACAGATGTGGAGGTGTATGTCCACAGATGTTTCAAAAGTGACCTTTCAAGCACTGCCCACTTTCCATAGGACTGAAGACCCTCACACTCCTATTGCCCTTTGCAGGGGCATGTGGCATGGAAAGGCATACAGGGGCGAGATATGGCTTTCTGTTTTATACAGTGTGGCATTTATGTTTGTGAGAAGTCCCAGTATGGTGATGCTTCACAAACGAAAGACGGTTTGTTGTGGTCCCTCTTCAGGACCAAGCAAAACAAGTGTGAAAATAAAGCAGGTTAAGATCTATAGTATGGGGCTACACCGTGGCCCCCACAGCTGCACAGGGACCTGCTGTGGTCTTCCCTGATGCACACGGGGTCTGCTTCCCCTGCTCAAATCAGTTAGCAAGTAAACTACGGTACTATACATAGAGAGAGAGAGATAGGATTGCTGGAAAAATGACTTTAGAGAGCAGGCATACACCAGAGAGGATGTATGTACAATGATCAATACTAAAAGTAGAATGTGTGCGTCTGAATTGTGATCTACCACAGTTGCATTTAACATCTCGCTTCCATTAGGGTGCTACTTGACCTTCAGTCACATGGTGAAGGAAAACACTATCCGCCCCCCCGCCTCTCCAAACACACATTCGGCGCTGTCCTGATTCAGGCTTCTTTGTCTTGCCACTGAGGTCATAGGGTCCTTCATTAGGCAAACAGGCTATCCTTTCAAACCAGAATTTGGTTCTTCTCTTAGTCTTTCTCCTGAATAAAAAGCAGCAGCAATATTGGTGCTGGCATGAAACCAATTTGACAGAGCCCAACCCGTTTGCTTTCTGTCTCTCTCGGTATAATTTTCAGGAGGAACTTAAAAACATTCCTGTTTGCCCAGACATTCGATGGCTAAAAATACTGTTTCTCACAACTTTCTAGAGGGTGTGTTCCTAGTGTTGGGTAAACTGGGACAAATGAGGGATGCTGCTGGCTTACCACCCATCTTGCTGCCCTGCAGTCTCCTTGCCTGAGCTGACAGAGCTGGTCTCAGAGGTGGCGTTGAGGGCAGCCAAACTGCTGGTCCTGGGGTCATGCTGAGGTGGTCGGCTCTGTGGTGACTCAGGCCCTGGGGCTGTCACAACATATCAAACGCATGTGGCAGGCCACACGATGGACCTTGTTTTCTCAACTGGGCTGGAAGAGGGTGATCTGAAAGTGGGGGGTACCGACAACAGTCCTTTGTCATGGTCAGATCACTTCCCATTGTGGTTGAGGTTCTTAGCACATTTCCCTCTCTACAGAATGCTTGGCCCTCGGAGGTTAATGGAGTAATTGCCAGCCAGTTGCCAATCTCTTTCCCTTGATCAAGGTTCTCAAGTGGGTGGTCCTGGACCAGGTCCAGCGTGAGTGACTGGCAGGGGCGGGGGGGGGAGGCAGGAGGCCAGGAGAGTGACTAGCAATTTATGGGGTTTGACGCTGTCCACCAGGGGAGCAGGGAGAGTCAGGGCAGTCCAAGATGGAGGAATGCATGCCAGATGGCGGAAGAAGAGGCTGTGGTTGTTTATTAAATTTGTATGTCACCCTTCAGATCTCAGGGCAGTTCACAACATAGAATTACAGTTCATCCCACAGATGGGTCTGTGGACTCCCCACTCCCCGCCCTACTGTCTCCTAGAACCAGCAGGAGCCTCATTCTATTGTTTTATCACTTTGGTGCTTGCTGCCCTGGGCTCCTTTGGGACAAAGGGCAGGATGGAAATTTAATAAATCCACAAATCAATAGGAGGGCAGCAATCTGCAAGCTCTCCTGGCTCACTCAGCTAGTTCCCTCTTAGAGCAGGTTGTGTTTTCCAACCTTTATGTTAGCTGAGGTTTGATGTTGGAAGGAGAAATAGAAATGAAGCTTAACGTGCACAATAGCCCACATTTTGTGCTCTGCATTGGTTTCTTGGCAGCTGTTGTGGCCGTTAGCGAGCAGCAGATTCTGCCTTAGCAGGAGAATTGCCTGGGCAGGAGGGTTGGGAGACAAACTGTGGCCGTGATGGCAGAAAGTGGCCTCATCAAACTCCAGAAGTCCTAGACATATGGCTCCATGTTGGCAAATAATAAAAGCCCTGTGCTAATACATTTTGTAGCTTTCAAAACACAGAAGCCTGATTTGTCTTTACAGCGGGGCATAGCCTCATGCTATGTATGTTTGTGAGATAAATATTTGCTCACACAATGTTGGTGTGCTGTTATTCTGTAACGCAGGCTCCTGCTGCCCCTGGGATCAATGCCCCTGATTATGATGGTGCCTTGTCCTTTGCAGCACCTGCCTCCTGTTTATTCATAAGGAACTTGAAGACAGGAAGTTCTTGAGAGAGAATGGCATGGGAGTTTGGGGCTTCCCTCTCTCAAAAACTGCAAGTCCTACTGTAGTTTTACTGTGCAAGCACATTCTCTGCTCCAAGGAAGGAGCTGGGCCAGCAACTGGCTGCTCAGAATGTGCTTGTTCTGCTCAAACACTGATCTTGATCAGCTCCAGCAATTTGCACGAGATCTGGACAATAGTTACCTATGGAACAAGTTCCCATAAAAATCTTCAGTGGCAATTTTGCCTCATTTTGTTCCGCAGGGTGATGGGATTGCAGCCTGAGCAGGGACCACCTGGCTCTCTGCAGCTTGGTAAAGTGTGCCCTTCCCTCCACCCCAAAACTCAAGCAGCTTATAGCTTCTTTTTCTTCACGGGCATCATATATGGTTTCCAAAAATCTTAGAAACTTAGCTAATAAAATAAGGAAAGACAAATGAAGGACAAATTTGAAGGAAACATGACGAAGGCAATAGTCCAGGCGTACTCTTCCTTTCAACTGCATTCTACCTTGCCAGTGGAAATGATTGTCTGGGGTGCTCACTTGCATTCAAATTTCCTCTCCACCTGCAGTTTAAAAGTAGGAAGCTTGGCAAGGCAACATTCCTAGAGATGCTGTTCAGACAGTGCAAAGAAGACTGCAGGACGCTTGTCTTGATTGAGACACTGACATTTTCCAGGACAACGAACGGGACACCACATGGAGATGACGCACAGACAGTGCAGCTATTCCCAGCAGGTGCAGACACATCTATGCAGATGTAATGCATTGCATCTGATTCCTGCATTTTCAATAAATCAAATTGTTTTAATTACTATTGCTTCAAAGCCTGGGCTGCTTTCTTAGTTTAAATACATCTGTTTTCGGTAGCCTGGTTCTGAAGCTACCGCTGCCTGAAAACCTGCCATGACGGATCACTCAGGAGCAGCAGTCTGGCAAGCCAAGACGCAGCAGCGCTCACAGTCATTCTTGCCTGTCCTTGGAAGGGCATTGGCAAGGAGAAGGACGGACAGGGAGCAGCAGGGAGAAGGAATACGCTTCACACAGAACAGCGTCTAGCCTAAAGTGCCCTTCTGGAGTCTACCCTTCGTTGCTGCGCTGCAAGAAAACGCAACGTGTGTGCACTCAGCTTTATTTCAAATGAAGTTAAAAAGTAGTCATTTCTGCTATATAAAGACATAGTCCAGAGAGTAATCTAACACTACAAAGGCTCTCATTTCCTTCTGTGAAAGGTAGAGGGAAGAATTCTGCTTCTCAGGGGCACTGGGCTGTATGGGGTGTTAGAGGGGTAGTACCTCTGGTGAGGGATACATTGTGCTCCTTCTGGGGTAGTTTGACCACCTTTGGTCCCCACCCTGCACTCAGCTCTCACCTGCGGCTCCTAGAAGCTGTCTATATGCGACAGGAAACAGCTTATACTGGCTGGCTAAACTAGGTGAGGGGAGCCCATAGGTCTCACACCCTTGATAAGATAGGGACATCCCCAGCATGTGAAGACAGGCTCCAGTGGATTGAGCAGATGAGACCAAGAGTGAGTCCAATGGTCAAGAAGGCAGTTTCTGCACATGCTATAGAGGGAGGTGAGAGCAGATGGGGCTCATCCACTTGGGAAGGTAGCCCTTTAGGAGAAGGAAATCTCTGATCCTAACCCTCTGCTGCCATGTAGGATATCTTCAGGAGAAGAAAAGGCTAAGGAGTAAACCCTACAAAAATATGGAGTGGAGTCCCAGGACTTCCGGGTCAGCGCCATCGGCAATGGCGGAATTCCTCTGACTCAGAGGAACCCGCTCCGTGAAAATCGGGTCTAGCCGCCGCGGCGAAGGCGGAGACCCATTAAAAATCCCAGGCGGAGGAAGCCTGGGAACGTGGGATTCGGCTGACACCAGGAGCGCCTCCCCTACTCGCAGGGAAACCCCTTTTTCGGGGATCCGAAGCGACGTGGGGTGAGCAGCGCGGTGTCTTGAATCGACCGATACTTTTACGGAGTGAAGCCGCACAGCCGTTGCCGGAGAGTGCCGACTTTTTCCTGTGGACAATTGGACTCTAAACAAGTACCTGTGAGTAGAACGGAAAATTGGATTAAGAAACACTTTAATTTGGCATTGAAGCGGGAAGGTCTAAACAGGAAGTCTGCCTTCCGCTTTTTGTCTATAGACTGAAGCAAAAAATTGTGCAAGCCAAAGTCTGGAGAGTTGTATATAAAGACCTAAATTTCCCTCATTTTTAACCATCAAAACCCCTCTTGGAAGCAGGGGAAAAGAGGGGGAATTTTGATTGTTTAAGCCTGTGGAGAGAGAGTAAAGAAAGATAAATTTCCACCGTCTCAAACCTGGGAACGGGGTGTCAGAGACAGAAACCCTTGGGGAAACCCATCAACTGTGAATGGAATGTTTTTTGACAGATAGTTAAAGAAGAGAAACAAATTGATTCCAGAGTTACCTTTTGCACTTAAAAGAAACAAAATTTGAAAAATGAAAGTAACTTTCTTTTGCTGGACTTGCCTTCAAAAGATGGATACAAATGGAAATTTTTCCCTCTAGAGGGAGCTTGTTAAATTGTTGCTGGAGTCGGTCTGGGGATTTCACAGCTGTGGAGATTAGGATCGTGAGACCAGACTCTGACCTTGAACAAAAATGGATATAGAAGAAGTTTTGGTGCTTGCTTTTTGCAAGACAAATGCCTTGTTGGAAGGTGAATCTGATGACTGTTGCAGTTCAAAATTTTGGACAAACAGTGAATACTTATATAGAAACCACTCAGGACCCAACCCAGGAACCTGTTTTGACAGAGCAAGTGCAAATACAGAAGACAATGGAGGAGGTTGCTGTTGAACCTCAAGCAACACAAATGGATAGAACCGAGGCCCTGCAGGAGCACAAGCCACTGTTTTTGAGGATTGAACCTGGAGTGGGCCAGGGGGGGTCTGGAGTTGTGGGGGTCCTTAATTTTGGAGGGACTTTGAAACATGCATTTAAATATTTTTTGGACTACCCGGTTGACTGTGGGGAATGGGACTGTGGGGAATGGGCTGATCTGATGAGGGGAGAGGGAGATATTTTTGGGTTGGAGTTCCCCCGAGACCTATTCCTCAATGAGAAAGGAAAGAAATTAAGAAAGAGACCAACAAAAGATAAGGCAAAGTGCTGGTATAAACAAGAAGAAGAACTGCAGAAGGGACATGGAAAAGACTTAAGAGCCTCGGACATAAGACTACCAGGTTGATGGACTAGATGGAAAGGACAGTAAGGCCTGACATAACCCGAGACCAGGAAGAAGGGACGTTGGATGAAGATTGGAAGAAAGTTTTAAAAATTTATTTTGGGAATTAGGGTAAAATCTATTTTAGGAATTAGGAAAAATGGTGGAATGAAATTATTTGGCTTTAGTAGAAATGATATTAGGAGATATATATAAATAAGTATTAAGTTCTAGGATTTAAGGTATTGTATCGAAAGATAAGGTTAAAATAAATTAAGGTAAATTGAATGACAGAATATTCTGAAAGATGAAAAGGATTTGCTGAGTTAATTGATAGGTTAGACTGTTAAGATAAACTATCCAATAAAAATTGAGAAAGATGGAAAGAATTTGCTGAAACAAATAATTAAATTAGAATACAAAAAGGGAGGTGTGAGGAAGTCGATGAAACAAGTAAATGAAAGACAAAGAGATGGAATATTGGATGTGTGTTTTATTTTTTATTGCTGTATTTTTCTTTTTTCTCTTTTTTTCTATCTTTTTTTTTCTTTTTTAAGATATTGTAATGTAACTTTTTTGCTGTTTGTTTTTTGTTTTTCTTTTTTTGTAATCTCTAAATTCTCAATAAATATCATTTAAAATAAAATCAAATCTGGAGTGGAGTCCCCAAGTCTGTTGGGTGGCGCCTTGTATCCCTCCTTCCCACAACTCCTGCAGCCAAGCTGGTGCCAAACATGTTATTCTGCTTTCCTTTGGACCACATCAGTGAGGCAGGGGGGTGGTTCTTGTCGTGGGCAGCCCTGGCTCTCTAGACACACGGCCCAAGCTTGTGGTCACTTCAGTGCTGCTGACACAGCAGTTTGACTTCATCCACAGAGGCACACTCCTTTCTTTCTTGAGACAGACAGATGCCAACAACAACATCAACAATACCCCAGCACTTCTACTTGCTTGGAAAAGTGGGGTGAAGTATTGCATTACTCTGCGTGTGTGTTTCTCCACTGTTTATATTTGTGATCATGTCATGAATCTGACACTTGTTGATGGAAGGCACATGACAAACCTGAAGCAGACATTTCTTGAGAGAGTAGGAAGTACAGTAAGTCACCCAGAAGATTCTCTCTTCAAACTAACACATCCTGCCTAACAGATTTTTTTGCTGCTCATGGATCCACTTATGAATAACTGGCAGACGTCAGGTCTGGTGTATAGTCACATCATGGGCACAGGGCTTTGCAGTCTCTTTACATTGCTTCCATGGGACAACAGAGTCATTTCCTATTTCCATCCATCTCTGGTTTAGAAGGGAGACCACAGACAGACGACATAGGACATGACAGATTTGCTGGGATCTGTGGTCCATCTACTCCCTATCTCATTACCAGTCATAAGACTCTCAAGGATTCTGCCACTTGGGAGGTGCATTGCCAAAGAACCAGCCAGCACTTGCAGCACAATGTAGTTACTGAAGAGCAGTAGTGCATTGGCACACAACCAACCTTAAACACAGCGTTTTATTTCAAATAAAGGAGCCCAGAAATATACCCTTGAAGGAGGACATAACCCCTAAAAGTCTTTATGGCGATTCCTATTGGTACCACCTTGCTTAAGATAAAAACTATACTTTAAAGGTGAGCACAGAGTGCACTAATGCATGCTGCCAAAACTGCAGGTGCCCCTTCCCATCCCTGCTGCTGCTGCAGTGCCACAAGCAAAGTTATCTTCACATTTGGGGAAGCAAGGAAATGAGTGTAGCAAGTCCATTTACCTTTGCTGGGTGCATGCAGCCAGTGTTGACCAAATCAGCGAGCTACAATAATATAGGCTGCAAATCAGTCCATTATACTGGAACCAGGGCCAGCCCAATACATTTTGGCACCTGAGGGAAACCATAAATCCTGTCAGCATCTAACTCCTCTGCTCGGAGACCCTCACTGACTGCTGATTTGCTACCAGGTCAGTCCAAGGAGTTACAATTAGAGCAGAAAGCCCTTGACAACTTGGGACCAGTTTCCCTGGGAGATTGCCTTACCACCCATGTACCTATCCGCTGCTTCGGTCAGTGGAACTGGAAGCGCCACAGGTGCCATATAAGACCCCCTCTGCATCTGTGGAGGATTCCTTAGCCTGACAGCGAACCTGTGCTTTGGAACTTCCTGTCTACTGACAACAGGCAGGCGTCTTCACTGTACTATTTTCTGCCCCTGCTAAAAACTTTTTGTGGATACACAACTTTTTTTTATTATTATTACTTTTAAGATCAGTTCCGCCTTTTGTCCAAAAAGCTCAAGGAGGCTTGGTGGATCTCCTTCTCCCCTTTTCACAAGAACTCTGTAAGGATAGACTGAGAGTGACTGGCCAAGGTCACCCAGGGAGTTTCATGGTTGAGTGGTGAGTGGTATCCTGGTTTTCCAGGTTCTACTCTATGTAGTAGCCATACATCATTTTCCACATTCTAGAAAAAAAGATGGAGAAGTAAATAAGCTTGGGGGAAGGAAATAATCTTCCCTCAAAAGTCTGCAAATTTAGGTGGGACCTTGTTAACTGTCCTGTGTGGCAACTTCTGTGCATTACTCAGAAGTAAGCCCCACTGAATTCCAGGAGCTAAGCCAAGGTTTAACTTAGTGAGTCATCTGAACCCAGGCTTCTGCTTATACTCTCTCCAGACTAACAATGAGCTGTAACCAAAAACAAACCTGAGGTAAATTTCACCCCCACAAATCAAAGTTTCTGCTTACTCCTCTTTAACATCATCCTCATCATCCTCATCATCATCATCATCAATATACCCTGTCGATCTGGTTGGAAAAACTTAAGAAAACTTAAGATGTCTATAGAAAACTTAAGATGTCTATAAATATTCATATGGCATTCACTGTGATTCATCAGAAAACATTTTATTGCTTCACTGAAGTGGAATGAGGCAGCTCAATTCTTAATATGCAGGCGGATGAGGCTCTTAAATTAAATCCTTAAACAGCAACAAAAGTCTAGTTACAGAGTGAATGGCCAAAGAAATATTCTGCAAGACTAGATAGATAATCCAAGGGGTAAAAAGACAGTTCTACCAGCAGTACTGGGGTCAAACACATTTGCCAGGATCCAAAGGGATATTTCAAAGTCTATAAAGATAGTCCCAGATTATTTTTAAAATAGTGTTTCTTCTCACTGAACATTGCAAAGCCAGGCTACTTCAAAATCCTCTTTGCTCTGCTTCACAATTGGCTTGTCTTGTGACCTGCAAGGCTTCTGTTGAAGAAACATTTGCTGAAAGTGGCCCCCTGCCATGTAACTAGTTGTGCAGTGCTTTGGATCCTGGCCATTAGCTGAAAGTAAATTATATTGATTTAACGTGTTTAGAATAAGAGAGCCTCTTGGGCATATTTAAAACCACATTAAATACATGAAGCAAATAAACAACATTATTTGTCAGTCAACAAAAATACTAACATTGACAATGAGTGAATAGGTATATTTATTTGGAATTATATATCATCATAGCTCTAAAAGGAGGACAGATTACACAAACATTTACAGTTGCATATTGAAAAGCAGGACCAATCAAGGAGAGATGGATATTCCTCCCATCATGATCCCAATCGTACCTGCCTTTGGAGACAAGAAATTATAAATTATCTACTATCTCCAGAGAGATAAATAAAGTGTCACATTGCTATTGGTAGTTTCAGTAAGCTTCAATTAAACAAGTTTTAAGACTGAAAGAATGAGCTAACTTTGCAAATAACAATTTAAAAGTACTTTGTTAGGAATCTGGATAAAAAAGCTTTTCTCATATGGGAGGCCTCAGCCCTGAGACCAGGTCTAATGTAAACTGAATACCAATAAGAATGCTGTGGCCTAAGAGAAGGTCATTCTTGTAGGCCTTCTATTATTAATTGAGATAAGCCAGCAATCTGTCCAAACCCAAGACCAACTTCTGACTCCCAACATGGGACCCATTTTAACTTTTTGTTTATACTTAATAATGCTAATAATGCACATTGTTAACCCTAAAATGGTATTTCACAATAAAGTGTCACATTGCTATTAAATCAAAACTAGTGTCTGTCTTTCCTTTTGCTCTCACTCTCTCTCTCTCTTTCATTGCCTGCTGGTGCCTTTTCTCCCTGTCCTGTTACCTAGTTCATCTTTCACAATTCTCTCTCTCACGAATTCCTCTACTCACAGCTTCTTCTACCATCTCACTTACTCTACCTTCCTGTCTTCTCCCCGTCTACTTCCTTTCACCTGCTGCCGTTGACTTTCCTATAGGCATTCCATCACACTTCCATAAAGCAAATAGAAACAGTTTAGAGTCCCTCTCCACTAAAATCTACTCCCACCACAGCTGGTGCAAAATGACCAGAGTGTGCACCAGAACACGACACCTTGAGCATATAACACCAGAGCTGTGGCTGGGTGATCTTGCGCCCCTGGCAGAACCGTTAAGATTGTGTCCTCCAGCCACAGACAAATTGGCTCTTATTTCCGCCTCTCCTCCACCCCCCCCCCGCACCCATTCAATTCACCCTCTATATAAAACCATTTCTTTTGAGGCAATGATCAATATTTATGGACAGTTTTGTGCCCCCCCTTGCTTGCGTCCCTGGCGGGGGCCCACCTCACCCCCCCCTAGCTACGGCCCTGTATAACACTAATCCTGTCACTGGCTGCCCATTAGTTTTGGGGCCCAATTCAAAGTGCTGGTGTTTTGGGGCCCAATTCAAAGTGCTCTAAAGCCTTACTCGACTCAGGACCTCAATACCTTAAGGGCTGCTTAACTGACCAGGACCCTGCACTTGTCATTGGGGTCCCTTCTCTCCCAGAGAGGTTCGGAGGGTGACAAGAAGAGAACAGGCCTTTTCTGAACTCCCCAGAGAGGTTTTCCTGGCACCATCGTGACATGTCTTTAGGCGCCAGACAAAAACATTCCTCTTTACCCAGGCCTACGGCTATTACATAATCAATGGCCTGCGAAAGCATGGGGGAGAGGACTGGTATTATGATGACTATGTCATTATTAGGCTGTCAGTGTGCTTTTTATTATGTGTTTATCATTGATGTTTCGTCATGTGTTTCTAATGATGTACACCTTCCTGGGATCTTTGCATACAGGGTGGTATATAAATTGAAAACTACTACTGCTATAGTCATATGCACAGCATTTTCCCCTGGTATCTCACCAGAACACGAGCTCAAATGCAGAGCCTTTGTGGGGCTGGCTGGGGGTGGTGCATGTGGTCTGGGATGTGAGGTGGCAACACTGCATGTCTAGGTGAAGCTGTGAAAAGCAAAGCAGAGGTAGGACGTGAGGCACGAGGAACTTGCTAACTATAAAGCAAGATGCCTACTATATGGATGCCCCTTTTTGGTCCCGCAGAGAACTTTTCCCCTGGTCCAGTGCTATTGCAGGTTGCATGCAGTGCGGTGAGGATGTGATATCCCCACCTGCTTCGACTCCCACATTCTGCAGCAGCGCAGTCTTTGGCATATGCGACACCAGGGTGCAAAGATCCGCCCAGCACCCCAAAATTTAGTTTAGCCCCCAAATTAACTTTTATTAGTGCTTATGCCTTATCTCTTGTTTACGAAAGAAGGGAAGGAAAGGAAACAAACTTTTTTATTTGCTCATTTATTTACAATACACTTAAGTATACAACACTACCACACTTAAACTTAGAAGTATTGTTTAGGCACCTACTTAGGAGAAACATCAGTTGTGTCAAAGGTGCTGCTGACCCTGCTGCCGCATAGCAGTGCAGCTCAATACAATACGTAACATATTTTGATGTAAGAGTTAATTTCGCGTGCACGGCGCCGTTGAGAATGAAAGCGTTGTTGTTGAGTCTGACAAGAGCCGTCGTTGAGTCAAGCGCCGCCGTTGCGAATGACAAGTGCCACTGCTGCTGCTGCTGCAGCGCATCTTTGTTAAATGAGTGCACAAAATCGAAAGTCTTTTAGTGAAACAGTAGGTATACATTTCGGCAATACCTAGGTATATATGTATTTTGTTTTTCTAACTTGATCAAAATTATTTATTATTTCATAACAGGTAGATAGTTAAGAGCTTAGGTGGCTTCAGCGGCTGGCACTCCCCATAATTCAGTGCCCGGGTAACCCGCACCCCTTGCACCCCCAGGTAAAGACGTCCCTGTTCTGCAGGCAGTGGGCTCCTTCCACCACTTCCTGGGCTCCCTGGCACTGCCGTGGTGAGCACCCAAGAAGCCCTGCTGCAGCATCTGTTTCCAACATGCTTCTGCTTCTGGGAGAAGGGTAGAAAGCCATGGAAACAGAGAGTGAATAGAGCCCCTTTATTATACAGAGCTCTCTGGGTAGAGATATAGCTATTGAAAGGTGGAGAATACGGTCGGCCAGAAACATGCATCTAATTGAAAAAGGGTTGTGCCTTTCTCTAGGCACATTGCAACCTTTGTGGATAAAACAAGTGTTTCATCAGAAGATTGTGTCCCATCCCAGATGTCAAATGGAGGGTCCCTTTGGTCTGTGCAACCTGTCCAAACTATTGGCAACAGCTTTGCCCAAAGCTGGTGGCCTCATGACCCAACGGTCTCCGATATAAATCAAGGGACAGTTGACTTAAATTTGACAAAGCAAGAATGCACACAGAAGTTCTCTTAATAGTAAAGGCATAACTGCTTTGTATCAACCCGTGCTTGCACTTTGCCCAAGAGCACAAGAAGCACATTGCTAAAGTCCAGTAGCTTTATTTGCAAGAGCCTCGTCAACTAGCAGGCACCAGTGCTGCATAAAGGTAAAGGTAAAGGTACCCCTGCCCGTACGGGCCAGTCGTGTCCGACTCTAGGGTTGTGCGCCCATCTCACTTAAGAGGCCGGGGGCCAGTGCCGTCCGAAAACACTTCCAGGTCACGTGGCCAGCGTGACGAAGCCGCTCTGGCGAGCCAGCACCAGCGCAGCACACGGAAATGCCGTTTACCTTCCCGCTATAAAGCGGTATCTATTTATCTACTTGCACTTAAGAGTGCTTTCGAACTGCTAGGTGGGCAGGAGCTGGGACCGAACGACGGGAGCTCACCCCGCCGCGGGGATTCGAACCGCCGACCTTACGATCAGCAAGTCCTAGGCACTGAGGTTTTACCCACAGCGCCACCCGCGTCCCTAGTGCTGCATGGTACAGCATAATTTATCATCTCCCCACTTCTGATATAAATGATATACAGAGGATGTAATTGTACTAAAGTTACATGAAGAGAACTTTTAAAATAAGGTTGTCTACAACTGCTTGTCCCCCCCCCCGCATTGGATCGGGGTGGGGAACCAAGCTTCTTCTGCCCAATTTTATGCTGATAGGGGAAGCCTGGAGAGAAAGTTTAGGAAGGCAGGATGAAAAAGAAACGGGGGTGGGGGACAGTCAAGACAGACAGAATGGTGGAAAACGGGAGCCCTCTCAAGTCCATCCCGTCTGACCTCTGGCAAGAGCAATCTGTTCCTCTCCAGGCAGAGAAAAGAGATGGCCTGGCATTTATAAGAACATTTCATGGGGGGGGGAGAGCTTTAGGTTGTGGGTAAATAGCTAAATAAATAAATAAACAAACAAATGTAACTTATTGATTAGTGTGAAAAGGATGTTAAAGGATATGTTGACGGTTCAAAGGGGAGTCAGGAGAAAACTTGCTTCACCAGCAGATCAGTAAGCAATTAGGAAATAAACCTTTGGTGCTCTGAAAGTATACAAAAGTTAACCGTGGAAAAGAATGTATATGCTTGCTGCAAATAGTGAGATGATGCAACATTAGTTATGGGAGCGATCTGTCCAAATGTAACACTTTTAGGTCATTTTCAGTAGGAAAGATTTAAGAATAGGTTTTATCTCGCCCCCCCCCCCGGAATGGCTTAAAATAGTGATTCACTTGGGTTGCATACCCTGTTCTGTGCATTATTTGTTGTTGAGAAGTGGCGCACATGGGACTCCTGGGCCAGATGAGAGGGACGCTGGCTTTGCCTCTTGGCGGCTTGAGAAGCATCCCTGACCTCTGCAGGTGTCCACACACTTCCACGTCGCGCTCCTGGGATGGTGTGGGGAGGAAGAGGCGGCCGAAGGCGGATCTGGCGAGACCCTGTGGATCCCGGCAGGATAATCCTCGATTCCAGGGAGCAGGGGGCTCTTCGGAGGGAAAAGCAGAGCGCAAGAGGGAGGAGAGCGCAAGGAAGACCCGGTTCCGGGGGGGGGGGAGCCAGAGCAGCGGCCGCCCCCCGAGAGAGACCCTTTTCCCGCCCACGGAGAGCCCCGCGCGCGGACTCCCCTCGGGGTCCGGGGGGGAGGGGGAGGGAGGCGGAGAGCACCGGGCGCGCACCCCCCCAGCCACGCATGCGCGCCTGCTGGGCGGTCCTTCCCCGTGACTCCTCCCCTCGCTCCTCCCGCGCCACACAGGGCCGCCCGTCGCAGCGTCGTCCCGCGGGGCTGGCGCCGGGCGCGGCCACGGAAAGAGCCAGCGAGGAGCGAGAGCGCGCCCGCCTTCGGCTGACTGACTGACTGGGCCGGCGCGGCGAGGGGCAGAGGCGGGAGGCTGCGCGGATCCGGCGGCGGGGAAGCGTCTGGGTGGTCGCCTCCGCCGGGCGCCCTGCGAGGTAGGCTCTGCCGGGCCTCGTCCCAGGCCGAGGGGGAGCCGCGCGGCGGAGGCAGGTGCAGCGCCTGAGGGAGCGGGGTCGCCAGGGAGCCTCCTCCGCCGCCTCCTGCCGCCGCCGCCGCTGTCCAAGGTCCGCCGCGCGTCTCCCGGGCGGGGAGGCAGCCAGGCGAAGGCTGCGCGGGCGGCAAAGCCCCTCGCCCGCCCCGCCGGCCGGGCCTGCGCGGCGCTCGCTCTTCCTCCACGCGCCGAGGAAGCGGCCGCGTCCACACGTGACGGCGGGCCGGGGAGGACGGCGGCGCTTTCAGGCGGAGGAGGAGGAGAAGCGGGGAAGGATGGAGAGGCCGCTTTCAATCCCCCAAGCTCCCCGGTGGTCCCTGCAAGCAGAAAGCCAGCACCTCAGGGAGAAGGCGGGCGCTGCTGGGCACGGCGCGGGGGGGGGGGGCGGGCCGGGGAGAGTCCGACGGGCCTCGTTGGCCTTTTCCACTCGGGATCGGGGCCGCCTCGCCCAGGGCGCTGAGCGCCTCGAAAAGCGGGTTGACTCCGGAGCGTCTCCTTGGGACCCCCGGGAGGCAGCTGCCTCTTTGCTTCTGCGCACCTGCTCTCCTTCCCTACCTGTTTACACGGGGATCCTTTTCTCCTCGCTAGTGAGGAGCCTGAATCGCAGCTGATTCTAGAAATCTATACAGTATAGCTGATTCAAGTTGGGCGCTCGGTGACTATTGCTTTAGTCAGCAGCATGTTTGCAATATGGATTATAAAAGAGTAACAGTTGGTCAGATTAAATGTCTTGGTTCAGCTGCGAAAAAGATCAAAATGAGCTTAAAGTATTCGGTGTTAAAATTACTTTAACTTTGTTTAAAATAGGATTAAAATAGAAACATGGGTTTAGTTCACTTTCCTGAGGATAGATTCAAATAAACTCCAGTGCACTTATTACTGATGCCAATAAATATTTTGCTTTGGGGAAAGAGAGTTACAAATAGGGAGAATTCCCCTGCCTTTCATAGAAAATGTGAGCGCCTGTAAATACAGTGAGACAGTTACAGATAGAGAAAACCTTCTCAAAACGTTACGGCCTTTATTAAGAGTGATTCCGGCTTTGGCATTAGCAGAAACAAGGACTCTTATGGTATACACAAAAAGCAACAAGAGAGGGGCAACTATAGCTACAGCTCAGAAATTGGGAAATACGGATTATGAATTGAAATACATGTACTTTGTAGAAATTCTCATAGGGCATTTCTTTGCTTCTTTTCTTGAGGAATAGCAGGACAACAGGAATGTATTTATGTGTTTCTGTTTATTGTTTGTTTATTTATTTATAATATTTATATTCCACCCTTCCTTGTGCCATTCAGGGTGACTAAAAACAAATGATAAAATTTAATAAAAGCCAACAACAAGCTGGGGACAATGACTATGTCTTTAGTCAGCAGCATGTATGGGAGGCTTATATATCAGCATTAGAGTTTTTCTGAGTCTGTAATTGTTTTAAAATATTTCAGGGTAACAGTACTTTCAGTTCTTTGAAACTCAGAACGACACAAAATTTTAGTGTCAGAAGCTCAGAAGTGTCAAAATTTTAAATGTGAGATGAATGCTACTTGGGTGTGAGAAACTGTATTTTTGAATGCTCAGTGAGGTCAAAATGTAACTGGAGTTGGGATGTTGAAAATATTACTCTGGCAATCCATTTGTATTTAGAATCTCTTACTTTCCAATAATTTCCTTGATTTTCAGGTAGATCTAAGTCAAGCAACCTTTCTTTGTTTAATGATCTCTGTGTTGCTTTCCATTCTCCACGTTTCTTTATCCATACAGTAGCCCTCTAGTCTAAAGTTGTTGTTTAGTCGTGTCCGACTCTTCGTGACCCCATGGATCAGAGCACGCCAGGCACTCCTGTCTTCCACTGCCTCCCGCAGTTTGGTCAGACTCATGTTTGTGGCTTCAAGAACACTGTCCAACCATCTCATCCTCTGTCGTCCCCTTCTCCTTTCCCAACATCAGGGTCTTTTCCAGGGAGTCTTCTCTTCTCATGAGGTGGCCAAAGTATTGGAGCCTCAGTAGATCACTTTAATTCCCATTTTACACTTGCGAATCTAAGGGTGCAAAGTAATTACTTGGCTATGGTCAAGTAATGAATTGTTGTTTATGTTGTTGTTATTTGTTTTTGTTTTTTCAAATTGCAAACACCATCATTTTACTTTTATATCACATTCTCAATAATTTTCCTAATTTGTTTATGTTGTTTTAATTATACATCACTTTAGTATTTCAATTAATAGAAAAATGACTCATAAATAATAATCCATGCTTCAGTGCTGCATTTACTGAGTCAGGCCGGTTCTAAGGAGAAGTTGGTTATAGGAGCCAGAGTCGTGATCTGTTGCAGGCAAAGCCTGGCAAGACATGAGGTGGGGAGAGGGAGTTTGAATCTTGGGACGATGGAGGCCCTTTGGGTGGTGGTTCCCATGTTTAGGAAATTGGAAGTTGCCTGTTCTGGATGAGAGCTGCGCTCCTTCTGAAGGAGCAATCTCTTCAGAGCAGTCTGTGTAATTTGGGTGTACTCTAGGATACATCTTTGTCACCAGAGGCCTTTGTAGCTACAAGTGCCTTTTAGCAGTTTCATCTGGTTTGCCAGCTACATCCATTCCTGGGCAGGGATAACCTGACCACTGTTCCATGCACAAGTAACTTGGGGGATGGATTACTACAATGCACTCTATGTGGGGCTACCCTTGGGTCTGGTTAGGAAGCAACTGCTTGTGCAGAATGCTGTGGCAAGAATACTGGTGGGAGCTTCTGGTTGAGAACATAAGACACCATTATTAAAACAGCTACACTGGCTGCCTATCTGCTGCTGAGCCAGGTTCACCATTATTTTATTGATTTTCAAAGCCCTAAGCAACTTTGATCCAGGATACATCAAGGTTCACCTGAACCCTTCTATTCTAGCTGGAACACCGAGATTATCTGCAGGAGTATATTTGTGTGTTCCTCGAGTTTGTGAGGCTGATATGACAACAGTGAAAAACTAAACCTTTAGTGCAATAGGTCCACTCCTGTGGAGCACCCTGCCAATAGAGATTTAGCGGGAGCTTTCTGCATTGCAGGTGGTTGGACTAGATGACCCTTGGGGACCCTTCCAACTCTACAGTTCTATGATTCTGTACCAACTTCTAAGCACCTGCTAAAACCCTTCCTATTCCACCAGGCCTATGCAGGCAATTAAGAGTATACCCACCGCAGTGGTCTGTTGATGTTTTAATTTCTTTTTGCTTTTAACATGCTTTTAACTTTTTTATAATATTATTGTTTGGTTTTGTTATATTGTTGCAAACTGTTTTGATATATCTTTATGAGATAGTAGTATATAATTTTTTAAAATAAACAAACAAACAAACAAACAAACAAACAAATAAATAAATAAATAAATAGTAGGCCATTTTCCCACCACATAGATGTGCTCAAAGCACCTGTTTTTTTCTTCTTCCCTAGTTGGCATTTGTCTATCTTGGGAAGCAGTGGAAGACTGCACCTTCAGGGGTGAAGTCAAACTGTTGGAGAGCTGTGGCTATACAGTCTGATATGGGAGAGACATGTTTTGTTGCAGCTGGGACAGATGAATGTGTCCAGTTGTGTTGATGCAGGTGTGCCATGGTGTTTCTTCTCTCTGCCCTCCTGCCAGTGGTTATTCTTCCTCTGGTCTGTGGTGTGGATACACAACCTGACTGATTGTCTCAGGTGCTTGTGGTCATCTGCAAGTGTTTCCCACATGGCAGGGTTAATGCTGCCAGCCTTTATGTCACTTTTTTGACATCTTTGTAACACAGAGTTAGTCTGCCATTGGGTCTGGAGCTTGAAGTCAGCTCTCCGTAAAGCACGTCCTTGGGGAGCCTGCCATTTTCCATTCTGTGGACCAAACCAGCATAGATGGGGCTGAGACAGAAACCAGCTAGCATCACGGAAAGCACATAGTAAACAGTTTGAACCCTCATCACCAAAAGTTACTTTACATTACAAAACCTAATGGATGTTCACAGCTTGTGTTCATAACCATGGTTTGCAGGGTTAGTGTTGTAAGTCCAGTTCAATTTAATCTTCTGCATGTTTGTTTAGAAATGCAGCCAGTTACATTCATTGGTACTTTCTTGCAGAAAAATAGGCATAGGAGTGTAGCCTCATTTTCTCAAGTGCTTTTTTCGGGATGTTGGGGCCCTTCTATTGATGATGTACATGCTTGCTTTGATGTTCCAACAGAAAGTGAAGCCAAAGAGTCATTCCAAAGGAACCTAATGTTCCTTATCAAAGCAGAAAAGAAGTATGACACTGTCCTCATTAGAAACTGATTCATCAGTAGCCATTGGTTGATCTGCTATTTACAATACAGAGAAACTGGCATTCCCATCTAACAAAGTAGTCAGAACTTTTATAAATTAAATTGAAAAAGAAGGACATGCTCTATGGGGATTGGCTTCAGGCAGCAGGCCCATTGGTAGACCAACTCTGTGTTAAAAAGATGTCTGCAAACGCAACATTGTGCACCTTCAGATGTAAAGATGAACTGTTGGGGAGCTGTGGCTGTACAGACTGATACGAGAGAGACATGTTTGGTTGCAGCTGGGTGAGATGAAGGCACCTGGTTGTGCTGCTGCAGATGCACCATGGGATTTCTTCTTTCTGTGCTCCTGCCAGCGGTCATGCCTCCTCTGTCCTCTGGTGTGGATACACAACCTGGCTGATTGTTGCCAGGTGCTTGTGGTCATCTGCAAGGGCATCCCACATGGCAGGGTTAATGTTGCCAGCCTTCATGTCATGTTTGCAGACATCTATGTAACATAGAGCTTGTCTGCCATTGGGCCTGGAGCTTGAAGCCAGCTCTCTGTAGAGCATGACCTTGGGGATCCTGCCATCTTCCATTCTGGGACATGACCAAGTCAGTGTGGACGTTGCTTACACAGGAGTGCAAACATGCTGGGAATGTGGGCTTGGGAAAACATATCTTTGTTTGACACTCTGTCCTGCCATGTGATGCCCAAAATCTTCCTGACACATCACCTGTAGAAGGCATTGAGGTGTCATTACTAGGCTTACTACCATAAAGCAGTGTGTTCAATATGCAAGCCTGGTAGATCTTTATTTTTGCATTGGTCATTAATGTCACCCTATCCCAGACCCTGGGATACTGCCTTGCCAGTATGCTTGTCCAGCTCAGTGTCGATGGAGAGGTTGCTGGTTATGATGGAGCTCAGGTAGACAAAATCATCTACCACCTCAAGCATGTGGTCACTAGTGCTGATGCATGGCATGCTGGCGACATCCTGATCCAGGACGCTGGTAACGCTGAACTCCATGCAGGCTTGTGCAGAATAGTTTCTGAGACACCGTAGAGCTTCCTTGGAGTGCACTGTCAAGGCCACGTCATCTGCAAACAACACCTCTTGGATAAGACATTTTTGTCTTGGTGTGGACATATGCCAGTTTGGACAGACCCCTGTCACTCCTTGAATGGATGTACACACCGTCTTCAGTTGAGTTGAAGGCACGTGAGAGCACCAGGGAGAAGAATATGCTAAAGAGAGTTTGGGCAAGATCACAGCCCTGCTTCACACCATCCTTTATTGGGAAGGCATCTGAGCATCATACTGAGTCATCATACTGGGCGGTGCCGCACGTCTTGTGGAAGGACACAATAATCTTGTGGAGCTTAGGTGGGCATCCTTTCTTATTGAGCAGCATGAAGAGTCCTTTTCCACTGATGAGGTCAGAGCCAGGCGATGTCAACCCTACGGAGCCAGGCAACGTTAACCCTACGATGACAACTACAGCATCGGAGTCAATCAGTCAGGTTGGGTACTCACAGTAGTGACCAGAGGAGGAATGACTGCTGGGAGGAGTACACCTGCATAGTACGAGAGGATCGGTCCCTCTATTCAAACACTTGTTATACAAAAAAATCACTTATCCAAACATGAGGAATTAGTACCCAATCCTCACTGTATACACTGCACATTCAGATATCCAAACAGCTGGACCTGCGTGCAGTGCTGAGTGGCTGGGGAAACTCAGCCAGATTGGGGGGGGTATAAATAATATATTATTACTACTATTATTATTATAGTACTGTAAATAAATAAGCATCTTTAAAGAAGCCTTGCTCTTTTGTGTTACTGGTTAGCAACAGCCATTTGGCCAGAAACCAGGGCAGGGGGAATGGGGAGATCAGACAAATAAGAAAGCATTCTTTCCCCCCTTGTTTCCTTTTGCAAAGTTTCAGAGGATTTTCCTCGTTTTGTCATCAGTTTGGGATAACAGTTACATGGTTGGTAACGCATTAGAAATCTTCCCATAGGAATCAATGGAAATCATCAGACTCTTTGTGCAAATGCTTGCCTAACAAACAATTTCCTGAAAACACATTGTGTTCGGATAGGAAAACCTGCTTGTACTTCATTCAGTAGAAATGGTTGTCAGGGATAGGAACTATTACTTGAACTAATTAATTGAAAATTATTTTGGATATATTATCTAAATTTAATCTTCTGGATTGGGGGATATTTCATGTGTTCAGTGCTGCAAACTAATAAAATAAATATATTTTAAGTGTTATACTTTTAAATGTAATGCAGGAATGCAATATTTTGCAGTATAGTTCATGGTGTTGAAAATGAATTTGCACAAATTTAGGATTTATTTTTCATTACTAACAGTTCACTCCTAACCATGTCTGTTCAGAACTAAGTCCTACTATAATCATTGGAGCATATTCTCAGCTAAGTGGGTTAGGACTTTAGCCTAAGATAGGCATGGGAGACTGTGTTGTAGTCCTGTTTTGCTGCACAGTGTCACTCTCTCCCCTCCCATTTCATTTGATATAAATTGAGCAAACAATTGAGCCTTAGCTCAAATTCATGGTGGTAAATAGCTACTAGTGAGTATTTATTTATTTGTAATAATTTCTTACCTGTCCTTCACCATAAGGTCCCAGGGCAGGTTACAGTAGAATATACAATTATAAAAAAATATAAAAACAGATAAAACCATTACGATTATGAAACAAGTAACACTGTTCAAAATGGAACAGAAAAGTAATTGAATGCACAATTGATTTTCAAATGACCTCTTACTAGTACAAAAGACAGTGTTGCTGTCAGGCATTATTACGTTTGGCAAATGCTGATGGCAACACCATTTTGCAGGGCAGGTGGATCTAAATTACTGAATCCTGCCTTTTTAATCAAACTTGGCAAATAAATGATCAACCAAAGATAATTTATAGTAAGGTTTTTCATTTGCACTACTTTCAAGAGCAACAGAAAACTGGTTATTGAATAATTAAAATGTACTGCGGTCATATCTGACTAGATATAGTATTTCTATCTGTTGCTACTGTATTTTCAGTCATTAGATTACAGGCATGGAGCTTGGTTTTGTGCACCATCTAAAGCAGGGCTGGTGAAACCTTGGGCCCATTGGCCTCTACTCAGCCCTTCAGCAGCCTTCTTTTTGCCACTGTTCAGCTGTGCCCACAGCCCTGTTCTGTGATTTGATGGCGGTTTGGTTGGCATCCCATGAAGATCATGAAGACCATGAAGATCTCTTCGAATTTGTACCTTGGATGCCTGTTTTTGTGGATCTGTGATTATTCCTTTGGATCACTATAAGATCACTTGGTGAAATATATGAATGCTAGGCAGTTCAAACACAAACTGCAGAATGGCAATTTATGTAAAAGCCTATGCTGTTGACTCCATTCTGGTCTTACTTCTTTTCTTACAGCAGAAGGCAATGCAAGTTATTTTAGCTATACTGATTTTGCACAGAATCATCTTGAATTTCTTATTTATTTATAGGTGGATAATTTGTATGTCTCCTTCCTTTTTTCTTTTCTAATTGCAGCACTAGGCTTCATACTGGATGCCTTCTGTTGTGTTTTTCTGAGCCTTTAGATAATTATCTTGAAGAAAGCAGGGTATAGAAAGCATTAGGTTGGGAAGATTTCTCACTATTACCTGACAGTCCTATAATTGTGGCAATCTGACAGTCAATGTATGCCAATATAACTTAATCAGGATTCTGTGCACTACCAGCACAAAAAAACAGAGCAGAACAACCCTGATCCCCACACCTGGTGTGCTCATGGAAACACTGTCAACTCCCACCAATCAGAGATTGGCATGCCAGGGATATCCCCATGTCAGCCAGGTGTGAAAGGAGCCAATCTAATGCCTGCTGATGTGGAAACAGCACCATGATATCATTACTCTGCACCACAATGTGCTGCACAGAGTATGCCTTGCATAGGAGCAACCAATTGTTGTTTTATTTTGATTATATATTTTGTGTTCTGATTTTGTTCTGTGAGCTGCTCTGAGACCTCCAGAGTGTATATAAATTCAATTAACAACCACCAGTCTGGGTTGGAGGCAACAGGGATCCTGGCATACATGGAGTTTGAAATTTAAGGTGCATCACCTCTTCTGTTGCAGTACAGGTGTTGGGAGTGAGGTCCACGAGAGCATGGGATTTGTTGTAAATCTGCTCTTCCCTCTGGCTTACCCACACTACCACTTTGTGGTAGGGATATACTTGATTCTCATGACATAACATCAGGGCTGGGACTGGCAGATGTATCTCATAGTATGGCAGTGTAGGGGGACTTTAGTAAACCCTAAAGCTACCCAGCTGTTGTATCTAGGGCATATGAATGTGCTCTTAAAGATGTAAAATTATGAAATAGTTGCCTTCAGGGAATTATGCATTTGTATGGATCATCATTGGTTTCTAGGCAAGGTTGGATGCACTTACAAAATATGTATCAGTTTATAATTGTGGCCTGTTTGTGGAAAAATCAGTCTAGCCTTGACATCTAAAGTTTTACTTGTGCCATCGTTTGGTCTTGTGTTTGTAAAAAACCTGAATACTCTCTCTTCAAACAACTTGAATGGTTTTTGCTTTGTATTCATAATACAAGAACCAGTCCTTAGGCATGTACCTAGCAGGTTATTTTCATTGTTTGCTAAGTGTTTTTGGAATGATAGTCTACATGCTTTTGTCATGCAAACAAACTGTACCACCATTCTGTCTCCTGCGCTATGGTTTGTGCTCCTGACTAAGTGCTGTGGTCAGAAAGAGGTGGCTCCAGAGTTGACTGTAAAGAATTTTGTGTTACAATTGGAGGATTCATCTGATGAACAGGGCTCTGCCACAAGACTTCTTTAGTCTTTAAGGTGCCACGGGATTCTATTTTTGTTGTTAGAACAAACTCTGGAGTTTCTGGTTTTGAGATGTTTGTGGTTGTAGCCCAGTGTCTGTACCAGTGTGGGATACTGAGTTGCATCAAATATAGGTGAGACTTAGCAATTCTGCTTGTCAGGCCCGTTTCTCTTCTCTGACAAACAAGGAACCATGCAGCCACATTCACACTATACATTTAAAGTGCTTAAACTTAAATGCTTAAGTGCTTAAGTGCTTAAATTTAAAATAAACTTAACACGGCTTCCACTGCAGATTTTGGGAACTTTGGGAACAAGTTTGTTGGTAAGTTGGTAAAGGTAAAGGTAAAGGACCCCTGACAGTTAAGTCCAGTCGCAAACGACTCTGAGGTTGCTGTGCTCATCTCGCTTTACTGGCTGAGGGAGCCAACGTTTGTCCGCAGACAGTTTTTCCGGGTCATGTGGCCAGCATGGCAAACCAGAGCAGCGCATGGAAACACCATTTACCTTCCCGCCGGAGCGGTACCTATTTATCTACTTGCACTTTGACGTGCTTTCGAACTGCTAGGTTGGCAGGAGCTGGGACTAAGCAACGGGAGCTCACCCCATCGTGGGGATTCGAACTGCCGACCTTCTGATCGGCAGGCCCAAAGCTCATGGTTTAGACCACAGTGCCACCCGCGTCCCACACTAAGTTGTTAGGAGGCCCCTATTTCCCTCACAGTTACACTTTCCAGAGTTCCCTGTGAAGAAGGATTGATCGTTAGTCCACTCTGGGAATTATAGCTCTGGGAGGGGAATAGGGGCTTCCTAACAACTCTTATCACCCTTAACAAAACACAACTCCCAGAATTATTTGGAGAAGTGTGTCATGGTGTGAATGTGGCCTGAATTCTTTTAAATGTTTTGAGATATCCAAGTCTCTTACTTTGTCACTTCTTCCTTTCCTATTTTTTATCATTTAAGGAAATACAATATCCGTTTATTCATAAGCTGTTAAAATATAATCCATTGCTTATTATTTGTTGCCTGCAGAAGGTCATCTGCAGGCTGGAGATTCTAGAGGGATGTAAGCTACTTCCTGTTTGGTGATTGTAGCTTCTTCCTTTTCTTCCTTTCTCAAAGAAAAAAAATTAAGCATTAAATGAAGTTTGAAAGTTCAGACCTAGTAAGATGTAAACATACTTACAGTTGGTGGGGGGAATGGTGTGGAGAACCTTTGAATACTCAAAATTCCTTGTTTTTTTACTGCAACAATACAGCAAAAAGTGATTGCTTAATTTACGTAAGAGACAAATGCAAAACTTTATTGGTGTGTTTCATTCAAAGTACACCATACTTTAGCTAACATTTATTCAGTTCTATAATGAACACAGAGGAGAGATGGAGTGAGCCATTGCTCTGCTGGCAGCCTGCTTACTCTGCACAGAGTTCTGTGTTGCCTATTGATGCCAGGTGAGTATTTAAATCAGGTGGAGAAACTTTTCAGGTGCAGACCAGATTCTTATTTCCCCATCCCTGCCATGCTAAATTTTACAGGTGGGCAGGGTTGCTCACTTGTTAGATGCTGCAATTTGTAAATTTTGGTTTGTCCAAACAAGTTAGAACAGAAGCCACCGGCATAGTGTTTAGCTGAGTGAAAGTCATGGCGTGGAATTGAGGACATATGCATTTATATTCCCTCCCCTCAATATTACATTAAGATGAGTTTTGTCAATATGGGAGGACAGAAATTATAAAAAAGACATTTTAAGAAGGATATTGACATGCTGGAATGTGTGCAGAGGAGGGTGACCAAGATGGTAAAAGGTCTGGAAACCAAGCCTTATGAGGAATAGTGGAAGGAACTGGGTATGTTTAGCCTGAAAAAGAGGAGACTGAGAGGAGATATAAGAGCCATCTTCCACCATCTCAAGCGCTGTCACATGGAAGATGGAGCAAGATTGTTTTCTACTTCTCTGGAGGGTAGGACCCGAACCAATGGCTTCAAGTTATAAGAAAGGAGATTCAGACTAAACATTAGGAAGAACTTTCTAACAATAAGAGCTATTTGACCGTGGAACAAATTTATTAGATATATAAACCACAGAGAAGTGACAATGTACCAGCATGGTATTTGAGTCCAATGAGACATTATTTTTGCTGCATTACCTGAATCCTGTGAAAAGAAATAGAAATTAGATGAGGCAATGGCTGTTCTTTTATAATTTTATTGGTCAAAATTTTGGGTGCATGGCCTAAATAGAAAGCATATTTCATGCAAAGGGTGAAGCCTGTAAAAATGAGTGAAGAAGATCAGTTTATGTTTTAATCCATTTTAAGTGGTTAGGCTGTGTTCATTTACTTGGGAGTAAGCCTTTTTGAATGAGTGGCACTAACTTTTCAGTACATATGTTTAGAACTGCACTGTTAAAATATATTTCAAACTCTTATTTGTGAATTTTCTTCCAATAAACTATCCAGTAATGATTCAGTAATCTCAGTGGAAAAATAAAGCAACAAGATGAAACAAATATTATTTGTAACATAGCCTTTGAAAAATAGCTGTCTTCAACTCAGAATGGGTTTTTGCTCCTGAACATTATCTTTATGTATTGGGGCTGAGGAATCCTGAACTTTTCGCAGGTGCACTACCTATATGTTAGCAGCAAGTCTTCCAGATCCTACGTCAGCTTAGCTTGAGATGGGGGGGGGGAATACTTTAAAACACATGCACTTAACAAAATGGTGAACAATCAGACACCATGTCTGATTGAATTATTATTAGTAACACAATAGTAGGATTTTTAATCCTTACTTCACCATAAAGTCTAAAGGTGGGATTACAGCAATATGAAAATATAATATTAAAATGAGTTAAAACAATTTACAACCATAAGAATAGGGTCACTATTCCTTCAGAGGCCAAATATATATATATATTCCTTTAAAATATATATATATATATTCCTTCAAAGGCCAGGGCAAAGAGGTGCATCTTCATCTCTGCCACAGGCTGCCAATCAGGGACTGTCAGCAATGGTACCCATTTGCCATACAGAGGCATCCAGTGATATCAGGGTATTTATCCAGAACTACCTTCTGCATCACAATAGACACAGTGATGCCAGATCACACCCACTCAAGCAGCCACCATGGCTCTCTCCATAGGGTGGGAGGGTGGGAAGCAGGAGTTTGGAGTTTGGCTGCTTCTACCTGGGTGGGACGTAACTTGCACTTGCATTTTCATGATTGGCACAGGACTAGTTGGACGTTGTATTATGATCCACCAGGATCAGATTTTAATAATAAGGAAATGGGTTTTGGTGGATTTCCAGAGTGCACATTCTGCATCAACTTTTTAGGAAGAGCTTTATCAGGTCAAAATGTGTGGGTTGTATGGCAGAGGAATGGGCAGAAAGGAAGCACTATTTGATCCTTTGCTTCAAGCCATAAAATGCTTTTTTCTGGCCCTGTATAGTAGGAACATCAGGGACCAGATAAAATTGCTTGGGGATCAGATAAAGCTGATGAGCCACCAGTTGACTGCTTCTGTTTTTGACATATAAAAATGTTATTAAAATTGGTTTCCTATTATTTGCTGTTTTTTAGTTTGTGGGCGGCAGCTCAGGATAACAATATAATCTCTGAATCTTAAATGTGGGAGAAATCCCTTTGGTGTGCAGCTGGAGGAGCACTTGAATTGCAGAGCAAAGGGTGGGAGGGAAGGATATCTAGATGCTGCCTTACTGACTGCTCATTGTGTTTCCCCTTTTTATCTTAAGTGCTGCAGCCTGTTTAAGTCAAAAGGGAGGCAGAGAAAGAGGCACATGGAAACTGTCATGCTGCTGTTATGCCAGACTTAGAACAGATCTGTTTTTGTTTTGCTAGCTGCGCTGAGAAGAAGCATGGAAAGCATGCTTTCCTGCTTTCTAATCTAGAACCATGGGTTCAGGTACACTGTGTGTTGGTGGCAGATAGGTGTTTCCTCATTTTACCAGCCTTAAGGATGAGCAAAGTAATGTTATCTTTGGAGAGCAAGGATGGAATGGTGGGAGGAAGGAGAAGGGCAACCAGAGATGGATGATGGGTGAGGGCCACCATCAAACTCATACACAGTTCTGTGTGAAAGCCTTCAAGGTATCTCTAGGGTTTTGTGTCCTTTCAGCACTGTATTTGTATTTTTAAATCCCTCCTTAATATAAAATTGTGATGATTGACACATGGTTAATCACAAAAATACACTGCTCCAAGTATGTCTCTTTTCTTGAACTGTGGCAAGTTTTTGAGCTCTGTACACCACTGGAACTATTATAGGGGTTGGGGAGGAAGTGGACCTGCTGGTCTTTCTGCTGACGTATTAGGAGCGTATTTGATCCTGCCAGCTTCCTTGTCCTAGTTCTATTAAAAAATGGAATGGCCCAGCAAAATTCAGGACCATGGAAGTGGGGAGGGAATAAAGCCAGATAACATGGGGTTTGTGTTAAGTTATAAATGTAGCATTTCACTTCTTTGTAATATGCTGCTGTTTAATAGTACTATGTAATGTGTAAGGTTGGTTGTGCTGTTTTAAATCATGCTCTGAGTGATTTTTGTTTTTGTATAATTGATGGATTTGGGTTAAAGAAGATTTGGATTTGGCTATTCCTTTTGTTTCTAGTAGTTAATTAAGATGACTATTAGAATTTTACGCACAAGTGTAAAGGCGGTCTTGTTGACCCGTAAGGCATTTACATTCCCTTTTTCTACCAATGTAGTACAGTGCTCTATTCTTTGACAGGTCTGAATCACGTGGGTGATTTTTACTGCAACAGTAGCACCATCTTCTGGCTACAAATGATATATATTTGAACCCCCCCCTTTTGTTTCCCTTTACAGTCCAGTGATACCTTGTTTGTCAAACGCTTTGTGACTCAAACGTTTTGGCTCCTGAACACCGCAAACCGCAAAGTGAGTGTTGCCATTTGCAAATGTTATTTGGAACCCAAACGTCTGATAAGGCTTCTGACTGAGTGCAGGAAGCTCCTGCAGCCAATCAGAAGCTGCTCCTTGGTTTTCTAATGTTTTCGGAAGTTGAATGGACTTCCGGTACGGATTCCGTTCAAGAGCCAAGGTATGACTGTACTTTTTATGATGTTTAAAAAAACCCCAAACCTTTATTTTAAGCAGTAGAACCAGGGGCTTTGTAGAGGAGAGCAGATTGAACAAAATAAGGAGTCAGGTGGCATCTTTAAAACTAACAAATTTATTATGGCATAAACGTTTGTGGACTGTCTATTTCATTACGTGCATGAATTGGCATGTTAGGTACACACCTCACTGTATAGACAAATGTAAGCTCCTTTGCCAGCTGCGGACAGCTTCATGCATCTTACGGTGGATTCTAGTCCACAAAAGCTTCTGCTATAACAAAAGATCCTCCTCCTTTTTTGCTGCGACAATCTAGCATGGCTGCTCCTCTGGAAACCCTGTGGGCCTGCCTGCTTCTCCATTAACTTTATCACCCATATTTCCGAGAAGAGAGACAGACACATTCTGTCTCTCTTCTCAGAAATATGGGTGATAAAGTTAATGGAGAAGCAGGCAGGCCCACAGGGTTCTCAACCTGCACAAACAAGCTTGCTCTTGGTTTCGCTTTTTGGGGGGATGGGATGGTAATTTGTATTGAATAGTATTCTACTTAGAGACAAAAACAAAGACGGAGAGATGCGTAATTGGTTGCATATGTTTTGTTTTCTTTATCCTTCCATTTCCCCTTACAGGTAATACCGTATTGGCTTGAATAAAAGCGTCACTTTTTCTCCAAATTCTGACAGCGAAAAGTTAAAGTGCGACTTATATTTGCGACCTTCCCTTTCCCCCAATGGCTCTGGGGAGGCTTGGAGGCAATTGGCAGGCTGTGCGCTGTTGCCCCATGCTCCCTGGCTGCTTTCGGGGGGGGGTGCGCAACACTTTGCCGGCAGCTTCCCTCCCCAAGAGCAGCCCAGGAGCGCGGGGCCACGGTGCGCAGCCTGCTCACCGTTCTCAAGCCTCCCCTGGAGCCGTGTGGGGAGGAGGGGAAGGCCACCAGCAAAGCAGTGTTGCCCCCCCCCGAGCAGCCTGGGTATTGTCTCCCCCCTTCAGTTTTAAAGGTGTGGCTTATTTGGGGGTGCGTCTTATATTCGGGCCAGTACGGTATGTCATTCAAGCTGAGCTCATTCCACTTTCCCCTTTGTGCTTGTTTAAGCTGCAAAGGAGTAACTAGTCTTACTGTTTAAAAGTTTTATTGGGAATTGGTGAGGGAAACTAGCTCAGAACATGCGGCACACAGCTCACGTCTTCAGAGGCCAGCCTCTTCCCCTCTCCACCATCTAGTAAGGCCCAGACTGAAGAGAAGCAAGTAGGGGGCCACCAACATGGGTCAAGGCCTTATGCTGGTGCAGTTTTGTTGACTGTGCAAGTTGGTCTCTGGCAGCCCAAGGATACTGTGCACCTACAGATCATACAGAACACCCCAGATATAGGGGGAAAGTCTGTGCATATGTATAATTTCAACTTCTAACGTTTGCAATGCAGGGGGTCAGGCTAAATGACGCTTCGGGTCCCTTCCAACTCTGATTCTATGACTGCAGTGAGTGTTTTCTGTTTTTAAAATAAAACCCAGTTATGTTTACATGACACTGTTGACACCCCAACTTAAGAACTGCTGACTTGGGAATAAAAACCCCATACTTTCTCTCCCTCTACCCACCCAGTTTCTTAGTTCAACATATGGCTTGATAAAGAGTCCTGGAAAACTGGAATTTGCTCACAGTTTTGTGGTATTTTGATGGGTCCTAATAAAAATATATTGAAGGTACTGTGATAATCTTAGATAGAAAGCTAGTATACCAGGAAAAAGTGTGCTAGCTCAGCCTTTTCTCTGCTATGGTAGCTTTCTGTATGCAGGAAATATTTGTGTATGGAAGCATATTCAATGATGTAAGAATGAAGTGGTGCAACTCAGGTTTGTCGTGTCTGTGAGATCTGAGCTGTGGGTTCCACAAGAGGAGGGAAGATGATGCACCTGAGTCTTCATTAAAGAGGATGCATGGCCTCCTTTTTAGTCTAATGCAGGGCAAGCTACAAATTGTGGTGTTGGGACACAGTTTCTGTAATAAAAGAACCACTCTTCCATTATCCAGCAGCAACAGACTAGAGGTCATAGAACTCTTCTCTCCCCCTCCCCCGCCATGCCTGTCATGCTACCAAATACCTGCTTCTAAAGACTAAATACTTAAGTAATGCATTAGCATGAAAATAATCTAGGGTTGCCATATTTCAGAAAGTGAAAATCCGGACAGAAAAGTTGTTGAGTTTTTTGTTGCTTTTTTTGGCCAAAGTTGTTGGCAAAAACAACACTGCCAACATGGGCTGCCATACGTCCAGATTTTCTGCCAATTTCCAACCAGACACTGCTTGCGGTTGCAGTATTCCAGATATGTCCAGATGTATGGCAACCCTATATAATCACAGAAACTTGACTGTGCCTCTTTCATTCATTCAACTTGTGTTGCATTCTTCTTTAGATTCTAAAAGTATTGTATTTCTTCCTAGGTTGAAGACTTGTGTGGGCATTTATACTCAGAGAAGGTAAGCAACCATTAGGACAGGTAAGAACTTCTTTAAATGATGATAAGATTCTACAGTAGTTTCTCCTTTCCCAGCAGTGAGTTTGCACTCCTGGTAGATAGGTTTGGAAACCAGATTTGGCATCATTACTGACAGTTTCTAGGGTTAGTCTTGTGCTGTTTAATTATGTTATGTGTCCCTGTCATTAGGCAGAATAACTTATCATGTATACATGGATTCTGGTCTCACCAAGCAACCATTTTGAGGAACCACGCCTACAAACAGGGATTGGGAATAAATTGGATTCAGTTTACATTTAAAGGCAAACTTACCAAATTCACACTTTCTGAAACAAAAAACAAACCAAAACTCAGCCCAGCTTTGAAAAGGGCACTTCTCTGAATTTTTCAGTGCAGCTCTCCAGCCAAGTAATGTGTACAAAATGTATATATTAGGGTAACTTGTGCATATATTAGTGAAAATAATATACCAAAACACATTGTATTAGGGAAAATTGCTTTGCAAAAATGTGTATTGTAAGAGAAATTCACGAGGAGAGGGCTATCAATGGCTACTAGGTAGGATGGCTATTCTCTGCCTCCACAGTTGGAGGCAGCAGTGCTTCTGAATACCAGTTGCTGGAAATGAGGAAGTGGAGAGGGCTCTTGCACTCATGTTCTGCTCATTGGTTTCCCACAGGCATCTCATTGGCCACTGTGAGAACAGGATGCTGCACTAGATGGGCCATTGCCTATTCTTGTCTTCTTAAATCTACACTAAAATGCTGATGAATTTTCATGAGGAATTTATCACGCCCCACCCCACCCTCCAAAAAAAGAAATTGCAGACTGTTGTGGAAATGTGGAGAACTGAAATTAAGATTGGAAAAACTAGAAACTAAGAGAAACAGAAATTGACACGTTCATCCAACCTTAGTTCCAGAATCCTATGCTAGTCTCATGTAGTCATCAGGTAGCCTGTCAACCAGAAGACCCTGACATTCCTGGAAGTGTTCCATGCTGGATTTGCATGGAGAGAAAATGACAATAATGAGATTTATAAAATAGCAGAATATGAGCTGCCAGTCATGCCATTGTTCATTAACTATTGTGTAATGGTGTAGCAAATATTATTATTATTTAACTATGCCAAATAGCTTTGTGACTCTTCAAGGGGTATCTATACCAAAACATACATGAGAAATCCTCCTCCTACTTTAAAGACACATTATGTTTTTTTATGTTGATAAAAATGCTTTTTTTAGTGATTTCTATTTAAATAGGCGTAGGATTGCATTCAACTAAGTTTTACTCAGAATAGATGCATTGAAATGAGTGAACATGACTAATTTAGGCCCATTAATTTCATTTTGTCTACTCTAAGTAAGTGAATACCACCCATAAATTTTTAAAGAGTACTGTGCATATTTTGTTTACTTAATGGTTGACATATCTTTATAGAGCTCAGTGCTGTCATTTATCATCTAGCACGGTGTTTTTAAAATCCATTTAAGGTTGCCTTGGCATGCTGAGGCTCATGGTTAGCTATAAATAAGAATCATGAATCTGTTATGTTGGGATGTAAAATGTGGTGACCTCATAGATGGAAAAGGCAACAGAAATCATAATCAGTAAGCAATTCAATCATTTTAACAACAATATAACTTTTGATGCAATTAGACACTGGAATTGCAATTACCTCAACTAATTATCTCAACTAACTAGCATAGGTTCCTGCCAACCTAGCAGTTCGAAAGCATGAAGTGCAAGTAGATAAATAGGTACCGCTCTGGCGGAAAGGTAAACGGCGTTTCCGTGCGCTGCTCTGGTTCGCCAGAAGCGACTTAGTCATGCTGGCCACATGACCCGGAAGCTGTATGCCGGCTCCCTCAGCCAATAAAGCAAGATGAGCGCCACAACCCCAGAGTCGGCCACGACTGGACCTAATGGTCAGGGGTCCCGTTACCTTTACCTTTAATTAGCATAGGTAGTATAAGAAAATATATTTTGTAAGTGTAAGGGGCAAGCTACAGAAGAGCTTTCAATTGTAAATATAAATAATGTTTTAGTCATGTTGCCCCCTAGACACTCAGGGTTGCTATTCTTAAGCAGAAATGATTCTGAGCACAGTTTGAATGAGAGGCTGCAGAATTAGGTCAGTAGTTAGTCAGGCTGAAAAAGTTTTATCTGCTCCCTTGGCAACAAGATTAAATCACTTTCTTTGCAACATATAAAGTAGACTTTATGCAGAGTCATATAAGTGTAGGATACTAAGTGTAGTAAAAATTTGTCAGCAATCAAAAACCTCTGCAGCACTCATTTCACTGGACATCCTTAGATAACTTTGAATGGACCTACATTCAAATCTGTGAGGCTTGACTCTCTCTTTAAAGCCCTTTGCAGTAGAGTTTAATAGTTTGCACAGCAATAGAGCAGGGAATAAGGCTGTTAAGCCTATTTGGAATCCTATCTGGGCACCTGGGATTTGCTACCCTGCCTCTCAACTTTTCACTAAAATCAGACCAGTCTTTTACTTGAGCATAAAAAGATTTACTTTTTTCAATGCAGTGTGAAATATAGACACAGGAACACTACATCTTAAAGCAAAATACAGAAATTTGCATGAGGATGCTTTATGTGTCTGCAGAGCAGACACCCCTGTCCTTCCAGACTGGGAGTCTACTACTTGAAAATGGCAAATTGACCTTTTTATTTCTTCCCCTGGAGAGAAGAAGGTTCTCAACCAATCAGAGCCTTTCAGCCTGCTCAAGACTATAAAGGCCTTATAGTTCTTAACCTCTTGGTTAATGGCAGTCTATGTACAATTATATTTGTCAGCATTAAATTTCCCACAATAGTAACAATTTCATAGCACCATAGCAAAGCATAATTTCTCTTTTTTCTCTTAGGCTTACCATGCCTTTATGTGATTCTAAGCCTATCTCTTCTGTGTATCAAGCTATGTATGCTTTGTAATAACCTCTGCGAATGGACTGTTTTTCTTTAGCTGCACTTTATTGAAAATACAATAACAATACTGTTCTAAGCAACCAAGGATAGGCATAGTTGGCATCTTGCCGCATATGACAAGAAAGTACCCAGTATGGATGTGATATATTGCTAACTGTCTTTAATGCATGTATTTTTCAATATCAGATAATGATCGGGAGATTCAGAGATTCAAAAGTCACACATTTGGCAGCAGTGGCCCTGGCACTGGCTCAACAAAGAATTAGGAAAGCAAGGAAGGCAGTGCAGCTCTGGGCTGATTATGCAATCTGCTTGGTGTAGTGTAGGAGTTGCTAACCTGTGGCCTGTGGGCTATATCTGTCCACCCAAATGTGATTTTGTGCCCCCCTTCCCCTGTTGTCTTTATTTATTTATTTAAATGATGCTTCCATTGTTGTGGGGGGTGTGTGTGTGTGTGTGTGTGTGTGTGTGTGTGTGTGTATGTGTATGTGTATATATATATGTGTATGTATGTATATATACATATATAAAACAGTTCCAGTGCATCCCCTTTTAGAAGGCAGCTAGGCAGCTAACAGCCATTCTTGCCACCCCCACTTCAGCCTCCAGAAAGCTGGCTGTGATTCATTGTGGCCTTGGCCTGGAAATGGTTAGCTGCCCCTTCCTTAATGGTGATAATGTTCCGCCAGAAGTCTCTGAGTTCAAATCCCCACTCAGTCAGTTTCTACCTCAGAGCTTTTATTAGGATAAAAATGGGGAAATCTCATGTACAAAAAACCCTACCCCTTGTTTTTAAGAAAGTGTGGGATACATAATAAATTCTTCAAGCTGGATAAAAACAGGTCAGAGGTAAATTGGAAAATTAGCTACTTTGGTCTAATTCTCAGACATCTTAATCATGCAAGCTGAAACATTCAAAATATACAGATAACTAAGATTCCACATTTTGTCTTCCAGAAGGAAACTCTCTACACCAGTCTAGAGGCTGAAGAACTTTTTCACAATGGACATAGATGATGAAGAGAATATGAGTAAGATGTTCATGTTATACAGTGCTAAACCCATTACTGTTTCTGTAGCTGCTTAGTGCTTGCCCTTTTCAAGTCAGTCACCTTTTGCTTCTAATCCCGCCTGACATTCAGAGGAGTTCCCTACTTTTATTCTATGGAAAGAATTATGTTATAATAATTTGCACAGCCCTGGAAAAAGAATACTGAATTACTACTGAAATTAATGAGTTTTAAATTCTTCATGTGCATAGGAGCTGTTGTCTTCAGTGGGTGTGCAGGCCCAACGGTATGCATGTTTACTCAGAGCTAAGCCCCACTAAGTTAAGCCCAAGGTGGTAGTCCTAGACACAGTTTCCTGAGAGTAAGCCTAACTGTATTTGATGTGGTTTACTTTTGAATAGATGTGCATAGTCTTGCTTAAATTTCTGTGGTCACTGAGTCACACCTTTTTGTTTTATTGTTGACCTTCCTAACTTTCATCCTCCGTTCCTCTAAGTCAGTTTTCACTTTAAAATGCAGTTTCTAGAATATCTAAGAATATTGGCTATAGGACTGATGTCATAGCAGATCTTCACTACCGTTAGAATACATGCTCCTGAGTAATGTGCATTGATACCTGGTTCCTGCTTACCGACCACGGCAGACAAGGTAGCAATTTTTCATGGATGCATATGTGAATTTCCTGCCAAAAGTATTAGGGTTAATGATCCCTTCTTATCTGCCTTTACTACTAAGTGCTAAAGTATTTGTGCTCAATGCCTGGGCATGTAATTAAAATGTGCACCTGCAATGGTTTTGTGAAACCAGCCAGACTTCAGTAACACCATATTTTCAGTATCATTTGGGATCACGAGGTGGGTTTTTATACCCCTTTGGTTTTTTGGCTGGTTTTAGCCATTTTAAAGACCCTAGCACTTTTCAACAGCTGTGATTAATGTCATGATTGTTTGTCTCTTTTTATTCTGGGAACATTTTAGCTAGCATTTTCCTTCTTGTGGAAGTATGGCATAGATGCAACCATAGGTCAGGCACCTCCCTTGCTTCTGGTGTATATCAGCCTTCCAGGTTGGAGAAGGCTGATACAGATGAGCATATGTGAAAAAGAAGGAAAGCATGTTTAACACATGGCTTGGTTTGCCCAGTTTTTGATAGACCAATATTCTCATATAGTGTATTATACTCCTTTTGATTTGTTGGCCGTACAGGTTTCTGAACACTCAAGTACTGTTCCCCCATGTTGCTTTGCTGTTTGAGATGTGTTACTGGGCTAAAGTGGATGGGAGATTGGGAGGGGAGTTCCCTACTTCTGAGTAGACTCCATATGTCAGTAGGACTCCCGCAAGCCCTGGCTTAGGTGACAAGCAGGTAGTGGCAATTAACATGAATGTGTGCCTGTTGCCAGTGAGCTACCCTATTTGGTGGCACTGGAGCAGGGTGTCAGCATTTTATCATATATGTACTTCATTCATCTGATGAAGTGGACTGCCCTCCACAAAAGGTCATGCCATAGTAAATTGGTTGATCCTTAAGGTGCCACAAGACTCATTGTTTTTTCTGCAAGAGTCTAACAGGATAACCTCTCCGGAAATTGTATACCTCTTTCTGCCACCAACAAATGTTGCATAATTGTTTATACCATAGCAATCCTGCCTCCACCATGCCATTTTTTACTTTCTGAAAAAGCCTATTGTCTATCTCCAGCCTGAGTCATTCTCTTGGGGCGATAATTCCCCTTTTTGCATTTTATTTGTACAATACAAGAGAGAGCAAAAATATACTGATAAAGATCCAAAGAACCACACAATTAATTCTACAAACCCAGGGAGTTTGCAGCCTGTGCCTTGTACACATGGTACACCAAAGTGAAGAGAACAATTCTGCGATTCTATGACTAAATGCTAACTGTTCTAAATATAAAAGTAAAAATCTTGCTAGGCATTTCTGCTCAATAGCTCTTCGCATCTTGGTCATTGAATACATAAGGAATCACATCTTTGTATGATTGAAGGCTGTGGGTGATGTGTATGTTATGCATATTGCTCTTGAGTTGATGAAATGAGAAATACCAAAAGTATTTCCCACACTTTGTGTTTTTAAAATGACTATCTTCATATGACATTTTCATAGACTGCTCCTGATTTAATTAATTCAGTACCACATTTTGCAAATCCCTTATCTTCTATTTAAGGATCTAAAGGCCCTAACAATAACTCATAAAGAAAGAGGAAGTGTGTAGGATGGGGTGTACCCCAAAAAACCCACATGAACTGTTTGAAAACATCATACAGTTATGCTGTCATTTTAGTGATTTGACACTAGAGCTCTGGCAATTAATTTTGCCCTGGTTGCAAATCAAATGGCCAAAAATTCACAAAAGCTCCTTTTTGGAAAGAAAGTGTGTGGCTAAGCATTTTTGAAAGCCTCAGCACTTAATAAGAAAGAAAAGGAGCAGTGGACTTTAAAAAACTGAAACCTATCATGTTTGAATTTACAGTTTTCAAATGGAAGTTTATGCTTAATTGGAAAATGATTTTCAAGAGCAAATATTTCAACAGGCTGGGTATTTATGTTCCTTAGCTTCTTTCAAGGACTATCCCTTTTTGTGAATGTTCTGTCTTCATCATTTCAAGACTGGTTAACGAAAAGCCTGCATCTTGAACAATCTATTTTATAAATTTCTCTAAGGAACTGAATTGCTTGTTAATCTGGTTCCGATCATGTATGCTTGAAGGGGGAGGTTACTTGCAAATGTGTGTCTCTAGAATCATCACCTTACACATCAGTCTTAAATACATCCATCAAGGTGGAATAAATCTGCATGCCTGATCTGCTGCTATTGCTATGTTGCAAATAATATCAACCGTGTGCTTAATAGCATTTTGTGCAGATGTAACTGCTCTGAAAAGGCTACATCTGTACACATAAAATTTTCTATTTGAGGTAAAATTTAAGATATAACAGAACGTGTTTCAAAGGAAATAGTTCTTAAAAATATGAAAAACTATTGATTCCTTTCATTTTATTTGCCACTATTTTACATTTATTTCTTCTCTTTTTAACCTGTATGTTTCTATCCACTCTCTTTTAATTTTCTGTTATTTTGAGCACCGAAAGGAGTAACTTATCGAGCTTTTGCTGGAGGATGTTATAAATGAAAATTTAATAACTGTTCCATCAACTTTGTCAACTGGGTGAAGTGGTGTCTGTGTGCTTTTAATTGTAGGATTTAACACAAATTTAAATATACTTTCCAGAGCAGCAAATTTTGAATCTCAATAATGCCTCCTCAAAGGTGTGAATATGTTTTAGGCATCTGAGATTGGGTGGGGTTCTTCGGCAAAGTAGAATTTATTTTATGTTTAATTGTATTGCTTCATGTTTGGCATGTTTAAAGAAGCTTGCCATTTGTAACAAAGTGTTTAGAAAAATGAATTTCTTTATTACTACCAAGGCATCAGTGTTTAAAAGTATTATGTCAATCTAATGTAATGTTCAGTTAAGTATTTTAATATAGTCAGATATAGTCAAATAAGTTTACTGCCCCCAATAACCTTTTTTTTTGCATTCTGAATATACAGCTCTTGAAAAGTTTTATGTTTAATACAGGCAACTCCCGACTGACACGCAATTGCTCACACATGCACGGAGCCCAACCCGGAAGTGACCCTAGAACGTCACTAAAACGTTACTAAAAGGGTGGAATGAGGACGGGGCAGGGGCAGAACGCTTTACGCGGGCCCCGCCGACACGCGCGGGGATCTGGAACATAGCCCCGCGCAAAATGAAGATTGCCTGTATTTATGATAAGGTGCCTAGTTGGTTAGTAGGACAGTTGGAATTCTAGCCTTTTAGAATTTGAAGTTTACATATTCCATCTACCTGCTTCAAAGTAGTGTCTTGTTTATTTATTTAGTAGCTTTATATGTGACTATGGCTGAGCAGCAGTTTGTAACAGCAGGGGGTTCCAATAGGAAATGGCATATACCGTTACTGTTTCGCTCTATAAGACACACCAGACCACAAGACGCACCTAGTTTTTGGAGGAGGAAAACAAGAAAAAAAATATTCTGAATCCCAGAAGCCAGAACAGCAAGAGGGATCGCTGCGCAGCGAAAGCAGCAATCCCTCTTGCTGTTCTGGCTTCTGGGATTGCTGCGCAGCCTGCATTCGCTCCATAAGGCGCACACACATTTCCCCTTACTTTTTAGGAGGGGAAAAGTGTGTCTTATGGAGCAAAAAATACGGTAATTGCTGATGAACAAGGTATGAGAATTTGTTTTCTGGGGGGTGGGGTGGATTCCAATAATTGATTATTGCAGTGGGCTTGGGCCCAACTTTGGTGGTGAAGGGAGGCCGCCCTCCACTGCCGAAGCAATCATGGGGTGGGAGAATTGAGCTGAAAGAAAAGTACCCTCTCCTACATGTCTGTGTGCATCCTTCTACAGCACCTTTGTGTCCATGGGGTTGGGGTGGAGGCTGGGGTTTTTAAAGACCCTATTTTACTGTTCCATCCCCCCAGGTTTGTACCTTCAGATGGATGCTGAAAGTTACAAATAGATAGATCTATCTTATCTTCAAGTCCACTACAAAATCTGTAAATGGAACACCTTTGCACATTACATGACAGTGAGATTATAACAGAGAACTCCACTGCATATGTTGGGATTTGTGTTTGGAAATGTAAATGTCATAAAGTACCGTATTTTTCGCTCTATAAGACGCACCAGACCACAAGACACACCTAGTTTTTTTTGGCGGAGGAAAACAAGAAAAAAAATATTCTGAATCTCAGAAGCCAGAACAGCAAGAGGGATCGCTGTGCAGTGAAAGCAGCTGTTCTGGCTTCTGGGATAGCTGCGCAGCCTGCATTCGCTCCATAAGACACACACACATTTCCCCTTACTTTTTAGGAGGGAAAAAGTGAGTCATATAGAGCAAAAAATACGGTAAATACTATTTACTTAGAATATGTTTACCTGCTACATGATAGTGGGTTTATAAGAAAGATGCCCGCTGTATATTCAGGGATATGAATTTAAGGGTGTTTCAATAACCTGCCTCAAACATCCACCCAGCACATGTGGTTGGCCCTGCTCCAGCATGCCGCTGTCTTCTGGTCTGCCCTCTGGCAGCTACACATTCAGAATCAAGGTGAAGGGACTTCCACACATGCAGGTGTCAAATGCCTGTGAGCACTCAGTGTCAGGGACTTGGCTTTCCGCCATGTTCTTGCTCCCTCAATGTCTTTAGAGAACATGTTCACCCAGTTTGCCTTCCACATATTCACTGCATTCAGATGTAATGTTTCACCATGGAGCACTCTGCGCATGGGCTGGGAGGAGGACTTTGGGAGCCTTTACTTTCACTTTCCCTTACTCAGCTAACCACAGACAGGGCTATGGTGCACATAATGCTAAACCATGCTTTAGCCCTAGGTGCACAAATTGGAATGCGTCTGAGCTTCCTTCTCCTCTTGCATGGCTGGCAGAAGGACTTTGTAGCATTTATTTCCAAAATATCCTGGTTTAGACTGTAGTTTAAAACAAGTTCTGATTAGTTCAGGCATAGGCAAACTCGGCCCTCCAGATGTTTTTGGCTAACAACTCCTATGATCCCTAGCTAACAGGACCAGTGGTCAGGGATGATGGGAATTGTAGTCCCAAAACATCTGGAGGGCTGAGTTTGCCTATGCCTGGAGCAGTTAAACAAGCCTGGTTCTTAACCTGTGATTTGAAGTTTCTGGTTTAGAAACTTCATTCTTTAGTGTCACCTGTGAACCAGCCCTTTGTTTAAACAGCGATCCTGCATTCAGCTTACTTATGGAGTTGGCTGTTCTAGAGCACCTGCATAACATGACTACCACATAAAGCACAAAGCAGGTTTTACTGTATGAGTCAATAACTTGAATGTTTGCAGGCAAGAAATAGTATACTCTCCTTTTCTCAATAAGATGCATTGAGTTAGTCTTTTTTTTTTTCCAAAGGAAGAGGCATGTTCCTCAATATACAGATGAGCAGGTGCCTGATATTACCTGCATAGGTAATCTTATATGATTGCCCTGTGGATTCTGATGTTTGAGGTTAATTGGATATTAAATGAATGTAAATTGGGGTTATAACATGTTGCCAGTTACTGGTTCATTTCTTTTTCTTTTAGAATTAGGGAGGGTAATTTAACATATAAATACTAGTAGGTGTTTTGGTGCAGAATTAAAACTTTTTATCAGCATATGCCAATATCAGATGTCTGAATGTTTACTCAATGTATGTTTCTGAGTTGCCTATTACACCTAATATACCTAATAAAGATATTAATATTTGAGCACACATCACTTAACCAGTTGCAAAGATAGATAAAGGAATCTGTAAATTTTACATTTACAAGGTCCTGCAACGAAGGCATTGTAAGTTACTCTTTCTGGGCACCACAGGTTCAGGCAGCATTGATGTTAAAGAGAACCGCAACATGGACAACATTTCACCTAAAGATGGGAGTTTGCAAGGCGCCGGAGAGGGGAACCAGCTCTCCAATGGTGGTGGCGCTAGCAGCAGGAAACGACCCTTGGAAGAGGGAAGCAATGGCCACGCCAAGTTCCGCACAAAGAAAAGGAAGAAAACACCAGGGCCGGTCTTGCCCAAAAATGCTCTCATGCAGCTGAATGAAATCAAGCCTGGCTTGCAATACAAGCTTCTCTCCCAAACAGGACCCGTTCATGCCCCTATTTTTGTGATGGCAGTAGAGGTTAATGGGCAGCTGTTTGAAGGCTCCGGCCCTACAAAAAAGAAAGCCAAGCTCCATGCAGCTGAGAAGGCCCTGAGGTCCTTTGTTCAGTTTCCAAATGCTTCCGAAGCACATCTCGCCATGGGAAGAACTCTTTCCGTAAATACGGACTTCACCTCTGATCAGGCAGATTTCCCAGATACCCTCTTCAATGGCTTTGAAAACCCCGCCCAATCTGATCTTTCCTTTTATCTGGATTCCAACGGAGACGGTTCCTTTAGCTCCAGTGCAGACTATAATTTGTCATCTTCTGCGGCCTGTAGCCTTGTACAGTCGTCTCTCCCTGCTCCATCACCATACCCCTCCACAAGTGGGAAGAATCCAGTCATGATACTGAATGAACTTCGACCAGGCTTAAAGTATGAATTTCTCTCAGAAAGTGGAGAGAGTCACGCTAAGAATTTTGTAATGGCTGTGTCAGTGGATGGCCAAACGTTTGAAGGATCTGGAAGAAACAAAAAACTTGCAAAAGCACGGGCTGCTCAGTCAGCTCTTGCATCCTTGTTTAACATGCAGTTGGATCAGACACCATCTCACCAACCTATTCCTAGTGAAGGACTTCAGTTACACCTGCCTCAGGTGAGAAAACATTTCCCTTTATGTGTTATAATGGGCTAATGAGTTAATTAAAAAATACTGAAGTTACAACCTTTCGTTTTAACAGTGCATAAATAGTTTTTGTTGTATTTGGGTTCCTTCAGTGTGTTATTTCTGGCAGGGGTACAAAATATCCAGTTAGAGTGCTAATTCTCTTATGTTTGATGCTGTGAATGGGCAGAATATTTTATACTTCCTGAGAAATTAAGTTAACCTAATGTATGATTTGACTGAATGAGCAGGTGAAGCAGAATGCAGTATACATGAACTGCACATCATTGCAATGTCACGAACTGTAGCATTTCCCTGGCATTATAAGGTGACGTATTTCCAATGCAGCAGGGCTGTTTTGCTGATGAGCCACCATTGCTTTGTATAATAGCAGTGTGCTGCTCTGCAAAAAGGAGGTTCTGCTACACAGAACTGGATATACAGAGGCAAGGATTGGTGTGACTTACCTAGGCAACAACATCTTTTAAGGGCTAACTACACTGGTATACTGCTGTACCTCTGACATTAGTAGCAGCTTCCTTTCGCCCCCTCCATACACTGGCAACTCTGCCATCAGAGACAAGTGTTCAGTAGATAGTGTTTGCCTCTACTCCAACAAAGACCCTGAGGGCACCCCTTTAAAGTTCTCGTTCGAGGTGAAAGACTGTCATTTTCTTCTGAGGAAGATGGTAAAGAATTACACATAGGCACATTGCTCCCCCAACTGCTCACGTTGGAGTTGAAAAAAGCCACCCACCCACTGGATCCTGTTAATGATTCAACCCTTGGGCAGTGCCCAGCCATATGCAAGGACTTCTGCCTGTTCAGTGGAGCTTCCCTCCCACTCCTCTCCTCCTGCTCCCTCCCTACATCTGCTCTGAAGGACTGAGGGAACCCCCAGAACAGATTTAAGGAGGATATGTGGGGAGAGGAAGTTTTATTGCATGGCCAAAAGTCGTTGCGCTAACAGAAGTTTTTAGTTGGATACCGCCCCTTATTTTATTCCATGGTCTCTGCAGGAGACAAATATGTCTCTATTCCTGACACTCCAGTGTTTGGGGGCAGGTTTTGATCCCATTCTAACAATGTCCATATACTGTAGTATACTTTGCTCTATTTTTTATAGAATGCAGTGCTACATGCAATTTTATGAGAGAAATTAGTGCTCATACTTTCTGTGGTGCCACTCATCTTCCCATTGTATGGCTACCTTGCCTTTGTAGAGGGGAGACTAGGGATCCTGGAAGCAATGAAACTATGAGCATTGCCTCCACCACCTTGCTGGATCAAGAAACTTGTGGTAGGTAGCATTTTTAATTCCTCCAGTTCAGTGCAGTGTTGCTCATAGATCTGTCTTAGCTGAACACAATGCACCTGTGCTGTCAAAGCAGGCCTCCAAAGGAAGCATGTGGTGAACCCACACTCTGCTCCGATTCCCAAACCTAGCTTGCACAATGCTGTGGTACCTGAGGTTATCAGACATCACTGCCTGAGCACCATTAACCACACATTGCAACTGAAGGTCAGAAATAGGCAACATGAAGAGAGAGAGAAAATAAGCAACCAGGATGACCAGTCAGAGCAACTAAGTACTGGAATTCGGGGGAGGTAGAAAGAACAATGGAAAACTTACAGGGGTTAGGGAACAAGGTCCTGCAGGAGGGGTCAGTGGGAAGCGACCTTCTGGTGCCCCCTTCTAGATCTCATGGAGTCAGCTGCCATGGGAGCTGTCTGCAGGCACCGCCTCCTCCGATTGTCGTCTCATTCTTCCTTCTGCATACGTTAGCCACAGGTTTGGGAATATGGAGAGGCAATAGCCGTTAAGTATTTTTATAAAAACTCTTTGAAGCCTTTAAAGCTCCTGATTCAGTTTGAAAAGAATGAAAGTGAACATAGGTCATATTGATTTCCTGGTAAATACCGTATTTTTCCGTGTATTTTGGGGAGCGCCAAATTAAGAAATTTAAAAATTAAGAAAGTTGGGATTTTTTGGGGAAATTGCAAAAACAGTTGTTGAGCATCTTTTGTAAGTTTGTAGAGGACTCACCATGTACTCTTCCTAAACCGAGAAGAGCGGGCAAGCGGCCCCTTTGCCTCCGTCCCCTGCTACTGCCACAGCTCCACCAGCCCTTGCTTACTTACCGCATTAACCCATGTATAAGATGACCCCCAATTTATCACGAAAGATTTTCAAGAAAATGGTCATCTTATACATGGAAATACACGGTAGTATGTTAAGTGACCTTAATTCCATTTGTCACACTATTTTTTGTGCCCATACTATAGACTACGTATGGCTGCTGTGACTATAAATTAAGAGTGCTGTGTAAATGATAGTGTGAGTGGTAGTGGAATCCAAACAATCAGAGAATTTACATGAAACTTTTCCACTCACTTTATGCTTTTGTTTTAACCCCCCCCCCTAAAAATGTAAGGTAAAGGGACCTCTGACCATTAGGTCCAGTCGTGGCCGACTCTGGGGTTGCAGTGCTCATCTCGCTTTACTGGTGGAGGGAGCCAGCGTACAGCCGGGTCATGTGGCCAGCATGACTAAGCCGCTTCTGGCGAACCAGAGCAGTGCACGGAAATGCCGTTTACCTTCCCGCTGGAGTGGTACCTATTTATCTACTTGCACTTTGACGTGCTTTTGAACTGCTAGGTTGGGAGGTGCAGGGACCGAGCAACGGGAGCTCACCCCGTCACGGGGATTCGAACCGCCAACCTTCTGATCGGCAAGTCCTAGGCTCTGTGGTTTAACCCACAGCGCCACCCGCGTCCCTTCCTAAAAATGTACTCAGCCTTTAAAACAAATTTCTCTGGAAAGTGACTCAGAAGGGAATGCAGCCCTCGAGCTAGAAAAGGTTCCCCACCTGTTTCAGATTGTAAACTTCTATAACTAATACCAATTGTTTTTATCCTTTCAAGAATGTTAATTTAGAATATTCCAGATCAATCATAGATTGTTGGGAAGTCCGACAATGGCCCAGTTCTTAAAGTGAGTGGTTTTTTTATCACTTTTAACGAGGCTTAAAATCTCCAGCAAATTAAATTTGAATCCTATTATAACAGGTATATTTAGAAGGTATATTTATGCAGCTCTCGCATAATGCAAGGGATCCTTAAGGGTCAGGCAATGTAAGATTACATTATGAGACAGGAGATCCTAGATCTAAACCCTTCTCCAACCTATTCCTCAAGCAACGAAGACTCTTCTCAGTTGCATGTCACCCATAAATTTGTATAATTCTACATACAAGGCACAGTTTACCCCCAAAGCATACGTTTAATTTGTACTCAGTTTACAATTCACTTTCATCTCAAAATCCTTATTGCTTGTCTTAATGTCTAGCCAAAGAGTTACCACTTTATGACTCTGTGTCTTTTTCTATATATTTATATTTAATATGTTCAGTTTATGCTTTATTGTAGTCTGCTTGGCTTTTCAGTTTCTGTTATATATATATCTCTCTATATATTATAAACTTACATGATCCACCAAAGTATTTGCAATCCCTCCAAATTTGGCATTCTCTGCAGATCTGGTTGCGGTACTGTTCACTCCATTCAAGTCACTAATGAATGTAATGAATGATAATGGACTCAAGACCAACCTCAATGGAACACCACTTGGTACAACTTTCTGGTTTGAATTCCATTAGTTCTTACCCTTTGAATATGCTTTACAAGCCAAGTATGGATGCATTCCATGGAAATACCATCTTAGATACCTCAAAATTTCTACAGAAGATCTCACAATGAAGGCTAGAGCCTTGTTAAAAATTGAATGTTGTGCATGCAGCCTCATTCCCTGAATTTAAAATTATCTGTTCCATGATCAGCACTAAGGGCTTCCATAAAAACGCAGCATAGTTTGTAGAGATGCCTGAATGGCATGGATATAAACTCTTCAACACTTTGAATCAGCAGTAATTCGAAACAACAGCACCAATCAATTCTAGTAAATGTTACAAAGATTCCCTGTGATCCTTGGATGAACAGCAGTATAGAACTTTAATAACTAATTAAATAAAAATACCATACAGGTTTTTAAATCCATTTTGAAATGTTTTAAAGGCAGCTCTGTTTTGATGAATTGTCCAATATATTTGTGTGATTTTTGCAGGTTTTAGCTGATGCTGTTGCACGCTTGGTGGTAGATAAATTCAGCGATTTGACAGATAATTTTACATCGCCCCATGCACGTAGAAAAGTGCTATCTGGAGTAGTCATGACAACAGGTAAAAACAAACCAAAAACATGCCTCCCCAACTGATACGGCCTTTTGTCCTCTGTTGTTTTTACAAAATAAAATGGTAAAGGTGAATGAATATTTACATTTCATATATAGTTTCGATTGCTTTAAAATACTGAGATGTCTTCATTCATAAAATAGGATTATGAAATTTCATCCAAACTGCTTGTCTCTGAATGTAACAGGTTGTATCGAGAGGTGTTGCTCAGGTAGTGCTGAGGCTTCTAGATGGTGGGGGAACAGATTTAGCATTGAAAATGGCTTCTCTTCCCATTTCACTGACAGAAGCCGTGCTGTCAGAGGAGTGACATTTTTAGGTTCTCTCTCTCGCTCGCTCTCAGCAAATATTAGGAGTGTGTCCTTGTACAAAAAACATAGCTTTCATTTTTAATAAAAATTCATTTCCCTCTTGTGAGGCAAGCGCTGCAGCCTCTTCCTAATTTTGAGCTGGAGTCTCCTTTCTTGTAATTTGAATTCATTGGTTTGGATCCTACACTCTGAAGCAGCAGAAAACAAACTTGCTCCATCTTCCATGAATCTGGTGGTATCATTTGTACCCACATGGATCAGAAGGAAGGGGAAATGGTTATTGGACTTGATGAGACTTGGCAGCCACTCTGTCATGGTTCTCATAGGGACCACGCAGCAAGACACTACAGCCCTCTCCCGACTTGTAGTCAGAGGCACGGCAGGTAGTGCACGTGCTGTTTGGAAGCCATAAAAATGGATGGCCATCACAATATCATGTGGTAGTGAATTTGATACTTTAACTATGTTCCTTTTGTCTGTCCTGGATCTTCCACACTTCCTCTTGCCCTCCTGCTTTCCTCTGGGGAAAACCATGGTTTAGCACTCATTCGAAGCAAAGGGCAATTGGATTTTCTGCAGATTGCCATTAGTTCTGATTTAAAACTAATGAATGAGTTTTGCCTGGGAAAGGAGTGGGGCAAGGGCAGGAAACACTCAGAAAGTACAGATCAAGCAGAAACCTGCTCAGCGCTGCCCTTTCTCGGCACAGGACAAGCAGAAGTGTGGTTGAACCCTCAGCTGCGTTGAATGAGCTCATATCCTAGTGTTATGCAAGAGGGAGAAAAATCTCTCTCTCTCCCTTTTAGTAACCAATAGCTGGAGGCTGGAGGCTGGAATTTCCAGTTGAGGGTCTGATCCTTTCTTCTATACAGGATGCCAGGTGTATATGGCTGGGCATTGAGTGTTCAGAGAATGTCTCTGGAAAGCACTGGTTCTATCAAGAAACCCAATCTCACAGTGTTTTCTAGTGTTCTGCAAACAGTACCCAGCATACATTAGACAAGCACTCAAAATTTAGCTTTTAAAAAATTGATGCCTAGCATACTAAAGTTGAGAAGGGAGGAATTTATTTTTTGTTAGAATTGAATCTTATGTCCCAGTAAAGTAAAACATTTGCTTTAATTGTTAGCTAAAATCTCTAGTGGATTGAAATAGAATCCCAATTTTAAGCTCAAACTTCATGTGGCAGCAGCAGTTTAAGTCTGTTTAGTTTTTGTACAAAGAAGGTAAATGAGTGGGGAGGAGGGTTTGGTGTTTGGATGAAGAGGTACATAGAAAATGGAGCGATATTGCCGTTGTGGGTGGATAGAGTCTCCCAAGCTAGTCCTCTTGGCGTTTGTTGGCGGGGGGCGGGAGAGACACAGACAAACCAAGAAGAGGAACCTGCAAGACTAGATGTCTGTTCTAGAAGAGCTTCATTAATGTGTTACTCCCAAATTCAGGATTCCCCCCAAACTGATGCCAACATTTTGTGTTACAAACCCAGCATTTTGTGCCACCCCCAAACTGAGTAATTGACACTCAAACCACAAAATGTGGGGTTCTGTAGTTTTTAATACTTTGCTGAATTTTTATGTAGTTCCAGAATTTTAAAGGCAACCCAAGTTTCATGAACAGATACTAGTGTGACTTCATTTCCACCCCAAGTATGCCTTCAGAATATATAAGACTAGGATGTAGCTGAAGGTCATCTAGTGCAGTATGGTCCCCCAAGCCACACCTTCAAGAAGACATTCAAGAAGGCTACCATATTTCACCAAACAAGTCTTCTAAAAATATCTTTATATGCTTTCCCTTTTAAAACTTGTCTTCCCAGGTACTGATGTGAAAGATGCTCAGGTTATAAGTGTTTCTACAGGAACAAAATGCATTAATGGAGAATATATGAGTGATCGTGGTCTTGCATTGAACGATTGCCATGCAGAAATTATAGCACGTAGATGCTTGCTTAAATTTCTCTATACACAACTTGAACTGCTCTTATGGTAAGTTTAAAGAGAAATTCCCTTGCATTCCAGTTTTCAGCACAGAAGAAAGTTCCATTGATCACATTGTGCTTAGGGTTACAGTCTTGGGATGTGATCCTGTGAGGTTCTGTGATGATGATGCAACTTCAGATAAGTGATACCGGGGTCCTAATATCAACAGAGATGGATAGCTAGTTGCCTTATTCTGGAACATGGATATGACACTAGCATTAGTAAAAATATTTCTTTACATCCTTGGCATAAACTGTCCTTCATTGGTGCATTCCTGCCCTTTTATTTTTCAAAGAATTCATAATGTGTAAGATTTCATATTTAACATATGCTGAACTGACAGTTGGAAGCATATGGTTTGGTTTAAGTTGAAGTGTACATTAAAAGTCAGAATTGGTGACCAGAAGAATAGCTGGAAACCCCTCTGAGTGGTTTATAAATTATATGAAACAAACAAATAAATAAAATAAAGTTCATCTGGGTGAAATCTATATGTTTATATTGATTTTTAAAATATCTGTTTCCTCTTGAGTGGCTCCCTCCGCTACATCCTGGAAACTTCTTTTTAATTTGGGAGCCTTAAAGTATGTAGAGGCAAAATGGGATGATCCCCTGTATTTGGAGGGAAGCAAAAATAACAGTCGTACTCAAACAAGGGAGGGAGGGCACCCCAGTTTAGATGTGTCAACAAACCTCCCTCCTGAATGCGGAAGGTAACATGTGTACATCCTTAATAGCCTCAAAGCTCAAAATAATAAGTAGCTTTTGTATCAGTTATGATCAAAATTTATTTCAGATAAACAGATTGCGGATAATATATTCTTATCTCTAAATATACTTCATTACTGTAAACAAAAGAATATTTTGTCCACAGAATTGTCACTTTTGTCTTGGAGACTGTCATAAAATTATTATGAGTTATGCAGTTTGGCCCTGACTTCTTCCAGGCTATCTGGCTCTGTTATGCCCAACCAGCTGCTCAGGCTAATGTCAATAGTATAAGATCCAAAAAGTTCCTGATTCGGAGAGGGCCCAGAAATGTTCTCTTTGGTCTTATTCCATAAGCCTTTTGGAGAGGCCATTAGGCAGGATGTAATGATGAAAAGAATTAAGATAGGTAATATTGAACAGAAAAGTATATGACAGTGAACAGTTTTATACCTGACTGTTGCAATATCTATGCCAACATTGCAGCAATTGATTTACTACATAGTGAGGTTTCAGATCTTCCAAGTGAATCACAGGAAATTTGAGCTTTTGCTGATTAATCCCTCTGGACAAATTAGGGACTTCATTTAATTACGCTTCCACTATAAATGGATCAATAAGACATGGAAACAGATGTATATATTTGATATCTTATTCCATTGCCCTTGCAAAAGACAAAACAAAGCAAAACAACAACAACCATACAAAACTTATAACCTTGGCTTAAATGAAATTTTCATGTTTGGAGCAAATTGGACTTACCTTGATTGATACAAAACAGTGCTCTTAAACTGTGTATCTTCCCACTTTTATGTAATACCTACATTTCTCTCTGCAGCAATTTTTAATGAATGGAAAAGGGAGAACTTAGATAAATTAAAATTCTCCTTGAGGTTGTTAGACAAAGGAGCTTGGACCCTACACATTCTGCTATATGTGGAACTTGCTCAGCAAAATGTTCAGCTAAGTAAGAAAAAACAATCCTAGACTCAGTTAGAGTATTACACCATAAGAGTTAAAATCAAGTTATGGTAAACTTTGGGTCTTGCTTGTTGTAATTAGAAAAATCAGAACACCTTTTTAATAACATTGTTGCACTTTGTTTCAGTAGTAAGGAAGATCAGCAAAAATCTATTTTTATCAAATCAGAACGAAGCGGGTTTAAATTGAGAGAAAATGTACAGTTTCATCTCTATATCAGCACCTCTCCTTGTGGTGATGCTCGGATTTTCTCACCACATGAAGCAGCACAAGAAGGTAGGACAAGTTTCACCTAGTAGTGGGGATGTTTGAGAGAAAACAATTTATTGAAAATAGCTTTTGTAGTTTATGAAAATCATCTAGATTGGCTTTTTACTGAAAATTAAATTGTTTAGTTTTCTTCATATTATAAAAGCAACACTATCTAGGAGGGCTAACACCTCAATTCCACTTCATACATTACAAAGATTGTGGAGGAATTAATTTGTTATCCATCTATGGATCATTTCATCATGGCTTTATTGTTGCTTGTAAGCCATATTGGAAATTTCAGATTGAAAATGGGATATTCTGTTAAAATAAATAAAAGGTTGTACCGTGTAGAACAGTGTGAAATAAGCCTTGCAAAAAAGTATTGGATGTGATTTTCTATAAATGAGGCACTCTAGAAGTTTTTTTTTAGTTCACACCACTTTTTTCCTAACTGCTGTCGTCCCAAATGAGTAATGGAAAACAGGGCTGAATTTTCTTAGTAAGCATAGTTTTTCCTTGCATGAACAGTGGTTGCTTCTGTCACTTAGATCAGGGAGACAGACATCCAAACCGGAAAGCAAGAGGACAGCTAAGGACGAAAATCGAATCCGGGGAAGGAACAATTCCTGTCAGATCTACAACTACAATCCAGACGTGGGATGGAGTCCTACAGGGAGAAAGATTGCTTACTATGTCGTGCAGTGATAAGATAGCCAGGTAAACTATTTCTCCTCTGTCCAACTTCTATATTGCTAGATGGAGGGTCCCCAGGTCAGTGACACCATGGGGGTCAGGATGCCATCAGACACCTTACTTGGCACCTCTTAAAGCCAAAAACAAAAACACCCTAGGGAGGAGGAAAGCCCCCAAGGCGACTGGAGACTCAATGGCACAGAAAGTCTGAAAGGGGAAAAAACTGGCTGCTAGGTGGGAGGGGAAATTAAATGGAGTGGTTGGAAAGAAAGAGGGAAAACAGACAACACATAGAGACAATTTCCTGCTTCAGACTGAGAAGTTGTGTTAAAAGTGTCCCCAGGAAGAGAAGTAAGAATTGCCAACTGAAATTGATTGACAGATCCAAGTTTTCAATACAACTGGATTGGGGAGAAGTGTGACCCCCCCCCAAAGCAAACAAACTCAAGATAGCAACAAAGGGCTGAGTTCATGCTTTTTCTTATTTATCGTTGTTCTTTGTTAAATGTAGATGCTACTTAACACAAGATACTTCTAGGTCACTTACAATTAAAGAACAGCATACAGTACTACAAGATGCAAATACTGAAACTGCATTAATTAACAAATTCCAATTTAAACAGAAGATTAAATGAACAGAAAATCCCCATTGAGAATATTAGAAGCACCGACTGTGAAAGCAGCTACTCTTAAAACTGCAGCTAAAAACACTTTGAGGGAAAGTTTTCACGTGTCTCCGAAGTCTAGTAAAGCAGGCAAACTGCTGTTCCCCTTGTTGCCATTCTCCAAATTCAGCAGGAGGGGGCACTGAGGAGAGTCTGCGAAGATGCCCTTAAAGTCCAGTCCACTCACCAGAAGAGGTGTTTTTTCAGGTCCTGGGTCCCCAAGCCATGTTAAAAGCAGCCTCCTGCATTGGGCCAGTCAGTGCAGCACACGAGGACGGGCTTAATCTGCTTTCATGACCTTTGCGCCATTAGCAAGCTTTAGCGTGAATCACTTTTCTAAAACAAAAAAATTGTTGCTTTACACATGCACCCAACTGGGAAAGGACCATTTTAGCAAACAACTAGGTATATTCTTGCAAGGGCAATATTTTGCTTTATGGGAGTGGGGGGGCCACCTTGTTTCTGGAAGCAAGAACACAAATCACTTGGTTGTGTGGGTGACGAATGTTAGCAACCTGCCCCACAAGCATTAAAATGATGCAGAGGATTGTAGAGCAAAGCTTGCTGGATTTTCTGGATATTTAGCACAGTAAGGGTGGGAGCCTAACCCCACTTACATGGGAGTAAGCACCATTGATGTGCATGGGATTTACATCTGAGTAGACATAGTTAGGATTGTGCTGCTTTATATTATTTAGAGAAAAGTTGTCTTGTTTTACACCTGGCAATCCCTGAGACTGATAAACAAATCAATCAGAGAACCTTGGCCAGTGAATTATGCACCATACCTCATCCTAGAGCTCCCTCATTTATTTTGTCTTTCATGTAGGGAACAGAGGGACAGAAAGAACACAGAGGGCAGCGTGGAACATAGAGGGGAGTGAAAAAGGACTAAGAGGACAAGGGAAATACACCTAGTGCAGCACTGAGATTTCCTTTTAAGCCTCTGAGTACTTGTATTCATGTGTTTAAGTTATATATGCCTAGAAGAAAATTCTCTAAAGGTTTTTTCCAATATAAAGAACGTATTCTATCTACGATGAAGTTAATATTGAGAGGCAGTGTAATCTAGTGCTTAACTCAAACTAAAAAGCAGCCTGGCAAAGGCCCCCAACCAGCTTAGCCCCCCAGACCCAGAGCAAGAGTACCTGCCCTTTCCCCTTCAGAGGGGCCTGGGTGCTGTATTCAGAAAGTTTGCAGACTTGCTCCATTTTTGCCCAGGTTCAACCTCATCAGTGGGGGAAAGTGTGACTAGGCATGACAAAATGGTTAAATAGAAATTGGATGTGCAGTTGCTCACAAGAGCATAAAACTCAGATAAGCTTTACTGCTTGGGCAATGCTGAGTTTGCAGTTATCTTTCACTTATACATTTGGGATTAAGGTGTGACTGAAAACACTTGGGTTTAGTATTGATAGGCTAAAATGTTGGGAGAAGAGATGTATCCTCTCCATGTTGGTCTCCCTGTGGGACTGTCACCTGAAGGCAGAGGGAGATGGGGCGGGGGGAGGACGGATATGTTATTGGTTTGAGTTTGTTTGGGAGTTAAGGAGTTTCAGTGAGAGAGAATAAAGAAAGAGAACTTCTCAGTGGGTGTATGCCATGTTATATAAAAGCAAATGTCTTTTCTCAAAATGCAGTGGACCAATGTTGGAGGGACGGTGGCTTGCATTGTTTATTTGTTTTTGTTTACTGTATTGAAACATTAAAATGTTTTAGTTAAATATAAATGTGAGGTGTCTAGCCATGACCGTAGAACAGAGACTGAGCTGGAAGGTGACTAAAAGAGCAATGCAAATGTAGTATTCATTCAGGAAACTTAGCTGGTGAGTGTCAGAAAGGTGGAAAACACCCCGAACTGTATACAGTGGGAGTGGGGGACTGGTATAGGGCCCTGGGAACATTGAAATCTGGGATGTGGGGTGGCATGTGGTTTGCACATCACGATGTTCTGAAAGATTAACATGGGGGCTTTATTTTTGTCAAAGGATATATAAACAGGGAAGTGGTTGTGATGGGCTCAATTTATAGTCCCAGGGCTGGGCCAGTGCGATTCCTGCAAATGATGGTGCATCAATTGGAATGTAATACTGAGTGGGGATTTGAACCTAGTCTCTGATACTCAAATGAATAGAACAGCAGATATTCTAAACAGGAAAGCCAAGGGGTCATTGGGCCCTTACAGCACTTGTGCTAGAATCACCTATTTCCTTCACCTGTGATGACCTTTCAGCATCTCCCAAATGGCTATTTTTCTTATCCATTGAGGTCTACTGGTTTTTAATTATTTTAAAGATCTGCTGCTAGTGTTTTAAAAAGTAGAAGCAAATCCTCCCTCTGCCTCTTCTGTCAGAGGGAGGATGCTGCTGTTTTCTAAGCCTTGGCTTAGAACAGCCTGTAGGCTCCATGTGAGTTGCAGAATGATGGCCCTTTAGCACTGTTTGTTGTCACTCAGCTACCTTTGCTAGGCTTCAAAAGAGATTCTCTTGCCCTTAGACACAGTGAAGCACAGCTAGGGTAGGAAGCACACCCTGACACGTCTGGTGCCATCACCATTTTTGCAGGGTATCTGCCCCACTCTCCTATAGTCACTCATATTTTTTTTGTTTTGTTTGCAGGCCTAATTCAAAATGGTGTCATTTGTTTCCCTTTAGATGGAACGTGCTTGGTATTCAAGGAGCATTACTTACCCTCTTTGTTGAGCCAATTTACTTCTCTAGCATTATCTTGGGGAGCTTGTACCATGGAGACCATCTATCCAGAGCAGTATACCAGCGAATAGCAGAGATAGAAGATTTACCCCCTCTCTATATACTCAACAGACCTTTACTCAGTGGTATGTATGTAATAAAAAAAACAACAACAGCTCTTCCTGTTCTGGTATATTTTCAAAATTTTGCAAATTGCATTCACCTGAGCCCACAATGTATAAAAACAGGGTCAGGGGCACATACATAAGGTCCACCCCAATGTCTCCAACATGCAGGTTGGTCTTTAGGTCTTTGCGCTAGTGCAAAGGTCTGGAGAGGGTTTGAAAATGCTTTCATTTGAGCACACTTAGAAACTCTCCCAGATAAGACTGGGTTTCCGTCCATGGGAGAGTTTCGCAGTCTATTCAACTGAATCTGCTTCAAAACCCCCTTCAGACCGTTGGACCAATTGGGCAAAGGTCTGAAGATGAGGTCATTCCTAGGTCAGATAAGACAGGGTCCCACCTGTGGGAGGGTTTCTAAGTGTGTTCATTTGGACATGCGTAAAATTCCTCTACAGACCTTTGCGCTAATCATGAAAAGGTATGAAGATGGGCCCATATACTGGCACCTTGATGGCTGAGTTTGTCTGCACACCCCTGTTTTTACTCATTGCCTTTTGTTAACGAGAGATCTACCTCAAATATAAATAGGGCGTTCAGGAAAGACTTGGAATTCGTGTAATGAGGGTTCTTGACTTAGGCCACAATTCGGGGCAGTTAGATAGTTAAAAGCCATCGACTTGGAGCACCCAGTGCTGTCCTTGCTTATGGCTATGTACTTCTGTGCCTTATTAGGGAAACATGTAGCAATATTATTAAGGGTTTGGATTTCTCCACCTGCTTTTCAACAGTGCCATATTGGATGCTTTACTGGATAGGGCAGGAGTGGGCCCAGGCAGTGGCAAGGTTGGCAGGAGGGCCAGGTTGATTCTGCCCATGTGCCCCACAGTCCCAGCCTTGCCCCCCCCCCTTCTTGGTGTGTTGCTGCCCCACTGCACCTGCCGCTCCTGCACGAGTCCTTTAAAAATCGGCAATTCAGCTACTGAGACGGCAATTCAAAGAGGGACACTGCCCTAGGACAGGAGCTTCTTAACCCTTGTGCTGCCTTCTTGGTGAATATCATTCCTGCCTCAGCTGCTTTTAGCACTGCAGAGGAAAAGAAGTGGCTACAGGCAACCCCCCATTTAGGTGGAGGTTACATTCCAAGGCACATTTGAATGAAATTCCAATGATGTTTCAAATATATGCAAACACCCCATTCCACTCTGCCCCTTACTGTGAGGTTTTTGGGTCACTTCTGGGTTTGACACAATGTGCGTGTGCATGGTTGAGCACATGTTGAACTGCGCAAATGGCGGGTTTCCTGTACTTCTTTCTTTTTCCCCTTGATGGTAAAAGCAGTCGTGTTATGAAAAAGCTTCAGTATTCTTTTTATGAAGATGGTAAAAGCAATGTGAGTGGGGTAAAACTGGGCCTCTCACCTTTAAATTAAGTTTTAAAGTGTGTTTTAATTGTGCTTTAGTTTTTTAATCAATTTTCTATCATTTTTAATGTTTTATACTGTATTTTAATGTTTTGTTTTTTGATTGCTTTGTGATCTTCTCAGATACTGCCTGTTAGAGGGCTGTTATGTAAGAATAGTAAAAAAATACAAGCCAGCTGCACTGTAGGAAAGAAAAATGTCTCCAAAAGCAATCATGGAACTACATGGATTCCTGCATTGCAGGGGGTTGGACTTCCCTTCCAACTCTGCAATTCTATGATTCTGTACACATAAGATGCAGCTCAGCTATACATTTTCTTTTTGCTGTTATCAGAAAAATTATTCCAAATCCAACATGTTTTCTTTGTTGTTAATAACCCCAAATCCTATGATTTGGCAGCAGACTGGGGGCGATCTACTGTGCAATATCAAATACTGAAACAGGAAGGTCTAATAAAGAATACACATTACTTTAGTAAATCAGAAACAAGAAACAGCCTTGTGACACCTTAAGGACTAACAAATGTCGCATGGCATAAGCTTTCATGGACTGCAGTCCACTTCATCAAATGCATGAAGTGTTATCCTGAGTTACAGGTAACTTGGTTTGGGGAAGTGAGGTTTGTAAGCAATGAGGTCAGAGGGAAATGAAATATAGGCAGTGATAATTATGTAATTAAAAAATAGTTGCTGGACGACACAGACATCCTGGCATTGATAAGCCAATTGGCAGACAGAATGTGCTAAAAATCTTTGGCCTCGGTACATTCCCCAGGTGATTGCCTTGAACTTCTTACAGTGAAATGTGAAACCACTGAATTATAATATATCAAGGGGTGTCACGCCCTTTTTCTTGGCCCTACCAAGACTGTGTCTCTGGTGCTGGCATGGCTGCAAATGTTTTTGTGGCAAAGCAGATGGAGGTCCGACATGACACCAGAGCGAGATGGGGGCAGCTGATGTATCCGTTGCCCTCCCATGAGCCACAGGATGCAGCCTTATCAATAGTAAAAACACATATTAATAATCTCCAAATCTGATTAGTGCATCAAAAAGACTTCAGTTTTAAATTACTTATTCATTAATTTAATGTACTTCAATGTACCTAAAATAGTGTCCTTACTGTAGTATCTAAAAAGGTAAAAGTAGCAAAAGGTCATAGAATAGGAAATTTTGTTGGACTTTAAATCCATAAACATACCGGGTGAGAAACAGAATGAAATTTATCAAAGTAGAACTATTCCAATATCTTTTCCTGCTTTCAATCACCTTTTGCTACCGTTTTCCCACTTGTCTTTTGGTATGTTCATTTCATGGATTTAAATGCAACCACAGCAGGTGCTATAACTCTCCGGGTGTTTGACTTTATCCATGAAGGCACATTCTTTCATTGTCTCCCTAGACAGATGCCAACAACAGTTGAATAGAGTCCAACACAATTTCCCATTCTATTACTTTTGCTACATTCGCCGCCCCGCCCCCCCGCCCCAGTATTGAGCTGCTAATATTTTTGCTATTGATAAATACAAATTCATTTTTTCTGTTTCTGATCCAATTCCGTTTATAAATCCCAATAGAATTCTGGTAGGATCCAACAGGACTTCTGTCCCTGTTATTTCCTTAAAAGTTGCCACCATCTGCACCTATGAATAATTGGATATTTGCACTGAATTTGCATCATATCTGTCTTGTGATATTTATATCTCCAGCTTTTCATTTTGCCTTCTGACTAAGTATGTTTCATCCTCCATGAAGTCATGTACCATCTGGCTATTATTTCATTTGAATTTTCCAATTAATTTATGTTTAATGTCTTCCACACATTCTTCTCCCATATATATTCCCACAATCTCACTGTTTCCGTATTTAGATCAGTAGACTGTATATCACAATGCATGTTCTTCCATTCATTTACATTTATCAGTAAATTCTACATGTTTGAGGTCACTTTCCTTGCATTAACATTTATTCCCTTATTCTTTTATCTTGTGCCCAATTTATGGATTGAAAATATTGATATATTGGAAATTTTATGGTATTCCTTTTTTCAATCAACTCATGATTACGAACAAGTACTACTTCTTTGACCTGCTTACCTTAAACTTACCATCTAGGAGGGATGTGTGCCAATTGTTGCTCTCAGATTCTCAAGTACAGTCAATTATCATTAAAATCAATCTAACATCACATTTGCATAACTATTATATCTCTCCACCCCACCTTTTTTTACTGTAACTGAACTTCCATTTGGGTTCTCTTTTCATGTGTTGATTTTGAAAAAGGTAAAGCAACTTCAGCAATATGCACATATTCACTAATGATATTCTTACAAACTAAGAGATATTTAAATTATTCTATATCACAAACTCCTTCTTAACCGTCTTTATAACTAGACCAAAATTAACTGAAAGGCTATAGATCCACTAAACTGGATGTGAGCCACATGCCATAAAATCAAACGGGTGTTAATGCCACTTTACTTTCAAACAAATTCTGTATCTTTGTCCTCTTCTAAGCAAAACCAAATAAATTCTGTTTTGGATCTATTTATCGTATATCATGATACCATCCTGTTTCCTGAATCACCCTCTTAAGTACTTTCAGTTTTTGACAATCTAACTTTCCCTTTACTTGCTGGTTTATTTCTTATAGCTAAGCCAAAATTCCCAACAAAAACAACAAAAAATGTAGATGAAAAGTAGACATTCCCCTCTTTCTAACTAGACTTACTTCTGCATTGTTCCATTTATTAATAGTTTTGTACTTGCTTTATGATAACATGCTGTTATTCAACATTGACTTTTTTCTTCTACTTCAAATTTACTTAAAACACCATTAAAAAAATTCTCTTTTCACCCTGTCATAACTTTTCTGCATCAAACACTGTCAAAGTAGCTGGTTGTTGATTCTTAAGACTTTCATAAACTAAACTGACTGCTTTCCTTTTATTGGCTTTTATATACCTTCCCTTCTGGCAACTCCTGCAGCCAAGCTTCTGCCCAAAGTATCGCTTTCCTTTCCTTTGGGTCCCAGCCTGTTCTTCAGCTAAGATGTCATTTTCCTCAGCCCAGGTTTGAAGCTTATTCAACAAAAACCTTCCATAGACTTTTGACCCAGTATCCAAGAGACTAACTGGGCTATGATTTTTAGGATCAGATCTCTCACTTTGTTTCTTTTTTCTTTTTACAGAGGAACAATAATATTAGACCACCATCCACCAGGAATGTTCCCTGTCCACTTGATATGAGAGAATAGCTTAGCCAAAATGGGTGCCATCCAAGAGGAGTTAAATTTAAATATTTCCTGGGGAAGCATATATTCCCCATGAGCTTTATCTGTTGTTAGGTTTTGAAGTAAGCAACCAATCTCCTGAGATGTCACAGGCAAGGGAGGGCCATATAAAAGAAGCCCTGGTGGTTGCCCTCAAAATACTACTATCCTATGATAGCAGGGATTTGGGCTTCCAGGTGAAGCTTGGAAATACAGAGAACTGAATGGACCAAGTTCCATCCTTTTGACTTTCAGCCACACCCAGCTTCTTTTACCTCTGTCTTGAATCTGCACCCTTCCCTTATTTTCAGATTCTTGTGAAATTATTTCTCTTTTCTTACATTGTGCATTACAACTGTTAGTACAGGAGCTGCTTCATCTAAAACTCTGTAACCCCAGGCTTATTCTTTGTATGGTTGTCTATTACCTCCTCTTCTTACATTCACACCCCTTTCTTCCATTCAGGGCAACTAATCCCCACCTCACCCTATTTTTATTAGTGGATTTTTTAAATGCAGATATAATAAAAGAACAAGAAAAAGGGAAAAGACCAAAAAACCACCAGCAGCACCCATTAACAATAAGAATAATCCATCAAAAATTATAATTCATCAAACCTAGTTTTAACACATACATTAATAAATGACATCCATGTGTCCAAATAGGTTTCCAAGTGATATTGTTGATTATAAGATATAAGATCTTCAGATCACTGAGTAAGAGATGATCAGAATTAAGAACCACTTCTGTTGTCTATCTGTTAGACTGCACTTCATAGGAATATACATTCATAAATATCGAGGATTTTTCCAAGACAAAGTTAATACAAACATTTCCTTCTTTTCTGAAAGAAACAATTCATATTGGCTTTTTATATAGAACAACAAATATAACATCCCCTCACCCCCATAACAGGTATCAGGTTGTACATTAACATTACTCTGGTGAATCCATACAAACTGAGCAAATGCCCAGCATATAATGTCCCAGGGACAGCAGAAAGGTGGTTTTATCCATCACAGACAGGCATTCCCAGTGAAGAATATAGTTCAAGCCATGCTGTTCCAGATGACCATACTTGCGAAAGTGCTTTGGATAATTTTATCTTTAAGAGCAGTTTGGTGAAATGGCTCCTCCCTTCCACCCATAGGGTGGTATGCTAGGTCTCACTGTTGCTTCTCTTACTATTGCAGATACTTGAGCAACTCACGTCTTTTAGCAGTCTGACAGTTGAGTCACAATTTCTATAACAGTAATCAACTAAAATGGATGGAGAGAACTACCCAGCTGCCATTGGTTGTATTTCCTTCTTGTCATCAGACACTTTTGTATGTTGCTTTGGCTTCAGTTAGCATGGCAGCCCATTAGCCTGCATGACACATCACATAAAGAGCCAACCCTCGAAAATCACTCATCGATTTGGGAAGAGGAAGGGGAATATATGGATTGGGAGTAGAAAGTCTCTTCTAGGCAAATATGTTTCTGAGGGGGAACCACAGGGTGGACTGAGCCAGGTTGCATGGAAGAGGACAAGGGCTTTGGGCCACTTGAAAGAGTGAAGGGGTATAGGGATTGAAAATGTTTTGCAACTGTATTGTAACTTCTGAATAAATTTTTTTTGAATTAAATTATCCAAAAAAAGAAAAGAAAAGAAAGAGAGTGAGGTTAGGAACGTTTTCGAGGGTTGAGGATAACTTTCCTGCTGCTCTGGTGGCTGCTTTCAGAACATTTTGACAGTATATACTGAACCCCTTATATAAGACATTTTAAAAAGTTGGAACAGTTACCTTGGAAGTTGAAGTAAAACAGGGTGTGTCCCCCGAAATGTCCCCCCCCCCCCCGCCCAATCCACTGCTTTGATTTGCAGAGCTTGGCTACTAGCATGTGACTCTCAGTTTTTGAAAGGGAAATAGCATGCTTTCATTTTTTTCAGAAAGAAATATGGGGTCTTGGGACAAAGAACATCACAACTTTCACCATTAATTTTAAAAAGTTACTTTTCCAGTTAAGATACCGGTTAAGCAGATACTTCAGTATGAAGAGAAAATATTGTATCAAAATCAGCCCCTGCTCAGTGTCTCGTGCTGTGGGTGGGCTGGCCTGACACACCCAAACTTTGCAAAAGGCTTCTTGATTTTTGTGAGATAACGAGGATGAAATCCTGCATCCACTTATTTGAGAGGAAGTGCCTTTGAACTCAGTTTGGCTTCATGGTTGACATGTATGGGGTTGTACTTCCAATGACTTGACTAACCCAGGATAAAGTTCTGCTTTAAGGGGTTTGCAAAAACTTCTTGTCAGTGAATACAGACAGAAGGTAGTTATCTAATGAAGAATGTGAACATATATATATATATATATATATATATATAGAGAGAGAGAGAGAGAGAGAGAGAGAGAGAAAACTAGAAGACCAGAAAATGCCAAAGATTGTATGACATAAATTTTATAAATTTCAGACAACATTATTGTACCATTTGATTCTCTCAGCCTCTATAAATGCATTAAGGGCTTTTTTTTGCTTTGTTATTTTTTTTAAACCAGGAAATCGTTCGGCTTCTTAACTATAACGATGTAGTCCAGAGATTCTTAGAGCAATTTATAGCTACATTGCTTGTTGGTATATTTCTGTTGTCATAAGATAGCACTACTGATAAAAGTGGTCCCGCACATTTTCCCCCTTGTGGTGTGGCTGTTTCTTATGCTTTAGTGCCTTTAAGCTCCTTTGGTCGTCGTCCCCCACGTTTCTCTTCTTGGAGCTCTGTGGGGTGAAGAGCAAGGCTGCCATTTCTTTTGCATAGAGATCTCTTTCCAGTTGCCCTTGAGGACTGAAGTGCTGCTTTTTGCTCTTCCCTAAATGTGGGGAAAATGAAGTATGGCAGTTCACTAATAAGATAAGATCAGTTAATCCATACTTTCTTCCCTTCTCTTCCTGGAGTTGTGATACCTGACTGGATATCCACATCTCAGAAAGAGGGGAAATAAAAGCATCTGAATGATGCTGAGCTTGACATAGTTTTGCTTGTGCTTCGCTCTAGTGGAGTGGCCAGCTGCTGCCACTTCATCAGAAAGGGGTTTTTTAAGGGTTGTTTTGCAAACGTAGGTACAACATGGGCAGTTTTATTTTAGAGACTGTTAGTTACCACTAAGAAATGTCATTTTTCCTTTATCCAGCTATTTAACTGCACTCAGATTTGAATTGTAAAAAGATTAACCAAAATGTGATGCAAATGCTCCTCCTAATAAGGTTTATATGTTATGTTATTCTAACATACATTTCTCCATTTATAACACACCTGCCTTAATGACGTTGGAATATTTTGGCCACACATTCTCCAGTAATGGAAGCAGAATGTTCATGGCTTTATGTCCTACCTCAAAAGAGGAGTGTTCCAGTTTTTCAGCCATTGTTTTAAAGGAGTGTGACATAACATGATTGACATGTTACATTGCACTCATTTTCTTTGGAAAGAGAAGCTATACAAGGTATGTGAATATTTCTTCTTGTTGAGAGCCCTGCTTCTTTCTTGCAGGTATCAGTAATGCTGAAGCCCGCCAACCAGGAAAAGCACCTAATTTCAGTGTAAACTGGACCATAGGAGATGCTGGTCTTGAAGTGATTAATGCTACAACAGGCAAGGACGAAATGGGCCGTGCGTCCCGCCTTTGTAAGCATGCTCTGTACAGTCGCTGGATGCGAGCTTATGCAAAGGTATATTTTAGCAAATGGGTAATTCGGCACCACATCTGTATCAACAGGGCATAAGCATTTGGGCTTTGAATTTACTGGGCAAGCTGTATCAAAGCTGAATGTATCGGAAGTTTGATGCACCCATAAATTTATTTGTATGCCACCTTTCCATAGTTCAAACAATGCTCAAGGTGGCTTAGAACATGGAAAAATGCATACCTACGATGAAAATCGTAGTCATAAACAATAAATAAAATATTTTAAAATACACAACCACACTGAACAATTTCCGCATAAATCACAATAAGATTACAAGATCTCAACCCCCCCCCAACATCATCCCAGCCCAAGAGTCTGTTTAGCAGCCTCAGCTTTTGTAGCTGGTCATTCAGGGCCCCACCGTCCCAGACCAGGCAAGGAGAAGGTCTTCCAGAACTCATAGCCAAGAAGGGATATTTGCTGCTGTTCCTCCAAGAATGGTGGCCACTGTGCCCGAATACTTTGGCTTTCTGTAACCATAGAATGGTCGAGTTGGAATGTACCCAGACGGCCCTCTAGTCCACCCCCTGCATCACAGCTAAAGAATGTCAGACAGGGGGCCATCCAGCCTCTGTTTAAAAACCTCCAAGGAAGGAGCGTTGACCACCTGAGATAGTCTGTTCCATTGTCAAACAGTTCTTGCATCAGAAAGTTCTTACTCATGTTAGTTTGAATCTCCTTTCTTGTAATTTGAATCCATTGGTTTGGGTCCTACCCTCTGGAGTAGCAGAAAGCAAGTGTGCTTCATCTTCCATGTGACAGCCCTTCTCCAGGCTAAATGTACCCAATTCTCCCAACTGTTCCTCATCAGGCTTGTTCTCCCAACTCTTTAGCCTATTGGTTGCCCTCCTCTGCACACCTTCTAGTTTGTCAACATCCTTCTTAAATTGTGGTTCACAGAACTGGACTCCAGGTGTGGTCTGACCAAGGCAGAATAGAGTGGGACTATTATTTCCCTTGATCCGGACACTATACCTCTGTTGATGCAGCCTAGAATAGCATTAGCCTTTTTGCTGTTGCATTATGCTGTTGACTTATGTTCAGCTTGTGGTCCACAAAGTCTGCTAGATCTTTTTCACATTTCCTGCTGCCGTGTCAGGTGTCCCCTGTCGTTTATTTGTGCATCTGGTTTTTCCTGCCTAAGTGCAGCACCTTAAATTTTCTTCTGCTCTGGAGGGTAAGACTTGAAGCGATGGCTTCAAGTTACAAGAAAGGAGATTCTGACTAAACACCAGGAAGAACTTTCTGACAGTAAGAGCAGTTCGACAATGGAACAGTCTCCCTTGGGAGGTTGTGGACTCTCCTTCCTTGGAGGTTTTTGTCCCTATTGAAATTCATTTTGTTATTTTTGGCCCAATTCTCCAACCTGTGAAGGTAATCTGAAGATGTGTAGGGAGTTCACCCCTTCTATTAGGTCTACTCTTTTGTTGCCAAGGTGACAATAAGTGACGTAGAATTGTAGAGCAGGAAGGGATCCAAAGGGATGCAGGAATCTCAGCTAAAGCATCCTTGACATGAATAAACAATAGGTGATGATCAACTGAAGAAGGTTAAAAGTTTGGTTTCCCCATTATTTGTATTTGATGGGGAGATGTTTCAGTCAAAAACACTAACTTGAATATTGGTCCTAACTTGGAATATTCTAAAGATTTAAAAAGTTTTTTACACTGCTTGAAAACAGATTCTATAGAATTTTAGTAAGCCTAATGTAGTGGTTCTAGGGGTTGCTCGTGCGTAAGCCGGTGCAAACACCTGGCTGGGTTGCCTGAGTGAACCTTTCCTGTCCGGACAGCCGTCTCAATCGCTGGCAGAATCCGTCAGTGGGCGTTTCTTAAACTTCTTCCAGCAAAGAAGCTCTTTGACGCCCAGTCTCCTCCTACTCTCTGTGTGCGAAAGCCTTCTGCACAAGGACCTAGGCAGCGAAGGACCTCTACTCTCCCCGCTGGTCCCCGGCAAGGAGTCAGGGGACTGCCTCGCCGCTTCCCCCATCTGCCCCCCTTCTCCACTGGTGCTACGCTGATTCTCTTCCCCAGAAGATGGGCTGACTCTCCCCCTCCCGGGACGCTCTCTGGAATCCCTCTGGAGCTTGCTCTCTCCCTCTGGCACTGATGGCAGTTCCCTGACACCTAAGAAGGAAATAAAAAAGTACTGCTCAACTACATAAAAATATGCCTGCTCTTCATGCAAACAGTAAAAAATTTAACCAAGTACCATATTAAAAAGTTCAGGTAACTCGTGTCTTATGCGGGGGTTTCATTCCTGGGATGGCACGTAGACGCAAAAACACAAATACTCAAGCCCCTCACTTGGAACTGCCCCCCATGCAAACAGTCTTACATTCTGGAGCTGGTTCATCAAATGGGTCTTAGCCCCCAAGGTTTTAAGCTCTCTGCCTTGCTTACTGGGCACACGGGTCCATCCAAGATCTCACGAGTAAGCGCTCAGTAAGGAAATCTAGAGCTTGAAAGCTCCCTTCACACTAGTAAAACTCTATGCAAAAAAGCTCTGCCTTGCCTATTTTGCTCCCACTGCTCATGTACCATATGGGCTCAGTGAGGCTCTCGTGAGATTTTGCAGGGCCAGCCAAGTTCCTGTGAGATCTTGCAAGAGCCTCTCAAGGCTTGAAAGCTCTCTCCACACTGGGAAAACCTTGAGCAAAAAGAGCTTTTAAGCGCTCCACTTTCCATGCATTTAATTTGTATGATTTCAACTGTCTAGCCTTCTGTCACATAAAGTTGAAATTGCACATGTGAAACTTGTAAGTTGTGAGTTACTTGTACTTTAAAAACATGGAATGTTAGGAACTGCCTTGTCGAGTGATGTGGCATGTTTCTTGCTATTCTTCGTGGCCAGTTTTTATTTTATTTTCATGTTGAGATAAAACTATAGCACCTGTTTGTTCAGAGCACTGCTCTAGCCAGCAAGGCATGCCATGTCCCACGTGCGACTTGAAGGGCGCTCTGAGTAGAGAGGGCCAGCCTGGAGGCTCTGATGGAGCACCTGATATTTGTGCATAAGGATCTCCACTAAGGATAATTCCATTGTGGCTGGAAAAGACTTGGCCCTTCTAAAGAGACCCTACCTACTAGGAGTGCAAAAGAGCCAGCCAGACTTTGTCAGCTGCACAGTGTAGCAAACCTATGGCATAGTTATTCTGTGTCCCTTTCATGGAATGAGTTTAGGGCAGGGATCATCTTTCCATACCTGCCCTGGTGTTCCTGAAAAACCTCTTTGAATTGTTCTACTCTCCATGGCCCTCTCTCAGAGAAAATCACTCCATCAAAGCTGAATTAGAGCTGCCTGGAGCAGAATAGGTGGGATTAAAATCCAATTAATTTTTCTTGGTTAGTAGGCATTACAGTTTAAAAAAAATCACAAAATGGGGGGGAGGAGAGATGGAAAGTTTGGGTCATAGCTTTGGATTTTGATTTTGATTCATAAATAGAGAGAAAAGAAAAGAAAACACGTCCTAGGTATTATTTTGCCAACTGTTTTATAGTTGCGCAGTTTAAAAAAATCATATATTGAAATGATAAAATATTTGCTATATGTAACAGGATTCTTTCTTTCTAATCTCTCCAGCTTTCTTCCAATCTTCGTTCAAATGTCAGTAAACCAAACATGTACCACGAAATGAAGCAAGCAGCTTCCGAATATCAAACTGCCAAAGAGTGTTTGTTCAAGGCATTTTCAAAGGCAGGACTTGGTGCCTGGGTGGAGAAGCCCATAGAACAAGATCAGTTTTCCCTTGTAGTCTGATCTATGGATGCCCTCTGCTTGGAAAAGGGGATAGGATGGAAACCCTGACATCAACATTTCATCTACACCGTTGAAACAGCCGCTTTTAGATTTTTATTGTGGTTTTTTGTTGGGGAGAGGCTGACTTGAAACCATTTTTTCCTTTTGCTAAAGTATTAAAACCTTTGGAAAACTGATAATACAATAACTAGTCTAGAATAATACAAAATAATTCCATTACCTTCTAAGGAACTATTGTTTGCAGGGGGTGGGGGAACCCACAATGCAATTCAAAGTGATACATCTGGATAATTTAAATTTTATTTTACTGCATTGTTACCAGGTGCATGATTAATGTAAACCACCTAGGATTTTACACAACACTTTAACTAAGTGGTTTGTTTTTGTGTTCTTTTAGAGCCCAAGAGACAGATTATTTATGTGCTTCTTATAGATTTTTATTTTTTAAATAATTGAGCTCACAAAACCAGACTGGAGTTTGGCTAGCTATTTTTCCCTGCTTCCTTGCTCTTTTAAAACCAGCTGTTGAAAACTTTGTCTCTCTGATTTATGTATTTATTATTGTGTGATCCAGTTTTTAACATACCACTTTTTATTCCATTTTTAAAGTACTTGTCTTCACTTCCCATTTACACACATTGTGAAGTTACTGTTTTTTTACCATTGTAAACTGGAAACTAAATATTTGTAAGCTAACAAATTCTTTTTACTTTGATGTATGAAAACCAGCTTAGAAATAGGCGGATTGTGTTTCACAGGAACTCAGTGGAGTACAACAGTAATATTACCACTGTATGTGGCAATTTCAAAACACTCATCTGTGAGGAAATACGCTGCCTTGCCAAAAACCAGTTCACACACGAACACTACTAAGGGCAAAAGAATTTTTAAACTGCGCGCTTCAGAGACCTAACTTATTTTCGGCGAAACTGTTGTGTTCTTTTACACACACTGATATAAGGGTACCAACCCAAATTATTCTGAAATGATCTGTTTGATCTAGTATAATAGGAATAAATATTGAAAACGTTGTTCATATATATTGATGACATCTCCCATTAATGAGCATGTTGCGTGGATCTGATCTCTCAAGGACAGCAGTCCTTGGCTGAGAGAGTTAGGTCCTATGCTGAGCCAAAGTGCAGGACCCTGGCAGGCAGCTGCTTCCGCTACCTGTGCTTCAGAGCCAGTTGGCGCCAGGAGGGGTTGTCCCAGAGGCAGGGTGCTGCAAATGTCCAGGTGCTGTAGCCAGCAAATCTGACTCTCCTGCCCAGAAGGTATTGTCTTTCTGATAATTTGTGATAGGATGCAGCAAGCCAAGTTGCACTTAATGAAATAGGTGGTGGGACTAATACCTCAGCATTAATTGTAAACATGCAATATTGCTAACATATTATTCCAATAAAAATAAGAAGGAATTCATAACATGGTAGAAATTTGGGCTTGATCTCAGTAGTTACATTCCAAGAAAGCATGTATTGTAGGTTTAGCAAATTCAACAATTTCCATATGCTTAAAGCGAAGTAATGGTTACATGTTTTGCTAAACCAGTGCCAGAAATCAAAGTTGTAATACTATATGTATATCGCATATATCTTGGCCTCTACATGATGTGATGTTCATATTGAAGGTATCACATCAGCTCAAAGTATTTTTTAAATATTTGTGCGACTGTATGTAGTAGGTAGACACGGTAGCTAGCTCCTCACCTCTGGGTATTGTCTGGGTACTGCTATCTACATAGTATTGTGGTGTTACAAAAACCTTACGAAGTTACTTTGCATGTCCAGAAAGCCCTATGCTTTAATTGGTATTCCTCTTCCTTTAAAAAGAAATAGATATATAATATGTTCACTTAAAAATATTATGAGAAAAAGGCATGATAGCAATAAGTTAATATAGAATTTAATAGAATAAATCAGAATTTTATTATGTGAAGGAAAATAATTTATATGGCATTTTAAATTGTTACTAGGCATTTTCTTGCAGTACTGTGGCCTGAATTATATAGAACATAATCAACACATCCACGTGCTTAAAATGGTCACGTGAATAGTCCCAATGCAGCATATTCCAGTTCAGAGGATCAAGGCCAATTTGTAGACAACTGTGAAGAAAAATAAAGAGTATGAATAGGCTTGCCAAGTGTTGAATTAAAAAAAGTCTGGTACCTGGTCAGGGCCTGGGGACAGAGCTCTCCATTACAAGACGTAGAATCCAGAGTGAGTCCGCTGATGAGGCAGTTTTTTAGGGTAGACCCAAGTCAAGAGGTCTGGGGGCAGAGCCGAGATTAAATTAAAAACCAAACCAGCACAGGTAAGGAGGAAAATAGCAGCTTTGTCCTTGTCTTTTCTGACACCTGGCTCAAAAGCAAAAATAAATAAAATTGTCCACACTGTTGCTTTCTTCTGGCTGATTGGCAACCCTAATTATGAGCTGGCTGAGAGGTTTTTCACTGTTTCAATGAAATCAAAGTGTGAAGATTGCACAATGTATAGCAAATTTGCTGCATTTTATAGCTTGAGAGCAAATGTGTTACGTGTTTTTTCTAATAGCAAAGTGGCTTGCTTGGAACATAATACCAAGTCACAGGGCGAGCAGAAGTGAGCCTGAGCCTCGTGCACTCTGCCCTCCTCTCGCCAGCACAACGACAAGGGGATTGCAAGCCTTCACACTTACCTAAACTAACCAGAGTCTATTGTTACGTCCATCCTATGAAAATTCTAGTTGGTTTAAACCATGGTTTATTGAAACAAACCAAGATCAGTCGGTGGCTTTTGGTTCTGGCTTGTTAAAGAGTGTGTTTAAATTAATCACAACTTCCCCATTATGGGTATAACCATAAACTTTGGTTAGTTGAAAACAGAAAGCGAATGCTTTGGAAAGTCTGTCCTATTTGGGGAAGAAAGAAGGGAAGAAGTGGTAGCCTATGGGCTGCTTTACTCATTTGTGAGTGTGCCAGATTTGCTCCTTTTTCTCTTCCAACCCATGTCTGTGCCTCAAAGCGCTCTACGGTCGTGAGCATTAAGAACATAATGTGACTATTTGGAGCCGACAGCTGCCCAATTGCTGATTTCACAACCATGCAATTAGTAGCTTTCCTAGAGACAACTCCTCTTTGCCTGGGCGTCTGGTATCTCTCACTGGGGCAACCTATTTGTTTGTGACCGAATAGGCCTGTTCCTATGGCTGCACTGAACAGCCAACAATGTTACCTACCTGTAAAGCAGGGGAAGGGACCTTGGGACCCTGTTAAGACTCCCAACACCCACCAGCCCATTCCATAATGGTGGGAGCTGAAGTCCAGCAACATAGCGCTGTCTGTGGGTTCTTCGCCCCTGCCGTCAAGAAAAGAATTCAGTGGATGTGCGGTGAAAAGTTCCTTGTAACTAGACTCTTACATAAACAGCAATCACAAGTCCCATTTATGTGTTTTTATGTTCATTTCTGTGATCAGCAGGGCAACAACTCTGTACCATCTCAATGAAAAGGATGCTTCCATATGCTGGGCAGGAGGGGGCGAGTTTCTCTTCCTTTTCTCCCTCAAACAGCCCCTTTCCTCATAGAACAAAAACTGGACTATTGAAATACCTAGCTAATGATGTTGCCACATAACTGCCATGGAGGGTTATTTTTGTTTTTTGTTACAATGTGATAACGGTTCTCGAGGCTTTGAAAAATAAATCTTTGCCTTCCCTTAAAGGAAGCTCTTACCATTCTAAAGACTCTTTTCATGTCTTTGCAGTTGAAGCACAAACTCTTGATTGGGGAGAAACCCCTGGATTCCTTTTGGGAGGTGGGAAAGGGATGTACGAAAGTTATCCAAATGTCTAAATGAAGCAAGCTTACAAATAAAATGAACACAACTATAATTGGAGCCTGCTGTTGCATTTTAAATATAAAGGACCTAAAATACCAACAAATTGGTTTTTAAAGTATTTTAGGTTTTGATGCTTAATACCTCACTGTTTCTGCATGATTTGAGCATTCAAAATAAGTGAGCTTTCAAACATACTTTCATTCTGCTTTACAATGTAACGGATTCCTTGGTCTTCAAAGCAGGTGAAACCTGATGGTAACCAGTACTGTTCCCATAACTAGAACTTTGTTAAAGCAATACATGAAAAATAGTAGTCTTAATAAATCTGCATAAGGTATCTTTCTTTTTTAGAAACTGTTACTACTATTATTATGGTCATGTTTCATACAGAATGGTGATTGACATAAGCACATACAAATTGCAGTAAGAATAATGAGTGTAACAAATAAAAATAGAAAAATGAAATGAAATTAGATTAGACGGGAGGGGAAAACCGGGAGGCAACTGAGTGTGCATGCCACATACAATCGATCACAAAAAAGAAAAAGGTGATTCAAATTAATTATCGAAAAAGCTCCATATATTTTATCTGTTGAGCAGGGGATTTAGTGGGCTGTGTGGATGAGTTAACAGGAGAAAAACTTAAACCAAGTCAAATAAATGTGGTCTATTTTTTATTAACCATTAACCGTTTGTGTATCAGGTGTTCTGACAGTGCAATGCCCCACACTTTTGAGAAGGAGGCTAGTCGGATTTCCAGTGGGAAGCCACAGTTCTAGCTGTGGCAAGAAGCATAAACACAAGAGATTTATGCATTAGTATTGGGTCTGGAGGTGTGATAAACCTAATTCCATTTGCAGACACAATATTAAGCAGAGTTGACGGTGGATTATCCATATAACCTCCCTGATTTACCTATGGTAGATCAGTTCCCAGACTAACCACACAACTATGTATTTTCTTGCCAGTCCACAGCGTGAAGACTTCTTACAGAGTGGCAAGAGGCACATAACTCTCTAAATAAAAACAAAGAAACCTTTATTTCTTGTAAACATAGAAAGCCAAACAGAAAATATCTCTTCTGCTTTGAAGATAATACAAACTAATGTTCTGTATCCAGAATAATATTTTAACATCAGAAAATATCATATGATCAATTTTTAAAAGGGAGACATTTTGGAATCTTGTCAGAAGACCTGTCATTGATAATACTGAGCGAGCTGAATGCACCTGACTTCCACCATTCATATGTGCTTAGCACCAGAAAGTAAAAACCAACATTCAAAATAAATTTATTTCTACAAAAATGATTGTTTAATTGCATTGATAAGCCTAAAGACTACAGTTGCACAGACCAGTATATTTTAATATACAATTTTCCAGTGAGTTGGCTGTTCACAGGTACTCTCTTCATCGCCACAAAATCTGTTGTAAGTTGTTTTGGGATCAAAACCCAGAATCTCTCTTTCCTCATGAATGCGGAAGGAAAATGTTGAGACTGAGGTACCTATAAAATATCTGTGAAGGAGTACAGAAAAACGTAAGAGAAGCTTCTACTGCACATTCATGATATGGAAATCAGATTGTTAGGCTGCATTCTGACACCAGCTATCGATGTGTCCAAAGGGGGCCGTGAGAAGAGTACCAGCTTCATGCAAAGAAACCTCCACTTGGCACCAATTGTCAAACTCTCCTCTCTGAAACAGCCATGTTAACTAATTCACAAAGTTAGGGGAAAGTTGGTTGCTTAAACAGTTGCACTGTAAACCATTTAAGATGCTATGCCTGCTGAGTCAAACACAGAGACATACGCAGAAATTAGCAGGTAAACCCTGAGCACCTGCAGGTTAAAGAAACTCAGGCAGCAATGCTGAGAATGTTACACAAATAACATTACCTGGAAAAGACAGTCCTGGCCTAGAGCGGCGGGTGGCTCCACTCAGCAGAAGGCACTTCTGATAAAGCAAATTTTAAAGATGGGTGCCAATCTGAATTTTTTCCTGTGAATTATTTTTGCATATCACGGTATGAGTGAAGTTGGCCTAACTTGATATAAAACATAACTCTCAATCAGTGGCATGCGGTCAGTGGACCGGGGGACTACTAGGCTCGTCTCCTAAATGTTCCGCCAGTGCCTCCTTCCCAAAGCCTAAGAAGCTTCGGCCCAGCTTAGGGAGGCACGATGCTCACTCCCTGCAAATCGCCCTCACAAGCTGGCCATAAGCCTCTTCCTTAGGGTAAGCACATTCGTATGCATGAAGACTGCTCTAATAGAAAAGTAAAACAAAAACAACACACAAACCATAGTCACCTGGCATGTGCACATATCCACTGATCAATAATTGCTATTCCTCCATCTTTATAGAGTTCCAGCTCCTCCCAGTTAGGTTCAAATCTCACCATCTCTGGAAGAAGTCTCTTCAACTCTTCAGTCTCTGAAAAGGGACACGACGTCAGTGGCCTTCAGCTGGTTCCCCACTCTAAAGGGGGGTCACACTAGAAGCAAAACTACCATTTTCTTCCTGCTTATTTAAGTGTTGATGTTTTTAATAAAGAGAAATGGGCACACACAGTAAAAAAAGGGAGTCTAAAGGTGTCCGGAGCTGAAGATCTACTGTGGTAGATCACTGTCCCGTAAAAACATTTAATTCAGGGGAAAGCCATCAGCTCACGAAGCCCTTTCTAGTGGCCTACAAAAGCCTCCCACATATTGTCCAAGGTAAAGGTAAAGGAACCCCTGACCATTAGGTCCAGTTGTGGCCGACTCTGGGGTTGCGGCGCTCATCTCGCTTTATTGGCCGAGGGAGCCGGCGTACAGCTTCCGGGTCATGGGGCCAGCAGGACTAAGCAGTTTCTGGCGAACCAGAGCAGCGCACGGAAATGCCGTTTACCTTCCCGCCGGAGCAGTACCTATTTATCTACTTGCACTTTGATGTGCTTTCGAACTGCTAGGTTGACAGGAGCTGGGACCGAGCAATGGGAGCTCACCCCGTCGCGGGGATTCGAACCGCCGACCTTCTGATCGGCAAGCCTAAGAGGCTCAGTGGTTTAACCCACAGCACCACCCACGTCCCTATTGTCCAAGGTACCGGAGAACAAATAAATATGCACAGCAGCTGCAGCGCCTGCATGTAAGTGCGTTTAGAACAAAAGATTAAAGTATTGGGTTTTGTTTTGTTTCTTTAAAAGCTACATACCCTTTGCAATGGCATCAGTGGCTATAAAGACTCTCTGAAGTTTGTGCAACTTCAGGAGCCTTCGGATGGTCTCCACCGCTCCCTGGATGCTAGGCACGTCATTTCTGTGACCCCAGATGAAGTCTTTGCGCCTGAGGTGGGCTCCCAGATAGGGGCCCCCTATGGCCGTACCCAGCTTTACCTAGCACAGAAGAACCAGTACATGCTGAAACTGAAATAAAATGGCATTGATTCAGTGGGAAAACATCCTGCAGATAAGCACATGATCCCTACCATTGTTAAAGGAAGAAGTCTAAGATGCTAATTGGTCAATGATTAGCAGAACTTGGCAAAGCTCCAAGTCCAGCCTACCAACCATCTATTTTCAGAGTAATAGGCTTTTTGGTGACACTTTCTGAAAGAAAAAGGTGATACCATCAGCTCTTTTGATTCTGATTACTGTATTTTTAACACCTGCAAGCCACTTGGGGGCTTTTGTCTGGAAAGCAGCAGAAAATGCTGCACCGGGTGACTGGTTGTCTCGCTCCTCTTGAGAAATTCCCAGGAGCTGACCTACTGCCTTCTCCTCCTTCCTTTGGATTTTTAACTGTTTACCAGACTGGAGAGTTGATTTTTTAATTTTTATTTTAAATCTGAACAGGGAGTGGGCTCTTTCCACCTGAAGAAGCAGCTCCTTACCAGTAAGGCAGAGTAAGTGGCTCAGTCGAGGCCCCATTCACTGATGAGAACCAGCATTCCCAGAAAAGCCAATACAGTGGTGCCTCGCAAGACGAAATTAATTCGTTCCGCGAGTTTTGTCGTCTTGCGATTTTTTTCGTCTTGCGAAGCACGGTGTCAGGAAAGTTTTGGAAAAGCTTCAAAAACCACCAAAGTCTAAAAAAACCTCAAAAAAGGCTACCACACCGCGTTCTATGAGTTGCTCCTCGAAGTCAAGTCGCAACTGTATTAACGGTGTTAAGAAAAAGGAAACAAACTTGCAAGACGTTTCCGTCTTGCGAAGCAAGCCCATAGGGAAAATCGTCTTGCGAAGCAGCTCAAAAAACCAAAAACCCTTTCGCCTAGTGAGTTTTTTGTCTTGCGAGGCATTCGTCTTGCGAGGTACCACTGTATTCCCTTTCTATAGCACATCTCACCACACTTGAAAACACATGGGCTCCATTCCTTTATATGAGCCTCATATAGACACTCCCAACAGAAATGCAGTTAGAACAGAAAATAGCTAAGTTTAAATATTCAGGCAAACTTGTTTTACCTTCATCTTTGTCCAGTCCTCAGAATACTGTGTCCTGTCCTTCTCATCAGTAGAATTTAAGAACTTGGTCCTAAACATGTCCCCCACCACACGAAGATGCTTAGCAAAAACCATACTTCGACGTGTCTGCCACAAAAAAATAAATAAAATAAAATGATAAAGGATTAAAGTTCTTCCAAGATCTAAAACAAAAATATTTTAAAGGCACAGTCCCAATGTTATTTAGCGCCACACAGATTAAACCAGATGTATCCAACAACAACAAGTTAACTACTGGAGAAGCAAAATTCAATGGATGGATTTTATACACATATTACGGAAGCACCCTATAATCCAGTTTTTATGTAATACAGTTTGATATTTAATTACTGAAAGGATGGGATAGTCACTCTACCAAAACTCTAAAATATTAATCCTGCAGTATTTGAAATACTTCATTCTAGGTGAAGATTTAGAAGCTGTGCTAAATTTGCTCTCTTTAGCTTCAGAATGCCTTGCCAAAATCAATTTAAATAAATTAGGATTAGTTGTTCTGGATATGTCTATGACCTCAAAACAAGAACTGGCAAGACTACTTCATATAACAGGATATAAAAAACAAAATACCTAAGGATCTCCCTGACGGAAAAAATCCAGGTAAACTGTACAAGTATAAAGAACTAAGACAATGCATTAGCAGTACCAAGTGTGAGAACAGTTTATGGATTAGCTTGGATTATTAAAGGATGGTTTTGGTCAGGTAAGGATAATCTATGATTTGATACAGACTACTGTGGCCTGTTTATTTCATTAGAAGCCATACTGCGTTGGATAACAGGAAGGTCATGTACTACAAGTTAACTTTAAAAATGTGTAATGTGATTATAGGAGAAAACAGCATAGGTCTTCCTTCAACGGAATTTTGGTGCTTTACCATACCTTTAATTCAAATAATATTCTGGGATCATTTATAAAATAATTGCAGTAAATGTTTACATTTAAGGATTTGGTAGTAAGTGGAAGTGCCTAGAAAATGCGAGGTTGTATATATCCTCTTTTCTTAAGGGTACCTATGCCATACAAAATGCCTTGAGACGTTGTTTGCCAAGGGGCAAAAAAATAAGTGGATCATATGGAAAAGACAGCTAGAAAATACTTACATTCCAATAATCTTTGCCACCATAGTGGTCATGAAGAAGATTTTCAGCTCGGTCTAGCATCACTGACCTACTAAAAATGATAAAACCAAGTGTACATTCCCTTGCAAAATAGCTTACATCAATTTATAGTTTAAGGAAGCAGAGAAGTCCATGGATGCACAAAAATGAACACTGCAATTTCTTTTTCGGGGGGTGGGGTAGGTGAAAATTGAGAAACCTTTCTTAACCCAGAAAATCCTAAACCCAGACAGCTCAACAATTAGCATTCTGTGGAGGAAATGTTGATCACGTACTTTGGGGACACCTTATTCTGGCTTGTAATTAAAGACAGGTAGGCACCATCGATGTGGAACAGATAATTTTCCAGTGCTTTGTTTTTCTATTTTTTTTCTTTTCTGTTTCGTAAGTTAATTGGTAAGAATGAATGGATGTTAATTGTAAATACAGTATTAGATGAGCTCAGCAGTTAACATTTCATTTCTTTACCAAATGAAAGTTAAATAAAAGGCTACATTAATTTCTCAGTCTAGGATATTATATTTTTTCAAAAGCAAATTAACCTATACAAATTAGCCAAAGTTTGCATATGGTAATTTGGATTTTCCTCAGTGGAAAATTTCACAGTTCGAGATTTCTTGGGGAGGGGAATCATTTACAAACTGAGGGCTTTTATGGATTCCTCCTTCTCTGTCTTAGTGGTGTTGCAATAGGTTTCAATGTGAGATTACAAACAACACAAACCTTCATACTTGTTAAGAGTGAAAGGGGTAGGTGGGTTTAAAGCTTGCCTTTCTCTACGCAAAGCAAATATGGAAACATTTGAGATAGAAAATAATAGATTGTGTCTGACCGAGCAGAGATGTTCAAAAGGAGAGGAGCTATGACAGAGGCAGAGCCCTGGACAGATAAACAAGCCACATTCATGCCGCGTGTTTCTTCGTAGCCCCAGAACCATCCCCTATAAAACAAGATGAAAATCATTAATAGATTGGCATATACAATATGACAAAAATTAAAACAATCTTGCTGATTTGAACACAGTCAAAGAAATCTTTTTATTATTTTTATCCTCTTGCAAGTCTGAGCTCATTCCGAGTTTTAGCCTGCCTGTTAGCTACTCGTGTATACTCCTCCTTTGTGATTTCCCCTTTCTTCCACTTCTTATACACACCATTCTTAAATCTCAGCTCATCCGTAAGCTCCTTATGCAGCTGCACCAATTTCTTTAGATGTCTCACACTTTTCTCTCTTGTTGAAACTGTCTGCATTTGGGCCTTCAGGATTTCTCCTTTTAGAAATTCCTATTCATCTTGGACTCCCTTCTCTTTGAGGATTTCTGACCGTGGAATTTCACTCATTAGTTCCTTAAACTTTTTGAAATTGGCCTTCTTAAAGTTGAGAGTGCATGTCTGAATGTACTCAGCTTTCCCTTGCATCTGTATCATGAAACCCAGGACACGACCACTTCCTCACAAGTTTCTGAGTACTTCCACTTCGTATTAAAAGCTCCAATTTGTCTTGATTCCCATACTATTTGCATTTGTGTAGACAACTGAAACCATGAGTTACTCCAACTGTGGTTTTGTTACTGGCTAACTGATCCTTAAACAATCCCCACCAACGTGTAAGAAAAAAATCAGTTGATGTGGCCAGAGTATTGATATAGGTAGCAATATGTAACAATTTATGTAACAATATAGGGACTCGGGTGGTGCTGTGGGTTAAACCACAAAGCCTAGGGCTTGCTGATCAGAAGGTCGGCGGTTCGAATCCCCGTGACGGGATGAGCTCCCGTTGCTCGGTCCCTGCTCCTGCCAACCTAGCAGCTCGAAAGCACGTCAAAGTGCAAGTAGATAAATAGGTACCGCTCCGGCGGGAAGGTAAACGGCGTTTCTGTGTGCTGCTCTGGTTCGCCAGAAGCTGCTTAGTCATGCTGGCCACATGACCCGGAAGTTGTACGCTGGCTCCCTCGGCCAATAAAGCGAGATGAGCGCCGCAACCCCAGAGTCGGCCACGACTGGACCTAATGGTCAGGGGTCCCTTTACCTATGTAACAATAGCAGCATTGGCTATGTTTTTGGACTATTTAAATTTCTGTGCTGTTAACCATTCTGTGTTTTATTGTAAACAGAATGGAAGATGCCCATCTTTAAAAATAAATAAATATTTTTTATTTAGGAAGAGCATGCTGATGCAACAATAATAAAATATTCATTGAACGAAAGAAAAACTGTTTTAATGTTAAAAAATCCAATGAAAGTTTTTTCAGGGGGGACATTTAGGGACTTGTGGAGAAAATATCTGCATTCTAGGTGCCCGGCTGTAATTATAATGCAACTACTATTATAGAAGATTACCTGTAGTATTTATGTTTGTCTGTCGAATACATTAGTTGGTCAATACATGGCCTTTCATCTATTTTCTCCTCCCAAGTCCCATCTTTCCATCCTTCAGCATAACTTTGCAAAACATACACCTGATCAATAAAGGGTCCACCTGACTCTGAATAATGAACAAAAATCAGCACATGAGTATAACATCTATATGTATTTCATTTTATACAGCAGATATCAAGTGGAGCAACTAGCATTATCTCTAGCTGCATACAGTTACTTCCAAAGTAATTATCTACAGAAACCAGAATGTCAGTTAATAGAAAGGGGGTTTGAGTTGGAGCCCTGTGAATCTGGTCACTGCATCTTCAGAAAAAGACAAATAATCTGGAGAGGATTTGGAAGAGAGCTAGAGGTTATCTCAAATGTTTCTATAAAAAGCACCTTCTGATTTTATTAAGTTGGCATGAACCTCAACCCTGTGCCAATTCAAGAAATGCACTGACACAACCCCCAACAGGTGTCCATCCAGACTGTGTTTAAAAACCTCTAGCGAAAGAGACAACATTACTTCCAAGGCAGTCTGTTTCACTGCCCACAACTCATCCCATCACAAAATTATTTCTGATGTTTAGCTTAGCTTAAATCCCCTTCCTTGTAATTTAAACCATTGCTTCTAGTCCTACCTACAAATCTGCTCCATCATCTGTATGATGCAGCCCTTCAAGTAAGACAGGAGTCTGCAAGAGGGCAGCAAGAACGAAACTGTGCATGGATGCAACCGGAGCAGAAACCACCATTATGCCAACTGCAAAAATGGGTGCCACATTAACAAAAATCTGTATCTTCTGTTTCTCCAAGCAACTATGGTCATGCCCAAATAAGATATTATTGTTTCACTTAATATTTGCTAAATGGCATACACATGCAATTGTGCAACAGCTAGCATGTACCTACTAATATATTTTAGCCTTCATAATAGTAGATATCCCTCTACCCCCTGAGAGATAGTGGTGGTGAGAAAGATAACATATCCTCATTTGGAGTTCTGCTTTAGAAATGTTATCTATTTCAAACACCTCATTTAACTGAATGCAAGCAGAAAAGCCCACCACAAAACTACTTCAAGATTGCATAGAATACTGATTATTTAATAGTAATATTTTACCTGCAAGGAACTCTTCGTACTCAATAACTGGTATGTTTTTACTGAGGCTGGGAACATCAAAGAATTCAAACCAAGGAATTCGGATCTGATGAATGTCAGGACTCTGCCAGTGATAGAGACGCCCCCAGGGAGGCAGAACCAATACCCAGGCTTCATGTTTCAACAAAGTTTTTATAAGAGAAGCAACTCTTATATAGACATCTCTGCGGAGGTTGAAACCTTCCGGTGGGTTTACATCATACAAAAGATACCTGGAGATAACAAAATAAAGTTACTTGAAAAAGCTAAAGAAAAGTCATGATTTGCAATCTCCAGTGACTTCCTAGTTCTGAATAAGGCAGATACACAGTCAGCTGTGCTTTTGGAGGATACAGAGTTTGGGGTACAATCTTCTCCCCTGGTGAATAACAGTGGGGACTAAATAGAACAGTGGAGTCATAACCACCTCCGGAGCCCATCTGCTTGTGCCAGCCGGGACAGAAGTTATGGGAGAGCAGGAAACAAGGAAATGCCCATTCAAATAAGTATTAGGCAACCTGGACAGTTTTTAAAGTGTTTAGCTTTGTTTTACTAAATACTAGTAAAATAAACAAGATAAATTAGATCACACTCTGAATTTAAACTGAATTTTCTGATGCAAATCCTTCTAATTCAGTCCCCCCCCCCCCAGAAAACCTCCATCACTGCCAGTAGTTGGACTGGCTTAGGGTGCAGCAGCAACTTGGCTAACTCATGTCCAACCCCCACCCACTTTCTTCATAGGTTTATGCCGGCCAAGTTGGGTGGGTAGAACAGGGACCTCCATGGTGGCAGAGTCTCTTCACTAAGCCAGGATGAACAAGGCACCTGCCTCATCCAAGAGTTTGGATTGCTCTGTTCACCATCTGGGAAGGGAATCTTAGAACAGAAGGAAGACAACCATTCTAAGGGGGAACTTTCCATCCATTCGCTCTCTTCATCTACCCAGACTACCCAAGCTGGTGTCTATTTAGTCAACACCAATTGCATGACCTGTACTGTATTTCCTCTTCTCAATGGCAGAGCACACACTTTGCATGCAGAAATCACAACCCCTGGCATCTCCTGGAAGGGATGGGGAGTCCTGGACAGCTGCTGCCAATCAGTGCCAATAAAGCACTGGTCAGATTTACTTTATGACAGCTTCCTATGTCCTGCTGTTCATATATAGTTGTATGCTTACTTATCCCTCCGGTTATGTAAATTTTGGGATACATAAGCGGCAAACTGGGAGTATATTTCCGGGTTTTTGCCATGTGCGCAGAAGTGGTCTCTCCAGTTGTGAAAACCTCGGGATCAGACCGGACCTCCGGAATGGATCCCGTCCGCAGCTGGAAGAACCACTGTATTCTCATAAATTTTATAAATAGTAACTGCTGCTTCTAATCCTAATTTCCAAAGGTAGGGCAGCTACTGCTTTTTTGTGCCAATCAGAGGAATTTTGCAGTGGGCCCAAATTAGCTGAGTGTTTGCAGAATGTCCTGAATTGTAAGACCTTTGAGCAACTGCCCTTTCCCATCTCGTTTGGGATCATTGCATTGAGTCGGCCCTCCCTAGCTCAAAGCCAGGCTTTACAACCCAATTCCTAGGCTTCAACTTCCCTGCTCAGGATGGGACCCTTTAAACTCTGTTCCACCCGGGATAACTCGCTATTCAGATATCCTCTGCAGCCTATTAAAACCCACAAGAAATACATTAATTTTTTTACTAAAGAATAAAATCTGTTAGATCAGTTTGAGGGTAGATTCCCACGGGAGTCGCTTCGTGTTCGCCTGAGGTACCATAAGAGACGCCGAGTTGACGGCGGGAGCCCAGCGGGGCCGAGGCGGAGAGGCGCCTGCGAGGGGTCCCGAAAGGTCCCCTCGCCGGACTCTGGCTGGCGGGGCCGGGGGGAGAGACGACCGGCAGCGCCCCTCCGGCTGCCCCCTCTCTGCGCTGGCCTCTCTCGGGCGCCTCCGGCCCTGGCGAGGCCTTTCCGCCCTCTCGCCCTTCCTCACCGTCTCCGGGGCGCGGCGGCGGCGGCGGGCAAGGAGGCTGCGCCGTGTCCCGCGCGGAAGGCGGCCTCTTGGGGCGGCTGGGCGGCGGCGAGCGCGATCAGGACCAGGAGCTGCGGCGGCGGGAGGCCGGGGAGTCGCGGGGCCGCCATGCGCGCCGGGGCGGAGAGGCGCGGGCCGGGCGGGGCCTTTCGCGGAGCCGGGGATCCTGCCGGGAAGGAGGCGGCCCCGGAGTTCGGCCGCTCCCGCCTTCCCTCTCCCCCCGCCGGCCGGCGTCCGTCGCTCCCTCCCAGAGACCCGCCTGCCGGAGGGCGGGCAGGCCGGGGGGGCGTCGCCAGGAGAAAGGGGCTCCCCGAGGCTGGCGGGGCCGCCCTCGCCCTTCCCTCTGGCCGCTTAGCCCTCCGCCTGGCCGACCTGGCAGTTGTTGGGGGTTCAAGGAGGGGGGAGACCCAGGAGGCCAAGGGGACAGAGAGGCAGCCCAGCGACCCATTTCGTCTCCCGGTTCTTCCTCCCGGCCAGCTCATCTCCTGCTGCACACACTATTTGCCTGAGGCGACTCCTGTCTTCTGCGTCTCCTTGCTGGCTGAAATCGTCTCTTGGATTTTTCCCTCAAGGTATTAGTGCTGACGGTACCAGTGCAAATGAACAGAAAACTTCTGATGCACTTAGACGACCATGTGCAAGGCCAAGGCCCCGACCCAGTGACTCTTGCACCCACCCAACTTCCATCTGGTTTCTTGGGAAGTTAGAAGTTCAGCGGAAGAAAAGGATGAAGAAAACACGCCCCAGCAGTTATTTAAGGACCTTCAAAAATGTACATCTCCCAGTGATGTACTAGACCTTGCATCAAAATTTCCAGATGCTCCAAAGTACGCCAGTACCTGTCTTGCCACTATGTGGACGCTCACAAAAAAGCTCTCGGAAGATCAGAAACATTATGAGAGACGGTTGATGTTTGAGCACCCTCAGTTTAGCCAGCTCTGTCAGTGTGCGATGCAGGAAGCCAAATACATGTGGCGGGATGACTTGGCATGCAGCCTGCTAGCTGTGGGGAAACTGGGAGTCCCACAGAACACCTGGTTGGTTCAGACCTTGCTGAGGGTATGCCAGGTAAGTCACAGAAATTCTATAGTCTTGCACTGAACATAAGGGATGAGTATATAGTAGTGAATTGAGCTCCAGGCTTGTCAGTGGGGCCATTCATCTGGCATGGGCAGGGAAACTCTAGCAAGCTAAACTAATGATTTTATAAGGAATACTTTGGTTTTCAAAGTGCTCCCACATACATTCTCATAATTGTGTAAAATAGGTCATAAAGGTAAAGGTAAAGGGACCCCTGACCATAAGGTCCAGTCGTGGCCAACTCTGGGGTTGCAGCACTCATCTCGCTTTATTGGCCGAGGGAGCTGGCGTACAGCTTCCAGGTCATGTGGCCAGCAGGACTAAGCCGCTTCTGGCGAACCAGAGCAGCGCACAGAAACGCTGTTTACCTTCCCACCAGAGTGGTACCTATTTATCTACTTGCACTTTGACGTGCTTTTGAACTGCTGGGTTGGCAGGAGCTGGGACCAAGCAACAGGAGCTCACCCTGTCGTGGGGATTCAAACCACCGACCTTCTGATCGGCAAGTCCTAGGCTCTGTGGTTTAACCCACAGCACCACCCGTGACCCTTAAAAATATGTCATAGAGCAGCCCTAATGCTCATTCCTTTCCAACTCTCCTATCTGTTACCTCTGAGGCACACAGTCTTGTGAAATCTGTTCTCCACCTGCTCTTTAAGGATAGATAGGAGAATGAGAGAACCACATAGCAGTTGGCATAGCAGCCCTGTGAAAAATGCAAGGTGGTGATGTGGCACTGCATGTTTGTGGTTCTTTCCCCATAGCAGTAGAAACTTGCCAGATACCATCAGAGGCGTGGCAAGCCCTCCTGGTGGACAGAGTGTTGCTGAAGGCTCCTGTTAACTTCTTAATGTACATTTTGCACACGAGAATTTCCACATTGTAAGAATCACCATACTTACAGTTTGAAGAACACAACAGTAAATAAGGAGTAATCCCACCAAAAAAGTACACTTTGTTAATTCGACGTAATTGAGTCATGGTAAAGCTGGAGTTGAAAATGCATTTGTTTAATATTCGTTTAAATGGTAAAATTTGTAATGAACAACTGTCCTTGAGGCTGCAGTTCTCAGAAGTACTTCTGAGGAGACGTGCTCCCTTTACGTGAAAGATTGCTGAAAACCGGGTTTTCTTGCGCTTTTAATAGGAATGTCTCAATGAATTTGATGGCCGATTTCTCTCAGTTGTTGCAAACACTTTGCAAGAAATGGAAAAATCCAAGAATGTGGAAGCTCTTCAAGTTGGATTGCAGTAAGGAAAAAAAAATACATTGACTTCTAATAGGCTTGTAATTGATAATAATTACAAAATCTTGCTGTAAGGTCACCAGTATATGGATCACATTGGCCAAGCCATCCCCGTCCAGGAATGGGCATCGCTGACATACCAACCAAGTTTTGGAAGTGCCCTCCTTGTCACAGAGCTCACTTGGGCTTCTAGTGACAGTAATGGATCCAGGAGCAACCCCAAGCTAAATGCAATATTGCCCAAAGCTCTGGTGTTCCTTTTTCAACCATTTTGAAAGAAAGAAACACATTCTTTCTGTCTCAGTGTAGCAAGAAAGGGAAAAACTGATAAGTAATTGGGTATACTGTAGATCTCTTCCTTTTTAAAAAAAACATTTTTATTGGTTTTTTCAGTGTTTTATACATTTTAACTTAACCATTTCAAACATTAAAATACAAGGTTCTTTTGAATCTTTGGACCCCCTTCCCTTCCTCCATGGGTTCCATGTTTAAGATTAAATTTGCTGCATCTTTTACCCTTATCCATCTATTGTTGTTGTTTAGTCGTTTAGTCGTGTCTGCCTCTTCGTGACCCCATGGACCAGAGCACGCCAGGCACTCCTGTCTCCCACTGCCTCCCGCAGTTTGGTCAAACTCATGTTAGTCGCTTTGAGAACACTGTCCAACCATCTCGTCCTCTGTCGTCCCCTTCTCCTTGTGCCCTCCATCTTTCCCAACATCAGGGTCTTTTCCAGGGAGTCTTCTCGTCTCATGAGGTGGCCAAAGTATTGGAGCCTCAGCTTCAGGATCTGTCCTTCCAGTGAGCACTCAGGGCTGATTTCCTTAAGAATGGATAGGTTTGATCTTCTTGCAGTCCATGGGACTCTCAAGAGTCTCCTCCAGCACCATAATTCAAAAGCATCAATTATTCGGCGATCAGCTTTCTTTATGGTCCAGCTCTCACTTCCATACATCACTACTGGGAAAACCATAGCTTTAACTATACGAACCTTTGTTGGCAAGGTGATGTCTCTACTTCTCAAGATGCTGTCTAGGCCTGTCATGCAATCTCAAAAATGATAGAATGATCTCGATACGAATCCAAGGCAGACCTTTTAACATCACAGTAATCCAAGTTTATGCACCAACTACTGGTGCTGAAGAAACTGAAATAGACCAATTCTATGAAGACTTACAACACCTTATAGAAGTGACACCAAAGAAGGATGTTCTTCTCATTATAGGGGATTGGAATGCTAAAGTAGGGAGTCAAGAGATAAAAGGAACAACTGGCAAGTTTGGCCTTGGAGATCAAAACGAAGCAGGGCAAAGGCTAATAGAGTTCTGTCAAGAGAACAAGCTGGTCATCCATCTATTAAATATCCATAATTATCATAAGTAATTCCACATTACAAGTGTCTGTATATCCCTGCTAATGATTTTAACCGTTTACAGTGGTCTTTAAATAAATTGAAATCAAATATCCTTTATTAGGCATAGCAAACCACACATTATCAGACACCGTATACAAATTGTGCATATTAGGACATTGATATTTCTGTCTCATTCAAATCTGTTTTCTTTCAGAACAAGATTTTGTATCACATAGACCAACTTACTGTCCCAAATGCTCAGCACATGTTCAGCCTGCTGGCTGAAATGAATTACCGCTCTGTTCCAGTCCTGAATGCCTGCAGTAACAAAACAATAGGTAAGTCAGAAAGAATGTAAGAATTTTTGTCTTTTTTTTTTTAAAAAAATCTTGCTTAAACTAAAGGAGGACAACAGTTTAATAAGAAAGTATGGAGAGCAGAGCCATCTGCCAAGGAACACAAAAAGGAGAGAGAGAAACAGGGATCTGGGATAGTCAAAGGAGAACTGTTCTCTGCAACTTTGCATGTCGTTATACTCTGTTTGAATCTGTCCAGTTGCCATGGTTTGAGAGGGTTGGTCCAAAATAATATGGACCAGGATCCAAGGAACTGTGCAGCTAATTCTGTGAGTTCAAGTGTGTGGTGGGTGGGGCTCAATTTACTTGTAACTGCAGCCCCCACTATCACATGACAAGCAGAATTTGCAGCCGAGGAATGTTTTGAGAACGGTTTGTTGTATGGCATGGCTTCCGCTGTTCAAAGGAGGAATATCAAAAAACTCCTGGGTTAACTCTGGTCCCTTTTATTATCTTAAGCAGCTCCTTGGTTCCATTAGCTTTATGTTTTGCTGTGATTTTAGGTGACATTTCTTTTAACAAATGAAATACATACTTCCATCTCAAGGGTTACTTCAATGCAGTTAGTGCAATTTCCATTTTTATTTTTGTGTGTGTATCAGAGAATATCCCTGGAACTCCCTTTCGGCGTCTGCTGAATATTTTGAGGTCTTGCAAAGACCTCCTGTACCGCAACAGCAAGCTTTGTTCTGCAATAGCGGATTATGCAGCATCCGTCTTCTATATGCGGGACACAAAGCAGGTAAACTTTATAATAACAATATTAATTTGCACATTTCTGGCATTTTAAATAGAAAATTGATGCCAGTATGGAGCTGGCTATAGACTTCAGTAGTCGTAGTTCTCAAGTGTTAACTTCCCAGCATTTTGATTTACATGTAATTCTAAGGCATGGTTTATTAAACTGGTTTATTGGATTGTCCAAACCTGACGCAGCAGCTTAACCGTGGCTTATTAACCATGAAGAAGCTTATAAACCTTGATTTGCATTAGCTGTGGCTTTTTGTTACCTGCAAACATGGCCGATATCTGCTGGGAGAATCTAACTCTGAAGATAATCTAACTCTGAAGATAATCCAACTCTGAATAATGAGGCCCAGACACCAGATTCACCAGGGCAGCCTGACAGTAATCCAATTCATTGCAATAATCTAGTCCAGATTGTGTTTACTGGCAATGCTGTTTTGCAGAGCAATCCTAACCCTTGATCTGCCTGCTTCTGCTAGTGAAGGAGGTCTGGCATCAGCAGGAAAGCCCTGCCAGCAAGGAGTGCCCCAGTGTACCCACCCAAGAGACAGGTGGGCTTAAGCCACCTCCCGTGGTCTTGCTGACAGCAGGTAGCCTGTGGAAACCCCCCGACATGAGGCACCACGGGATCTGCTGCTTCCTGTGCATCCCCTGCTGCCATTTTATGAGGGCAGCGTGCGCAATCCAGGCCTCTCTGCTGTGTCAGCTAGGGTGCTGGTGTGACAAAGGGAAATTTTTTCCTCACTCCACCCCGCAACCTGTCCTGGCCAGTGTGAGCACCGCTGCCAACTGGAATTAGGATTGCATCTTTAATCTGATGTTCCAAAATGAAAGGGGGTGTGTATCTAAAATTAGATACAGGGGACACAGCAGAGGAGGTGGTGGGAAATTAAGGAAGCCATAAGCTGGGCAAGAATGTGCATTTGTTTCAGTTACACATACAGTGGTGCCTCGCAAGACGAAAATAATTCGTTCCGCGAGTCTCTTCATCTAGTGGTTTTTTCGTCTTGCGAAGCACGGCCATTAGCGGCTTAGCGGATTAGCGCTATTAGCGGCTTAGCGGCTTAGAAAAAGGGGGGAGGGAAAAAACTCGCAAGAACTCGCAAGACGTTTTCGTCTTGCGAAGCAAGCCCATAGGGAAATTCGTCTTGCGAAGCGCCTCAAAAACGGAAAACTCTTTCGTCTAGTGACTTTTTCGTCTTGCGAGGCATTCGTCTTGCGGGGCACCACTGTATTTCAGCTGAATATAGTTTTATATTAAGAAAAATCTTCAGCCCAGTTGTAGCCTGAGACTACTTTTGATGCATCTTCATGCTGTGATACGCAGGTTCACCCAAGATAATAAGCAGGCTATTTCTTCGGATGATTACTCCCTAGCCAATTATTCCGATCATAGGGGACAGAAACGCTGGTTTCCTTGCTATGGTTGGAATTACTGCTGAACGATCAAAGTAACTAGCCTGGTTTTTCAACACGGGTGTGTGTGTGTGGGGGGGGGGAAGGATTAGGTAAATACTTATAGTCTAGTAGGGGTTTCAGCAATGAAATAAAACCACATGTGTATTATAACAAAGGAAAATAATGTATTCCTGTTAACTGTACTTTGGTACAGAAGTCCTGATACAGAAAATATTAAAAATAAAAGTAAAAATACACAGTTATTTGGGGTGCGGGTGAGGAGTAGAGTTTTATATTATTGTTGGCATCCGTCTGTCTCAAGAGACATTGGAATACACTTCTGAGGATAAAATCAAATTGCTGTGGTGCCAGCACCAAAGTGACCTCCCGGGGGGCAAGACTGGGAAGTGTGGGTGGAGGTTCTGGGCTGCAGAGCCCTTTAACAGGGGCCTGGAGATATCACACCTGCGGGAGGGAAAGAGGGTGATGCACCACTTTGCTCCCTCCCCAAAAATAGACTCCGGGATTCAACCCCAAGTTGTGGTGATTGAGAAGAGGAAGGCAAAACCCCTAAAGGGGCCCCATTTGTTTGCATGCAGATTCCTTCCCAGCCCCGAATACAGAGACCAATTACACCACAGCAAGGTCTTACAAACCCAGTATCCACAGACCCGGTGGCTGGGCTGAACTGTTGCCAACTTTGCCGCTTGGTCAGATTGCAGCAGCCGACCTTGAACTGCAGCAGCAGAGCAGAACCTTGCTCCCTCTGGTCTGCTCCTGAAGCCCTGAAGCCCACTGTGGAGGTCAGGAGTGGTGAATTTAAAGGAGGGGTTTTTGGTGGGCTGGAGTCCCCCACAGCCGGCCACAAGGAGCTGGGCCAGGCTGCAACCATTGCCCACCCTTAATTCTGCCCCCCCATGTTATTCTGCAGCCTCCCCACAGCCCAAGTGTCAGCTTAGAGGGAAGCTGCCCAAGTTCAGACCACTGATCAATCTCAGTACTGACTACACAGACTGGCAGCAGCTCTCCAGGGTTTCAGGAAGGGGACCTTCCCAGCCCCCACCTGGAGATGCCATGGGGCAGGGACGAAACTAGGCTTTCTGTCACCGGGGTCAAAGACCCAGTTTGGGACACCCCCCATGCATGTTTGTGCATGTACACACACACACACGTGTCAAAGTCGCATGATTGCAACCTCAAAAGCAGCTGCCAGCCCAGTAGCTCCCTACAGAAATCAACAGCCAATTCCCACATGGAAAACCCTGATTGTGGAAAGAGGATAATCTGGACTCTAGGTTGGGGTGGGAAGCTCTCAAAATGCAACCCATCACCCCCCCTCTGCTATGATGTTCTATAAACATTAAATGCTAGCCTTGCTCCCCCCCCCTTCTGCTATGGAGAGAGCAGTGGGGTGTGCATGCCAAAAGACTCTTCCCTACCAAGCTGCGTCACACCCATCTGGGCAGCATCTGACCCAGGCGGCAGCAGCAGTAGCCTTGCATGGAGGAAGGAGCCCTCTGCCATGGCATTGGGGTGAGGGGGCAAAAGGGCCTTAGACATCATCATCATCATCATCATCATCATCATCATCATCATAATTATCATAATTTATTATTTGTACCCCGCCCATCTGGCTGGGTTTCCCCAGCCACTCTTGGCGGCTTCCACAGAAACAAAAAATACACTAAAATCACACATTAAAAACTTCCCTGAACAGGGCTGCCTTAAGATGTCTTCTGAATGTCAGGTAATTGTTTATCGCTTTGACATCTGGTGGGAGGGCATTCCACAGGGAGGGTGCCACTACCGAGAAGGGCCTCTGCCTGGTTCCCTGTAACTTGGCTTCTCGCAGTGAGGGAACCGCAAGAAGGCCCTCAGTGCTGGACCTCAGTGTCCGGGCAGAACGATGGGGGTGGAGACGCTCCTTCAGATATACTGGACCGAGGCCGTTTAGGGCCAGCACCAACACTTTGAATTGTGCTCAGAAACGTACTGGGAGCCAATGTAGGTCTTTCAAGACCGGTGTTATATGGTCTCGGCGGCCACTCCCAGTCAACAGTCTAGCTGCCGCATTCTGGATTAGTTGTAGTTTCCGGGTCACCTTCAAAGGTAGCCCCACGTAGAGCGCATTGCAGTAGTCCAAGCGGGAGATAACCAGAGCATGCACCACTCTGGCGAGACAGTCTGCAGGCAGATAGGGTCTCAGCCTACGTACCAGATGGAGCTGGTAAACAGCTGCCCTGGACACAGATTTGACCTGTGCTTCCATGGACAGCTGTGAGTCCAAAATGACTCCCAGGCTGCGCACCTGGTCCTTCAGGGGCACAGTTACCCCATTCAGGACCAGGGAATCCTCCACACCTGCCCGCCTCCTATCCCCCAAAAACAGTACTTCTGTCTTGTCAGGATTCAATCTCAATCTGTTAGCCGCCATCCATCCTCCATCATCCTTTGCAGCATGAGAATACAAGATGAAAAACATGAAATACACAAGAACAACAAACCAAACCAATCCCCTGCCCCCCGCCTGTGCCAGTTAAACTGGTCTAAAATTTAACCTAGCAAAAGCAGCATTTGATGCCACAGTGCGTCACTCTGAGGAAGGAAGGTGTATTTTGAGGAAAGGCAGCCAGGTTAACTGGCCCAGCAGAAGCACTTGCAGCCATTTTGCAGCAGCGGCAAACACTGTTTATAGTTTAACCGTGGAACTTTTTTTGCCTCTGTAGCAGAGCAAGAGGAACATTTGTGGGCCCATATGGGCCCTGGCTTTCTCTATGGGGCAGACAGGGAGCAGATGGGGGGACTAGTATTATATGACCAATTTAAGATGTGACTAGTAACATGCGCTAATTTCAAGATTCTGCAGGATACAAACTGAGATTTGGATTCTGGATTATTGATTCTGGCTGGTGTCTAATTTCTAACTGTAGCACTAAATTTTGGGTCTCATCAAATTTTATTAATCCGGACCACTGATGATAGTGTTTATGCACTCCTGAATAGTCTTTTATAATTTCCTGTATTCAGTCAGTTTATTGCTGTTCTCCATATAGAAGACCCCAAAGTTTCCACTGTAATAAAAATATATAAATTAACACCAATTACAATTAAAAATCCACGATGCCAGTACAGATTCGGGTGAAATCCGAGGGCAGCCTAAGCAACTCCTCCAAAGGCCCAGGCAAACAGATTCCCAGAGTCGGGGTGCAATCACCCAGAAAGCGGGTGGGGGGTTGGTGACCATTCTGTAGCTCAGCCTTCCCCCCACCTGCTGCCTTCCTGCTGTGCAGTCTGGGGCTTACGGGAGTTGTGGTCCTCAACATCTGGAGGGCACCCAGTTGGGGAAGGCTGGCTTAGTTTGCCCAAAAGTATATAGGAAGGAAAACAGGTCTGGCCTGGCCTGAACTCAAGTCCCCATCAGCACGGGAGAAGGCCGCTGCCCAGTTCCAAAAGGGTGAGGCTAGGTGCTTTGCTGAACAGGAATTGTGGTGCGTTTGGGTTTTGACCTGAATGGGCACCTAAGCCCTGTCCTCGCGAGATCAAATTGCAGTGCTCAAGAACCGCATCCAGAGCTGTCAACCTTCCCTTTTTTTGCGGGAAATTCCCTTATTCCAGTGTCATTTCCCGCTGCTTCCCGCTGCTATCCCGGATTGTTAGATATCGCGTAGACTGTCCCTGGGACAAGTGTGGCTACTGATCCCTTATTTTCAAATATGGAAGTTGACAGCTATGACCGCATCTAGAACACAAGGAACACTGGGCACCTGTGGAATGCGATGACATCAGGTGACATCAAAAGAGGCAGTTTTTCTGTTGTCTTCAGCAGAGGGAGCCGTCTTGATCTCAGCCTACTCTCCTCAACTGTTGAAGAAATGGCCCAAGAGAGATTCTGGCAGTCCAGCCTCCGCAAAGAGGTAGGTTTGCTTTGCCCTCTGCTTGATCCCCTTTCCATCCTAAGCTCTGCACCATGACCTCCCTCGCCTAGAAGCTCCACACCTGAACCTGTAAGATCCCTTCTCCTTCCCTCTTGTTCCTCTATGGCAGGCTTCCTCCAACTTGGCCCTCCAGATGCTTTTGGCCTACAACTCCCATCATCCCTAGCTAGCAGGACCAGTGGTCAGGGATGATGGGAATTGTAGTCTCAAAACAGCTGCGGGAGAGGCAGCAGACTGACGCAAGACCCACGCTGCTGTCTCAAACTGCACGAAACCTGCAGGCGCCTAAGCCACCACGTCATTCCTCAAACGCCCGAGCCTTAAGAATGGCACTTTTCGCAACCAACCTATACCATCCGAATAACCTTCAGTTAAGCACACCACGAGTCACAGCTGGGGGTGGGAGGCAGCAGGCGGACCTTTTGGGGTGTGGCGCCTGCGTGTGCCCAGAGTGCCGCCTGGGATTTGTCACCCCTCTTAGTGGTGGCACCCGGGGCATAGCGCCCCTGCCGCACCCTGTCGCTACGCCCCTGCCAAGAAGCATTTCTTCTAGAATCCAGAAGAGCTGGATGTTGATTGAAAAAGCTGTCAATTCTTCCTTTTTTTTTTTTATAACAGTTGAAAAGAACAAATCAGAAGGAAGCCAAACACCAGGTGTCCCCAGCCAGATTCCCCCACCTGCCACACATGTAAGTTTTCCTGCTTTTGAAACAAAAAAAAGAGGAATAAAAGCGATTTATTCAGATCAAAAGGCGAAATTAATAGTAAAGAATGTGCTAACAGAAAATACTGAAATTACGAAAGGTACAAGACAAGGGTGTCCTCTGTCACCGTTATTATTCATAACAGTACTGGAAGTCCTCCTAAAGAGCACTATCACCAAATCAATGAAATATTCAAAGAAGATTCAAAGAAAAATGGATTTGGTTATATTAAACCAAAATTTGAAATGGAAATATTAAATAATAAAGTTAAAATATTATGAAAAATCTATAAATTTCTAATGGAATTGAATGTGAAAAATGAAGAGATTATGTCGGTGATGATACATTAGCAAGAGCAAGAACCACATTCATTTTCCTTTTTTACTTTCAGGAAAGAACATTCAGATTCCCACGGATTGATACATCGGAGGATATCCTCGAAGTCGAAGGAAAAAAGATAGATTTGCTTTGGGAGAGGGCGCTGATGGTGAGTCACATACAGTCATACCTTGACAAATTATCAAGGAACAATTACTGCCCTACTAGGGCGGATCATAAAAAACTTTTTTTAAAAAAAGCCTGCTCCAAAGATCTTATCTTGCTACACTAGGGATTATATAGCTATATATGAAATTTCATGCATATCAGTTAATATCTTGACCCTTGTCCATGAAAATAGCTGTTTACTTGGCCGTTTTCCTTATGGCTGAAATTTCAATTCAGTGCAGCAGGGTCAAGATATTAACTGATATGCATGAAATTTCTGATATAGCTATATAATCCCTAGCTTAGTATGATAAGACCTTTGGAGCAGGCATTTTTTTTACTAAAAAAAAGTTTTTTATGAACCGCCCTACTGCCCTGCCCTCCGCTGGGCTTCCCAGGTCCTGGACAGTCGGCCTCTGTGAAGAAAATGAGACGAGGCCGAGTGGATTAGGACTTGCCTTGCCTTCGCCCCGCCCCCTGCTCGCAACTGATTGGCCAGCTGGGTTGGGGGCGGGGCACAGGCAAGGCCAGGCCGAATCGACTCGGCCTCTTCTCATTTTCTTCACCTAGGGCGACTCTCCGGGCTGCTGAGGAGGCCTGCCAAGGTCACTGCCTGGCCTGCGCACCCCCTTCGGGCCCCGATTCCCCTCCAAAAAGCCTCTGCTGCCCCCAAAGTGGAGCGCACGGGACAATGGCAGCGCTGCCGCCCCGTGTGGCTCCGGGAAGAGCAGCTCAATGCCGCCCTGGGCGCTCGGCAGGCCGGTCTCCCCTTTGCCCCCAGCTTCCCCTGCAGGAAGGCGGGACCCCCAAAAGCAGTTGTGTAATTAAAAGAAGATGAGAAAAATCGGCAAAGCTATTCTGTGGCTAATTGACCAATTCCTTTAAATAGGGTCTATTCATGAAGTTCACACTTTTGACAACCCGTCTCAGACTGGCAGGCTGATGCTTTGCAGAAAAATATTCCTAGACACAAGACTTTTATTTTTTAAGCTCTTTCAGTCTCCCATCTCGAGACTAAGTACAGCAAACTGTACATTCCCACCCCTCTCCCCAAGGTTAAGTCGGTGATGATACATAGGGCTAAGGATTTTGGCTATAATATACAGCTAGAAGACTGGGAAAAATGATGGAAAGAAGGAATAATATATCAAGAGTTTGATATTTAACCTTGATCTTTTGCAGATATGTAGTGGGGAAGAGTCTCGCCAGTGAGGCAGAATTGGAAGTAAGTATTTGCTATCTTAACATGTAATTTTAGCAAAGTTGGATGCCTTTAAAAAAAAAATTAATCGTTTTTACAATCCTGAGTAATTTGTGGTTGGTTTACACAAGAACCTTATGACAACTATCTAGCTAAAATTCTTAGAGCATAAACTTCATTTTCTTTTTTACTTTCAGGAAAGAACATTCAGATTCCCACTGATAGTAACATCAGAAGAGTTCCTAGAAGTTGAAGGCAAAATGATCGATTTGCTGTGGGAGAAGGCGCTGATGGGGAGTCACATACCTCGGGATGAATACGCTTCAGGTTAAGCATTTTCGGGTTGCGTTCTCCCCCCACCATTTTGTTTCCAACAGCTCCCCCACCAACTAAAAAAGAGGACCCCTCCCCATCCGTGTGGGAAACATTGTCAAAACCTAAAAGGAGGTAAGAACCACCAATAGGGTAAATCTCTAGAGTTTAATTTTGTCCCTGCTGGGAGGGGAGGGGAGCGCTGCTGCTCTGTCCCAGCGGCTGCCTGGGCGAAGACGTGAGATGAGGGGCCTTGAAGTTGCCCATCAGCGCTTAGCACCTGCCTAGCGAACGGAGCATGCAGAGGGGCCACCAGGAACAGACTTTGCACGACAGCAGGTGCGTTTCTGTTTCAGGGACTCCCCTCCCAGCTTAGGCAAGGGCATATCCTGCACTGAGCTCATAGCTATTCAAGATACCTTAATATGCACTGCTACCAGCTGAATAGTGTTACATTTTCTCTTTTTCTTGACTTTAAGAAATTAGCCTTCCCCTAAATAAATTTGGTAGATGGAAACAGATCCATCCTACAGCCATTTCTTAGCTTAGGTTTAAAACATATGGGGATATGAATAATGAGTTAAAAGAATACTGTTTTGGGGGGAACAAAAGGCAGGCGACTTAGTGGGCAGGGTGGGCTCCTCCAACAGACAGACAGGTTTATGCTTTAATCTGATCAATTAACATTAGGAATGCTATGCTAATAATTAAAGTACAGTGGATTCATTCTAAGTCATGTCCATGCTTGCCTTTCAGATTTCCGCCAAAAGAAGAGAAAGCTAAGAAAACAGCACCAAGAAAAAACTATAAAGAAAATATAAATATTGAACCCCTCCCCTCCTCCTTCCACTCCGGTTATGTCCTTCCCTTCCTGCCCCCCCTTCCCCGATAATTCCCCCCCACACCCTGCTGCCAACACCTACCATAATATTTCTCACTCAATATGTATGGAGTCCATGTTTCGTTCAGTTTGGCAAAGAATTGTTCATCTGCAACCAAGATCAGTATTGCCCACACTGGCCGGCAGCCAGAACCACCTGTGTGCAGAGCAGCGGGGTCAACCAAGATCAGTATTGCCCACACTGGCCGGCAGCCAGAACCACCTGTGTGCAGAGCAGCGGGGTCAACCAAGATCAGTATTGCCCACACTGGCCGGCAGCCAGAACCACCTGTGCACAAAGCAGCGCAGTAAAGCAAGTTCAGTGTTGCTCACACTGGCCGGAAGACAGCACCACCTGGTACACAGTGCAGTCACAATAGTGAAAGCAACTGAACTAATTAAGATCTTCCCCGTATCTGTATTGGTAACACAAATCAGTCACAAAAGAACTAAAGAATAGAAGTCTGAGTAAATAACAGAAGAGACAGCGGCAAGTCGCAGAGCGGTGCCCATATTGCTTACCCAACAGACAGCTCCAACTGATCAGCAGGGCTGGCCTCTGAGGAAGCAACTAGACCTCCAGGGAGTGAGTCGGTATTGCCTCACAAGATAACTAAACAGCACTGACTGTTAGACACCACCAGTCAATATTGTCTACACTGACTGGCAGCAACCAAAACAATATCACAGATGGGACGTCAACGGGCCTATTCAATAATGCCTACACACACTGGCAGCAACCCTACTAACAAGCCACGTTAGACTTGCCGCCACTGACACAGCCGTGAGCACTGCTTCAGTATGTTCTGACTAGCAGCACAACACCTTAAGACCCTGTTCACAATCCTCCAGTACAGACTGCACAACCCTAAAATAGGATAGATCAAGCCAATACACTCAACAAAACCAGGCAACACATTATTACAGCCAGGAATATTCTCAAAGTGACATAATGCAAAATCCCCTTAAAAGAGACCCCTAAACAATAACAAATCAGAATGCAGTTATGACCAAACCAGCGAAAAGAGAATTCAAATGCAGGAAAGAAAGGCCTTTGTTTGCTTTTTTTTGTTTTGTTTAGTGTTTTATTACTATATTATATGTATATATGCCATTTATTGACTGAGGCCAGATCACCCTCAGCTCAAACCAGAGAGCAACAGAAAGGTCAACACAGAGAATAAATTATACAGGTCCAAAACAGGGAAACACAAAAGAAAAGCAGCACACACACACACCCGGAAGAAAAAGACCACAGTGTTAAATAAGAATAAGAAGAATGCAACTTCACGCTGCAGTTAGTGGAGATAACAGCAAGCACAGTAATCCAGAAAACAAAGAAAAGGAACAGGCAGCAAGGGGTTAAGTCAGAATGGACCATCGCCGCCCTGAAACAAAATGGCAAGCTTCACTTCAAATGAGTCACATGACCTAGCTAAAATAGCCGGCCCCACCATGTTGCCCTTAACTAAGATGGCAACCAATGACTTGCCCTTACACTAACAAAGCCCACAACGATGTAAGCCACCTTTAGCATGGTTTTAGCATTGGAAAGGTGGCTTACAAATAAAATGATTGATTGACTGTGATTTTTTAAAAATGTATTTTTATTAAAGATTTTCTTGGTTTAAAAAAGTATGTGCAATCTCTCTCTCTCTCTCTCTCTCTCTCTCTCTCTCTCTCTCTCTCTTTCTCCAAGTGTTAACAGAGAAATCTAAGGGCTCCCTTGGACAAAAAAAACAAGGACACCAGCCAGGAATACCAGAGCAAAACAGCAGCCAGTAGGCTTGGTCTTTATTGAAGACCGTTGCGACAGGACTCCCACCTACCACAAGGTGGAACAAGATGGAAACCCCGAACAAAAGAGCCCCCAAACTTTTATTAGCTGCTAATCCCCATGTTACACCCCCCCCAAAATTACATCATTCATACATCACGGTTACATCATGAAAGGGGAGGTCTGGTGGCAGTAATTTGAGCATCCTGGACCCTGCCCCATGGTTCTCCTTGCCCTCCACCAAATACCCATCAAGTGGAACAAAAGAGATCTTTACATTTCCCTGTTTCCCAGCCAAGTTAATCACACCCTTTTGTCTTCATCTGGGCTTGTTATTTCTGGAATGGCTACCTGTCTGGCACTCAGGTATCAGGATGCCAGGGATTATCACTCAGGCAGAGGGGCTGCTGAGTAGCTGAGCTCACATGCCTATATGAATTTCTGAAGTTTTCCCAGTGAGCCAGTACATAGGTACATTTATCAGTGAATCCTACATCTGGAATCGTGCAGCAAAGGCCCTTTGAATAGATAGGAAGAAACTGTGATGCAGTGTTCTGTGGGGACAAATCACAAAAGTCCCAAAAGCGATTGTGCTGGTTTTGGTAGTGGGCTGCATGTGCATGATATCTGCTGGAGGGGCAACCCCCCCCCAACCTATACCTAAATCCCTGCAACACAAGTAACATTTTAATAATAATAATAATAATAATAATAGTCATTGCCCCCTCTCAGGGACAACGAAATTACTTGACTGCTTCATAAAAACACTAATTAAAACAATACAGTATAGTACAGCAAGGAAGATTAGATGACTTTCAAAGTCCAGGCTTCCCATTCAGGGCCGAGATCGCTCTGGAGAAGAAGCTGTTCTTAAGACGACTCGTTCTTGTCTTCATCGTCCTGTATCTCCGTCCCGACGGCAGGAGCTCGAAGAGACAGTGACCAGGATGCGATGGATCTTTTACTATGTCCAGTGCCTTCCTATGGCACCTTGTGGCATAAATCTGCTCTAAGGTGGAGAGTGGGCAGCCAACAATGCTCTCTGCTGCCTTAACAACTCTGCACAACCCCATCCTGTCCTGGGTAGTACAGCTTCCGTACCACACACATAAGCCATAAGTGAGCACGCTCTCAATGGCACAGTGATAGAAGGCAAGCAGCAGTTTCTGCGGAAGATGGTTTTTCCTTAGAATTCTCAAAAAGTACAGTCTCTGCTGCGCCTTCTTCACAAGCCCCCTTGTGTTGACACTCCAGGACAGATCCTCTTGTAATTCAATGCCCAAAAATCTGAACGTTGTTACCCTCTCCACACAGACCCCATCAATCAAAAGTGGCTGGACATTGCTCTTCTGTCTCCTGAAGTCCACCACAAGCTCCTTTGTCTTCCTTGTATTTATGAGCAAGTTGTTAGCTCTGCACCACTCTGTCAGCCGCTCCACCTCATCTCTTTTTTACAGATCAGTTTCATTTGTTGAGACATTAGGAAGAAGAGGGGGAAAGGGGGGAAAAGATGGGTAGGGGTGGGGTCGGGTGGTGATGTTTCTATTATACTTAATATATGTGGGGTTTTGTGCCAGCGTTGCTTGTGCAGGTTCTCTGCTATTCACTTGTGTTTCTTTGGTGGTGAGAGAGGTTGGGGTTGGCCTAGGGTGTGGTTGTTTGTTTGTGGTTGGCTGTGGTGATCTTTGTTTTCATGTGTGAGTGGGGTGGGTGGGTGTTTTGGATCAGGTTAGCCATATTGATTCATATGCTGTTGGCGGATTCTTGTCGTTGTCTCATTGGGCTGTGTATGTGATAAAGGGAAGCCATACCGGGGTGAAGGCATCTTCTTCTATTTGTCCCCGTGTCAGTTTCAGTTTATTGGTTAATTTTTCTAGTAAGGCTGTTTCCCATACTATTTGGTACCATTGGTCCATGCTTACTCCTGACAGGTCTCTCCAGTCAGTGGCGTAGCGTGGGGGGTGCCAGGGGTGCCGGCCGCACCGGGCGCAACATCTGGGGGGGCGCGAGTCCAGAGGGAAGGGACAAGTTCCTTCCTCCGCTGGGCTCCCTGCCGCCACCGCCAGCCTTGCGCCCTAGCGTGTGCGCTCCCCGCCGCCGCTGCGGCTGCGCTCCACTCACTGCTCGCAGGACGAGCAGCCGCTGCAGCAGCGCCGACGCCGCCACCTACGCCTGGCCGGACACGGGCAGCCTCCGCACCCCGCCGCCGACGCCATCCCCTCGGCCCAGCCACAGGCGGCGGCTGCTTCTGCCGACTGGAAGGGAGGAGAGCTCCGAGGGGCCTCGACGTGCCCTGCCCTCCCCAAAACCCTCCGAGACGAAGCCGGCGGGTGGGCAAGGGTCTCCCGGCGGAAGGGGGCGTCGCTGGCTCCGGCTCTCAGCGCAAGTCTCAGCCACGGGGGGGGGGGGGGGCGAGGACAGAGCGCGGCTGGAAGCCCCCGGACCCGGCCGGGAGGAGGAGAGGCGCTCGCCAAGCCCAGATCTGGAGCGCCTCGGAGCGCGGGCTCCACCTACAGCCCAAGGAGAGGAGGGGGCGGGGAGGCGCCTGAGGGGAGGGGGCTTCGGCTGCCTCGGCCCGCGGGGGCTCCGCAAATAATAAATTTAATAAATTCCTGCTGAGCCTTTGGGGGGGGTCCTTGGCTCCTTCGCTCGCCCCCAGCCCCAGTGGCGTAGCGTGGGGGGGTGCATGGGGGCCGGCCGCACCGGCCGCCACATCTGGGGGGCGCGCGCTCACACTCAAGTGCTAAAATCCACGGGTTAGGGGGCGCAAATTACTTGCCTTGCCCCGGGTGCTGACAACCCATGCTACGCCACTGTCTCCAGTGTCTGGTTATGGTGTTTCTGGCTGCTGAAAGTAGGTGGGTTATGAGTTCTTTGCAAGGAGGGAGCAACCATGGTTAAAAGTGTGCAGGAACCCTTAAAGACTTTGGACATTGCCCAACCCCCTTAGCCAAAAACCACCGCAAAATCATCATACATACATCATAGGAGGTGGTCTAGAGCAGAAATCCTGTCTGCCAGGATACCTGATAATGGTCACTGGTTTCATTACCTGGGCAGCCTGGGCATTCTTTTGTGATGGTTAATACTCTAGTTCTTGAATCCAGGTCACAGGCTCACCCTAGTCTTACACAAATACCCCTTAAGACAGGATTTTTAAGCAAAAAGAATGAGAAAGCTTTCCACATTTGCCTCCCTTACTGCAGAGGTCATTGGGAGAGTCAAAACCCTTCAGGATTGCTCTCCTGTCTAGTAAGGCTGTTTCCCATACTATTTGGTACCATTGGTCCATGCTTACTCCTGACAGGTCACTCCAGTCTCTGGCTATGATGTTTCTGGTTGCTGACCTACTCTTGGCAACTAGTGGATTGTTTTCTAAAGCTGCCTGGCAGTATCTCTGGCCGAGTGCAGAGCAAGTGGAAGTGGAGAAACAATAGGCTGTTAGCTAGGTGTGATTTTTGCATTGCAGTGTATCCGTGCAGCCTGTGGCTCCATCCTTAGGCAGAGGCAATGTCCATATTAAAAAACCAGTCAGGAATTTCGATGACAGCCTGTGTTCTTGCAACATTTTGGCTTTTGCGCTATAAAATCTGCCTTTTGGGGTTATTGGAGCCCAAAATATCTTCATTTTTGTGCATGAAACACACACACACACACACACACACACACACACACACAATAATTCCCTCTTGTAAGATGCTTTGTAAGATTACAAAGCCCATATTGCAGTGTCACTAGCAATGAAAGAAGTACAGTCAAAAAAGAGCTGAAGTCTTCAGTTGTTAATAATGCTGTGCAGGCACATTTTCTGTCAGAATCTGCTGCTTGCGGATTTACAAATGGAATTCCTCCTTCAGGTTTTAAAGTACTTTCCTTGCCGTCTAGCCTTTTGAACACACCCAGAGAAAGTGCTGCTGAATTTAATGAGATTTGCATCCCAGTGAGTTTCTGTTCTGTCTCCTTGGAGCAGCTCTGTGTTAAAAGGACATGTTTTGTAGGTGCTTGTTACAGGTGCAAAGATTACTGCATGGCTGCCAGTTGCATAAAAGAAATTTCTGCACAAACCCACAAGAAACCCAGTTGCCATAGCAGCCATGCACTGAGCCTGCTCGGCTGCAAGGTGGAAACTGCGGAAGTGAAACACCTTATTGCCTGCCAGCTTCGTGCGGATGCCACCAGGCAGGCAGCAGATACTGAATATTGTGTCAGAAGCCTGTGGTAGGGAGCCATTTCATTTGAATTCCTTCTTGTCAAGCCTCTGAGTTCCTGCCTTATGCTTCACTGGGATAAGACAGGACTCCGATGCTGCAATCCTCCTTTCAGGATACCTACGGAAGCAAGATATCTGATCGGGGGGGGGGGGCAGATATGTTTCCCCGACCACAAACCCTCCTCTGTTCTTGACTTGGCCATTGTGAAATCTCAAGGGCTGGAGGGGCTGCTTTACTCTGTTCTGGCTGGGTGACAGTTGCAGCCCCTTGTGGGCTGGCTGCTATTCCCAGTTGCTGGGAGTCGTATCCACGTGGAAGATCGTTGGCCGGTCGCATCACAGGGCAGGATTGCCTACCAATTGTCCCAGTGTGAACTGCTCAATCATGGGCACCATAGGGGACAGAGCTTAGCTGGAGGACTGAGAGGCACAAGTTTTCATTCTGGTCCACCTATAAAAGCTAACTGCGCCCAGCACTTACAGCGTAGTTGGTCAAAGAGCAACCTCTCCTCTGCTTTCATGTGGCACTGTATTTTGAAGAAGAAAGAAGGGATGTGGATGGTGCTGTGGTCTAAACCACTGAGCCTCTTGGGCTTGCCGATCAGAAGGTCAGCGGTTTGAATCCCCGCGACGGGGTGAGCTCCCATTGCTCTGTCCCAACTCCTGCCAACCTAGCAGTTCAGAAGCATGCCAGCACTAGTGGATAAATAGGTATCGCTGTGGCAGGAAGGTAAACGGTGTTCCCGTGCACTCTGGCACTCGTTACAGTGTCCCGTTGCACCAGAAGTGGTTTAGTCATGCTGGCTACATGAGCCAGAAAACTGTCTGTGGACAAACGCCAGCTCCTTTGGCCTGAAAGCAAGATAAGTGCCACACCCCATAGTCGCCTTTGACTGGACTTAACCATCCAGGGGTCCTTTATCTCCCCCCCCCCTTACTGTATTTGACTTGTTTTAACCTTGTTCTGCCTCCTTTGCACTCTGCTTGACCTTGCTATGGTTCCCAGTGGTTGCCACAGTCAGAGCCAGGAAGGAATTTGCTTACAAGCAGATTGGGCCCGTTTGCAGATTTTGACTTCCGCATAGCAAAATGTCCCAATTTTTGGTGGGTAAGGAATTGGGTTCAGGTCTTGGGTGAATTGGTGCCTGACCTAAGACCAGGTGCGTACTCAGGGTACCCCTTTAGAGGGGTCTAGGCAGAAGTCTCTGTCCAGAAGCCAAGTGTGGGGCAGACTGGGTTTCCCAGCGGTGGCCTGAGTATGGCCACCTCGGTACATTGCCATCTTGGGGAGGCCACAATCTGTGGCACGACCCTGTAACAAGTTCCAGCCCCCCAGTAGGAGGCTAAAATAGAGATACACCCAAGGCCTGAACCCAAGTCCACCTACATCTGTAATCAATAAAGTTGTGGTCAATTTTTCCCCAGATTGTTGTTCTTTACACCATAACTATATCCTACACACCGAGGGGTGGGGAAGTAGTGGTGTTGCAACTGGGACTGCAATCTTCTTCTTGTTTTATAATTGCTGTTTTATGATCAGTACAGTCTTTCTTACCTACTCTGTATTCCTATTATTTTATTGGGTTTCTTCCCTTCACCATAAGGCCCCAGGGCAGGTCACTACAATATAAATATACAATATTAAAATCTGTTAAAACGATTTACAGCCAAAAGCATCAGGTGGGTCCTAAAATATATGCATCTCAGCTGTCAAAGGACTGGGCAAAGAGATTTTAGGAACAACAACAACAACAACAACAACAACAACAACAACAACAACAATTTATTATTTGTACCCCGCCCATTTGGCTGGGCTTCCCCAGCCACTCTGGGCGGCTTCCAAAAAAATATTAAAATCCTCTAATACATCAAACATTAAAAGCTTCCCTAAATAGGGCTGCCTTCAGATGTCTTCTACAAGTCTGATAGTTGTTGTTCTCTTCTCTGGTGGGAGGGCGTTCCACAGGGAGGGCGCCACTACCGAGAAGGCCCTCTGCCTGGTTCCCTGTAACTTGGCTTCTCGCAGTGAGGGAACTGCCAGAAGGCCCTCGGCGCTGGATCTCAGTGTCCGGGCAGAACGATGGGGGTGGAGACGCTCCTTTAGGTATACTGGGCCGAGGCCACTTAGGGATTTAAAGGTCAGCACCAACACTTTGAATTGTGCTCGGAAACGTACTGGGAGCCAATGTAGGTCTTTTAAGACCGGTGTTATGTGGTCTCGGCGGCCGCTCCCAGTCACCAGTCTAGCTGCCGCGTTCTGGATTAGTTGTAGTTTCCGGGTCACCTTCAAAGGTAGCCCCACGTAGAGTGCATTGCAGTAGTCCACGCGGGAGATAACCAGAGCATGCACCACTCTGGCAAGACAATCCACAGGCAGATAGGGTCTCAGCCTGCGTACCAGATGGAGCTGGTAAACAGCTGCCCTGGACACAGATTTGACCTGTGCCTCCATGGACAGCTGCGAGTCCAAAATGACTCCCAGGCTGCACACCTGGTCCTTCAGGGGCACAGTTACCCCATTCAGGACCAGGGAATCCTCCACACCTGCCTGCCTCCTGTCCCCCAAGAACAGTACTTCTGTCTTGTCAACCTCAATCTGTTAGCCGCCATCCAACCTCCAACCGCCTCCAGGCACTCACACAGGACCTTCACCGCTTTCACTGGTTCTGATTTGAAAGAGAGGTAGAGCTGGGTATCATCCGCATACTGATGAACACCCAGCCCAAACCCCCTGATGATCTCTCCCAGCGGCTGCATGTAAATGTTGAAAAGCATGGGGGAGAGGACCGAACCCTGAGGCACCCCACAAGTGAGAGCCCAGGGGTCTGAACACTCATCCCCCACCACCACTTTCTGAACACGGCCCAGGAGGAAGGAGCGGAACCACTGTATGACAGTGCCCCCAGCTCCCAGCCCCTCAAGACGGTCCAGAAGGATGTTATGGTCGATGGTATCAAATGCCGCTGAGAGATCCAGCAGAACTAGGAAACAGCTCTCACCTTTGTCCCTAGCCCGCCGGAGATCATCAACCAGTGCGACCAAGGCAGTTTCAGTCCCCTGAATCCCGACTGGAAGGGATCCAAATGGTCCGCTTCTTCCAGGCGTGCCTGGAGTTGTTCAGCAACCACTCGCTCAATCACCTTGCCCAAGAATGGAAGATTTGAGACTGGGCGATAGTTGGCCATCGTGGCCGCATCTAAAGATGGTTTTTTAAGAAGCGGTTTAATAACCGCCTCTTTCAGCGGGTCTGGGAAGGCTCCCTCACGGAGGGAAGCATTCACCACTCCACGAAGCCCATCGCCCAGCCCTTCCCGGCTTGCTTTTATGAGCCAGGATGGGCAAGGATCAAGGAGACAGGTGGTTGGTTTCACTCGTCCAAGCAGCCTGTCCACATCCTCGGAGGTAACAGATTGGAACTGATCCCACGCAATTTGACTAGACAGGACTCTGGCACTCTCTCGCCTCGGCCCTGCTTCCACGGTGGCGTCTACCTCTTCCCGAATCTGAGCGACTTTATCTGCAAAAAGCTTTGCAAAATCATTGCAGGAGATCATGTGGCCCATACTGGGCCCCAATGTAGCAGGTGGTTCCACTAGATTGCGAACCACCTGAAAAAGTCTCCTGCTGCTGTTTTCTGCAGATGCAATAGAGGCGGAGAAGAAAGTCTTCTTCGCCGTCGCTACCGCCACTTGGTAGGCTCGACATTGAGCTCTAACCCGTGTCCGGTCAGCTTCAGAATGGGTCATCCGCCACCGGCGCTCTAGCCGTCTCAACGATTGTTTCATTGCCCTCAGATCCGTGGAAAACCACGGGGCTGTTCGGACTCCATGCAATCAGAGAGGGCGCTTCGGAGGCAAACAGTCAATCGCCCCGGTTAACTCCACATTCCAGCGGGCCACCAGGGAATCAGCTGAAAGGCCATCAACATGGGATAAAACATCCCCTACCACTCTCTGGAAACCATTTGGATCCATTAAGTGGTGGGGGCGGACCATCTGAATTGGTCCCACCTCCCTGCAGAGGGGAAGGGTCACGGAGAAGTCCAGTTGCACCAGGAAGTGATCTGACCATGGCACTTCTTTCGTTTTGCTTTTACTTAGTGTCAGATCACCAACATCCATAGAGGTAAACACCAGGTCCAAGGCATGTCCGCAGCTATGGGTTGGGCCAGACTTATTCAGGGACAGCCCCATGGAGGCCATGCTTTCCGCGAAGTCCCGAGCGGCCCCTTGTAAGGTCGTGTCGGCATGGATGTTAAAATCCCCTAGGACAACCAAACTAGGTGTCTCCAGGAGAACATCCACCATGACCTGAAGCAGCTCGGGAAGGGAATCCTTGGTGCAGCGGGGAGGTCGGTACACCAATAGGAATCCTGTACTGCCCCTATTGCCCAACTTCCAGAACATACACTCAGAAAACTGGGTTTTCCCAATAGGACGCCTGGTGCAGACTAAAGACTTCCTAAAAATCACTGCAACCCCCCCCCTCCCCGCCCACAAGGCCTGGGTTGCTGTGCGTAAGAGAAACCTGGTGGACAAGCAGCGGCAAGGACAGGCCCATCTGCTTCATCCAACCAAGTCTCCGTTACACATGCCAGGTCAAATCCTCCATCCACGATCAAGTCATGGATCACAGTCATTTTATGGATCATTGACCTGGCATTGCACAGCAGCACCTTCAGGTCGTGTGGGTATCCCTTGCTGATTCCAGTATCCATCCGGTCAGGACCAGATCTGGAGGCAGGGATAGTCCTCAAGCAACGACTAAGCCTGCTTCCTCGGTAATGACATGGTCTGGTCTTAGCGTAACTCCTCCTCCTACCCGTGATCACTGAGATCGGTTGTCCTGTGGAACCTGCCCCAGCCATTTTGTTTGCTGGGACCCACTCCCAGGCAGCCCTGGCCCCAACCCTTAAAATCAAAATAAAACCTATACAAAAAACAAACCAACAAAACAATAAAACAGTAAAAACAAAAAACAAAGAAAGTTACAAACACAACATAATTAAATTAAATAAAATAAATTCCCACACCCAAATAAACACCCACCCCACCCCATATGGGGGAGAATTGTAACAAACAGCCTCTGTCATGCACATGGAATATATCTGTTGTTCAAGATTCAAGTGTGCTAATGAGAAAGAGAGGTTCAGGGTGGGGTGCCAGAAAAGTGAATTCAGCAGCCCAACCATTGTATAAATGTTTGTTTATGATGCATTGGATAGCATTTGAATTGACATGATGGACATCAGTGATGACTGATGGACCATATTTGTATCAGATGCCATTCAAATTCTGTACTGATAATGCATTTTCAAGTTGCATGCAAATATCATTTTTTTGGCAGAAAGTTAAAAATGGTAAATGGACCCCTGACCATTAGGTCCAGTTGTGGCCGACTCTGGGGTTGCGGCGCTCATCTCACTTTACTGGCCGAGGGAACCGGGGTACAGCTTCCGGGTCATGTGGCCAGCATGACTAAGCTGCTTCTGGTGAACCAGAGCAGTGCATGGAAACGCCGTTTACCTTCCCGCCAGAGCAGTACCTATTTATCTACTTGCACTTTGACGTGCTTTCAAACTGCTAGGTTGGCAGGGACCAAGCAACGGGAGCTCCCCTAGTCGCAGGGATTCAAACCGCTGACCTTCTGATCGGCAAGTCCTAGGCTCTGTGGTTTAACCCACAGCACCACCCGTGTCCCTTGGCAGAAAGTTAGCCCCTTCTTATTCTTAACTTTGGACCTGCTTATTTGATTTTTTTTGTAGAATTCTGAATTTTTTATGTGTTGCTGTTGGAAAATATTCACCACGGATCTCTGTAGACGGAACCCAAATCATTCACAAGCAGTGGAATGCATGCAGGCTTGAGAGTTAAAATAAACATTCTGCTAAATTGAACAGATCATGAGCAGATAATTTACACAGAGAATAAATATATTGCCTGGGCGTTGTGCTAATATTCCAGACTTTTCAACTGCTGTCATTTATACTGTGCTTAAATAGTTAATATGCAGTTTTATTGCTTGTGATAAAAACCTATAAAAACTTAAGTGGCTGGTTATCACGCAGTGCACTGCAGTAATCTCTTTTAGACTGGTATAGAATAATAATGGGTTGCTATTTTAAGGGCAAGATGATAGCAATAAGTTTCCATATACATACAAAATTCCATGAGGTTATTACAAGTAAGGCATTAGCAAAAAGATGTTTTTAGCAGAACCACCCAAAGGCTTATTTGAATACATCTGTGTACTTTATGTGTTTCTATTTCTTTGGTGCTTGGATGCTTTAAGATCTTTATTTACTCATGTCCCCAGTGGCAGAAAGGATGTCATTACTCTCCCCTGTGATGGCAGCGTAACAGGGGGGTGGGGGGGTGGGCTCTTTGCTTGAACATACGTTCTCCAGAGCCAGCCCACCCCCCCACACTCTGGATAACCCTGATGTTCCCCAGATCCCCAGTGGGGGACTGGTAGGGATAAACGCCCAATGCTTGAGCCAAGGTCTACCTGCATCTGAAACATAATAAAGTTGTGGCCAATTTTAATCCCATAGCATGTTGTCTTGAGTCATTATTCCACTTGGGGCCGCCCAGGGTTTGGGGGACTCCGCCTGTCCACGCAATGAAAAGTGAAGCCTATAATCCTTATGCGTAAATCCAGAGCAAAATCCCGCCTGTCACTCACCGTATTTTTTGCTCTATAAGACGCACTTTTTCCCTCCTAAAAAGGAAGGGGAAATGTGTGTGTGTCTCATGGAGCGAATGCAGGCTGCACTGCTTTCGCTGAAGCCAGAACAGCAAGAGGGAGAGCTGCGCAGCAATCCCTCTTGCTGTTCTGGCTTCAGGGATAGCCACGCAAAGCCCCTTCAACAACATTTGATTCAGAATATTGTTTTTCTTGTTTTTCTCCTCTAAAAACTAGGTGTGTCTTACGGTCGGGTGCGTCTTATAGAGCGAAAAATACGGTGATTCTGTGTCAAGATGCTGCCCAGGGTTTAAAGGGACCTTCAGTGGGTGATGAGGCAAGCCTGCCATTACCCCTGCTATGCCAACTTATAGAGGGCATGCCTCTCCATCATGGTGTGGCAGAACATGGGTCTGCCAAAGGAGTAGAAACAGCAACTAATCCAGATCACAGTCACTGGTTGTTCTGGATTCCTTTTGTGAATGGGTGAAACTATAAGGCGGAACAAGATTTCAGCCCTCAAATCCCCTGGAACCTGGACCAAAAGCTTTTCTTTTTCTTTTGAAAAACAACAACAGATCATTGTGAAAAGAAGACGACTTGCTGGAGTTAGCAGACAGTACAGTATCTCAAAGGTGGCCAACTTGATTGGGCTTGAAATGTGTCATAAACTGGAAGATAGCATCTGATTTGCATACTTTAATTAACATAATTAACAGTTTGCATAACATTTGCTTGAACACCAAGGGTGCTGTCAAATGCCAAATGTGGCTTCTCTGCATGCATTTTATATTACGTGCCTGAGAGGGCCTTTCAGTTTCATGGGTTTAAAAAAACAATCCTGGCAATATGGACAGTGGATCCATGCCCTCTCACCAGCTGAGTTTGCCAACTGGCTGAGATAACCCAGATCCCTGGTGCATCTCGCACCAAATGCTCATATCCATCAGTCACCCCCTCAGAATCAATGCAGTGAGTTTAGAAATTGTGAAGCTTGCGTATATATTTTAAATCGCCGTTTAGTTCTCACGCCATTAAGCTTTTGTGCTTCTGAGTAAGCCTCATCCATTAATCAGCGTTTCAGGTTTTTTCCATGCAATAACAGGAGCTCGCAACATAGTTCTGGGTTTTACAATAAAAGCTGATCTTCCCAAAGATTCTATCATGAACCTATAAGTCCCAGGTAATCATGACTAAGCTTCTGACACCATGACGGAAACCAGAGCGCACGGAAATGCCGTTTACCTTCCTGCCACAGTGGTAGCTATTTACAGTGGTACCTCGCAAGACAAATGCCTCGTAAGACGAAAAACTCGCAAGACAAAAGAGTTTTTCGTTTTTTGAGTTGCTTCGCAAGACAAATTTCCCTATGGGCTTGCTTCGCAAGACGAAAACGTCTTGCGAGTTTGTTTCCTTTTTCTTAAAACCGTTAATACCCAGGGAATCCGTGCTTCGCAAGACGAAAAATTCGCAAGATGGAAAAACTCGCAGAACGAATTAATTTCGTCTTGCGAGGTACCACTGTATCTACTTGCACTGGCGTGCTTTCGAACTGCTAGGTTGGCATGTGTGGCTGATCGCTTCACTGTGGAAGTGATCTACTTTATGGAGACTTCTCATGCCAATTAAGGGACAGCTCTGGACCTCGAGAGACTGATTGTTGAATGTCTAGCCATTGTCATGAGCCTCATCTATGATTGTAAACCTAGCCGATAACCATAAATGAGCAGGCAGCCTCTAATTTCAGTGGTACTGTTAAAATAAAACAAAATATAAAAATTTATGTGTCCATCATGGCTACTGTAAGAGGTTTATCAGTCAATAAGTGCTAGCCATCTGGCAGAAATCTGACTCGCAGGCATTTCTCTCCTTTAGCATAATTAAGATGTAATGTCAATTGGGAAGTCAAAGACATTATGCCGGATATTGTCTCCAGTCAACAAGGAAAGCAAACTGGAGCATTTATGGAAAGTGAAATTGATGTATTTATATTCAAGCAGCAAAACATTTATCCTCCGTCTACAAGGCTTTCTCGCGCTGACACATCGGCTGTTATAACAACCTGTTAGCAATGCAAACGTAATCATTTCTGCTTAAAGGAGAAGGCTGCTTTTCCCTACTTGTCAACAATAGTTGGGTGTTTTTTCTTCTTTTTCAGTCAATTAATAGCAGCAAGCACATGTTTTTTAAAAAATGAAGAATCATAGGTGTGCATTGGTTTGTTAATTATTACATTTATATGCTACCTTTCTTGTTTATTATTCATTTATTATTACATATATAGCTCACCTTTCCTCCAAGGGAAGCAAATGTACTTCTCTCCCTTGCCATTTCTCCCCCTCTGAGCGACAACCCTGTGAGGTAGGTTGGGCTCAGAGATGGTGCCCATCCCGGTGAGTTTAACGGCTAAACAGGGATTTGAACCCCCCTCTCCCAAGTCCTAGTCCAACACCTTAACCCCTACACCAATATATCTAGAACTGAGGTTTCTATTGCCATTTCTTATCTTAACCAGAGTAGCATGATTGCTCCTTTTGCATGAGATGCAGTCTAAACCACTGAGCCTCTTGGGCTTGCCCATCAGAAGGTTAGCAGTTCGAATCTGCACATGACATGGTGAGCTCCCGTTGCTCTGTCCCAGCTCCTGCCAACCTAGCAGTTCGAAAGTATACCAGTGCAAGTAGATAAATAGGTACCGCTGCAGCAGGAAGGTAAACAGTGTTTCCATGTGCTCTGGTTTCCGTCACAGTGTCCTGTTGCGCCAGAAGTGGTTTAGTCATGCTGGCCACATGATCCGGAGGGCTATCTGTGGACAAACGCTGGCTCCCTCAGCCTGAAAGCGAGATGAGCGCTGCAACCCCATAGGTGCCTTTGGCTGGACTTAACCATCCAGAGGTCCTTTTATTGCTCTTTCCAATGGCTGAGCCCCAAAGGGCAGTCCTATTTGTGTGCCAGAGCAGACTGCAAATAGAAGTGGTCATATTGTCCACCTCACACTGAGCTGGTTGGGAATACTTCTGCCCAGTGCTGGATAACAATGCCGTCTCTACCTATAAAGTGGCAATCTGTCCCCTCCTCTTTGCTAATGTGTGACTGAAGGACTCTCTTCGGTTGTGGTAAATTGGTGAATAGAGGTGAACAGGAGGCTGGATTTCAGCCGTCAATTAAAAAAAAAGTATTGCTATCATATATCCAAGTCCAAGGGATGTGGGTGGCGCTGTGGTCTAAAGCACTGAGCCTCTTGGGCTTGCTGATCAGAAGATCAGTGGTTTGAATCCCCGCAATGACGGGGTGAGCTCCTGTTGCTCGGTCCCTGCTCCTGCCAACCTAGCAGTTTGAAAGCACATCAAAGTGCAACTAGATAAATAGGTACCGCTGCGGCGGGAAGGTAAATGGTGTTTCCATGTGCTCTGGTTTCCGTCACGGTGTCCCGTTGCTCCAGAAGCAGTTTAGTCATGCTGGCCACATGACCCAGAAAAACTGTCTGTGGACAAATGCCAACCCCCCTGACCTGAAGGCGAGATGAGCACCATAACCCCATAGTCACCTTTGACTGGACTTAACTGTCCTTTACCTTTACATTTACCTTTACCTTACTAAGCCCACAACACACCACGGCCTCTAAGCAGACATGCGTTGGATTGGGAGGTGAGTCTCCATATTTCCATAATTTTTAGCAACATGACAGACCATAATTTTGCAGACAGGGAATGCCACTAGGAAAATAATGCCTTCCCTTGTCCATAATAGTACATGAAGTGGAAATCACACAAATTAAACAGGCTAATGTAGTGGATCGTATTTGCATAATTCACCCATTGGATTTAGATAATATGCATATTATGATTGCCTGCACTTGAGGTGAGTGCGAATGTCTCTTGGATATGGAAGCAGCTGTGAGGAAGTGGCAAGTATACAACGGAGGGGAGGGAACATCTGGGTACGATTAGCCTATTCCCAATTTCCAGGATGCTTTGCTAGTTCACAGAAATTCAGTATCAGAAAAGTGAAGGGTTATAGGACGGGACGAAGAAGAAGAAGAAGAGGAGTTTGGATTTGATATCCCGCTTTATCACTACCCGAAGGAGTCTCAAAGCAGCTAACATTCTCCTTTCCCTTCGTCCCCCACAACAAACACTCTGTGAGGTGAGTGGGGCTGAGAGACTTCAGAGAAGTGTGACTGGCCCAAGGTCACCCAGCAGCTGCAGGTGGAGGAGCAGGGAAGCGAACCCGGTTCCCCAGATTACGAGTCTACTGCTCTTAACCACTACACCACACTGGCTCTCAATTCTTCAGTCATTTCCTTCCTTTATGAGTGAGCCACCACATCCTTTGACAGTGCATAGATATAGAACAAACTCCCCATTGCCTTGGGCTAGTAGGATTCTGCTCCAGAACCTTTCTAGATGTCATGAACTGGCAGGACTACGGGGAGGAGTTAGAGGATACTGGCGAGGGGTGTAGCCGGGACTGGGACAAATTGGGGATGGGGAAGAAGAGGTTGGTACAGGTGGGGCTCACAGAGGATGATGAGGGGACGGGGGCCAATGCCCAGGAAGCTGAGCAGTGGGACCCCTCACCAGAGCCTCACCACCACGCCCCCATGAACAATGCTGGTTCAGGTGATGCACTCCAGGAAGCAGAGGCAGGCCAGGACCTGCAGCCCAATTCACTACCTGGCCAGGTGGGGAAGCAGGCATGTGATTCCTCAGCTGGAGGAGGCTGAGCCCAGGTGAGGGTCACTTGCCTCATCAAGCCCAGATGCTGCAATCAATCAGCAGAGCTGAGGTGCTGTGTCTGCTCAACTGCCCATGTTGAGGGACCTTGTCTTGGATTCTCCTGGACCTCCACAGATTTGTACTTTGGACCTGACACTGGACTGCATCCTGATTTTGGACTTGGACTGCCTGAACCTCATCTCCTGATCTTTGGCCTTTCAACTTTAGATCTCGGACTGTAGACTTTGCAGATGGTGATCAACCCTCTGATTTTGGACTTGGTCTTGGCACACTGTCTGGCTGCCAGGTAGCCAGGGGGTCAGGACACTAGAAGGTCTAAGCTTCCTCATGGGGCCATTTTTCTGCTGAGACTCCTACTCCGAAGGGCACCTGTTTGTTCCATTCAGTTCAGGAGCCAAAGTGTCATGAAATTTTAGTCCAGGCACCAAGCTTTGAAGGTGTGAGATCAAAATTAGGGGTACTGCATCTTGCCTTTATTCTGAATGCACAATTTCTTCTCAAATCGCATGGGCTGATCAAGACATGGCAATCAACTTGGGGTGGGGAACTTGTGGCTGCCTACCAGGCTTTGTTGGACTCCAGTTCCCATCAGCCCCAGCCAGCATGGGCAATGCTCAGGGAAGATGGGAGTTGCAGTCCTAGCCTTGCCATATGTCAGGAAATCCTGGTTTTCAAGTGTAAAAATGGCGCCAGGGGGAATTTTGCCAAATCGGCAAAATGTCAGGGAAACCCTGGATGTATGGCAACACGATGGAAAAAGCTCCAAAGACTTAAAATCACTATTTTGGGAGGAGGTATGGCCTATGACTGCTTCACAGAAGTTCAGCTGTGCTTGAGAGCCAGTGTGGTGTAGTGGTTAAGAGCAGTAGTCTCGTAATCTGGTGAACTGGGCTCACTTCCCCGCTCCTCCACATGCAGCTGCTGGGTGACCTTGGGCTAGTCACACTTCTTTGAAGTCTCTCAGCCCCACTCACCTCACAGAGTGTTTGTTGGGGGGGGAGGAAGGGATAGGAGAATCTTAGCCGCTTTGAGACTCCTTAAAGGGAGTGAAAGGCAGGATATCAAATCCAAACTCTTCTTCTTCTTCTTCTTGCTCATGCCATTTTAACTCCCCAAACAAATGAAGAATACTGTACTTGTTATGAACAATAGTGGTGGTTATTCCACCTTGTGACAATGCCAGGAAGCCCAACCGCACCACAGGGGCTTCATTTGAAGGGTCACATTATACCCCCTCATTCTGGAAAATGTGCCTGCTCAAATTAGGCCACGCAGAATGACTTTTGTGTGGTATCTGTTGAACAACCTCATCCATATTCCAGAAGTGTTTTTTAAAAATTGTCTGTCTCCAAAATAGCCATTGTAAAAGGTTTTATCAGTAAATAAGGGCTAGCCATCTGGCAGCAATTTGACTAGCTGGCATGGTTTTCTATGGGTGGTAATTAAAATGCAATGCCAGTGGGGACAGACAGTCGTTATCCATCTCGATTGTTTCCCTCCCGATTGGGGGCGGGGGAGAGCAAGGCAAGTGGGAGCGTTTATGGGAAATAAAACTTCCAAATACAGGATGAGATGTTTGTTTCCAGCATAAAAGAAGAGTTTATCCGACATCAACGAGGCTCTATTCTATTGCTCTGGCAAGATTGCTCTATCTAAAGTGACTGTTCCCCACTGAGAAGCAGACAGTCCTGTCAGAGAAAATAGATTCTCTTTGTTGTTCCCGCTAATCTTGTAAGGCTTGCAAGCTGCAAGAAGCAAGGATGCTTTACGATATCTGGTAGCTTTTAATGTTTAATTAGAGCTAATGGAAGAAGGCTGAGTTTTTGGAGGGACCTGCCAGGTTGCTGCTATATATCTGTGGGCAGAAGTGAACCGGATGCTCCTTTGCAAAGTGAACTCAGAGAGGCCTGGTGAACTGCGGGGGACGTGAATGATGAAAGCATCCATCACAGAAGGGCGGGGGGACCTGTGGTCCTCCAGGTGTTGCTGGACTCCAGCTCCCATCAGCCCCAGGCAGCAAGGTCAGGGATAATTTAAGGTATAGCCTGACAACATCTGCAGAACCACCAGTTCCCCAACACGACCTTAGGGAATATTTGCACTGCAAATCTAGGAAAGGAAGAGGTCCACCTAGGGCCATGGAAAGATGGATCTGTGCAGAGAAAGGATTTGTAATCATTTAGAAACATTCTTTAACACTAATCGGTTAGGAGGAGGACACAATCGCCGGAGGGGATGCAGTCAGTGGAGCAGTGTCAGTTGGGCAAAGCCTTAAAAATACTGTACTAGTTGACTAGTTCTCTCCAGATTAAGGCCTGGCCTTGCAGGTCTGCATTTATGGAATCCAAGGACATTATGGGTGAGAGATCATAATGATTAAAGACACATTCAGCTGCCTTACACCAAGTCAAACCACCAAGGCTGCCGGTATTGTGAACGCTCCAAGGTCTTGCGCAGAGGCCTAGGGCTGACACAAAACTCCTTAGAAGACACAAGAGTTTTCTTTTTGTCACACTTCTAGAAAAAGAAGGCTAATCCTTCTTCTCAGGATCCCTGTAACTGGAAATGCTGGAGATGGACTGTTCAGACCAAAAAATGAAAGCAAAAAATGAAAATGGTATGAAAATTCACGAGTCTACTTTCTGTAGCCGTATGTGCAGTTGAAGGAATTATTTCCCTGGTAGAATCGTACCCAGAACTAGGAAAAGAATGTTACCGGCCTAATAATAATAATAATAATAATAATAATAATAATAATAATAGAATTTGTATACTGCCCTTCATCCGCAGATCTCAGGGCTTTGGAAACAGGAGCTTTTACCAGCCAGATATAGATCCTGGAATTGCTAATAATCTGATGTGTTTGTAATGAATTGTTCAGATTCTACCAGCGGAGAGGAGTTGAGAAAGAAGAAATCTGGTACTGAAGGACGAGTGGGATAGAGAATGTAGCGACTTTGTCTTTGTACGTTGTTTGAAGGCAGGCTGCAATCCTGTGCAGATGTATGTTTCTGAGCAAACTTGCATAGGATTGCACGGGGCGCCACTTTTATTTGAAGTAACAATGGGAAACTTCCTTCCTGAAGATATTGTGCGTTTTAAACTCTGGTTGCAACCCTAGGCACCCTTCCCTGACAGTAAGGCCTAGTGGAGTGGGAGAAAAAGATGAGATGGGGCAGATGAGGCTTTGGCAGATAAGGCACTTCTTAAAGGAGCTTACTTCTGAGTAGCCACAAACAAGATTGCCCTGTAACCTTCTTCAAATCTGAGGCATTCCTATGGGAATTAAGTTATGTGAGACAGTGCAGAAGCCTCACAGGGAAAACAGCATTGTTTGATGCTGGAGTCCATTCTCTCTTTTTTTTTTTTTAATAAATTTTTATTAATTTCCCAACACATATTAGAAGACAATATAAAACAATACATAAACAAACAAACATACATACATATAAACACGTATAATTTCTTAACCTTCTTTTCCTTAAGCCTTCTTTCAGCGACTTCCCCATACCTCCTTTTTCTGCATCCCTGTTTTAAATCTTTCCAGCAACCCCTAATTTTAATTACTTATAACACTTCCTTTAAGTCCTTTTTCTCATGTCCGATTGTTTATCGCTGCAATTCTATTTTGCATTACTCAAAACATTTTAACACTCATTAATTTTACAACAGTTCTTAAGATAAACTTTAAATTTCTTCCAATCTTCTTCCACCGTCTCTTTCCCTTGGTCGCGGATTCTGCCGGTCATCTCAGCCAGTCCCATGTAGTCAATCACCTTCGTCTGCCATTCTTCCAGTGTGGGTAGTTCTTGTGTCTTCCAGTACTTTGCTAAAAGTACTCTTGCTGCTGTTGTCGCATACATAAAAAACGTCCTATCTTTCTCTGACACCAATTGGCCTACCATGCCCAGGAGGAAGGCTTCTGGTTTCTTCACAAAAGTGCATTTAAGCACCTTTTTCATTTCATTATAAATCCTTTCCCAGAAAGCCTTAATCTTTGGGCACGTCCACCAAAGGTGATAAAAAGTACCTTCAGTTTCATTACATTTGCTGGAGTCCATTCTCAGGATGCCTCCGTCTGCATGTTGTGAGGGAATAACAGAAGAGCCATGGGACTTTGGAGAGGCTGTCATAAACAGCCGGTTACATATCCTTATGACCACTGCTCCTTGTGCGTTTTTCTAATCTATGGGTTGTGCTGAAGAAGATTCCAGCGAAACAGTCAGATTATCCGGGATCACTGTCCTGTGTTGTTATTCACTTACTACTTTGGCACCATGAAAGCCTAAAAAGTTTTACTGCTTAGCCCACAGGATAGCATCTATTACTTTATTTCAACTATAGTCTTATTATACTTCTACAGACTTTCAAAGATTGACAGAGGTGTGTTCATTTGATTTCAAATATATTAGAGAATTTACAAGTGTACACATTTTGTTTTTGTTGTACTAAATTATGTACGTTATGCAATAAGAATTGCAGTGCTATCTAGTATACTGGTCATCGTGCTGCTTGTGTTGTTTGTTGTGTTAAGTTTGCAACACAGGGGTTTGTTGTTCTGTATTGTGAGGGAATAACAGAAGAGCCATGGGACTTTGGAGAGGCTGTCATAAACGGCTGGTTTAAGAGCTAAGGGCCATCGTTGTTTGAGGGGAAACTGCACTTGGGGGTGTTTGGGGTGCCTGAGGAAAGGTTAGGCAACATGGGAGCCTAAGGGATGCATACCCTCCAAGTCTCCCTCTTTTCTGTGGGATGTAAACACAGGAGCAGTCAATGACAACATTCCTAGAGTGTACATGTTAGAACATGGGGAGGGATGTCTGTCTAGCAAGCAGGTAAACTTCCTGGGGACGGACTTCCTCCGCATGTGACCAGAGGTGGGTGTGGCCTCACCTGTGCAGGTAAATGACAAAAGCACAGGGCAGGCAGCCATCTCTCTCTCTCTGCCATCTTCCTTCCATGAGGAAACATCTAAGGATGCTCTCTTGGCTCCCAGCCAAGAGAGGAGATAAGGACTATCTTGCTACAAGATAGATTCTAAATGTATTTTACCTTTTTAAGCCTGTGTGCCTTCTGGGATCATATTGTGAACAGAACGTGAGTAAACTCTTTTATACTTTTATAAAGACTGTGTTGTGTCTTGTATTTTAAGAGGGAACAAAGGGGAAATTACCAGAGTAATTATTATAGAGGTTCTAGCGAACCTGTGCACATGTTACCGTTGCGAACTTAAAGGGGAATGTCTATAAACTCTGCTGATATTTTGGGAACTTGTTAGCACAAGTTGGATAAGGATATAATTAGTCAATATATCCTCTCCTGCACCCCAGAACATTCCCACATTTTCCAGGGGCAGTCTGGGAATTGCAAAAGCCGCCTCGGGTTCTGATTTGATCCCGGAATGTCCCTATCCACCCCCCCCCTGGTGCCACCAGTGCTGAGTTTGAGCGGGGGCTTCTCCTGAGTGGCCTCCCCCTTGGGCAGCTTGGTCCCTCTGGTACAATATCCTGTTCTTGCCGCAGCCAAGCCAGAACCCCATGGGAAGGCAGTAAGTGTAAAAGCATGATCCCTTGCTTGTATTCCTTTTTATATGTATATATAATTTTATTAATTTTTCTGTTTTACAATTTAAAACACTCATTTGAACACCCTTAAAATATCAGTGACTTCCCTTCTTCTCTTTCCATGGTTCATTTTGCATATCATAAATCCCTGCATATTTTACAAAAACTAAACCATTCAGTATTCCATTATTACACCCATAAAAACTTCTTTACACTGTTGAATTTATCTTAATGCTGCCAGCATTTTCAGCTGTACACAGTTATTTCTCATATATTCAGTAGATGTTTTCCAACCTTCTCTAAAAGTAAGTGTTCTCTTATTCTATATGTTAAGTCTGCAAGCTGCAAATATTCCATCAGTTTAAGCTGCCATTCTTCTTTAGTTGGGACCTTGCTCGTTTTCCATTTTTGGGCTAACAAAACACGGGCCACTGTAGTGGCATGCATAAATAACCTTTTTAGATTCTTGGGAATTTCCGTCTGAATTATCCCCAATGAAAAGGACTCCGGGTTTTTTTTGGAAAGGTACTTTTAAACATTTTTTTTCCAATTCATTATGGATTATTTCCCAATACTCTTTTACCCTTTTACAAGTCCACCAAATGTGAAAGAACATCTGGTATCCAGAAATATACCACCTCCTGATATTGCATACCCTTCCAAGTGTCCCAATTTTCCCGGGACATTCCCAAAATCACAGAAGCCATCCCGGCTTCTGATTTGATCATGGAATATTCCACTTTCCCTTCCCCTTCCAGCGCTGCTGCCACTGAGGCAGTTTCAGTACGGGAGACATGACCTGAAATGTTTTGTAAGACATAATGAAAGTTTGTTCATTTAAAAAACGAATGAAAGTGTTGATTGGTAAGAAAATACTTGTATCATTAAGTCGACCGATTACTGCTATTCTTATGGGAGAGTCGTTTGTTTGTTTGTTTTCAGACAAGGGAATAGCTTGTAGACCACAAAGACATTTTTTTAAAGTGTTTGCCTTGTGGGTAAAATTTTCTCTTAAACACATAACGCAGCACTTCCCGTGGCCACCAGGTGGTGCTGTGCCACAATAAGAGGAAAAACAGCTGTGCAAAGTTCCTTCATCCCTTTAAAATATTTCTCACTAGATTTCAAGCGGTCCTTGCCACCTCGTGGAAACAAAATCAGGCATTGGCTTTTGGAGGCTGCCTACCCAAAGTCGAGTCTACGGCCAGCCTTGCCCCCATCGCTTGTTTCTTAAATTTGATAAAAGGGGGAAGTTTTTGGAAGAAAGGCAAATTAGCCTCAGTTTCTTGATGCAGGAGACTTTTAACATGTTGCTGAAGCAGGGAGAGAGAGAAGCAAAACAGCTCAGCCTTTGGAAAAAGCTCCTTCATAGGATTCCCCAGAATGAAAGGTGTCCTTCCAGTCGCTGCTGGGCTGCCAGCAATGGACATCATCTCCCTGTCCCTACCATTCCTGGGATCTGACAGTGATGCCTCACACACATCCTGCATAGAGAAGTAGGACAAGTCAGCCCCACCCCCCCGGAAGAAGCAATCTCCTGATGGCAAAAACACTTGGGTGATATTCAGGCCCTTTAGGCGAGTAACGCCGCCTTGAAGACTGGGTTATGTTGAGCAGTGGAGGAGGAGTAGCAGAGGAGTTGCGTCCATAAAAGATAAGTTCTCTTTTATCTCCGTTTACCTCTACTTTGAACCTCCGTAGTTAGTGAGACAGCGACAAATGGGTCATGGCAAGCGACCAAGATCTGCTGAGAAAGGTTGTTCACCTCCAAGAGTAAAGCAGTCAAAGCTTGAATCTCCCCCACCATCTACTAACAATAACAGCAAAACGGAGCAAGTAATTGTTTCTGCGGTCGAAACATACAACCGCTTCTGGCCTCTGTATGATCAAGGAGAGTTGGAAAAGCTAGCTGATCCAGCAGGGGATGGAAGCCATAGGGAAGCCCTCCTCCCTGACACCTTAATTACTCCTCCGTCACTGAAACGGGAAGCATTAGAGCAAACTGCCCATGAACTAGTACCTGATCAAATACAACTGGTAATCAGGACTTTAAGCTTCATTTTCAAGGAATTGGAAGGGATTTCTCTGTCATTGAACAAACTTTCACAGGCCCTCCTGGCTCATCTACCTTCCTCAACTGAGCTATCTAATTTGCATCAATCTCCTGTGCAGCTTGTAAGTGCCTTAAAGAGACAACTTGATCAGAAATCTCTCCTTAAGGGCCTAAGATGCAGGCTGCCACTGCTCCAAAGGAATAAGCAATCTTTGATTTTTCAACCTAATAAAATATGTTTATCCATTTTTTCCCGTGACGCCCCCAGTCTTAGGTGGAATAACCTGAGGATGGCTAAAGGGTACCTGCGGCCTCGGTGGGAAAAGCGTAGGCCAGCGCACAAAGGGTTAAAGCTGCAGGGGTTTCCCCCTCTTTGATAACACTCTGCTGCGTGAAAGCTTCTCGGTTTCCGCTCAGCGCCATCTCAAGCAGAACCCTAATGCAGACTGGCAAAAGGCTTCCAGTAAGGTCCGTATTAAGCGTCAGCCACGGGGTCAACTGCAGTTTAGAGGGGAAGATTGTGGCTGGCTTGTCTGAAGCCGCTACCTCTGTCCTTGCGCTGGCTGAGTCCCTGATGCGGGCTGCACCTCACGATTTCTCATGATTCCACGGGAACCAGTTCAAGATCAGTTACCATATTGGCCCGAATATAAGATGCACCTGAATATAAGGCGCACCTTTAAAATTGGAGGTGTGTGGGGGGGTAAATACCTGAATATAAGCCGCTCCATTCCTCGCTGCTCCTGGCTGCATACTGGGGGGGGCACCACGCTGCTTTGCCGGCAGCCTTTTCCCTCCCTCCCTTCCCGGCCTTGGGGGAGAGGACGGGGGACTATGCATGGGGCGGGCGCCCCTTTGCCGTGCTCCTAGCGCTGTTTGCCCCACGCTCCTGGCTGCATACCATAAGGTCGCGAATATAAGCCGCAATTTTCACGGTCGGAATTTGGGGGGAAACTGAGGCTTATATTCAGGCCAATACGGTATTTGTGGGCATTTGGAAACAAGTGTTTCATACCTTCCAATATTTCTCCGATGAAACTAGGGATGTCCTATTTCATCATCATCATCATCATCATTTTTTACAAAAAATATTTATCCCCTGCTCCAGCCACTGTGGGCAGCTTCCAACATATATAAAAACATAATAAAACATTTTTTAAAAAACCTTCCCTATACAGTGGTACCTCAGGTCACATAAGCTTCAGGTTACATACTCTTCAGGTTACAGACTCCGCTAACCCAGAAATATTACCTCGGGTTAAGAACTTTGCTTCAGGATGAGAACAGAAATCAAGTGGCTGCAAGATCCAAGATCTCCCCCACCCACCCAAGCAAGCATAGTCTCACCTAAGCCGAGACCACATAACACTGGACCTGAAAGACCTATATTGGCTCCCAATACATTTCTGAGCACAATTCAAAGTGTTGGTGTTGACCTTTAAAGCCCTGAACGTCCAGTATACCTGAAGGAGTGTCTCCACCCCCATCGTTCTGTCCGGACACTGAGGTCCAGCGCCGAGGGCCTTCTGGCGGTTCCCTCACTGCGAGAAGTGAGGTTACAGGGAACCAGGCAGGGGGCCTTCTCGGTAGTGGCACCCGCCCTGAGGAACACCCTCCCATTAGATGTCAAGGAAATAAATATCTGACTTTTAGAAGACATCTGAAGGCAACCCTGTTTAGGGATGTTTTTAATTTTTTATCTTTTATTGTGTTTTTAAAAATCCTGTTGGAAGCTGCCTAGAGTGGCTGGGGAGGCCCGGCCAGATGGGTGGCATATGAAGAAGGAGGAGGAGGAGGAGGAGGAGGAGGTTATAGATGTTTAAAATATTAAGTGACTTATGGACGTTTTAGATAAATAAATAATTTATGCACAAATCCACTCCATCTTGCAAAAAGTACACTTGGCATTGTCACCGTTCTTTGTCTCTCTCTGCTGAAGAAGGGTTCTGAGGAACTCGAAAGCTTGCTCGCTGCTTTGCATTATTTGAGGCACAAGCAATTACCTTTCTGTTTCCACCCCACCAATGGCTCAACTTGGCCTCCTGTGATTTTTATCTAAAAGGACCAAGAGTATTCGAAATCCAGATGGGGCGGACCTACCTAGAGCTGCACATTGTTGCTGTTTAAATCAAGCCACAGCTCTGAGATGGTTTTATGGAACTGGAGGATCCATTCCTACGCTCTGAAAAAGCAAGAGAGGCACTATGTTTCTGCACAAATTAGTTAACGTTATGCAAGGAGCCAGACACAAGAGACATGCCTTGCAAGCGCATTATGCTCAAGGGAGATCTGAGGGAGGTGAACTTTTGAACTTGCCATGTCGATGTCTTAGGGTGCAATTCCATCAGTTGTTTGTCCTGCATTCCTTCGTGATTATTTTCTTTGAGGGACTTTTATGCAAGCAAATGGCTTCATATTCCGGATCCGAGTTTCTTTGCCTTTCTCTCCCTTTGGCTGTGCCAAAATGACTGTGAATTATGATATTTGCTGTTCTCTGCAGAATCCTGGCCTTCAGAAATCAAGGGAACGATACCTTCATCATGTAACAGTTGCATACAGGTAGTGTGCAACTTAAGCACATTTAACTTGCGTGCATTCTGCTTTACATGCTCGGCCAAAAAAACCAAAAAATTAAAAAATTAAAAAGTGGACAGGCATCTAGAAAAAAAGACTTTGGCAATCCCACCCACCATTGCACCCAGTACTTTTTTTTCTAAAAAAAAATTTTAGGGGTACTCTCATTTTCCTACTCATATTGAAATACTGCCCCTCAATGAGGCCACATTTAGATTCACAAAATGTTTAGGGGTATGTGTACCCCTGCGCCCCCCCCGAAAAAAAGCACTGATTGCACCCAATGTGTTTTGACTAGATGTGATTTTGGCTTTATGCGCTATCCTGGGAACTTAACCCCTGTGCAAGCTGAGAGTTGTTTAGTTGGGACCCAAACATGAAAATCCACTTAATTAAAAGCAAACGAAAAACCCTACGTGTAAAATATGCATATTAATTCCAACATTGAGGCCTAGTTTACCTAGGCGCACGCCCTGGACTTAGACGCTTCCATTCTCCCCTTCTTTATCCAGCTTAGCCACAAGGAAATCAGAAGCGCTTGCTCCATTTTCAACCAACCACGTTATCTTATTGTGTCTGAACCAGGAATCATGGTGTTAACTGTGGCTTATTGAATTCCGATTCCATCCCTAAAGTTACCTCCTTCTGCCGAAGTGAGCTGGGTTCCCCTTGTCTAATGCAAAGGCAGGAGAATGAAGTGTTATCCGCTCCCGGAGGAAGCAAGGAGCCACTGCTCAAAGCGCTGAGGGGTTTGCGACATGGGGGAATTGTGAAGAATCGGACAGAGGCAGCTTTCGCAAGTGGAGCTTGTATTACAATATTTTGCAGAATGGCTTGAAATATTTTTATTTGCCCGCTTATTTAACATGCAGTACGACTCATGCAACATGTTGGCGACTAATATACACACAATAATTACCAAAATGATTATACATGCTTTATTAATCTTCTGAGAAAAATACAAAACCTTATGCAAAGCCACAGAGACTTGTGAACTACCCAACCTAAGATGAACTGATTTCAATGGATTTTTCAAGTGCTTAACTCAGTCTTTTGTTTTCTTTATCTTTTTAGGTAAGTTCATGAAGATACCAACAAAAGGTAAGTTCGATGTTGTTCACAATACCGAGAGATGCTAGTGAAGTTGTAGATGGATGTTAATAAAGTTGTAGACAGGGTGCCGACATTTTGCACCTGTTTCGCCCTGGCAGTCGAAGTAACCAAGAGGTCGCTGTTCACCCCAATGGGCCCTTCTACTGGGGCTTGCAGGTAGCACACTCCCAAGGTAGTTTTCCGGGCTTCTTCAGTGGTCTAATCTCCAAGCCTTGATACGTATATTGATATTCACTAATAATAATTCAAACCGAATCTTACTAGAAATAACTTAATGCACTTCTAAATATTCAGTTAAATCAAAAATATTATTTAACATGGGCCACATCCATACCACCCACGATACCACTTTAAACAGTCATGGCACCCCGCAAAGTATTCTGGGAGCTGTAGTTTATTAAGGGCACTGAGAGATTTTTGGGCACCCCTATTGCCCTCACAGAGCTGCAATTCCCAGAGTGGTTTAATAGTCTTTCGCATTTCACGGGGAACTCTTGACCAAAAGGGAATTAATAGAGATGTCCAGTAAGGGCATGTAGAGTTGCAAGAGGTTAACAGCTATTTAGGGTCACTAGCAGCCAAATCACTTTAAATCTAATTAGAGTGTGGTGTTGAAAGAATGTCTGAATGCAAAAACCAATTTAATCCTATGAATCCCATGCCATTATAGAGTAGCAACAGAGTATTATTCATTTCTTTTTTGGTGACCCTGAGTTACCAAGGACATGCTGGGCTGCCAGCCAAAAGTAATACAAGCTCAATAATGATAATCTATACTTTGAAAGTTAACATGATGGCTCTTCCACAATGGCTTTTGCTGATTGGGGGAAGGTTAGTAACTGCTTGAGTTAGCACTTGTTTTACTGGAGGAGAAATGTTGTAAGATAAAATACACGTCTTAAAGAGGAAATGTCACGAGGTATAAAAACAGCAAAGATATGTCAATATCAATTCATTTTCCTTCTGACACACCCTTCCTCCTCTGGGTTCTCACCCAGGGTCCAAACTAACTCTCAAGTAGACCCACAAAAGTCTCACAACATCGAAACACTGGACAAGGTGCAATTCTGCCACCTTCTTTTCCTGCATGGCGAGAGTCAATTTGTTTCAGAGGTTGTGAAAGCTGAGGGTTTAGATGGAGTCTTGTGGCTTTAATAGAGGGAGAGGTGCGGAGTTCAATAAATGTTTATTACTTTGCATCATTTGGATATTTCATTTTGCTGCTGCCAAACGGGGCCTACATTTTTAAAACTTAAGGGTAAAGGTAAAGGGACCCCTGACCATTAGGTCCAGTCGTGGCCGACTCTGGGGTTGCGGCGCTCATCTTGCTTTATTGGCCAAGGGAGCCAGCGTACAGCTTCCGGGTCATGTGGCCAGCATGACTAAGCCGCTTCTGGCGAACCAGAGCAGTGCACGGAAACGCCATTTATCTTCCCGCCAGAGTGGTTCCTATTTATCTACTTGCACTTTGACGTGCTTTTGAACTGCTAGGTTGGCAGGAGCAGGGACCGAGCAACGGGAGCTCACCCCGTCGCGGGGATTCGAACTGCCGAGTTTCTGATTGGCAAGTCCTAGGCTCTGTGGTTTAAAACTTAGAGGCCCGCAAAAGAAGAGTTTGGAAACGTATTTGAGGAAGCTGCCTAAGAGATCTGGAACACTTTTCTAAACATATCTACATTGAAAGCAAAACTTGAAAATAATTTCAGACACCAGATCATTTCAGTGCTTTCATCTCTTCCCTAGCCTTTGATATTAATAGATCACACAGCAGCAGGGACAAAGATAATAAATGCACTCTCATCCTCACAGGGGACTGCAAAATGACTTAGAAATGCGAAAATAAAAAATGACTCCCCATGATCATTCGAAACAGTGATATAGGGAGCAAAATAACTTGGCTGTTTTAACTGTAACCTAACATGTTAAATTCAGCTGGTTTTATTTGAGGCTGTGGATAGATTAAGTGATCCATCTCTATTACCTCAGGCTACCCCAGCCCCCCCCCTTTCATGAGACTCTCTTTCTTCTTACCAGACATTCCCATTGCTTTCCCTGAGCCATGTTCAGCTTAATAGCTGAACTGAAAGGCTTTTTGGGGGAAGGGGCGGTGAGAATTCCTAAGCACCCAAGGAATAGAAAGGAACCACGATAAAGTATTGCTCACAGGTGTGTGTGTGTGTAGAGAGGATAGAGCAATAAAAGAGAAGGATGCTTAAAACACACACAAACACATCAGGACACACTGTTCAATGTTGCAATTTCTAGCCTTTGCAAATACAGTGGTACCTCGGTTTATGAACTTAATCCGTGCTGGAAGTCCGTTCTTAAGCCAAAGCCGTTCTTAAACCGAGGCTTGCTTTCCCTAATGAGGCCTCCCGCCGCTGGTGCCCTTCCACCATTCGGCTTCTGTTTGTAGACCGAGGTAAAGTTCACTAACCGGAACATCTACTTCTGGTTTTGCAGAGTTTGTATACCTAATAGTTTGTTAACAGGGCTGTTCGTAGACTGAGGTACCACTGTACACAGCTGCAGATGGATTTTTAAAACACCAGCCTCCCCTTTTCCCCTCCAGGTATTCCCCTGAGAACTGGAATGAGGGCATTGCAATTATCTCTGCTGCAATCAGAGCTCCGATCACATCCTTAGCAACGGCTTGGTCTCTATGGTACCTCGAACTTTCCCTTCCAGCCCAGCTCAAACATCTTTTTAATGCATCCTCCTTATGGGCAACAGAGGTCGGCGCAGAGGTCACCTGGGCTCGCTGACGCTCCACCATCAGATACCATCCATCTCCATTCTCCAAGGCTGACAATCCGTGGCGATAGCGTCTAAGCGGGAGGACTCAAAAGGGAGCCATTAAACTTGGCGAGGGACTCCAAGCTGTTTGGTTTGCAAGAAGCAGCGAGAGAACGACAAAGTAAGTGCTTCTCTTATGGCCCTCTCCGCTCTAATTGTCTTAAATGTGAAGCTAATGAACGTCATCTTTCGACTCCATTGAACTTCATGATACAGTACATATCCTCTGGGTAAAAACATCTTGCAGTGCTGTTACCCAAAACAATAAGGAAGCTATTGGCGTGAAGTATGGTTCAAAGCAATGCCTTCCTTGGCTTCCTTCCCTCCCCAAGTAGATTTATCTTTTCACAATGAATGGCTTCCTTGGTGACATAAAGGCACAAATGATGGAAATGTAATAGAACCATCTGGGTCACTGTAGTCCAGGCTATAGGAAGAATCAACAGACCAAGCCATTGGTGGTTCAAATCTTCCATAGGATAGGTGCCAGAACTGAAAAGGCTTTGAAACCAGGAAGGAGAAAGACGAGGAACAAGGGCCTTTTTATTGATGAGCGAATTCACAGAGTTATGGAATTGCAGAGCTGAAGGGAGCCAAGGGTCATCTAGTCCAACCCCCTGCAATGCAGGAATTTTCACCCAATGTGAGGCTCAAACCCACGACCTTGAGATCAAGAGTCTCTCTAAGGCTTTGCAAAAACAGGGGGGCAAGAGGGGAATGGTATTCAGATTTTTTGCTACATTTGGGAAGCCACCTTGTTTTGTTCACTTGCGGGTATAAGTTGCATCATTTCATTCCCACTTCATAGGGTTGCTTCATTTCATAAACTGTGCTTCGTGTTGAAATGGGGAAATCACCAATGTGCCTGTAACATTTTCAAAAAATAAAATTGGAGCAAATCTGCACACCCTTCTGCATGGATGAAGCCTGCCAAATTTCAGCCAGATAGATCCAAGAGATTTTGTGCTAGACATCTTTAAATTTTAAAGTAAGTAAAAGCAGTTTCTGCTACCTTTTCACAGGGTATTTTGGGCAAGTATTTGCATGACACAGGGAGCAAAGAAGTGTCCTTTGATAAGTTCTTTGCAAAAGTTTACATGCATATGTGCCGGGGTTCTGGAGTAATCCAATATCTATCAAAGCTGGTATTTGAGGTTTCTGCCAACAATTATATTTATGTCCAGTTAGCATTAAATAAAACCTGTTGGCATAAAGCTGCTTTCGCACTAGCACCAAGGCGAAGTGATTAAGAGGCACAGAAGTTCTCTTAAAACCCCGCCCCCATCACTTCATTGGACGAGAGGAGCAGGACATGAAAGAAAGAGAACCAATTAATGGGAGCCTTTTGAACGGCAAGCCTGGAGGCAAAACCAGGCAATATTCCCATTGGCAGGGAGACCTGTCAATGAGGATGCTGGTTTGATCTTAGCCACCCTTCTCTCTTGCAGGCAATTTCTTTACAAGAACAAAAGGCCACTGGAGATTGTTTCAAAGTTAGGAACAGGCACTGCAAAAAACCAAAAACACCCAGCTTCTCAAATGCAAACAAAGCTTTATTTCCCAAGTGCTTTGATTCCAGTCACTTTGTCTCTGCTTCATTTGCCTGCGCTGCTTTGTTTCAGAGCAACTCTTATATTACGAGACATATTTCTTGAGGGCATCTTGTGCTCCCCAGATGCACAATTTAGTAATTTTGACATCGCCGCTTAGGAACAAAGCAGTTTCGCTTTGCTTTTTGCTGTTCCTAGTTGGTCGGAGAAGTCTAGCCTTGGCTGTAATGAAGTCCTCAACCCTGTTCAATTTCCCACGTGTGACATTTACAAGAACTTTGAAGAACGCCTCATTAGGCCCAAAGAGACGGCAAAACTCTCTGTCCGGGACTCTCACATAGGCCCAAGCCTGGTTGCCACCTAGGGATGCCATTCCTCCTCTGTTTGCAACACTTGTTTTGTGAAAAAATTCATTGCACAACTGTTGTGGGGCTTTCCTTTGAGGGGGGAACTTCTGCTACAGTGTGCAACACTATCACAAAGCAGGAAGAAGTGCATTGGCCAGGTGGAATCAAGAGCCGATTCCTAGATGCCTTTGTCCCTCAAGAGGTGTTTCTGTGACATGGCAGTGTTTATGAGAATTGCCACACTAGCTTTAATAACTAGGTTAGATTTGCAGGGTTGTCAAATTTTGAAGAGCAACAAAGAGGGCACCTTGCCAACTTCTGCTTTTAACTATGGATCGCTACGACAACTCCCATTTTACATACCCATGACATGTCCTAGAAAAAGAGAACCTATGGCAAGGCCTGTTGTAGAGACTCAAGGAAGAGAAGGCAGTTGTATTAAAGCACAGTTTAGTGCTACAAGAGGGATTTGTGAATTCTCCTTGTTCCATCGATAGCAGCAACAGGAACAGCCCAACTAATGGATGGAAGGAGGCAAAAGGCAGCAGTTAGGAAGTCCACTGAAGTGCACTCGCTCCTGGCCTGCTCTGTCCAATCTCTTTGCAGGCAGAACAAACTGGCTCATTCCCCTTCCTTTATCCCTTCAGCCCACCTGGAATCTAAAGTGTTGTCGCCCAGGTACAGGTTGACCACCTCTGTGCGACCTAGGGCTTTTTGTCTCAACAAACTTTGTTTTGCCATTTTGTGGCTACAAGGACTTGCCTCCTTCATCTCCACTGATGCTGAGAAGGAGACATGTCCTCGCTCCATAATTCTTGTACTAAAAAACTAAGTAAGTTAATGCACATTATGCTGTAATGGCGTTCCTGCGTGTTGTAGCTGTCAAGATGCAGCATGTGGATCTGGTCTAAATATAAATGATTAAGCATCACACAAATGTGCTTCGAGAATTAAGCATAAGGTGAATATGGTCAGTGATTGCCAGCATTCACTATCTACTTTTTTTCCTGGAGGACATCAAATCTCCATTTCCCTAATTGATTCATGTAACACAGACAATCTGAGTGCTGTGTACTGTCCACTGATCGCTAGGCAAACATTATTGAAGTGTCAATATTTGCCTTCCCCCCCTGCAGCTATCATTGCTTTGAGAGGCTATAATTCATACAGGACAAAGCGGTGGCTGTTCTGCCTTTATTATACAAAGAAAAGCACTGGCTGTTTAGGTTTCTTAAGTATGTTACATCTCAGGAAGAACAATTACACAGAGAAGGTTCAATGGATCCTCCCTGCAAAAGATCTTTGACAGAAGCCTTCCAAGGCGCACCTGAAGAACTAGTCAAATAGAAGCAGGGTTGCCATATCTTGAAGAGCAAAAAAGAGGGCAGCCCGAGATGCTGCCAGCCCAAGCCAGGAAAAGAGGCACACGGGCATGGATGCCTCTTTCTCTGGCTCGGGCTGGCAGCAGCCGTGGTGTATAGAGCAGCCCAAGCCGCCCAAACGCAAGCTGTCTGGGCCTGAGCCCAACCCCCCCAAATCTGGACATTTCCTTTAAAATGTAGGAATCCGCCCAGGTGGGCATATTGGCCCCCTAAAAAGAGGACATGTCCAGGTTTTCCCAGACGTATGGCAACCCTAAATAGAGGAGACAAGGGATGGGTCTCTGAAACACAGGTCATCCTTGACCCATGGACCATGTTAGCTGTTGGAGTCAAGCAACATCTGCAGGGCCAAACTTTCCCTACCCTTGTTCTAGGGTTAATTTGCAAAGGGAAATATTAACAAGGTTTTTTTTTTGTATGGACCACACCAACCCACAAGCTATTAAACAATCATACATTTGTGTCCTTTATCTCCCAGCAAAAATCTGTGACAACTTTTGCTAGCGTGACCAGTTAAGCACTGTTTAGAAAAAGAAATAGATTTGCATCATTAAAAAGAGAACAGCAGTTTGCATAAAGTTTGCAAATGTTTATGTATATGAATGCAAATTTAAAAATTATTGCTATAATTTAAATAGATACGCAGCAGATACCTGGCCAAGCACCAGGGAACTTGTTTGGCTGCTCATTCTGCTGGACTGGTGCTCCCAACTTCCATGCTTCTGCTCTCCCTTTCTACAGTTCCTTAACTTTAAACCAGATTTGGAACGGACAGCCCTACAAACAGGGGACACCTTCAAAAAGACCATTCAGTAGCCTGGAGATGCCAGCACTGTGAACATCTAACTTAAGGCTTCTTGGAGAGCATAGCTTAGGACTGATATACTTAAAGGAGCTTCTCCACCCTCATCGTTCAGCCTGGACACTGAGGTCCAGCGCTGAGGGCCTTCTGGTGGTTCCCTCACTGCAAGATGTGAGCTTACAGGGAACCAGGCAGAGGGCCTTCTCGGTAGTGGCACCCACCCTGTGGAACACCCTCCCATCAGAGATATAAAAGGAAATAAACAACTATCTGACTTTTAGAAGACATCTGAAGGAAGCCCTGCTTAGGGATGTTTTTAATGTCTGATGTTTTATTGTATTTTTAATATTTTGTTGGAAGCCACCCAGAGTGACTGGGGAAACCCAGCCAGATGGGCGGGGTATAGGTATTATTATTATTATTATTATTATTAGTAGTAGTAGTAGTAGTAGTAGTAGTAGTATGAGTTATAGAGAGTGAACCTCCAAACACAGGTGCAGGTGTATCGCAAAGCAGTGCAGAGAGTTGGGTTCTCTTGACCAAGAGTTGCCAGGTATGAAATGCCCCCCACAGTGAAGCTTGTGCAGCACCATCCTGAGGGTGTTAATATAATAATAATAACATCATCATCATCATAATTTATTTCTGACAGCACAGCCATCTGACTGGGGTTGCCCCAGCCACTCAGGGTGGCTTCCAACAAAAATACAAAGGGGGGCAGGTGGGAATCTAGCATTAAAAGCTTCCCGAAACAGGTCTTCAGATGTCTACAAAACATAGTTACATAGTTGTTAAACTCTTTGACATCTGGTGGGAGGGCGTTCCACAGGGCAGGTGCCACCACCGAGAAGGCCCTCTGCCTGGTTCCCTGTAACCTTGCTTCTCCCAGGGAGGGAACTGCCAGAAGGCCCTCGGAGCTGGACCTCAGTGTCCAGGTAGAACGATGGTGGTGGAGACACTCCTTCAGGTATACAAGTATAAAATGCTAACATTGCTGAAGCCAACACTTTGAATTACATCAAGTCCTTATTCTGAGCAACAGTCTTAAGCTGGAGAAACAAAGAACTTTTTCTATGTCATGCAAATTGTGTCATATCAAATTTCTGAAAACAACAACAACCCAAACCCATAGTACTTCAGCATGCAATCTGAAAACTCACCACACTGAGTTTCAATTAACCAATTAACAGTAGAAACCTTTTTCTATGGCCAAAATTAAGAATAGTGTTCAATTGTTATTAATGATTAACTTGTTCATTTTGAATTTTTACTTCAGTATAAAGTCTCCAGGGTCAAACCTTTTAAAATTCAAAACTTTTTACTGCAATGGCCTAATTTGTCTTGCCTATCCTTTATAGACAGGTATGAAGGCATCTCATCGATTTTTGTCATTCTGAACATTTTTCACTATGTTCAGTCCCTCCTTTTGTTGTCAGAAAACTTAATCTACCTGTTGTTTTCTTGTGAATTTTTCCAATGATCTACAGACACTTCTAGCTTATAGTGCTTCTTTGGGACCATAGAACTAAACAAGAGCCCACAACTAGAGTGGAGCCAACATCTCTCAGAAAGTATTCCCGCCCCGCCCCCCCTAGAAACGTTCTGAGATTTTAATTTCACATTCCCCTATTGGATTTGTTCCCAGGATAGTGAAGGCCACCAATTTGGGTGGCTTTAAAAGAGGATAAGACAAATTGGTGGAGGATGTTTCTGCTTGTGGACTTCTTAGATGCATTTGGTTTGCCCCTGTGAAAGCAGGATTCTTGATCGGGTGGGTCTTTGGGCTGATTTAGCAGGGCTCTCCTTCTGTTCTTCTGCTAAAATGACTCTGTGTTTGCAAGCCTGTCAAAAGCTGGCCACCTGAAATGGTGACTGGGGCCGGCCGCCAAGACCACGTAACACCGGTCTTGAAAGACCTACATTGGCTCCCAGTACGTTTCCGAGCACAATTCAAAGTGTTGGCGCTGACCTTCAAAGCCCTAATGGCCTCAGCCCAGTATGCCTTCACCCCCATCGTTCTGCCCAGACACTGAGGTCCAGCTCCGAGGGCCTTCTGGCGGTTCCCTCCCTGCGAGAAGCAAAGCTACAGGGAACCAGGCAGAGGGCCTTCTCGGTAGTGGCGCTCGCCCTGTGGAACGCCCTCCCTTCAGATGTCAAAGAGATAAACAACTACCTGACATTCAGAAGACATCTGAAGGCAGTCCTGTTTAGGGAAGTTTTTAATGTGTGACATTTTAGTGTATTTTTTGTCTTTGTTGGAAGCTGCCCAGATGGGCAGGGTACAAATAATATATTATTATTATTATTATTATTATTATTATTATTATTATTATTATTATTATTATTATTTCCCTGTTCCCCCTAGTAAGAGGGAGCACAGAGAAAAGCTTGTGCTCAGATTCAGACAGGTTTGCGATGCAAAGAATTGTCTCCTTATGGCGCATATCTCCCTGACTCAAACCCATACCTCCAGGACACATAATAAACTGTTAAGGATTTGAGGCGTTCAGTTACCTCTCTCGCACTCCCTTCCATTCTCATGTGTTTTTTATTCATTTTTTTAAAAAACCCTGTTAATTTACAAACAAATATGCAAGTCATTCTACTGCCGTGTGTAGAAACCTTCACCTTATTTAAGGCAACCCATTTCAGTTCCGAAATGGCAAGCATTTTATTGTTAGGCGGAATAATGGCATGTTTACCAGGGAATCTACCCTTCTCCCCAGAGAACTTTTGCAATCAGAGTCTGCTCCCAGTAAATATATTCATCCCAGATTTAGATTCCAGTCAGCCAGTGCCGAGGGAGTGGCCTGAGAGACCATTGCACAATCGTGGCTTTTTGAACTTCTTAATCATCCTCAACCCTCAAAAGTTTCCTGATATATTAACCAGCTTCACACATTCTTCATGGCTGGCATTTGTGCCTGGAGCTCTCTCCCTTAACACCTACATGATACGTCTTTCAGATTCCTCCTTTAGAAAACAAATTCTTTGTCATGAATTATTTTTGCCACCTCTAGCACCTTTAGTCTCCAAGTTTTTCTACTCAGGGAAATGACCAGCTGTTCTCCCTTCCTGGCATGCCACCTCCCCCCTACTGAACGTTCAAGTCACCTTTAAAGACTTCTACCACAAAACTGAGGGGCTCATCTTCCAGCGTCATAACTTTTATATGCCCATTGTCTTTGTCCATGGAGTTTTCTTGGCAGGGATACTGGAGTGGCTTGACGGTTGCTGCTCCAGGTGGATCTCGTTTGGTCAAAACTCTCCACTATGACCTGTCCATCTTGGGCGGCCCTGCATGGCATGGCTCATAGCTTCTCTGAGTTATTCAAGCCCCTTCACCATGGCAAGGCAGTGATCCATAAGGAGCCCTGAGTGCTCACTGGAAGGACAGATCCTGAAGCTGAGGCTCCAATACTCTGGCCACCTCATGAGAAGAGAAGACTCTCTGAAAAGACCCTGATGTTGGGAAAGATTGAGGGCACAAGGAGAAGAGGACGACAGAGGATGAGATGGTTGGACAGTGTTGTCGAAGCTATCAACATGAGTTTGACCAAACTGCGGGAGGCAGTGGAAGACAGGAGTGCCTGGTGTGCTCTGGTCCAGGGGATCACAAAGAGTCGGACACGACTAAACGACTAAACAACAACAACAACAACCACAAAACTCCCTGAAACTATTTGTCTGTAGTTTGGCAGGTTTGATACCTAAGGACACCTCTCTCATGCCTGCTGTTTTCAGAATGATGGCCCACAAAACACTTGGGGAGATTAAATTATTCCTCTTTTATCCACCCTAAAACTCTAAGTGCTGCCCTTATGCAAAAACCACAGCAGCTATCATGCTGACATTAGCCCAGGATTCATTTCCTCAGAAGGGGCCTGCTTGCAAATTTCATGCAAATCTGTGATGACAAAAGTTCTTGATGTTTTCTCTCTCCTTTTAAATAAAATGTATCTGTTAGATAAGCCATTGGACCTCTCTGGAGGAGCTAGTATGCCTGCAAATTTCATTCACACCTGTCAAGAGCCAGAAGTATAGCAATTTTTGATGTCACAGCAGCAAATGTGGGTTGTGAAATGAAGTAGACCTCTAAACTGTAATGGCTGCTGTTGTGCGGAAACCACTGCAGCTATTCTTCTGAAAATTTGGAGATTTGTCCCCTCAGAAGGACACAACCTTACCTGAAATTTTCATCCAATTCTGCCCCCCAAAATCAAAAGGTTTTAGACATGTCCTTCTTTTAAAATAATAAACTTTTAAAAGGACTCGACACAAAAACCTCTGCACCTATGTGCCTGCAGTTTGACAGGATTTATCCACCCCACATAGCCTAATATGCATTCAAATTTAATCCAATTCTCCCCCAAGAAGCAGAGGTGGTGGCCATTGTCAAATATCCTTATAAGTTAATGGTGTGAAAACTATGTCCATGCCCTTCTCTCTGCCTATTTCCTCCTTCCTCAATGTCATGAATATAAGAAGGGATGTTGCTTGGCACTCGTTGGATGTGCTCAGGGCATTTCACAATGGCCTCTCTCCTGCCACCTTCCCCCAATCAAAAAGGATGTCGGACCTTGGCAGTGATGGAGAAACTCACAGATGGAATTTATTTGATGAAGACATTGGTTAAACAGAACTCTTTTTATTCTGCTAGGAATCTTCTTTTATTGCTTTTGGGAATCAGAATCGACAAGATAAGCACTCACTTCCTCAACATCAATCATTCTGGAAAGGTAAGACTTGCTGAACTGTGGAATAATTTCTTTCTTAGACCTCTTTTAGATATAAGTTTCAAGATGGCATTGATCACTTTGTTACGGTTTGTTAAAAATGTGTTTGTATTGTGTTCTTCGGTCAATCTATATTTCAATGATAGCTCAAGGTCTCTAAACTGGATGAAGACAACTTAATAACAATTGAGGAACAGAATTGAGATCCAATAGGTCACTGCTGGTGCGTGAAGCACAGTATATTTGACTCCCATGAGATTTTATGTTTTCAGAAATACACTTTAAATGTTGGGAAAGTAATGCTTCCCAGGCAAAACTGTAGAAGTACAGTCAGATTGTTCATAGTTTTAACCATAGTATCTGAAATAATGAGATGTGACCTGGATTTGAATTAGATATTAATTAATTTAATTTTGTTGATGGAAACTGTAACTTATAATAATGAATTTATCAGTTCCCTAAAGATGGTTTGCAACCATTACTGGGGGACATAAACAATAGTCTCCAATAATGAGTGAATGGCTTTTTAACAAGCACAGTGATTGCTAAAATAGTCAAATTGACACCAAACATAGTCATTTGCCAATACCTAATAAATACCACAGGGGGAAAATCTGGTTTTATTGAACTGTGGGCATAGAAACTTTGAAAGGAACTTAATAATGTAAACTGCATTTGCAGCTTCTGTATAGAACTCAAATTATATTGTTATACACAACCGTATTTTTCTGTCTATAAGACGCCCCCATGTATAAGAAGATGCCCCCTATTTTTGGGGACTCACATTTAAGAAAATGGGGGGAGATATATCCGTGTATAAGATGCTCCCTAATTTTTGACATTATTTTTTTTTGGGGGGGGGAACCTAGTCATATACATGGAAACATACGGTATATTTGTTAAAATAAATACACAAAAGTTCACAAAAATGCAATCCCCAGCATCTCAAGGTAGGGACGGGGGGAACCCATCTCAGAAGCCCTTGTGAGCTGCTGCAAATCATAGTAGATCAGCACTCCCCAACCTGGTGCCCCCCCAGGTGTTTTAGGTAGGTGCAACAAGTCTCTCACTTCATTTAGGACAGCTTATGCACTCCCTGTGAATAGAAATTATCTGGTCCACAGCTCAGGCGTTATGCTATGCTGCCATACCCACAAACTCCAGCTTGGTAGTGGAAGGATCTCTACAGGTCTCACAAGACGGCTGTTTTCTCACGCTTCATAGTTCCTTCCCCCAAATCTTCCTCATGGGCCCCATTGGCAGAGCTATCAATAAGAGTTAACACAGAGCCGGCCATCAGCATGTGCATAATTCTGTGCCTCACCCCAGGCTTAGTGGAAGAAACAGAATAAATCACACCAACTCAGTCCAAATTTGCTAGGGCTGAACAATCGGTTAGATCTACTGATTAAAATAAGTTTGAGGGACTTAAAAAGAGCTTCTCTCAGTTACCATATTTTTCGCCCCGTAAGACCTACTATTTCCCTCCTAAAAAGTCAGAGGAAATGTGTGTGCGTCTTATGGAGCGAATGCAGGCGAGAGGCTCTGCTCAGCGCTCTCTTTAAAGAGCCGTGTGGAGCGTGTGTGCGGCTCTTGGGGGCTTTTCTGGGAGGTGGGGGAAGGGACTGATGGGCTGCCCTTCTCCCACCTCGCGGAAAAACCCGCACGGATCGTGTGTGCGGCTCTTGGGGGCTTTCCCGAGGCTGCAAGTACCGCACAGACGCTCCACGCAACTCGTGAAAGCGAGCGCTGAGCAGAGCCTGGGATGCATACAGGCTCTGCTCAGCGCTCCCTTTAAAGAATATTTTTTTTCTTGCATTCACCCTCTAATAACTAGGTGCGTCTTATGGTCAGGTGCATCTTATGGAGCGAAAAATACGGTAATAGGCCAGAAGATTTACATTCTGCTTGAGATATATGCCAAAAAAAATGACAAATTGCAGGCTTAAAACAGGCACTCTTCTTCTCTCTCACAGAGGAAACGAGGACCCTGTTGTGGCGCATGCATGCATCAGCTGAAACATGGCAAGGCACCTGTTGTCCTCTGCTTGTTGCTGAGCCCTGACTGCCATGGGCTGCAGGCTGCATGGCCACTCTTAAAAACCTGTATTTCTCTGAACGTTGCAGTGCGGTTTTCTAGCCACGTAATGGATACTTAAAAGGATATAATAGGGTAAAGTGTGCATTAAAAGGCTTGTATTAGTGATGTGTGTGTGTGTGTCATTAACACGCATCATAGTAGGGAAAAACGCTTGCAAAAACGTGTATATTAGCCAAAAGTGCCATACAAAAATAGGTTCGTTGGGGAAACATTTGTTCGAAGATGCTGATCAATTTTAATGAAGATCTTTTTATTAATGCAAATGTGGAGAACTGAATTTAAGGGTGGGGAAATAGAAAACCCGGAGATTGAGAAGGCGATTGGGCTGCATCCGGCCCCCGGGCCTTAGGTTATCTACCCCTGCTCTAATCATTTGCTCATTTGTTTCTGGTCCTATACAAAACAGCCACCAGGTGGAGATGGAAGGCAAATGACCAAGCAGACAAGCAGCTGGCAGCGCTGAGGCTGGATTGGGGGTGTGTGTGTGTGTGTGTGTGTGTGTGTGAAGGGTTATTTACACTTGCCACTGGGTGCGGAAGGACGGTTAGAAACACTTCCCTCTGCACAACACCCGTTCCCCAATCAAATTATCCTCCCATCAAATTAGGAAATGGCTGCCGATGCTTTGAAATAGAGGTGGAAGGGCATCAAAGGAGGATGACAAGAACCAGGCGTGGCTCTCTCCCACCTCATGGGTAGCTGGGCTCTCTCCACCTTGCAAAGGCCCAAGAAAGGGCTTATCCACACCTTGGCTTGACCCGTCCAAGGAAACACGATTTTACCGCTGAATTGGACCAGACAGCAATCATGTTTCCCACCGATCACTGTTTGTTCCAATTCACCGACAAACAGCGCGTTTCACTGGGGAAAGCAAAAATTGCTTGGACCCACGGCTAGGAAAGCCCAGGACAAGCAGCAAACCTCTTGGACCCATGTTTTCTAGGTGTGGGACAAGCAAAGTGTGTGCGAGCCCCAAGTTGAGCCCAGCACAGACACGCTGACATGAATTGACCCCAATTATTTCACATAGCCATTCATTTTAATGGGTTGTCTCTGAGTAATGACTCCTTCAGAGGTCGGAAACAGCCTAAGGGTGTGCGAGTGTGTTAGGTTGTGTGAGAGGGTGGCACACTAGGGGTTAATAGCTGTTGCAGTTGAAAATAACTGGAGAGCGGACGCTCTCAATAACTGTTTAGTAACCAGTCTTCTGAGAAAAAGGAAATGGGGACTCAGCAAAAGAAAGCTGTGCAGCTGAGGGAGACCACAAAGAATGGAGGACGGAGATTTGAGGTCACTGAAGGAGAACATGGGAAGAGAAACTTGCCCTCTTTCCATACTCTGTGAAAGGACTGACCTAACACATGGAGTCCATTTCCTGTGGAGCTTTGCTTCAGCTGTTAAAGTGCTCTCCAGCCCTTTGGGGATTTCCAGTTGGTTAAGGGAAAGTGTCCAAGCTGGCTGCCTCCTCAGCTGCACTGTAATGAGAAACAGAAAACATGCTGCAATCTTGCATCTGGAGGCTGTGGGAGCCCGTCGTGAACAGTGATTTCCACTCCGGTGTTGCCACACCACCACGTTCTGAATTGGAGAAGAATTGCCCTCAGGCTAGGGGCAGGCCACTGACGCTGAGTGTGCAGGAAAGCAGGGCTGGAGAGGACTTCTGGAAGCTGAACATGCCAACATGCCAAGGCGCAGCTTATTTGAGGCAGGGCCGTCCTCTGTGCCACTCATGCCCGCTAAGCAGAAGTGTTTTAAAAGCTAGGAATGGCCGGGGTGGAAGCAGACCTCGGCCTGTGAAGCGAAACAAGTGCCACGAAACTGTCAGATCCTCTTCACTCAGCCATATCCTGTTTTGAGAGACCAAACAGCAGCAAAAGGAACAAAAACTGCATGGGAAGAGGATTCGAGGTGCAACATTCATTTTGTGTGGGAGGTGCTGAAAAACAAAACAGAAAAGCTTTCACATAATTAATTGTGTGTTATGTGTGAGGGAGGAATGCAGAAATTCCCAAACATGGGAACACAAAAATCTTTCCAATAGTAGTGGAGGAAAAGGAAGGAAATGTGTCCACTCTTAATCACTGCCTGAGCTGTGGGTAGTGAGTTTCCTGACCTCTCTTCCTGCCTGGGCTCTCCAAGAATTGCAGGAAATTAGGCTTCTGCTGTGGAAAGGGAGAGAGAAAGAGAAAACCCCCAACCTCCTTCATAACACGGAGTATAGAAGTTGTCAACATCTCCACCCAGGAGAAGCAACACTTAGCTTTGCTGAGAAAATGACAAGTGAGATTATTTCGATCCTCGCTGTAAAGATTTCTACGCCCCCTGCTGAAAATTCAATTATCTCCAGTTGTTTTAAGAACAGGAATAAAAGAAAAATGCATACCCACTTCATGATAAGGCAAAGTGAACGTAATAGTGGTGGACGGTAAGGAGAAGAAGAGATAAGAATGGTCTTAACACATCCTAGGGGTTCTTGAACTAAACTGTCGTTCTCTTTCCAGTTAGACAACCTATTAAATGGGGCGGGGGAGAACTTTTGGGTTTTGCACAGACTGTTAAAAGGTGTGGTTTTGTTCTCCTCGTCACCTGGTGACCTCAACCACCGTTATTTGCAATCTCAGCCTCCCTTTTCCAGGCTCATCCCAACTTTTAAAAGTGCAGTGGAAAACCCAGCAAAAATGGTCACTTCCACACCATGCCTTTAAAGGACATGACTTACCCCAAAGAATTATGGGAACTGTAGATCTCTTTCTCCATACATGGTATATTGCCTTTTTTGAGGTTTAAATCGATGTTAGCCAAACTAATAGAATGAGTGAGCTTTTCCTTCTAATCAGCTGTCCTGAGGCCACCATCTCATCAAAAAAAATGAGAGGCACAAATACAAGATGGGTGACACCTGGCTTGAGAGCAGTACATGTGAAAAGGATCTAGGAGTCTTGGTTGACCACAAACTTGACATGAGCCAACAGTGTGACGCGGCAGCTAAAAAAGCCAATGCAATTCTGGGCTGCATCAATAGGAGTATAGCATCTAGATCAAGGGAAGTAATAGTGCCACTGTATTCTGCTCTGGTCAGACCTCACCTGGAGTACTGTGTCCAGTTCTGGGCACCACAGTTCAAGAAGGACACTAACAAACTGGAACATGTCCAGAGGAGGGCAACCAAAATGGTCAAAGGCCTGGAAACGATGCCTTATGAGGAACGGCTAAGGGAGCTGGGCATGTTTAGCCTGGAGAAGAGGAGGTTAAGGGGTGATATGATAGCCATGTTCAAATATATAAAAGGATGTCACATAGAGGAGGGAGAAAGGTTGTTTTCTGCTGCTCCAGAGAAGCGGACACGGAGCAATGGTTCCAAACTACAAGAAAGAAGATTCCACCTAAACATTAGGAAGAACTTCCTGACAGTAAGAGCTGTTCGACAGTGGAATTTGCTGCCAAGGAGTGTGGTGGAGTCTCCTTCTTTGGAGGTCTTTAAGCAGAGGCTTGACAACCATATGTCAGGAGTGCTCTGATGGTGTTTCCTGCTTGGCAGGGGGTTGGACTCGATGGCCCTTGTGGTCTCTTCCAACTCTATGACTCTATGACATGTACATAAATGGCAGTTAGGACCATGGTCACCCTGGCAACTAGCATTCACTGAACCAGGGACCTTCTGCACCCAAAGCAAGTGCTCTACCACTGAGCTAAACCTTTTCCCCTAAGGATAAAGAGGCTAGCTGTGGTCTCTTGCCTTGTTGCTGCTATCATGCCATCATTTAGCTCCCTGAGGCAGAGCAGCAAATAGATTCATAAGCTTGGTCATGCTATTGTGACTCTTGAGGCAGAATATCTCACAAACTTTCCCTCTCCTTTGCAGTGAAAAAATGCAGCAATAAATAAATAAATATGTAAGTAAGATAATTTGCTGCACTGAAAAATTGCTTTCTGAGGTATAGTAGAGACCGCCACAAAAAGGGCTGGCTCTACTATTAGGAAAGGAGGAGGAAGTCAGTGCTTTTAATCTTCCAGAAGCTTCCACTTGTGGTCTGAACAGACACATCCCTGCCCACTGCCCACCTTTAGAAACAGTGCAACTTTTTCTCATACTAAGGAATAAAAGGGTGGCAGGGATCCAGCCCTCTAATAAAACCCTCATGGAGTTTTATTTAAAAATGAAGAAGGAGGGCTGCCTCTGAAATTCTGAATCAGCCTCCGAAGCAAATGTGAGGAGGGTCGCTGCTTGGGCAAAACATCTCACAATTTTTGAGGTAAGACGAAAGGGTTTGGATAAGGTGACTGAAAAATTGTTAGGGCAGGTATTGTACATTCCTAGATTGTCATGGTATTTCAATTAAGAGTGAAATCTGAAGCCAAGTGGGGTGTTCCTTCACGAGTTCGTTTCCAACTCATTTCTGTATTAATCTGAGTTCGTTGGCTTTTAATGAAAACTCCACACGAAACCCTGCGTGTAAATACTATGTGTGGACAGGACCTCACACTATAGAGAATTTCTGGATTGGCCACCATGCATGTAGAAAGTTTGCCTTCAGTTGGGCTTCACACTAGCAGAAAGTTCATAGCAGGGGGCCTGGCTTCCACTGATCTACTCTTTGCATCCCAAGCATCTCCCGTTCCCTATACTCCCATGAGAGCTTCAGCTGAGATTTGGGGGGGTTACCTGTACTAATAGGCATTTGGGGCTCGGCGAGCTGCCATTAAATGGTAGTGAAATGGTGAAATTCAAACACTTAATCCTGTGTAGAAGAGTTTCTGCTGGTTCAAAGCTACCACCAAGATGCTACTCAGAAAACTGTACAGCATCACTCTAGTGTGACGCGGCCCCCACATCCTATATTTCTATTTCCATCAGTTTTCTTTATGTTCCCAAAGGAGATTTCCAGCACACCTTGAGCCATTTTCAGGCCAAACACATTCTACTTTTTATTACACATATTACATTCTTAAATAAAAATGCGTCACATAACTTTTTTTTTTTGCATAGATATCTTACAATATACCAATTTAAAAAAGAATTATGAAACAGACCAGTAACAAAAATAAATCTTCTTCATTAATAATCTTGGAACATTAACATACCACCATCATATAATACAAATAATATTTTTTTTTAAATCTTAAGACTTTTGTACAGCCAAAAAAATTGACAAAGTAATATATTCATATATATATATTTATATATAAAAAAGCTTAAAAAAAATAAAATGTCAACCGAAAAAAGGCAGAACCGAGGGCTACAGGATTGGGTACTTCCGCGATATACTAGAAATACCAGAGAAGGCCTGAGAGAACGAGACGGAAGGGTTCTCCAAATGCACTTGGCAAACGCATCTGGCACAAGGGAAGCTGTACTGTAGTGCAAAATGAAAGTCCTTCAAGTGTTGTTGGTTGTTATGTGGGCATTGCTTCTCTTCTTCTTTTTAAATGAATGACCAAGTTGGAACACACACGCAAAAAAGAAATTATATATAGATATAAGTATATACAAACGCACAGACGCACACCCCTTTATAACAAAACAGGGACTCTGGTGGGTTTATATGATTGCTAAAGGTGATGTGCAAAGCCTTTGCTTAGGAGAAAAATGCTGGGGAAACACACACACACCTTCTGGTTTCTGGCTTGGTGCCTTCTAACATTATTCTTAAAATAAAAATATCCAAGGCCAGGAAATTGTTCTGGGAGATCAACTGATCCTATCAGGCTGCTGAAAGCTCAAAAGCCATGTTCCTCTAGCTTAGGAGGCAACAGATCGTAAAGAACAGGCAAGCCAAATCCAAAATTGTGAGTCACTTGCTCTGACCCATTTCTCTTGCATGGAAGAAAAGCTGTTGGGGACAGCTGTGTGTAGCAAAGGTAGTTGGATGCACAATTTTGGCCCAAATTCAAAATCAAAGCTATGCAGCAGCAGGATGGACACCCATTGCTACATTCATGAAGCTCCCTCTGCACTAAATCAATGCATGGGACACCCCACCCCCACCCCCAATTGCCTGTCATCTCTATGGCAGGACAGCTGGCTTGTGGGGAAGCTTTGGGGAATCTCAGAGATCGGGGCCTGCAAATGCAAAATGGATAGTATGCTGATCCTTAATTCGCTTGGGGTTTCACCAGCTTGGGTGATCTGGCGGTCAATGTATTTTAATTGAAAAACAAAATGAGTAGGCCAATCTTACATTTCTGAATCCAAAAATGTCACATATAAGCATTTAAAAGAAAGAAAACACAACACTACTGCCTGCATTTGCAATCAGAACAGGTAATAAATACATTCTTGATATGTTCCTCCTTCCATCCTATTTTTTTTGGGGGGGGGAGGGATGAAATTGCTCTTCTCCCCTTAAAAAGAAAAAAGAAAATAAAGAGAGAGAATGCCAGATTCTAAGTGGTAAAAGGTGTTTCATGCCAAATCTTGCCACTTCAAATGAAGACATTATATATACTGTATAAAAAAACATAAATACAACAAGAAGAGATAATAAGCTTAGGGCCACTTTATCACCATTCAGAAAAAATACAAGGAACCTCACTGTGCCCACTATAGGTTGGGAGAGAAAATAGAGAGTTGTCTTTCAAGTCAAATTTTAACAGGGGATCCACCAGAGACCAGCAGTCTTGCATACTAGCGCACTGAGAATTGAGAGGCAGAAGCAACGAGAACGTTTGCCCCTTCTCCTGCCTTGCTGCTCCTTAACTGTGTGCCTCTCTCTACCAGTGTGATTCAGGCAGTGCTCTGAAATATTGATGGCCAACTGGAATGCAACGAGTCCTCGCCCCACCTGGGCCCTTCCTGTGTTTTTGCCTCCCATGCCTTCTTGTGCTGGATTAGGAGACCAGGTGATGCCCAGCTCCCTCTCGTATTGAGAGCACTGCACAAAGAGCAGCCCCAGGACCAAAGACGTCCACCATTGCCAATGAAGCAAGAAAGCCCTCTCCTTAAAGAAAAAAATAAATCCCAACTTCTACAGGACAGCGTAGTGAAGGTGAAATGGGGCAAGTGCCGAAATCAAGTTCTCGAACTATTTACAAACTCTCCATTTCAATTTCTTCAGGATTTGTAATATGGAAAAAGGAAACCCCTCAAAAGCATGGCAAACTGTTGTGATGGCACATCCATCAGGCATGGTTCACAGGTGAAAAAGTCAGAGGTTGCAGCACCTAAGTGATGACCAAGGGGAGGGAGCAACCAGGTAGCCTCCGTGGTGGCAGCGGCCGCAAAGTGATGGTGACAGCACGGGGCTCAGATTCTGACTGGCCAGCAGTAGTGTTTGAGCCACTGATGCCATGGGTCCATGTTGGGTGCAGTCTGCCAATTAACAGTTGCATGGTTGGAACCTAGTATTCCTCTCCCCTATCTTGCAATCCCCGCCATTAAAGTCACCCGGGTTACTCCTTCTTTAAGTCACTGCAGAGTAGCAGCAGCCTCTTTCTTCCTCGCTCAACACTTGGGCTGGCTTTACATATTTACTCAGAAGCACATCTTATTTATTTCAAGGAGGTCATACTTTCCAATGGGTGTGCTTTTTCAGACCACTAACTTTGTGAAGCCATTAGACAGGGGGACCAGTTTAGGGTTCTGATCTGCTGCAAAAGGGCAGGCATTGAAGATTTCACATTCTGAAGCAGAGATGTTAAGCGAGACCACAAATGACACTGGGGAAGTAAATCAACATTGTTCTTTTCCATACCCTTATTTCCCCCCTCCCACCCACATTGAATTATTTAAAATACAGGCTTATATTAAATTTGTCACCAAGTCTTATAGATGATCTCTAAGAATTCTAGAGGCAATAGGATTTAACAACATTTCAGATGACGACATTCATGGATATTGGTACCCAATGATTACTGTGATGACAGATATGTGTGCAGATTATGTAGGATGCTACAAGAATAATTTCTTGGACAGTATAGATTTTTCAGCTAACACACTGTCTGGATGTTCCGTCATCCACCTCAGCTGATAGTCTAAAACTGCCATACAATATTCAAATAACGAGCTACAAGGCTCTCAAATGCCCACTCAACCCCTGGGTGGAATAGAAAATATGTGAACACAGATACAGAGAACTACAAGATTGTCAGCAAGCAGTGCTCCAATATTTTCTAAATCATAGCTAACCATAAATCTTTGGAATAAAACTTAGATCTCTCCTCCCTCATCCTTAAATGCTCTCGTTCTTTGCCCTCACACAGATGGTTAGATTTTGGTCCTTTTCACATCCCACTGTTAAAGGGCTGGGCCTTGTATCAGCACTGACAGCCACAGCGCCTGAAAGAACTCCGATGCAAAGAGAGTATTATTTGAAAACTCAGTTAAGTCTGACGAAATCAAAGATGGAAAGAAAGCCAAGAAGGCCAAGTGCTAAGAATCCCTGTGTCTGTACTTACATTATACAATTTTAGATATTCTGTATATAAAAAAGAACTTTTAAAGTTTTTGCATCCTAAACATAAATTAGGAAATTACTGAACAGTCGGCAAGTCAAAAAAACAGTCAAAAGGTTGGGCAGTGAGCTAGTTTAGAGAGTGGAAGAGCAGCAACCAAGGGAGAATCAACATGCCCATTTCATTTCTCGGCACATCTTGCACGGGTGGTCCTGCATTATTAACTATACACAACCATTCCCAATGACTAACTCTCCACCTGCATGAGAGATAGTTTGAAAAGGCAGTCTTTGGAATCAGTGCCAGCTCCAACTAACTAGAAGTAGACATCATGTATATATAGAATAGGGTGTGTATGTGTGTGTGTAAAGTACAGGGAAATTAATCCACTTTGAGTCACAACCATCAAATTATCTACAAGATTCAAAAGGTGAGCCTGATACCTCCATTGATCACTAAATGGTTCAACCATTGGTCAGTGTGGACCCATGTGTTTTCTATTTGTTATTTTTGCTTAAACTTGTCATTTGGTAGGAAGTCAGTGCTCACCAAAAGGCCAATCCCTTTCATTTAACCTTATCATGTCAGAAGAATGGGGAAGTCACATCACCTTGATAAATGGGAAAGGAGAACCTTAAGTAGGTTTCATCTTCAGAGCAAAAATGCTGCGTGGGGTTATTTTAACCGGAAGAGGTTCTCACTTTTCCATTCATGATGATCATCCTATTTCTACAAATCTGCTCAACCCAAAATATATCTTTTTGCAGGTGCCTGACACACAAATCAGTAACCAGGCTTTTGACTGGGTCAAAGGGTCAAAAGCGGCCTGAGCTGCTAACCAATCATCGTGGGTTGCAGCAAGCGTGCTCCCCACGGAGCAGAAGGAAAATCTGAAGTCATGCCTGAGTGACAGAATCCAAGACAGATATCCAGGTGAGTAAATGAGTTCTGATGAACATGGAGAAAAAGGTTCAAAGCTTCCAGAGAAGCTGTTGTTCAAGTTTTCATTAGGCAATTAAATAGAAAGTCCGAACTATGGCAATGTGGTGAAGGCTCCAAAGATATACTGTGGTGCTGCTCAGGGACATTGCTGGCCAACCACTGTGAAGTAACATCAGTAGTTTTCACAGTCCCCTAGTGCACATAATGTGCAATAACAAAACGTCAAAATTTAAGGAACGAAAAGCAAAGCCAAAACAAAAGAAAATATCCTTGACGAAGTCTATACCACCTCAAGCGAAAAAAGTAGGCGTGTCCCAGGTGTCACTGCACAGTCTACTGCCAATTTAAGGCCATTGGTATTGACTTGAAGGGATCTTGACAGCTCAGTTCTATAAAGAACCACCATAATCAGAGCAGGTCAAAGTGTCTGTGAGGAGCCTTGATGCATCGTTGTACATAAGGGAGTCTCGAAAACAAAAACAGAAAGGAACCAAGACATTAACGTTTTGGCTACCAAACTGGGATTTGGTTTTTCTAGGTCATTAGTTTCCCCTCCAAAATCCATTTAAAAAGAAAAGTTAGTGCTACAAATATGCAACTCCAAAAGTCATGTTCTCCATCCACTGTCATCCAAGTTGCATCGAGAAGCAAGTTACATTTCCTTCTCTTACTGCTGTTCACAGCGGCAGGGAATCCTCTCCCATTTGCTCTCATTTCCATTGGCAATAAACGGGGAACAAAAATCCTACGGTCCTGAAGTGCTGTAAGCACCATCCGTGTCTTTGCTGACATCTTCTTGCACCCCTTTCCTCCTCCTCCTCCTCCTAAGGTGTCATCTGCCTTCCAGTTGGGCAAGGTGTAGAGAAGACACATATGTAATTAAGTATAGCTGGGTGCATGACGGCATTTAGTGCATGGTTTGCGTACAGGTGATCAAGTTCTCTTCCTCTGAAAGGCAGCAAGAGACAGGCAGCTCCCCCCAGGTCTGTCTGCATCTGGGCCATGCTGAGAGATCTATTATTTAGATGTGCCTCTTCATATGGAGGGCAAGGTGATCAGATCTTGAAAAACACCTGCAGAAATAAATACAAAATATATATATATCAGGGTTGGGCAATAGAAAACATTTCTGATTTTGCACCTCTCTGTATCATCGTCAAACGGGATGGAAAACTCTCTGCTTACAGCTGCACCATAAAAAGGCAGAATTTGCAAAGCACCTGGTACGTGTTGAACACTCTAGAAATAATGTATGACTGTGAATCTTCCATGCATGCTTGAGCTCAGACTAAGCAAATAAAACACCAATTATGGGTTTTGATGTGGGTGTCTTTCTGCAACTCACAAATAGACATAGTTATGAGAAAAGGAATATAAGGGTTATTTCATTATATGGGATGTAACAAGCTGTATTTGTCCTAAATATGCCAACTCCTTTGGCCTCAAAGTGGAGATGAGCACTGCACCCCATAGCTGAATTTGACTGGACTTAACCACCCAGGGGTCCTTTACCTTTTCACCTTTATATATGTTTTTAATTTTTTGTATATTTATAATAATTAAAACACAGAGCACCAGAGGTGCAACCTTTTTTATTGGGCCAGTAAACAGGAGTCCAGTATGCTTTCATTTTCCAAGAACAGGAAGTGCATCACCTTCGTTGGCAGGAAGCAACACAGCTGTGTTATAACTCAAGTGCTAGAATAACTCGCTGTAGCTAGAATTTTCTATTAGCAGCAGCATATCAAATACGGCTAGGAGAAGCAATGCACCACCACCCAGTCTGTAAAATCCCGACAAAGCCACACAGTCTAGCTATTAGCCATGCCACAACAAACAGCAGTTTTGAATGGGTGCTTATAGTGGGTACAAACCACTCATTTTAGAGCTAAACTTTACTCCTAAGAAATAATATATTTGATTTTTCAATAGAGGCTGGTCATATTTATATCGGGTGGGGGAGACCTTGGGTGCTCCCGACGATTCTGAACTACAACTCCCATCAGCCCTAGCCAATGGCAGGAGATTATGGGAGTTGTAGTTCAGCAACATCTGGAGGGCCCAGAGCTTCCCTACACCTGATTCATATGAAGAAAGAGAGTTTGGACTTGATACCCCACCTTTCACTCCCCTTAAGGAGTCTCAAAGTGGCTAACAATCTCCTTTTTCCCTTCCTCCCCCACAACAAACACTCTGTGAGGTGAGTGGGGCTGAGAGACTTCGGAGAAGTGTGACTGGCCCAAGGTCACCCAGCAGCTGCATGTGGAGGAGCGGAGACGCGAACCCGGTTCACCAGATTACGAGTCAAGCGCTCTTAACCACTACACCACGCTGGCTCTCTTTTAAGGGGAAAATCCTGCTGTGTTTATGAATTTTATACTCATTCAGCCATTTTCATAGACCCATATAAGGCTGTATTTCAGGAAACCTAAAAAAGGTAGATCCACACCTTTATTTCCCACAAGGCGCCATTTCCCAGTAAAAACTTCCCTGTAGGAAGTAGGTCTTTGGAACAGTCCAAATCCATTACAGTCCCGTGCAAACCAGTGTGATTTCAACAAGAATGCCAGGCTTGCTAAACCCCTGCAGCCCTGCATCTGATCCTTGATCAGTAAGGAACAACTGAAAATTAGACTGCAGTCCATGCAGCATCTACCTCAAAGGTTGGCTTGCAATTCAACTGCTTGACACACTGGCTGAGCACAAGCTCTGTGCCACAATCCATGCAGCTTCTGTGTTCCTTCCAATACAGCAGCTGACCTACTGGGCACTTCAACAGAAATACCTAGCGAAAGCTAGTAGCCAGCATATTGAAAGGACACCCAAGGGATTCTCTTTCAGTCCCCTCTGGGGTCCACCTCTGCTCCCTTTTCTCTCAAGCTAGCTGCCAAAACACACACACACACACACACACACACACACACACACACCTATTTGCAGTACATATGCTGACGCTGCTAATCAGCATGACACTTTGCCAGCTTACATCAATATGCCTCACCTGAGATGCAAGACGCAGCTGGAACAACGAATTGCGGGGGGGGGGGGAGCTGTGTGGGATTCTCTTTCTTCCATTAGGAATAGGCAGTGCTATGAAGAATCACAGCACACAAATTGTGTGCTTGTGTGTATTACATACTCAAAGGGTAAAATTCTGGGGAAATAACATGCACTGGGCAAGAAAACTCCAGAAGCAGAGCGTTCAGGCGATGTGCTGGACACAGTGCCTTGCTTCTGTAATGGGTTGGTTTTTTGTTTTGTTTTTAACACATTTTGTTGATTTTCCAAAGATAATAAAAAACACAAAGAAACAAAAACATACATTCACAAAAACAATTAAACAAAACAAAACAAAACAAAACACATTTGTGGGATTCCTAGAATCCCTTGACTTCCATCTAAACCCTTACTTGGGTCTACTTTTTATCAACTTACTGCATGTCCGTTGTTATATTTATATCATATTTAAATCATCCACTATCCATTCATGATAAAATTACAAGTGATCTTAAAACCCTACTAATGTATTAAGCTGTGTACAGTCATACCTCGGGATGAATATGCTTCAGCTTAAATATTTTCGGGTTGCGCTCCGCGGCGACCCGGCAGTAACGGAGCGCGTTACTTCCGGGTTTTGCCGCTCGCGCATGCGCAGGCGCTCAAAATGACGTCATGCGCATGTGCGGAAGCGGCGAAACATGACCCGCGCAGACACGCAGTCACGTCTTTTGTTTGCTTCAGGATGCGAATGGGGCTCTGGAACGGATCCCGTTCGCATCCAGAGGTACCACTGTACATTGCTTCTGTATATATGCAATAAACATATCCATTCTTACTTGAATTCATTGTCGTCTCTTCCTCTCAGTTTCATCGTCAATTTTGCCATTTCAGCATATTCCATCAATTTAACTGTAATGAATTGGATGAGAGCCAACAAACTGAATCTCAATCCGGATTAAGACTGAGGCACTTGTTAGTAGGCAGTTCCCTAGACCAGATGGCTGGGAGGTTGCCTTCTCTTGTTGGGTTACACTCCCTCTGAAGGAGCAGGTATGTAGCTTGGCGGCACTCCTGAATCCTTTGCTGTTGGCTTAAGGCTTAGTGGTGCAAAGAACCTTCCCTTCAGCTTTGACTGATGACCCAGCTGCACCCCTATCTGGACCAGAATAGCCTAACTTCTGTTGTCTATGCTCTGGCAATCTCTAGATTACTGCAATGTGTTATTACAGTCATACCTCGGGTTACAGATGCTTCAGGTTGCGTTTTTTCGGGTAGCGGACCGCCGAAACCTGGAAGTACTGGAATGATTAACATTCTATAGACTCTGAAATGTGGTTGTGGGTGAGGGGTTATTGGTTTGCCATTGTTTTATTATATATTTTGTGCCCTCATTTTATATTTTTATGTTGTGAAATGCCTGTGATCTTCAGATTAAGGGCAGTACACTTTTTTTTTTAAAGGAGTGCCACAGTCAAAAAGCCCTCTGTCAACCTATCTGGTACATACAACCAATGCATAACAAGTCTGAGTTTTCAACATATCCAGAATCTGATCTCTTTAACGAACCACATAGCAAGGAAGCTCAGGACGCCTGGTGTGATTGGTATAGGACGGCAACCACATTTTGGAGAGAATGATGATGTACATTCATCTTCACATGGTCATATGTCATTGTTAGAGGAAATTTATTATTTTCATTTTATATTTGTATACCTTGCCACTTCTTCCAAGGAACTCAAACCAGTAGGTTTTTTTTATCCTACAGAAACCCTGCATGGTGGGCTATGCTGCCTGTCTGCCTTTCTCAAGATCACCAAAACCTATTCAGGTATTTGCACAGGCAAACCAACAAAGAAAACGATGCTTTTTGGTCTTCACAGTTAACAATTCTTTTGTTTGAAAACATCCTCTCCTCTCTGGGTGCAGCAGGATGAGCAGGTTCTGTCCCCAAAGGCAAGGTAGTTTAAACAAAAAGTCTGAAAGCCCACATTTAAGTTTCCAGTGTCACATGTCAATTAAACTTCTGCTGATCAAAACAGGGTGGAGAGGAAGAGGTTAAACAAGAGCCATCACAAATCACCTTGCGGATATAAAGAAAAACAGGACGTTTATCAGCTAGGTTGTCGGTTCATGAAAGCATCCTTATTCAGCTAATCAGAGACTTATTTTTTCTCACAAATGAGAGCTTAAAAGAGATTATTGCTGCATACTCCTGGGAATAGGGAAGGAAGAAGAGTAATGAAAGCAAATGTTACAATCACAAGCTGGGACAATTAAATAAAAAGAACAACTATTTTGCCAGTTTGAATGAAGTAAGTTTCTGTATAAGGAGCAAGACTCTCATTCCCTCAGATAATCGAACATTTTTTTGGGGGGAGGGGGTGAGAAAATATGTACGGTCATGCCTCTTGCGTTCTGCTCTTGTTTCGGACTTTCAGCTTACAAACGCGGCAAACTCAGAAGTGTTTACTTCTGGGTTTGCCGCCTGCACATGCGCAGAAGCGATCTGCACGCTTCACGCATGCGCAGAAACGCACATGCGCAGAAGAGGCGCTCTAGTTGTGAACTTTTTGGGGTGCGAACGGCACCCCAAAATGGATTAAGTCCACAACTAGAGGTACCACTGTATGATTATCCATATGGCAAGGTTTCTCTACATTACACTCTCTCCGCCCCCCCCCGGTGCATTTGGAGATCAAGTGTTTACTTAAAGAGTGCTGATAACACGCAGCTCTATTTCTCCACCGCATCTGAATCAGGAGAGATGATGCAGTCTTAGGCCATTACTTGGATGCGGTGGGGAGATGGATGTCAGAAAACAAGCTGAGCTTGAACATGAGTATTTGCCATAACCAATAAATTGGTCAACTGCCCCCCCCCGCATGGGGTTGCACTCCCCCTGAAGGAGCAGGTTCGCAGTTTGGGGTGCTTCTGGACCCAGTGGCTAGAAGTGCCTTTTGCCAACTGCAATTGGTTCGACAGCTATGGCTGTTCCTGGACTGGGGAAGCCTGGCGATAGAAGCTCAGGCCTTGGTTGCTTCAAGACTGGATTACTGCAATGTGCTCTATGTGGGGCTTCCTTGCGCTAGATCCAGAACACTGCAGCACGATTGCTGAGAAGAGTAAGACCTTGTCAGCTTGTAACACCTGTGCTCAGAGATCTGTACTGGCTGCTTATTTGCTACTGGGCCATGTTCAGGGTGTTGCTATTAGTATACAAAGCACATAACAACTGGGGACCAATTTACCCATGAGATCACCTGAGCCCATATACACCCACTCAATCACTTTGATCTGTGAACTGGCATTCTTACAAGTGCCACATAAGAAATCAGTATTTTAGTGTGGCCACCTCCACATTGGAACTCCCTGGCTATTGATATCAGGCAGGCAACTTGCTATATACCAGGCATAGGCAAACTCGGCCCTCCAGATGTTTTGGGACTACGACTCACATCATCCCTGACCACTGGTCCTGTTAGCTAGGGATGATGGGAGTTGTAGTCCCAAAAAAATCTGGAGGGCCAAGTTGGTCTATGCCTGGTATATACGGTACTCTTTTCAGTGCCTGCTAAAAACATTCTGCTTAGACAAGCCTGCCCAGATACCGGTATTTAAAATGTTGATGCATGTTTAATCTGTTTTTAGTTTATTGTTGATTTGCATTTTCTTAAATGTTTTAAATTACTATTGCTATTTTATTGATAAATGTATTGTTTTCTGGTTTGTTTGTTTTTTTGTAAATGGTTTTGAGGTGGTTTTATATATACACAATCAAGCCATGTATAAATTTTATGAAATTAATAAATATTTTGTCTGCCTGTTCAATTAAGATGCACACCTTTATTCCAATGAGGAGGAAAACTCCCAAGGACATGGACTCTCTGGTACAAGTGCAGAACACTAAGCTGCTGGATGTTCATTTGCTGCATAATGGTTTCGACCACAATCCCCCCCCCCCAATCTACCACATTTTTATCTCCAGTCTTTTGAGGGTGGTACATGTCAGGAGCTCCAGCTCCCATCAGCTATCATGGCCAAAGATCTGGAATTATGGGAAAACTTGTTTGGGGGCACAGGATCTCTATTCCTGGAATCCCTCCCATTTTGTCCTCACAACCAACCCTTTGACTGTGGTTAGACCAAGAGAGTGGCTGGCCCAGCTTCAAAGGGTGACTTTGTGGCCAAGTGGAGATTTCACAGTGCTCCCTGTAGCCATTACAGCCATACCTCGGGTTGAATGTGCTTCAGGTTGAGCGCTTTCGGGTTGCGCTCCATGGCAACCCGGAAGTAACGGAGCGTGTTACTTCTGGGTTTCGCCGCTCGTGCATGCGCAGATGCTCAAAATGACGTCACACACATGTGCGGAAGCGGCAAAACGCGACTCGCGCACGCGCAGTCGCATCTTACGTTCCATTCAGGATGCAAACGGGGCTCTGGAACGGATCCTGTTCGCATCCTGAGGTACCACTGTACTGCACAACTAGTGCAGCAGGACCCTGAGGCAGAACACAAGGCCGACTTACTCAAAAAGCAGCTGTAAAATCTTATAGCATGGAGCTGAAGCAAACTTCCTCCACTCTTACTCTCTGAAGCTAGACTGAAACTGTATTTTGTGTGTGTGTGTGGTGTGTATGGGTGTGGGTGAGAAAGAGAAAGAGAAAGAAAAAGCGAGAGAGACAGAAGCAACTCCCCCCATCCCTCACATACATCAGGCTGAGTACTTCTGACACCCAAATCCAAAAAGACCACTACCCAAAAAGCGACTTTAGGCAAGCCCAGGGCAACTGTGGAAAGCTCACACACCCGTTCTGTATCATGTCCCCTCAGTTTCAAATGCAACTTGCCACAAGCCATGGAAGGACTTCTGCTCAGGAAAGACCACCCTGTAGCTGCCTTGGGCATGAAGGACTAGTTGTGTTTGTCTTTGGAAACAAGCCAGGAGAAAACAGAGACACCAGCCTGTTCAATGGGCTGAATAATATTACGACAAGAGCCACGCTGAAATTTCTCAGAACACTTTTCTTCTGAAAAGATGAGGCATTTCCCCTCACCCTCTTAGGAGAGGCCACTTTGAAGAATTTTCCCCAACATTTTCTGGTTTTTTTGGTAGTGTGGCTACCATTTCCCCTTCACAATGACATGGAACAATGCTAGTTAAGGTAAAGGTAAAGGGACCCCAGACCATTAGGTTCAGTCGTGACCGACTCAGGGGTTGCGGCGCTCATCTCTCTTTATTGGCCGAGGGAGCCGGCGTACAGCTTCCAGGTCATGTGGCCAGCATGACTAAGCCGCTTCTGGTGAACCAGAGCAGCGCACGGAAATGCCGTTTACCTTCCTGCCGGAGTGGTACCTATTTATCTACTTGCACTTTGATGTGCTTTCGAACTGCTAGGTGGGCAGGAGCAGGGACCGAGCAACGGGAGCTCACCCCATCGCGGGGATTCGAACCGTAGCCTTCTGATCGGCAAGTCCTAGGCTCTGTGGTTTAACCCACAGCGCCACCCAATGCTAGTTAGATGATGCTAAATGATGGACAGGCTGCTGCTGCAAGCTGTACACACTTACACACACTCTTAGGGGGAAAAGGAACATGTTGGTTCTGCTACTTCCGCTGCTAATGATGAGCCTCACCCCTGAGAAACCATTGGAAAATTCTTCCTGCCCCTGGGGAGATCTTGTGAAACAGTTCCTCCCAATTTCTCTGCCCACAAATAGGGCAGGTGGTTTTTAAGGGCCGTCTGTGCACAGCTCTAACCAAGATAAATAACTAAGGTTGGGGGAAAGGGAGTTAAACTGCTGTAGAGCACGAAACGCAATGCTGAAATGAAACGAACGGCTTCAGCCCAAGGTCAGAAACTTGTCAGCTTCTCCTTAAAGATTACAAGAAAGCAGCGGTCTCACTCCAAGAAGACAATTCCCTCAACTGCGAAGAACTAAGCTACTTCCAGTGACAACAATAGAACAACAATTGTTTAAGGAGTCTCCCACTGCCAACGAAGAAAAGAGAACACATCTTCCTTCGGTTGACAAAAGGAATGTATAGAAAAGCAAGGCTCCAGAGATCTCCCTCTAAGTTATGTTATCCCACATTCTGAACAAACTAAAGCACGGCCAAATGTCCAGAAATAAAAAGGAAGGCAGAGCTGTCAAGAGGAAAAACCAACTTGGTGGAGTGAATGGACGCAGAAGAAAGACAGAATGTGAAAAATGATAATATTTCTTCGCCTGTTAGAGAACAGGTATCTGTTTATGTCCTCTTCTCTATACGTGAACCCCAGCAATCTAAATGTGTCCAGGAACTAAAGAGAGATTTGATTGTATTAAAAGCATTTCCTTACTGCAACAGAAGTCTTGAGGGCTGCTTTAAAAGGACGGGTAATTTTCCAAAACCTGCTCTCAAAGTTACATATATAAATAGGATTTCAGAAGATGGCATGGCCAGATGTAAGATATTATTTGATTATTGCCTCGGCAAGATCTCAGCTTTAGACTGCGCATGGCCAGTCTCTCAAATTAGGTGGTTTACTGCTTGGCAATGGCAGTGCTATTTGGTTTTATTACTGGGAAGTCTGATTTTATTTTGCCAATGCTATGCTAACAGTCAGATAGTCTAAAGTACACTGAGCCAAGTATTTCAGTCTGTAAGATCTGTTAAATCTTACAGCAAGTTTTCAAAAGTAACCAAGAGCTCCATAACTTTTAAGGAAACTGAGCGTAAAAGGCAACCACAAATAACAGCTGCCTATAAAGGTAAAAAGTGACTGTGCAGTTATTTGCCTTTATATAAATACACTGTAAGAAGGCTAAATAGCTTGAAAGTGCATTGTTAGCTATGCTTCCTTTAAGGCTGTGGCGGCTACAGAAATCTTCATAAGCACAATATGCTTGCAGTCCTCTCTGTTGCGTTTTATTTTTTACGTTTTATTTATTAGATGTGGATGCTTTGTGACTTAACTATTCAATTTAAGCATGCTTTACGTTCTTCAAGCCATTATTTTGTATTAATGGCTTAGATTTGTTTCCATTCATGCTTTTATTTTTGTGATTGCGAATGGCGATATAGTTTTATGCCAAATAGTTTGAAATGTGGCTTGCTCTTTTCTTCTTCAATGTATTTTTATTGTTCTTTTCAAACAAAAACGGGGGGGGGGGCACCCTCGCAGGCAATTGCAAGTATAAGAACAAGGACACTGACATGAATTAGGTGGTTACATTGTAAAATCATCCGTGTCTAAGCCTGTCCCTCCACATATGACTATGCGCGGCCAGTGGTTGCCACATCTGTGCTAGTGAACTGGATAAAAGGATAGCGGGGCCTTGAGGAGCATGAAAACCAAAACCTATAGCCCTCTTAGATGTCTAATTAAATTGACTTATCTTAACACTGTTTAGAGGCTTGGCCCCCCATATCTCCCCTTTCCTCCCACTGCTCCCCTGTTTGTTTGTTTTTGCTTCCAGTCTGTCTCTCATAATGGAAGCGATCTGAGCTGGGAAGAAAAGGATGTCAAGCAATAGCAAACAAGAGAGGAAGACGGGGGAAAGTTTCATATCCTTTACAGCATATGTGTTCTATTGCAAATATTACCCCAGGCTCCAGCTTTAGACATGAATGAGGAAGGGGAAAGGGCAAAAACCACACACGGCCGCCCTCACCAAACTTCCTTGTTTGTTTATGAAAGAGGGCCGGCTGGCACCACAGCATTTCATCTGTACCTGTGCATTTTGCTGATGGTCTGGTGCAAATACCAAGAGATTTCCTAGCATGCAATTCCTGTAAATGAAAGCGTGCTCCACTTCCTTGGACTCCAGACAAATACCCACCCTACCCAGTGGGGTAAGCCAGTCTTGCTTAATAGGGAAAGAAATAAAATATTCACATCTGCGCGAGTAAAATATTTATATCTGCAACAGAATTATGGGCTTTTGAAATGCGCACTCTGTTAATGTATCGGCAACGAACAAGCCAAGCCCCACCACTGTCTAAGCCAGTATTGTCTGAGCTGATTGGAAGCAACTTTTGAAGGGAAGAGAGATTTTTCCAGCTGTTAATATCTGAGACTGTTTTAACTGGAGATTCCAGGGACTGAACTGGAAACCTTGTTTGCTTACTGGGCCAAGGAAGTTTCCGTCCAAGGAAGTGGAATCAACCTTGAAATGTTTGGAGATGCGAGGCTGAAAGGTAACCCTCTAGCTCAATCACGGGGACTCTTGTGTGGCCGATTCCCCTTCCTCCAAAATAAGCAGCCAACGTTGCATTAAACGTTTCTTTTCTTTTCTTTTTTAAAAAAGATTTTCCTCCAAGTTGCCTCGAGGGCAGCTCTTGAACCAATAGGTGGGATGCAAGTTACCTGTCGCAGTGGTTGCACTTGAAGGGTTTTGCCCCTGTGTGTTTCCTGTAGTGTCGCGTGAGCTCGTCGCTTCGTGCAAAACGCCACTCGCACCCTTCCCACGAACACTTGTAAGGCTTCTCACCTGCAAAGAAGACGGAAGAAGTTTTGTCAGTGACAACCAAAAGCTGGAGTGTCTGGTGTTGTAAACAAAAATTGCCCTTTTCCCTTATGGGGTATCCAAGAGCCCATATAGAGTCCTTACATAGGTTCCCTATTGGTAGGAGAGAATAACAGAGGCCAACCAGAGAATATTGAGAAGCAAAGCAGCTAGTAAGCCTGATCTTTATTGATCTGTTGCAACAGGGTGCTCCCCTCACCCGCAGGAGAGGAGGAGGAACCCCGAAAAATGGCGTGCAAGGCCTTATAAAGACTTTTGAAATTGCCACCCTGTAGATCAAGACCACCCCCATACATACATCACAGAAGGGGTGCAACCTAAGACCACCCCGCAGATACATCATACCTACATCACAAAAAAGGCGGTCTAAAACAGAAATTTTGAATGTTGTTTTTCTCCTGTCGTTGTTTATCTCCTGTTTGGCAGGTTACTTGATTGGATTTCCTGGGTAGCCTGGCCAGTCTTTTGTAATGATAAATACTTAGTTCCTGGGCCAGGTCACAGGCTCACACCCTGTTCATATCTTAAATGTGCCCTTAAGACAGGATTTGTGAGGAAAGAGACAATGGGGAGGTTTGCCACTTTGACCTTGCAGAGAAAACATTTGCTCAGTTTAGGAATCAAAATGGTTCCAGGTTGGTCTTCCTGTGCTGATCTATGTACATGCTTGGTTGGTACACTTATGAACATTACCATATATTTAAGACCATAAAATTCCTATCACAGTGGTCACCAATATCTTACATGCCAAAGAGGAGGGTTGCGTTGCTGCCAGAGCATCATGGCCTCTCCAGGTTGTCTATGTACCCTGAACAAAGCAGGAGATTTCAATTTCCAAGCCCTCCTGATATCATCTCTCCTTCTGAAATCAAGGGATTGGGGAGGGGGCAATTGTGGTGGAGTTTGGTGGATTTTTTTGGTGGTTTTTTAAAAAAAGGGTTTTTCAAGGGCTTCCAGAAGTTTAGAGGGTATTTGCAGGCTTTTTCAATGGCATTCCCAATATACGCACGCAATTTCACTTAAATGCACAGTGCCTCAGAACATAACCCATGCATAAATAGGCCTGTAATAAGAAACTAGTGGAGGAACCAAGATATTCTGTAGCAGACCCTTAAAGCTGCCTTTGAAATCTGAGACTGTGAAACTCTTATGACACTTATGAAAGTGGCTCATTTACTACAGGAAGCACTGGTTCTATTTTCAATGATTAGCACTGTAATTGATTTCTTCTTTTTTTACAAAAATAAAATAAAATAAAATCTGAACAACAGCCCAGTTTCATCTATTCTGGATGGGCCCATTCACACATGAAAGTTGCATTCATCTAGTTGTTTAGGTCTAGGTTTGAAATATGTATGTGTGAGCTGGTGACGGTGCAGTCATGTTTTAACCCTAGTTAAATGAGACCTGATTTGCAACAGAAGCAAATGATTTAAACAGCAGGCAATGATGCTACTTCTGTGGGATGAAACCAGGGGCACCATAGAGATACTTAAGAGAGATGCTGTCATTTCATTTTTGCTCCCCTTCTCTTGTAAAAGCCTGCCAATGTGCTTGTCGCCATCGCAACTGATGAAGCATTCTGCTCTTTGAAAAATGGTGTTAATCCAAACCAGAGGGAGGACAACCAGCGAATGGTACAGCATCCTTTCAGCTTAGGATCTAGTTGTCATTCAGACAGCACCTAGTTGCAGACAGTGGACGGCTCCAATATCTGCGTATTTTAACATGAGAAAGAATCCTGATATTGAAACCAAACACACACAGTACTCAATACGCAGCTACACATTCAGTATGCAGCTCAGCAAGAAAAAAGGTGGGCCCAATAGCAAAAGAGAGTACACAGTAAAAGAAGAAGAACCGTCTTCATTGCTGCTATTTAATAAGGAACTGTCAGCACCAGGGAAGAGGAAAATATTTTTTAAATACTGGAAATCACCTTAAAGATGCCCTTTAAAGCTCATTCACAGCCAGTGCCTTCAAGTGACAAGCTTCTTGAATCCTAAACACTGATGTGTCTTCTGTGTTATTTATTATTAGCAAGAGGAAGGAGAGAAATGGGAGATCTGATTGCTTTATAGCCCAAATCTAAGAGAAACCACATGTTCAAGGAGTGGGCAAATGAAGACAGGAGAAAAGCTGAAACAGGCCCAAATTAATCTCCAGTTTAAGCCCCCCAATTATAATGAAGCTAACACAAGCATCTCTCATCAGGGCCCAAGCAAGGGAAAAAGAGAGAGGCTTCTCTGTGGTTAGTCATTTACGAAACATTACTGATTGCAAGCTAGGCTCTGCTACTCCAAAGATAAAGTGGAAATCTGGCACAGGCAGATGAGGAGAATGGGCAGAGATATCTCCTACAGTTCAGCAACCAGAGCCTTTTATCCTCAGCTCAGATGGGTTTCCAAATGAAAAGGGGAGAGAGTGATCTAAAACTGAAAGGCAGAGCAATGCAGAAAGGAAACTCTATACAAAATTGAAGCAGGTGTAGCAAAGCCAAACACCCATTGATCCACCAGCCCATCAGTCAAGTGATCTCGTCTCTCAAGGCAATAAATGAGAAAGCAGGGTAGCCGGATCATGCGAAGAGGGATGGGGTTCCTGTGCCTTTAAAGTTATGGGGGACAGGGGGATTTCAGCAGGTGTAGCTTGTGACTCCAGCTACACCTGCTGAAATCCTCACCCTCCCACACAACAGTTGAAGATGCAGGAACCCTGTTCCGTTTTGCATCCAGCTACCTTAGGGGAAGGGACGCGGGTGGCGCTGTGGGTAAAAGCCTCAGCGCCTAGGGCTTGCCGATCGAAAGGTCGGCGGTTCGAATCCCTGCGGCGGGGTGCGCTCCCGTTGTTCGATCCCAGCGCCTGCCAACCTAGCAGTTCGAAAGCACCCCCGGGTGCAAGTAGATAAATAGGGACCGCTTACTAGCGGGAAGGTAAACGGCATTTCCGTGTGCGGCTCTGGCTCGCCAGAGCAGCGATGTCACGCTGGCCACGTGACCCAGAAGTGTCTGCGGACAGCGCTGGCCCCCGGCCTCTTGAGTGAGATGAGCGCACAACCCTAGAGTCTGTCAAGACTGGCCTGTACGGGCAGGGGTACCTTTACCTTTTTACCTTAGGGGAAAGTGAGGGGGAAAGTGGGGAGAGTTGGAGGTGTTGGGTTTTTTAAAAGTGCATTGTTTCATTTCACATAACGTATTGGAACTCTCTTGAATTCAAGAGTTCTCAATGGCTCAAAACTGCTAAGACATATCAATACACATAATAAATGTTGGAAATGTAAAGAAAAAGAAGGAACATTTTATCGTATGTGGTGGGAATGTAAAAAAGTAAAGAACTTCTGGGAAATGATATATTTGTTGTTGTCGTTTAGTCGTGTCCGACTCTTCGTGACCCCATGGACCAAGCATGCCAGGCACTCCTGCCTTCCGCTGCCTCCCCCAGTTTGGTCAAACTCATGTTCGTAGCTTCAAAAAATGATATATGATGAGATGAAAAAGATGTTGAAATATACATTTTTTTAAAAACCAGAAGCAGTTTTACTTGGTATTATAGGTCAGGACATTAATAGGCAAGATGTTAAATTGTTTTTATATGCAACAATTGCAGCAAGAGTATTGTTAGCCCAGAAATGGAAACAAGAAGAAATTCCGACGAAAGAAGAATGGCAGACGAAATTAATCAACTATGCAGAATTGGACAAAATGACGGGAAGGATTCGAAACCTGCGGGACCAGAGATTTACAGAAGATAGGAAGAAGTATATGAATTATTTGAAGAGCAACTGTAATCAACAAATTACGCTAGTAGGACTACAAGAAGTTTTGTAAGGAGAAATATACGAAGTGTTACAAAGTAGACAAAGATAGAGATATTGGTTATGTGTTTGAAAAGTAATAGGGAAGATAAGAAATGCATACTAAGAGATTAGTTTGGAAAATTTTCAGACAGGATTGATGGAAGTCAAAAAAATTGAATAAGATGTAAAAGTATGTGTAATTACTGTTGAAAATTATATGTTAAAAAACTAATAAATATATGTCAATACATATACATGTCAGTACATATATGCTCATGAGTGCCTTTGAGCATGAGAAGAATGCCCTCCCCTCTGTACAGCAAAAGGTATGTTTCTTAATGCAATTTAAAATAAAGCAGAGCAGCGAGAACAAACAGATCGCTCATTTTTAGGCGAGGCTTCACGCCTTCCTAAATGTTGCGACACAGTTTCTGGCTCAAAACACACTTTGAAATGCATGTTTTAAGACAAAATATTATTTATTTATTAATTATTATTATTATTATTATTATTACCCCACCCATCTGGCTGGGTTTCCAATATTTTAAAATATGTTTAAAAGTACACATAAAAATGCCAACTTTCATATGGGTTGAATAAAAAAAAAGCAGAATAATGTGGAAGTGGGACACAAATTGGAAACATTCCTACACGTGGGTAGAGGAGGACGGCACAAATACAATTAGTAACACTATTTCCCCAGACCATTGTCACACCATTTCCCCATTTTTAACAGAAATACTCCACCCCTATTCTGCCACAAATCATTTCTCTCATAACTGGGCATGTGGCAGAATGAATGGTTAGTCCCCATAGTTTATCTACTTGTGTTGGGAGTCAGAGTGCTCAAGTACCTGCAGAGGGAATTTTACTTCCCCTCCCTCGCATCTTTGATTGCTCTCCCTTCCATTGCCCATGATCCCGACAATAAGGGCTGATGAAAAATCCATAAAAATGTCCGGCGGAAACCAGGACGTATGTCAACCCATATCAGAAGTGTTGGGTTTTCTTTGGTGAATTTCCTTCAAACAGCTCAAAAACATCAATTTTTTGGGGGGGGGAGATTTTGCAAAGAAAAAAGCTCAACAATTTTGTCACCCCCCCCCCAAGTTATACACCTTGCACAGCAAACACAACTGCTCCAGCAACAAGTTATTTACTCCAGTGCCTTGTGCAACAAATGACCTGGCCAGGTGGCTCTCTGACACTGGTTTATAAAAGATGCACCTATTATGTAAACTATATCTTATGCAGAAACTAACTGCTTAACACCATGTATCCAGTAACAGCATCAGCTACATGAAGCATGGACTTGCCTTTCAACTGCCAACCTACTGAAGCAGGGAGATGCATGGTTTTTTTTATACCCTACTGTTCCCTGACCTGTTGGGATTGAGGACAGGTCATCAGTCAAAATAACAGAATGCACACCTATTCTCATGAAGACATGAATAAAAGCATCCACTTTCATAAAGGGAAGGCGCTGGAGACAGTATTGTGTAGTTCCTGACTAGGCTAGCTTATCAGACCCCATCTTGTCCAGAAACTGAAGCAACCCGGCTCCTAGCCATCTTCCTTCTAGGATAAAGGATCCATCGTTTTCTACAGCAGCTTGAGATTTTCCAACACTGATTTGCCATGGAAGTGAATAATTCCCTTGGTACCCAATTCAACGATCCAAGATCTAATGTAACAAACAAAATATCTTGCAGTCACTAATTGGGGTGGCCTTCAGCGATACCAGCTGAAAAATACGACCCAAGATGGATAATCTTGACAGCAGTGCTGCATGAAACCCATTGCACAGAGGCTGTTAAAGCCTTCTGGAGTGTATCCTGACTTATTTCAGCATCAGATATCCCTCTACCATCTATGATAGCTGAGCTCCCGGGGCATTCCAGAGTAGCTTTGCCAAGCACTGAGACTAGCCTTCTTTTCAGATTCTTTTCTTTTGTAACATGAGCTGCCTTGCTGCCAAATGTCAGACAGTGTCTCTTGTGTTCCCAGGCACTGCACGCTTGCTTACTGTATGCAGTGCAGAGGACAAAACAGAAAGACAAAGGAAAATGTGACCTTTAAAAGCCGCTGTCTAAAGGAATCCTTGACCCTCAGACCTCAGCCAAGATTCGGCTACTCCCTGCCCCCCTTGACAGCTAGTCAAAACTTCAAAGCAAAATGCAGGGAAAGGGAACAGTGACCATCTCATTACATAATATCTCATTAATACTTTCCTTTCCCTGAAAACAATTAAAGAAAGTATCACTTGGTTATCTCATCCTCTGATAAGTGCAATGGCCTCCAGGAAAAATAATAATCTAAATTTAAATTTCTTATGGCAAGCATTGTTACAGTTGCATTCCACAGATTGCAATCTGGGTTTCATAAGTGCTAAACCTTTGGGACCTTCTCACATCTTCTCAGGTTGTGTACTGTTGTGCTGTGTTTTACGGACAAGGAGCAGAAGAAATAAGCATTTAAGGAACGAGTGCAGAAAATGGATTCGGAGAGGTTGCTTTATTGTATGCTGTAGTTACAATATAGCCATTCTGTAAAGGTAAAGGTAAAGGGACCCCTGACCATTAGGTCCAGTCGCAGATGACTCTGGGGTTGTGGCGCTCATCTCGCTTTATTGGCCGAGGGAGCCGGCGTACAGCTTAAGGGTCATGTGGCCAGCATGACTAAGCCGCTTCTGGCGAACCAGAGCAGCGCACGGAAACACCGTTTACCTTCCTGCCAGAGCGGTACCTATTTATCTACTTGCACTTGATGTGCTTTCGAACTGCTAGGTTGGCAGGAGCAGGGACCGAGCAACGGGAGCTCACCCCGTTGCGGGGATTTGAACCACCAACCATCCGATCGGCAAGTCCTAGGCTCTGTGGTTTAACCCACAGCGCCACCCGCGTCCAATTCTGTAGCATCTTGCAAAAGAAGCAGTTGCTTTCATGAAGGGCCTAGGTTGAATTCAAACTAGGAGCTGAACATTCAACATCTATTCTTGCTTTTACACATACTGTACTACTTTTCTGAGATGTTGCGGGATAAAATCAGGAAGCTAAAAGAGAGCAAGTTACTTTCATATAATATCCACCTACAGCCACCTGTTTAGAACTGAAGCGGCTCTGATCTATTTATAATTTCTGTGCTTTCTACTGAAAAAGAGCTTTGAAGATTGTGTTTGCCATCCCAACAACTCTGTAGAATCAAGCTCATCATTACTGCTATTCTACAGATACTTTTTTTCTAACTAACTCTGCCTGCCCAGCTTTCCACCTCTGCATGAGCACAGCAGGACAAGCAAGGACACAAGTTTCCAAAATGCAAGGCTCTTCGGGTATTTATTTAACAAAATTAAACAAATTATTTAAAAAGGGGGGAACGCTCTATGTGGTTGTTTTCTATCTACATCCACATCCACATCCATATACAATCTGTAGCTTTCTGGTAAAAGAAGAACATTAAGTTCAGAGCATATTCCTAGATTTAATCTCAGGTATCTCCAGATACCGGAGATGCGAACGCGGGACGCGGGTGGCCTAGGACTTGCTGATCAGAAGGTTGGCGGTTCGAATCCCCACGACGGGGTGAGCTCCCGTTGCTCAGTCCCTGCTCCTGCCAACCTAGCAGTTTGAAACCACGTCAAAGTGCAAGTAGATAAATAGGTACCGCTCCGGTGGGAAGGTAAAGGGGGTTTCCGTGCGCTGCTCTGGTTCGCCAGAAGCAGCTTCGTCATGCTGGCCACATGACATGGAAGTTGTACGCCGGCTCCCTCGGCCAGTAAAGCGAGATGAGCGCCGCAACCCCAGAGTTGGCCACGACTGGACCTAATGGTCAGGGGTCCCTTTACCCTTTACCTTTATCTCCAGTTAGTTTGTAGGTAGCAGGACTGCGAGGAGAGACCCTCAACTAGATTTCTTGTACAGCTACTGCCAGTGTGAAAAAATACTGAATTTGATGGTCTGATTCTGTCAGCTCCAGTTGTTCAAAATTCAAGATTAATGCTGCTTTTTTCTAGCAGATAGTAAAGTGCCATGGAGACTCTGTGTTAAACAGCTCCTCCTCCTCCTCCACTCACCAGACCAGACTCTATTTGGTGCCAGAATAAGAGCACTTTTCAGATCAAAGTGATCTCGTAGCCTGACCTGGACTGAGTATCACACACACCTAAAACCCCCCACTATTGAGTCATTTATTTGCTACTGCTTTTGTTCAAGATAGTGAACAAAATAAACCAACAAAGGTCACAAAAATAGCTAATACGTATACAATCAATTAAAAGGAGGCATTAAAGAAGAGATAAAGTAGCACCAGAGATACAGAACACCCCTCGTGATTCACTGTGATCTCAGCCGAGCATCACGTGGTGCAGTGTAACAGCTAAGATACTCAGCCAGCTCAGGCAATCTCAGTTTGAATCGCTGCTTCACTCAAGAGCCCAACACAGCCCCTCTACCTGCAATGCAGAAATAATACTCACCTACCTTATTGGTAAGAGTCGTGTTCATATGTAGCAATAAACCAAAGTTTGTAATAAACCATAGTTTAATCACGAATGTGACTACCTGCACAGTCCTTAGAATTCTTCGTTTATTTCTGGCTTTCTAGGTTTTGAAGTAAACCACAGTCCACTTTTGGATGACACAACAAGCCGAAATATGGCTTGTTTCAAGCATACATGTGCCAGCGTAGGGGTGGAGGGAAGACTGTCTTTCAAATGTAACAAAATGGAAGCCCTATAAATTAAAATTGCTCCAAATTATCTTGAAGTATTAAGGTTCTTCTAGTTTGATGTGCCCCAGAATATATTTAACATTCATACTCATGACAGATTTATATCTTGGCCTAAACCCTCTGAAGTGAGTTTTTGCCATAAATGGATTTCTAAACAAATTCAACAAACAGCTGAGTTTTAAAAATCTGAATGTATGCAGTTTTATGTTATAACCTTAGTGTTTTCCATTTCCAAAAGCTAGAAATGGAAAAAATTTCACCTTTTCACAGTACTAGTAAGTTAATGATTGACGATGCAATCATTCCCTCTAATATCCTGGATGTGAAATCCCCTGGGACTTGCATTTAATCTTAAAACACATTATGTAAAAGTAGGATTCATAGATGGAACAAATTGTTGTTTTTTAGACAAAGAGAGAAAGAGCAAACAAACAAACAAAAACAAACAGATACAGCTGTTTAAAAAAGCGAGAGATTTGGAGATAAAAAATATAGCATAAAGTATGTGTGTCATTCTTGAACCAGTCACAGTGAAACTAATAGAAAAATCTGTTTTGGTTTCTTTTAAGATTCTTTCATTGTTGAATGTGCCTCTAGTTGATTTCATCAGGTAAGAAAAAGTGCAATTCATTACTAAGGTGGCTGGGGTACTGTACCATTCCTATTTAGAGAGAGAAATGGTGTACGGTACCATTTTGGCAAACACCATCAACAGCAATTCACGCATGCACATTAATCAGAAAAATGAAGAAGAGAAACATGGCAGACGTGTGAGATGAAAAGCAGCACACCACCATTGTGACCATCCTTTCCGTCAACGTATTTGCTCCCACACAGTTTTGTAGAATCAAAACGCCTACCTGAGATGGAATATCACACAGCCTGTAGTTGAGAGACTTGACAGGCAGATCAATGGCACCTAAAGCCACAAAAATGCCCATTGAAGGCAGATTTAGCACCAACACCCCCTGCTTAACACTGGTCTGAAAGGCTGTTCTGAATTTCAAGTTCCTAATGAATGGTATGAATGACTCCAGAACAGGAATGGTAACAACTCTGCATCATTCTGCTGGTAACCCATATTATGAATCGAACCCTCTGAATTCTACTCCAGAAAATGCCTTTTCTCCTTTCAAGCATGCTACTTTGTGGGATCTTGCAATTTATACATGTGGCAGGAACATGGTGACCATAGAAAGCCAGGACTCCTTCTGGGGATGGAGGCAGGATCCCTATAAATCACCTTCTCTGAGCCCTTCAGCACAGGTACAAAGCCTTGCTGCAGCCAATCTCGCTTTGACGTTAATTCACACATTACTTGATTACTCAACATTTCAATGAATCGACTCCACTGAAAAACTCTACATAAGGGGGCAGAATGCTATCCTTTCTGTGGGAATTGGATTTGTGAGAGCTCGCCACACACCAGTGACTGCTTCATGCTGCAGCCATGGAATGGTCAATGTGCACATCTGAGTGGAGACAGGCAGCCCCTTGTGTGGCAGCTACCGGTCATTCCCATTTAAGGAATGAAAAGGAGCTGCTTCAATCAATTTACCTACATCAACGGCGAACCACATCCTAAGTGGCTCTGTCACTTAAGTGTCCGTGACAACCTTCACATGTCATTCTGCATATAATGCGAAGCATGAAAAGGAGAACGAAATAAGAAAAAATAGACTCTCCCTCAACATGGGTGAAGAATGCTTCTTAGAAAGAGTAAAATGTCTCAGAGGGCTTAAGCTACCCGCACTCAATTATCACACCCCCTCACAAGCCCATACGCAGGAAAGCAACGATTCATCGCATCTAGCCCACTGACACAACGCACACTGAGAAAAGGTACATTATCCTTCCCTTGCTAGTCACTTCATGAAAGGGACAAAGCTTCCTCAATTCCAATTCCTTTTTAAAGCCTGTTCTTGTAAGCTTAGCAGAAAAAGAAGCTTGAGGCACCTGATGTGCGTTAAGAACAGAAGGATTTTGTTGGGGGTGGAGGGAGAATTAGGAGACACAGGTGCCAGGCCTTCTGTAGAATGTGCCCTTCTGCTCCATTAATTGCTGACATATCCTTCCCCCCCTCCAATTCAGCCCCTCGGGAGAACAGCAGAGCAGCAGGCCCAGACTGGTACCCAGCAGCAACACCAGCAGCAAAAGTAGACAATTAGGTGCCAGAAGAAAAGGGGGGGGGAGAGAAGATGCAGTTGCCTAGCAACCAGACAGCAGAAGCAGCTGTGTAGCAGGCCCAGGCTGGTACCCAGGCACTGACAAGCTAGCCAATTAGCACACTGTATTTAATGCTGATGTGGTTTCCTAGCAACAGGATGCAAAAGTCTGTCTGCGACACACTCTTCCCTCACATTTCTCCCCCCCATCCCTCATTCAAACCATTACTTTCTTTTCTTTTGCCCTAATTGACAACTCTCTGCTGCTTTAAATTGCCATTATTATTTTTTTGTCCCTGGAGAGGTTAGGAGAACTTAAAAAAAAAAGGAATAAGAGCTTTTAGTTTCAACTTCACTTTAGCACTAAGAGCTCTGGATATATGACAAGCCAACAGCTGCAAAACCAGCAAATAAGGAGCGGCGAGATGTCAATATTTCAGCCCACTGTATAAGCTTTTCTTAGAATATCATTCACAATATGGTAACCGCTAGCTTGGACCACCTCTCTTACATTGTTTCGCCGTATGGCAAAAACCTTCCTGTTTAGGCAAGCGTCTGTTTTATTGGATAGATATACTTTTTATCTGATGTCCATCTTATTCACTGCAGTTGTCTCTGATTTTATTATAATGCATTTGAGGAGGAATTTTATGGTATGTTGTGATGGGTTTCAATTGTTGTTAACTGCCCTGAGTAGCACGTAGGCACAAAAAAGGCCAGAATATAGATTTTTATATGATTTTGCATTTTTCTTTTCATTTTATCCAACAGAAGTCTATTTACGACCTTGTCTGTTAGCACGCAGCGCACAGCATTAAAAGCAGATACCAATATTTTGTGGATCTGTGTCTGGGGGGGGGGGGAATGCAATCATCAGACCGAACACAAAAGACTAAATATTACCAATATGGCGAGGTGAGCTTGCTACGCAGGGTTAACAGTATCCACTGCCCCATATTGAACATGCTAGATTGATGCACAGAATTATACACATAGCAGGAAACCTGTACAAATGTGGCTTCCCTAAAACATGAAGCAACTGTGCACTGCTCACCAGAGGAATCTGATTCACTGCAGTTCAGAATCTTTGCCCCATTACGGCACACTCTTGGCAGCCACTGGTACTCCTGAAGAGCTGGTTTCAGTCCCATGAATATATTCTCCCCAATCCAGAACTCTTGATCAGTTTTATTTGCCTAACATGCTCAGAGTAGGGTGCAATCTACACACAAATAAAAACAGTTCTGAAAATGTTTCTTCTTTTTAAGCGTGTGTTTTTTTAAAAAAAACACACTGAGTTTTCCATAAGATTCACCATCACTATCTAGCGTCACATTGTATATTGCATTCAAAACACACTTTAAATGTTTTATTTGAAGATGTGGAGCTGAGTCCTAGTTGTCTTTCTAGTCAAGTCTTGTTTACTCAGCTCTCTAGGGTCTTGGGCAGAGAGAGCGCTCTCCCACCATCTGCTCTGTGTGCCTTTAAAAAACTGGGGATGCCAAGAATTTAATGTGAGGCCTTATGCACATGGAAGGTAAACAACGGTCCCTTCACCCCCCCCCCCCCATTTTTAATGGACATTTTGTTGGTGTGACCATCAACACATGCCTCTCTGAGCACTTAAGGAGGCAAGTGCCCTAAGTGGAAAGATACTGGTTTGCAGGGCATAAAATCCGCACAACGATTCTGAGTCCTTTTTCTGCATCCCATCAATGATGCCTTTTCCTCACAGCCATTTCAAAGGTGCATTGCGTTTGCACCAAAGTTTATTGGAATTAGTTATGCTGCTTGAGCCGCCGTGTGAGTTAAAATGAAGCAAAACCCCCCCCCCCAAGTCCCTTTCATCTTCAAGGAATCATAGATGTTGGCAACTGAGCCCAAGGCCTGGTTCCTTTGCATAATTTATGCCATTTTAACTAATGCCATTAATGTTTGTTACCTCCCCTTTACTCTCCATTCTCTCTCTCTTTTTTACATCTTTAGGCGCCCATCCCCTGCTAGGACTCCCTAGGTGGTCACTCTGGATTCCAGATCCCAACAGGATAAGGCTCCTCATCAACCATCTTGACATGTCTGCCTCACCTGGGGCTCAGCTGACTGCTCTCCCCTGCCTGCCCCTCCTTGCTGCCATTAACTCTTTCTTGACCCAGTGTTGCTTCCCTGTTGCATCAGTCACCCTACTCTTCCATTATATCCTCCTGCTTCTGAAGAGCTGGAGCCTGTCCCCCAAGGTGGCTCCCCATTCCATTTGTTTCTGCAACAAAAGCACTGCAAGTCTCTACAAGGTGCTGCTCTAAGCATCATTTCGGGTTCGAATTGAGGCTCGAGCCAAACTAACCCTTCCATAGAAGGGTCTTCATTTAATTTTTAAGGCACATTTTCCCAACAAAATATCTTGCTTCCCTTCTTAGACAAAGGCACATTTATACTCTGTGAATTACATTTATTTTTTTTGCTTTTGTTCAACCTAAATTAGCTCTCCTTCTGTCACTTGCTTCAGTGGCATTTGCTGAGATGGGGCTGGAAAATTCTCTCTCTCCCCCCCAAGAAGCCGAACTGTCACTGCTTGCAGAAGTATCTGCCATGCAATTAAAACAGGGGACAAATGTGTTAAAGCTAGATTTATGCCCCCAGTCAATTAAGTACCAGTTCTATTTCAGTTCCTCACACCCACGAAATAGGTGCTCTTTCTCCCAACTGCAGACCTCACTTTCCCCTGCCACCTAGAGTGCTCTTTCGCACATATTTTCCCATATGACAAGCGACTTCTCCATTTTACTCTGGGCCAAAATCTGGTCCCACCTTTTTGCACGTTCGTCCTTAGCAACGTCTCCTTGGCGCAACATAAATTAGCACCACCACTTAAAAAAAACACCCCTTCAGTTAACTGAGACCAAGAAAAATAATTAAAAAGAGGGATCTGCTTCTTGTTCTGCTCAGCTGAATTAAACTCCTTTCCCTACACAGTGGGTCCACCAAACAGTTGCATTCCAAACTCTTCATTTGCCAGAAATTACAATATTCAGAGGGAACTGTGCCTGGTGCCAAAGTCAGACCATGGATCCCTCTGGCCCATAGTGATTGGTAGCGGCACACCAGTTTCAGATGTGAGTCACTCGGGAGCCCTGCCTGGTGAAATCAAGGACCTTGGACCCTTGGTTTGCACAACATGATCTACCGTTGAGCTATGTGTGTCTGCGTTTTAACAGAGCGGAAGATTACGAGTCATAGGGGTGTGGAGAGGGTGTGTATGAACTTAACAGCGCTTAGCTTATTTTCTGATTGCTATTTTCTGAATGTTAACATTGCTTTATAGATGATAAATGCTGTGTTGATTTGTTAATCATGTAATATGACTTTTGCTTTAATTGTGACATTTAGCTTATTTTTTAAATTGTTGACAGTGTTTTATAGATTGTCATTGTTTCGTTCTATATGGTTTAAGCTGTATTTGTGATGTTTTACTGTGTTCTGTTGTGTTATCGTTCTTTGCTGTCAGTAAGCCGCTTTGAGATTCATTTGAATGAAAAGCAGCACAGAAATATAATAAATCAAATCAAATGGAAAAATCCTCCCTTCTCTCTGTCCTCTCCCCTTTCCTTCTGCCTGCTTCAGTCCCCGCGACAGCAAGAGACCAGGTGTTTTGTGCTTTGCTTTCTTCCCCCTGCACAGGGATTGTCAACTTTGCAATCAGTGAAATGCACGTGGATCTTCACAGGCAAAATCAAGGGTGCATTCTGTGGTCACCCCCAAGGCCGCCCTACAGCAAATCTCATCTGTCCACCAGAGTTTGCAACATGATTGCTTGAGACGCTGCATGGCAGAAGAAACCCATCCACTTATGTTCAAGGAGAGAGAAGCCTTTGTCTTTCCGTTTTATTGTAGAGATGCGGAGCAATTAAGCCACACAGAGCCTCCTCTTCTCCTGCACATGAGAGCGCTACCAGCAGCCAAAGGGAAAAATAATATCTCACAATCTTTTCAGACCTTCAGTTCAGCTGTCAACTGAGCCAAGTGGCTGGCAGCCATTGGCACTGCCAAGCATGTTCACAATTGACAGTGTATTACGCTGATGATGGTTCCAAGAAGCTACGGCTGCGTGGAAAGACAAAGGACCCAGCAAAATAACTGCTCCGTGGCTGTAATCTTGGGTACGTGTGCTTGGGATCCTTACAATACACCCCAAAATTTCCAAACCACACCCCTTTAATACTTCCTATTTTGGTTTTGGAGGCAATTTAGCTCTCTTCCTGCATAAGTAATGCTAGCTTTATTGTCAAGAGGGATCAGACAGTGCAGATTGAGAAAGGCAAGCCATGTAAACATAAGCACAGCTGTTCTGGGTCAGACTTCTGGGCCCACCCAGCCCAGTATCTCATTTGCAATAGTGATCAGGTCCACAAATGTAACTATACAAGCGAGGTGAGAGGGTGCTTCATTCTACGTATCTAGCCTGTGAAGGTGTCAGGGACAACATGTATGTGAAGATCCTGCACATAGCCACTGACCTTCTTTCTCTTTCTGATGAATTTGTTCAAGGCTGAAAGGTGTGGCCTAGAGCTGGGGGAGTCAGAAGGTAGATTGGGATTCACTGGTAGATATCTGGGTGATTTGCATTTGAATGGCAAGGGAAATTCCCAACTGAAAGCTACAAAAAGCGTCTCCCCTCACTAAATGAAATGAACAAAGCTTAGAACAGGGCCAGGAAAGACGGAGTTCAGTTTACTAGTTCTACTTCTGAATACAAGCTCAGTAGGAATCATGCCAGAACCTTAATTTCAAGGGTGTGTCCACCCCCCAAAGTCATTCTTTTACACCTGGTTTCACCTTTTGTTCAAAGAAGTTCTAGTCCTGCATGTCTGAAGGCTGCCTCCCGATGACCTAGAACACGACACAACTTTCCGCTGCTAGTTGACTGCTGCCAGAATGTCTCGATCTGACCAGCATCAGGTTTGAAAACTAGACTCACCGAGAGTCACCATGGACCAAATGTCCATGAAACCCAACCCCCTTGGGTCTTCTCACACCAGACCATTCAAATATCAACCTAAGCTGATGGACCAAAGTGTGCCACAATCAGATAACAGTGCTCATCTACAACTTAAGAGTAAACTGAAATTATTACCTCCAGTGGCATGAGAAGCACTAATACTAAACATGGATTATATAGCACTTTAGGGAGTTCAGAGCACTTCACTTTACGTTAGGAACACAAGAAGCTGCCTTTTATGGATTCAGACCATCGGTCCATCTACACCAGGGTTGAGAAACCTCTAGGCCTCAGATGCTGTTGGACTACAACTCCCATCATGCCATCAATTCCCAGCTCCATAACGAGCACTTTGGTGCGATGTCCAAACTGACAAAACATAGTTATGAGCATCATTTTGCTAATAGTTTGGATTTTGAATTATTATTAGAGCAAACCATGGTTTGGTGTGCTTCTGGAAAGGAACCCACAGTTTGTCCAGGACCACATGGAAAGCATGTGGCCAAGGTGGTCCTTGAACAAGGGATGATTTTAAGCCACTACAATGCAGAAACTCTACGGCACAGTGAATAGTTCAGTCTTTGAAAATCCTCTGCATAATATTAATTTCTACTAGTCCAGGAAATTTATCTTTATAAGGGTGGAAACCTATCTCTAGGAACTCTCTTTTATAAAGACATGTTAATGGCATGGTGGCATTATCATCAAAGACTGCATGTTCAACAGCAAAATTGAGGAAACTGACTCAGCAGTTCCTTTAGAAGCAAAAAATAGCACAGCAGTCATGGAACTGTATCATCCTCATGAGGAAAGCTGAGAAAGAGAGCAGAGACATTAATCAATTGCAGAATAATTATTTTGAGAAATGTTCTGAGAGTAGAGAGCGCGTAGAGAAAGAAGATGGGATAGCTCAACTCATCCGAATATTTAGAGGGGAAAGAGCTTATGGAGAACTGGCTGTTTAAAAGCACACTCATTTCAATTTGTTCTTTTCTCCCTTTTTCCACTGAGAAATTCTGACACAAGGACTTTTGCAATCCACATTGTGCATACTAAGACTGTAGAGTTCAGCTAGAGGTTTATACCGTGGGCCTCCTTGAATGTCTAAAATCATTTCTAATGTGATGTAGTTCACACAGTGAAAAGCTCTACACGAAGAGGATACAATTTGCTAGACAAAAAACTAAACTCTGACCGGGACACCTGGATTCAAACTTGAGGTCAGCCATAGGTATCTGTGGCTGTGGGCAAAACACTCTATGTCAGCTGCCACATCTGAGCATGGGAAAAAGCAATGCCCTTGCAAGATTACTCTGGAAAGAATTAAGGGGGTGGTGTTTTGCAAGTGTGATGGCATGGTAATGATGATGATGATGCAAAATCAACAGCACAAAATTATTCCTAGGAAAGGGCACATCTCAAGTTTTGGGGTGTTTCTCTGCAATTATTTGAAACTTTTTTTTAAGTACTCTTAAGATACTGAGAGGAAGCCCCAGCTCAAAGTTGTAGAAACACCACCGCCCAGAAAAAATTCCTTGAGCCTGGCACAAGTGACATTTCTAGCACACGGAGAAGTGTCATTTCAACTACGAGCCTAAGAACATATATGCACCTTTATAAATAATCACTATAGTTTAAACAGAAATACAGTATGTCTCAGCACCTGTGTGTTTGCTGAGTCTGCTGTCCAGATGTCAACTGTTTGTGGGATGGGAACCAGGGTGCAGGTCTTTCAAAGTTTACATTTCTTTTGACAATAGGACTAAAGCCGTTTCCCTCAAGGTTTTTTATAGAATCCTATTAGTTCACAGACTTCACCGCTTGAAATGCATGCGACCATTACAAAGCTAAACTGATTAGAATCCAGCCCACTCTTCTGTCCTCAACTCATTCCATCAAAGAACTGCCAGACTCATAAACCAGGTGTGAAATAAAGCCAATTCACTCACCCCCTTGAGCTAACAGCATTGACAGTGCATTAATCCTGCTACATTAATCCGCATCATTCACGGAGAGAATATATGCTATACTTGGAGGTGCTTTCTGTGACCAAGATATGCAAAGCTAGATGCTTCAAACAAACAGCAAAAAGCTTTTCACATCCGATGACCTGTGCACCCCATTGGCCGTGTTTGCATGTAACAGTAATCCAGATTTCACAAACAATGTGCTCCCAACATGCTCTCACTTTGCTCCTCCCCTGGCATGAGTGGGGTGAACAAACCAGTAAACCTTGGCTTTCCACTACCTAAAAACTCAGGGTCCTGGTTGAAGCCCTGGTTGCTTTGTTCGCTTGAGGATCATGTCTTGCAAATGCCGCTTGCTCACAGTAAACCAGAAGATGTGGCTTATCATTACATGTGAACACAGGCTTTGCATCTCCAGTGTTTTGGGGGAATTCTGAAACATGTACCAAATACAGGGAAACCTGAGACTCTTTCAGGGGTCTTCCACGCGAGCAAGGTCATCCTCAGATAACAAATTCCCCACCCCCACCCCCACTTCAGAAACGCATGGAACACATTGCTCCAAACCATCTTCCAATAGACAACTCTCATCTAGGGACTTCAACTCTGAACTTAACAAGCAAACAAGCAAGCAAGCAAGCAAGCAAGCAAGCAAGCAAGCACAAGACCCAAGCACCCAACGTAAGTACCTGTGTGAGTCCTCTGGTGCGCTTTTAAGTGTGAGCTCTTTGTATAAACCTTCCGGCACCCATTAAACTGACAGCGATGAACCCTCTTCTTGTTTTCCGGCAAAGCATCTGCCCCTGTCCCTCCTTGCTCGCTGTCACTGAGCGCACACTTTGTTGTGCTAGCCGGTGCTACCACACCGACTTTTATAGAGCTGAGGGCACTCTTCTTTGCAACTAACTTCAGCGTAACTGTGCCATCCACCGCGGAGACAGTCTGTGAGGTTTTTACAAGATGGCGACTGAGCTCAGGGGAGGAGGGAGGTGTTAGTGAGGTCACTGCGTTGAGTTGGGCCTGGTTAACGGCAGTATAGCCCTCTGTGGAGGAGCTGGTAGGCTGCAAGCTGAGGCACGTCTCGGACAAGAGTTTGTCCCGTGAGACGATAACGTCCATGTTGGAATTCTTGTCGCAAGGACTCATGTCTACAGGTAACAAGAGGGGGTCCAGCTGCTGGATGGTGTCTTCTGTGTCTTGAGCGGAGGCAGTGTGGAGGAAACAGTCCAAATCATCACCAAAGCTCTCCGATATCTTCCTGGGCTCCGTCTGAAGGTAGCGTTCCAGCTCAAGGCATGTCTGCAGACAGAGAAGGAAGACGTCATTAGATCACCCAATCCAACAGTTGCCACTGCCGAGAAACAGAAGACAGACACAGGGGTAGGGAACGCATGGCCCGCCAGGTACCACTCGATTCCCATCATTGGCAAGGCCAATGGGAATGATGGGAAGTGTAGCTCAGCAATATCTGGAGGGCCACAGCTGCCCCATCCCTTCCCTAATTGGCGGAAACATATGGATAGGCCAAAACAGTCATAAGAAAAGAAAGGAGAAATACATTATCTGCTGTGCAGTCGGTATAGGACGAGACTTTTCGTTTCAGGGTGGTTGGTTCAAAGACCCATGTTGGATAAGAGATTCCTGCATTGCAGAGAGTTGGACGAGATGACCCTCAAGATCCCTTCCAATTCCACAATTCTATGAATTTCCTTACAGAATAGCAGCCAAAAGTGCCACTTCTCCATTCTGGGAGGAAGACGGAGGACAGCAGAGGCCCTTTCCAGTTGCCTAGCAACCCCAGGAGCAACCACTTGTGAACCAACCCCCAAATGTTAGGAGGCTGCTCCACAATCAGTCAAATTCCTTCCCCTCCCCATCCACCTGAAATGTTTGCTTAGCACACAAGCAGACTATTCGCAGGCTGCAGTTGCATCTTCTCTGGGGGCCTGGCACAAATACCTCTGTACCAAACAGGGGAAGCTTTAGGTTTTGTGGGCTGGAAGGCACAGGAAGTGCTCCTCTGCAGTGCAAACCAAATTGCTTTCTGCCCAGTGGTTCATAGCTCCTTCCAGCAGGGCAAGAGGAACTAGCCGGGAAAGCTCCTTGAGGCTCTGCTCAGAACCGCTGGCTGTTGGTGTAAATGCCAGGCCATCGGGACAGAAAAGTGGGGTATCAAAAGTGCTGTAACAGCCCATTTATATAGGCCAGCCTTTTACATTTTAGCCTTTCCACGCAATGCTGAGTAGTCAAGGAAAAACACCCAGAGAACAGGAGTTGCTATAACATACAAACCAGTGTAAGGTTCACTCCCCCCCCCCGTAGAATTCAGTAAGCATTCTATGCAACTGGTGCACATTTAACATGTGTGCATTCAGCTTTACATGCCTGGCAAACAAACAAAACAAAACAAAATTTAAAAAGGGGGACTGAGCGCAGGAGAAAAAGTCTTTAACAATCCCACCCGCCATTGCACTCAATATGAATCATAGAATCATAGAGTTGGAAGAGACCACAAGGGCCATCGAGTCCAACCCCCTGCCAAGCAGGAAACACCATCAGAGCACTCCTGACATATGGTTGTCAAGCCTTTGCTTAAAGACCTCCAAAGAAGGAGACTCCACCACACTCCTTGGTTTGACTACACTTGATTTTGGCTTTAGGCACTATCCCTAATACGTTGCCTCTGTGCAAATTGAGGGCTTACTGTATTAGGATGTTCCTTCTTTCTATCACAGGGCTGAAATATTTGCGCCTCTCTCTCTCTCTCTCTCTCTCTCTCTCTCTCTCTCTCTCCCTGGCCTCGGTTTACTCTCTGCTGCACAGAAAACTCTTAAGAGCATGTAATCCCCAGGTTAGCAAGCATGGAGGCTGCTATATCTAACGCCAGTCATATGAATTCTCCCCTGCCTAGGACATTAAAATGCTGGGTTTGGTCTCTGAACTTCCTGTGGAGAGGGCAAGGGGGGGAGCTGTCCCTTTAAGGCATTACTCCTCTTATGACAACCATAGTGGTCCTGACAGACTTCGAGCCTTGTCATTAATTTTCCATAAAGAAGAGTTCTCCGCAAGCCCCCTCTGAGGCAAGGCGTGATGCTTCAGAAACCTATAATTATTCTTGCATCCCACCCCCTGTGGCCTTTGCACCTGTGTCAGCTCAAGAGACCAGCTGGTCAAGCCTTGCCTTCTGCCTCGGAAACACAAAACCACCTCCTCAAGGCCATCTCCCTTAAAAAATAAAAAATGGGCTGGTGGTGAGGGGGAGAGAACTCAAAAGGTTGGACGGGCAGAGAGGGAAAAAGAAGGGGACAAAGTGAAAAAGATACAGCTTTCAAAAACAGGAACAAAACCCCAACACACTCCATGGCTAGACAAGGTTCTGATGAGGCCAAGCGATATATGGGTCTATTTTCAGGATACAGAAAGTATCCATTTTAAAAAAAAAGTTTTTAAGAGGTTGCTTACGTTTTAAAGCACAATGCTAATCAAGTGGAGGTGGGAACGAAAGAAACAATTTGTTGCATTTTGATTGCTATGATTTCGAAGTTCAGATATCAGTATTTTTTCCCAAGTGCTGCCTGTGGCTTGCCCACCGTTGGGGAGAAGCTGCTATTGAATTAGGCTGCACACTTACTAGTGACTGAAACCCGCTGAACACAGCAAGACAAAATTCTGAGTAAACCTGTGTGGGGTTGTGCTGCAAGGCTGTTGTGGAAGCAGCACAACCTGCCTGCCACATTCCCACGGGTCATCTGCAAATTAATTATATGAAGCCAAATATGCATTGTTATCTTTAGCCTTCCAGTTCACAGAATTCTTCTGTCTTTAACACTTAGTCTGTGCCATTAGAGAAGAACTACAGATAAAATATCTGCAAAACAAAATGAGGAAGGGCCGTCCTCCTTTGAACCCCAATTCTCATCCGCCTGCTCTTTGCTACAAGTTGACGCTTTTTCATGCATTACAGAGATTCTTTCTTCACATGCAATTTTGCTGCTCCGGAAAACATCAAATACCTTACATAACCTTCTTCCTTCTCAGTCCAACATCACAAGTAAAAAACACACACACAAAAACAGGATCTCTGGTTGTCAAGCTTATGTTATAAAACAAATTTGTTGGCATAACATCGCCACCCTGGCCCCCAAATGGAGCATGAGAAGGAGGTGCTGTTATTGTATTATTTATCTGTTTGCAAAAATTACCGTCAACCTTACGAAAACCACCATGGTGGTGAACACCATAAAACAGTAAAAATTGCATCCATAAAACAAATTCAAAAGACATTGCAAATTGGAATATTAAATTACTGTATCAACATAGATGGATCACCCCGCAGGGAAAGCCTTGAGTGAACAGGTGAGCGTAAATGCCAGGATGGAAAGTACCTGGTCTGCTGTTCATTGGAAGCACATTCTCAAAGGCAGGTGCTACCACACGAAAGACCCTGCTCTTAGTAGGTGTAAGGTGAACTTCGGGAGAAAACAGAACTACTAAGAGGGCCTCTTGCAAGGGCAGAAGTGACCACACAGGGGTATAAAAAAATGTAAGGCCTCCCTGAAGGTAATCCGGTCCCAAGTTGTTCAGAGTCACAAATATGCTAATAGGTAAAGGGTAAAGGGACCCCTGACAGTTAAGTCCAGTCGTGAACGACTCTGGGGTTGCACGCTCATCTTGCTCTATAGGCCGAGGGAGCCGGAGTTTGTCCGCAGACAGCTTCCAGGTCATGTGGCCAGAATGACTAAGCAGCACACGGAAACGCTGTTTCCCTTCCCGCTGGAGTGGTACCTATTTATCTACTTGCACTTTGATGTGCTTTTGAACTGCTAGGTGGAGGACCTTAAACCTGACGCACCATCTTACCCAGACCCTGTGGGACTCATGCATCTTTTTGGCTTGGTGGTTTAATTTAACATGCTGCTATTATTTTCTGCAGTGTGTGTGTAAAATGACTGTATTTTGCTTTATTCCTGGTGATTGCTACTCATTATTTGGTGTTTACATTGCTTCATGCTATTATCAGTTTAAAAAAAAAATCACTCACACACATGAGATCCACCAGCATACTGGCAGCCAGTGAAGCTCTTTCAGAACAAGTGTTAGTCACCTCCTTGAGTAGCCTTGCTGCCATATTCTGCACTAGAAACTTTCTATTCTGCTGTAGAAACTTTCATTGCACAAAACATTCAGAAATGCATTAAGAATCATCTGTCCAATTCTACTTGTACCCACTTGGCTATGCCTGTTGCATTTCACTGTGCTATTCAAGAGGCCCACCTTTTGGGGTGATTATTTCCCCCCCAGAAAACATTACTTGTAAAACGTGCTTTATCTGTTTCTTCGTGGAAAATTTTATTTCGTAAATTCATTAGTCACATTGAGTGCATGCCAACTGCAACTATAACATTAGACAAGCTTCAACATTCTAGCTCTGCTTGCTAAATACATGTAAACCGAACACAGCAAATTAGAGCACTCTTGGGCCCCAGAAAGTTTTCCAAAGTATTCTAATTTGTATAGGAAAATTTTCCAAATCCCATTTTCCTGGGAAACTTGCTAGTGTTACGGGCCATATTTCCTCCATAAGCACCCAAGCTATAAGCCTGTTATGAGTAGGGAAGCTGCTGATATTCTCAGGAAATGTATATTCCATGCTAGATACTAGAACCAACATAGCAGTGCTCAGAAAAGAGAGATGTCCTGGTGATGGAATACAAGGTTAAGTTTTGCCCAACAGATATTCACTGTGTCTGGAATTTTTTCGAAAGTGCTAATGTATGCCAGTGATCTGCACAAAGTAACCGGGAATGGCACAAAGTTCTCTGTCAATTTTCTTGCAGATCTCTATTACACCAATTTCTGCAATCTACTTGGAATTGCTGGCAGCAGCAACACCAAAGATAGTTAAGAGATTAGCCATATTTTTGGAGAAGGTTTTGCGGCTCAGTGCTTCAAAACAAAAGCCTTACTTAAAAATACATTGGTGCCTCGGGTTACAGATGCTTCAGGTTACAGACGCTTCAGGTTACAGACTCTGCTAACCCAGAAATAGTACCTCAGGTTAAGAACTTTGCTTCAGGTTGAGAACAGAAATTGTGCGGCGGAGGCGTGGCAGCAGCAGGAGGCCCCATTAACTAAAGTGGTACCTCAGATTAAGAACAGGTACTATTTCCACTGTACGCTAAATTCAACTTGAGCCTTGGCTTTTTCCTAGCGAATACAGTGGTACCTTGGGTTAAGAACTTAATTCGTTCTGGAGGTCCATTCTTAACCTGAAACTGTTCTTAACTTGAGGAACCACTTTAGCTAATGGGGCCTCCCGCTGCCGCCATGCGATTTCTGTTCTCATCCTGAAGCAAAGTTCTTAACCTGAGGTACTATTTCTGGGTTAGCGGAATCTGTAACCTGAAGCATCTGTAACTCGAGGTACCACTGTATCACTGGTGCATCATACCAAAGACCCGTTAGATGGTAGTGAAGGAACACCTACAGCCTCTAGTAAAAAACCAAACCATAGCTCCACTTTACACTAGCACGTAGCAAGCTAAAAGAGGAGACAGATTTGTACTGCAAAGATTGATACCGAACAAAAGACACCTAAAGATAAATGACGTGGCACAGCTGCTACAAGATAAAGAGAAGTTGATAGATGTTATTCGTTGCCAGAGTCACTGCATGACGTGATGGACAGGGTTTGAAGAAGAATGCGGTTCCTTAAAGAGAAATGAGAAGTTGGCGCCTGATTGTTCCAGCTTCGGGGGGGGGGGGGGTAGAGATCCTATCTCTCTGTGGGAACTACCATTCTGGGTCATAGGTTAGAACCCTCGCCCAATGCCCCCTCTTCCCAGAAGTTAAAGCTCAGTATCTTTGAGGAAGATCCTTACCAGCCTTAGCTTCTCCTGCCTCCACTCCCCCCCAGTACGTAGGCCAGGTCTTCTGAGGCTCAGATCCTGAGATGGCTGGGGTGGAACTTCACAGAGCAGGGGGTGGAGTGTGATCGATAGGGGTGAAGTCTAAGACAGGGGTGGGGAACTGGTGGTTCTCCCAAGGTGTTGAGCTTCAGTGCCCCAGCCAGACTGCCAATGGGCAGGGTTGATGTGAGTTGACATTTCATGGACTCAGCCTGCTTAATCTGCACTGGGCTTTTCTTTGCAAGGGTTGCCCCTTCAGGTTTTAAAAAACGTGTTGCTGTTTTTACTTCTGCATAGCTCAAGGTTCACCCGAGCATTCTTATGCTTCCTCTCTCATTTCCCAGCAGCCCAATTCAGTATTGCCAATCATTTTTATCTCCAGTCAACCACCTGAGTTTCCTACTACAGGGGGAGGGGAGGAAGATTCATGGTTAAGAGCAACAGTAGGAGCAACCCAAAGATGGTAACACATTGGCCTTTGGGGGGGGGGAGTGTCAGTTTCACATCAGGCCTCAAACTGCTGCTTAAAACCAGCAACAATAAAAGCACTCTCTTAAATCTTTCTTATGGAGCCCAAACCAAAGGAAGAAACACAGGTAGCCCAGACACATATAAGCAGCTGTAAACTTAGGCCTGCCTTGAAGAGTACCATTTATAGGGTTCCAGAAGCACTTGCTGTCTCCTCGTAAGTCTATTAGTATTATACACATGATGTCTGGAAACAGATGCTGGTCACACCCACCCATTCCACATTCATCCATTTTTGCAGCATGCTTAGCACATCTTGGGTACACACCTAGCAAGGAATTTAGTACAGTGGGAGCTCGGGATGCGAATGGGATCCGTTCCGGAGTCCCGTTCACATCCTGAAGCGAACGCAACCCGCGTCTGCGCACGCGCAGGTCGCATTTTGCTGCTTCTGCGCATGCACGTGACATCATTTTAACCGTCTGTGCATGCGCATGTGGCAAAACCCAGAAGTAATGCACTCCGTTACTTCCGGGTCGCCGTGGAGCGCAACCTGAAAATACTTAACTTGAAGCACATTTATCCCGAGGTATGACTGTATTGCACTAAAACAAACGTTATAGCTGAGCAAGGATTTCTGCTTGTCTAACAGAACAACTTCTCCTCTCCTTCCCCTGCATGTTTAGGGGTACTCTCATTTTCCTCCTCATATTGAAATACTGCTGCTCAATGAGGCCAAACTTAGATTCACGAAATATTTAGGGGTATGCGTCCCCCTGGGACGTGGGTGGCGCTGTGGGTTAAACCACAGAGCCTAGGACTTGCCGATCAGAAGGTCGGCAGTTCGAATCCCTGCGATGGGGTGAGCTCCCGTTGCTCGGTCCCTGCTCCTGCCATCCTAGCAGTTCAAAAGCACATCCAAGTGCAAGTAGATAAATAGGTACCGCTCCGGCAGGAAGGTAAACGGCGTTTCCGTGCGCTGCTCTGGTTCGCCAGAAGCGGCTTAGCCATGCTGGCCAAGTGACCCGGAAGCTGTACACTGGCTCCCTCGGCCAGTAAAGCGAGATGAGCGCCGCAACCCCAGAGTCAGCCACGACTGGACCTAATGGTCAGGGGTCCCTTTACCTTTACCTTTATGTGTCCCCCTGCATCCCCCCCCCAGAAAAACAGCAAGGAGGGTGGCAAGTCCCATTCCACTAGTGGGAGACCTTAGTTGGAACTACTTCATGGCATCTGGCCCCTAATGTTTTTAGCAAGCTGTTTAGGGAAAATTTTGCTGTTTGACGTTTTATCATGTTTTTAATATTCTGTTGGGAGCCGCCCAGAGTGGCTGGGGAAACCCAGCCAGATGGGCGGGGTATAAATAATAAATTATTATTAAATTATTATAGTTAAAGAAATTTAAATGGTGCAAACCAATCGTGCGTGTTTTACATCCCATTTTCAAGCGGTTATCGGTGCTCTTCACTGAGTAGGAGGTGGCCTTCAAGTGAAACACACAAGGGCAAGTCGTTTAAAGGAAAGCCAGACAGCCATGTGCTTCATGTGACTGTCACACCAATCACTGCAAAAATCCCGGGTGATAACTTTCAACTGCAGCTTTTAGGAAGCCAATGAGAGATTTGCCTTACCCTTGTGGATGTTGAAGGCAGAGACCACATGAGCACTAAGAAGCATAATACAAAGCCCTAGGAATCAGTGCTGCAATATTATCACTTCTATTGCAATATCTGCTGTTTTTATTAATGCCCCAGGCACCAGGCAGGCAATTAGAAAAGAACCTCAGCTTTCATTAAAATAAAAAAAAAGTTACATTCTAGCTCTTGAGGTTACAAGAGAATGTCTGAAAAACACGATTCCCTAAGGTTTGGGAGTACGGAAGCAATTAAAAAGAGCACTGAATTCCTTTAAGAAGCATATACGACACACACATATCCCTAAATTGGGAATATTTCAGGGAAAACTGAAAGATCAAAACTTCAAAAGACAAAGAGAATATGCAGACAGGAAGAAGGTGAGATGAAAACAAAAGTTAGCGGATGAGGTCAAGGAAACTAAGCAATGTTTTTCTGTGGCCAAATGTGATTCCTTAGGAAGGCATCAAGGTCAGATAGTTTAAACTATTAGTGATTGCTAATTCAAATTCTTCTTCACATCATGCACATTCTCCAATTATGTCCACAGTGATACAGTAAAGTGCTAAACTCTTAGCAGAAGTACAAAGTTAAAAAAACCTCTAAGCAGAAATCTAAAAGGCTGAATTTAGAGTATACGGCTCTGTTAAAATGATTGCTTACTTTCGCATCAGCATCCCGAAAACTGAAATTATAAATGTCTGGGCTTTGGCCACACCTAAATATCTCAGTAAAGTGACAAAAAGAAAATGGGAGCGGGGGGGGGGGAGAGAAGGACACAACTGTACGTGGCTGGATCCTTGTTCATGACGGTACCTGTTGAAATCCTGTTATGCAGATTTGGCCTTGTAAAAGGGGGTGATCTGTTTGCTCATGCTTTACGATGTGCAATAGAGTGTACACACAGGAAACACATTTGTGATTTGCAATGGGCAAAAGTGCCCCAGATCTGTTACGTGAAATGCCCACGTTATACTGTAGACACAGTTTCCAATGTCAACACGTTTTGGATGCTGCATAAGAATGAATAAAACTTTCCACAGGGAAAACTTGATTCATCAGTTGGTTGGGTGAGTAATCCTCAGTTCATTTCATGAGAAATCCCCAACCATTTCCCATGAAACTCCTACATACTGCAGAGGATGCCCAATGGACTGTATGCTCTACAGTTGCACACCCCATTCAAATGACATGCCTGAACCTCAAAGTCATGTGTTAGGGGCAGGAGGGGCAGGGATGCTCTAAGACAGAGCTTAATAATAATAATAATAATAATAATAATAATAATAATAATTTATTATTTATACCCTGCCCATCTGGCTGAGTCTCCCCAGCCACTCTGGGCAGCTCCCAATCAAATGTTAAAAACAGTACAGCATTAAATATTAAAAACTTCCCTAAACAGGGTTGCCTTCAGATGTCTTTTAAAGATAGGATAACTGCTTATTTCCTTCACATCTGAAGGGAGGGTGTTCCACAGGGTGGGCGCTACTACCAAGAAGGCCCTCTGTCTGGTTCCCTGTAACCTTGCTTCTCGCAATGAGGGAACCACCAGAAGGCCCTCGGCACTGGATCTCAGTGTCCGGGCTGAACAATGGGGGTGGAGACGCTCCTTCAGGTATACAGGGCCAAGGCCGTTTAGGGCTTTAAAGGTCAGCACCAACACTTTGAATTGTGCTCGGAAACGTACTGGGAGCCAATGCAGATCTCTCAGGACCGGTGTTATGTGGTGCCGGCGGGCACTCCCAGTCACCAGTCTACTGCTGCATTCTGGATTAATTGCAATTTCCAGGTCACCTTCAAAGGTAACTCCACACAGAGCGCAGTGCAGTAGTCCAAGCGGGAGATAACAAGAGCATGCACCACTCTGGCAAGACAGTCTGCGGGCAGGTAGGGTCTTAGCCTGAATACCAGGTGGAGCTGGTAGATAGCCGCCCTGGACACAGAATTAACCTGTGCCTCCATGGACAGCTGTGAGTCCAGAATGACTCCCAGGCTGCGCACCTGGTCCTTCAGGGGCACAGTTACCCCATTCAGGACCAGGGAGTCCCCCACCCCCGCCCACCCCCTGTCCCCCAAAAACAGTACTTCTGTCTTGTCAGGATTCAGCCTCAATCTGTTAGCCGCCATCCATCCTCCAACTGCCTCCAGGCACTCATGTTGATGACACTATTTAGACATGCATCATTTTGTGACGCAGTAATTCAGTTTTACTAGCAAACCGGAGGTTAAACTAACCCCTTTCCAGCCCCGGGAGGAGTGGAGGGAGTGTTTGCATGACACACCTACACACTGCAGCTGACACACTAACATGTCGCGACACATTCTGGAAAGCTCTGCCCTAAGGGCACAGCTCCTGGCACACAGCCCACAATCGGCCCTGATATAGGGGTACCCATGTGTCAGTGTGGCCATCTGCAAGGGGAGAGAGGGAAAGGGAGAGACTGACTAACAGGCAGCACAAACCATTGTTTGTGCATCGACTTCCTCAGTGCCTGGATGCCAACGTAACTGGGTATTTCTGGTTGCATGGAAGCTTCTGTAAAAGCAGCTGTTTGTGCACAGGTATGAAAGGGGCATCAGAGGAGTACTGAGGAGCAGGGCTGTGCTCCTAGCCCACACTGCCAGGATCGGGCATGCTGCCTGGCCCTGCCTCTAGATTTCCTTATGCTAGCAAGGTCTTCTGCAAAGAGAAAAAAAACATTCCTGGGTCCTAGCATAAGTGCCCCTTCATGCAATTTCCCCAGACTTGGATTCCCATAGGTTATTCAACTACATCTCCCATCATCACTGGCCATGCAAGCTGGGGATATTTGGCATCCCAGTGCTGGGGAAAGCTGTATTGGATTCACCACATTCCAATCAAATACATCTGTGCATTTCACTAGAATTGTGCCAATTACAGCACATTCTTCTATTGCATGTATTCATTCTTAACATTACTAAGGAACAAAAGAAAAGTATCTATATTATACAGTCGTACCTTGGAAATTGAACGGAATCCATTCTGGAAGTCTATTTGACTTCCAAAAAGTTCGAAAACTGAAGTGCGGCTTCTGATTGGCTGCAGGGAGTTCCTGCAGCCAATCGGAAGCCACGGAAACCCCGTCGGACGTTCGGCTTCCAAAAGAACGTTCGAAAACTGGAACACTCACTTCCGGGTTTCGATCATTCGGGAGCCAAAACGTTCCGAGAACTAGGCTGTTTGACTTCCAAGGTACGACTGTATATGAATGGAGCTGTGAAGCTGTTTTCCTTCACATTCAGGCAGTTGAGCACCTTGGACAGCTGCAAAATGTGTACTCTAAATTCACTCAATGTGTCTTTTGAGGAACCGGTATGTGCCAATACTTCAGTCATAGCCAGCCATGTTAACCTTGTCAGGACAGGGAAAGGAAACATGTTTCAGATCCCCAACATCAGTAGGAAGATTCAGAAGCTGCTGGTGCTCACAATCAACCCAGGTCTCCTGCTTTTCATTCCTTTTCCATTTCTCAAGACCTCTCTCATGCCACACCTCTGCAGACTTCAAAATAGCACAATAAAGGCTCGATACAACATCATTTTTGATCCTTCCAGTGTCAAGCCCAGATGATCCTACAACAAGGAACGGTGGAGGACCAAGCCAAGAGTTTCCACCATTCTCAGTCTACAGTTCCTACCTAATGGACTCCACAAGTAGTAAAGCAAATACAAGAAACAATTCCATGGAGAGATCTGATGGTATTTCCACTGAGTTAACCAGTGGGGAGGAACGAATGAACCTAGAATGAACGGAGAATGATTTGAACATATATCTGAATTAAAAAGCATCATAACAACCTATTAAAAAAGGTAAACACTCAGATGCCTTTGCACATGCCCACCCAAATTAGAGTCTGAATGCATAAAATAAATGCTCTCTTTCCCCCTTTCTCCATCCCCAGTCTCTGCTTTTTATTTCCAGAGCTAATAGTTTGACTAAGGAAAACACTTAGGCCAATGAATAACAGCATGAACATTTGCTCTTATGAGAAATGCCACAGAGTCATTAATTATGGAGGTAGATAACACGGCGCCTCCATTTGCAATGTCTCAGAGAGCATCTTCCATACAGGCATTGACAAAATCTGCTTTAATCTACCAATGAAGTCTAAAAGGAAACCAGCAGGCAGGGCCTTTGCAGGTTTGAAGCCTCAATATTATTTTAGGTATCTCAAGCATGATGAAAATTACGTTAATTTTAAGTTGTCTCCCATGGCTTTTGTTGGCGCCCTCTGCTTAAACCAGGCTTGTAAAATTATTTGCCTGGGCACATCTGAGATAAGGAAGAATCGGCTCAAAGCAGCTGCGAGGAAAGCTTTATAAACATGGCCTCTCTCTTAGGCCACAAAACAAGCTTCTGTGTATGAGCAGATCAGCTAGTCACATGTTTGTTTTAATTTCAGAGGAGTCCAGCTGCAGCTGAATGTCTGAACTGGCCCTTGAAGAATATCCTGCAGGACAACCATTGTGAAAATTGCCTCAATATATATATTTTCACGAGGGCTACTGCTTCTCACGGTCCATGCAGAATGCATCTTAACTGCCAGGTCAACCGTTTCAGCAAGGGCTTGGCAATACTGAAATTAAAGGCCTTTGTTTTTAGTTCGTTCTGTCCCATACTAAAAACTTTAAAAAGCCACCAAAAACGCTGGTCCTGTCCCTGACTGAAGAAAGCTGTCAATAGGCAGACAGACATATGAAAAAGTTTTGTCCACAATTTTGTTATTAGCGCAGCTTCTCAGGTAGAGTAATCTGCCAAGCAAGGTCATGACCAGAAGCTTTTAAAATAAAATACCTTGAACATTTTCTCTCACACCATTCTGCTACTGTTGTTCTGCTCACCTCTCCTCTTCCCGTAAGGGCATGTTTATCCACATTCCAGCAGCAGAAAGCACTCACTAACTGCCTCCTTGAAGAGCTTCTCAAGGGCACAGAATCAGATCTTGTTATAATCATGTGTTAACCTTGATGCTTGACTAAATTCCAGTTCGGAAGTGTAGAGAAAGCACGTGGTACAGTCCTCACAGAACCATTCCATTTCAGAATGCGGCTGGGAGAACTGTACCATCTATGCACTTTTCCTGAATGTTCGGAGGAGCTCTAAAGGAATTCAAAGCAGGAAGTTCTCAGAGAAAGCATGCACAGAGGAGCAACACTGGTCATCTGAATTCTTATAAAAGGACTGCGCATTTTAATCCAACATGCTTTGTTTTAAAGGTAAATGGAAAATGCATTTTAAAACTGCACAAGCATTTAAACTAAAGAGAACTACACCTACTGCCTGAAAGCCTAGCTAAAATCAATACTGTATTATAGAGAAAAGGAGGAAAACCACTTTATAAGCTTTGCTGAGCCTGAGAGGTAGAGAAAAAAGTGCATCTCTCTCTACCTCCACCCCACCCCCCACCGCTAAGAATTTGCCTGAGGGGTTGGGGGTTAGAAATAATTGTCTCTACAGAAACTGTTTCATCAGAGACATTTTCCCTGACACACTGGAAGTTAATATGAAAGAAACCCAAGGATGAACAAATAAGAAAGCACAAGCCAGAGACTAGGAAAGACTCCAAACAGCCAATATCAGCAAGTTGATGCTTAGTTAATATAGAGGATCACTTAAAATGGTGGCACTTTATGAGCAGCGTGAGAAATGCAGAAATATCCAAAGGGAGAAGAACCCTGCCAGAAAAACACATACCCTGCGCGGGGTGGGGAGAGAGAATGATAAGAAACAAAGAAATCTGTATCTGTTGCCCTGGTTAGTCTTTAGAAATTAAAAACCGTGAAATAAAAGTGTTAATAGCTTGGACAATTTGTACCCACCACCTGGCATACTCAAGGTTATTTCAAGGTGGCTTATTCAGAATATTTCTTCTGCTGCAACAATCCCTGTTTACATAAACAGACACTCCCACAGTAACGTCCTCTCGATTCACTCAGACTAAAAGGTAAAGGTACCCCTGCCCGTAGGGGCCAGTCTTGACAGACTCTAGGGTTGTGCGCTCATCTCACTCTAGAGGCTGGGAGCCAGCGCTGTCCGCAGACACTTCCGGGTCACGTGGCCAGCGTGACAAGCTGCATCTGGTGAGCCAGCGCAGCACACGGAACGCCGTTTACCTTCCCGCTAGTAAGCGGTCCCTATTTATCTACTTGCACCCAGGGGTGCTTTTGAACTGCTAGGTTGGCAGGCGCTGGGACTGAGCGACAGGAGCGCACCCCACCGCAGGGATTCGAACCGCCGACCTTTCAATCGGCAAGTCCTAGGCGCTGAGGCTTTTACCCACAGCGCCACCCGCTGATCCCCACTTAACAGGAAACAGTAACCATTTTATCATTTAAAGCCAAGTGGTGACCAGAAGAGCTAAGATTAAGCCTAAGAGTCCTGAACACATTAAGACTAAGAGTCCTGAACACATATTCAAAAACTCATATTTAAAAACTCATATTCAAAAACTCATTTCCCATTGTTAAAAATGAAGTAGGCATTCCATTAGCCGGGTGCCCCCACTGAGAAGGCCCCGTCCCTGGCGTGGATAATGGGGGCACCTGCAGATCCCTTATGAAGAGCTTAACATATGGTTAGCCAGGGATGTGGGTGGCGCTGTGGTCTAAACCACCAAGCCTCTTGGACTTGCTAATCAGAAGGTCAGTGGTTCGAATCCCCACAACGGGGTGAGCTCCTGTTGCTCTGTCCCAGCTAATGCCAACCTAGCAGTTCAAAAGCATACCAGTGTAAGTAGATAAATAGGTACTGCTGTGGTGGGAAGGTAAACGGCATTTCCATTTGCTGTGGCTTCTGTCATAGTGCACCAGATGTGGTTTAGTTATGCTGGCCCGGAAAAGCTGTCTGTGGACAAATGCCAGCTCCCTTGGCCTGAAAGCGGAGATGAGCGCTGCACCCCATAGTCGCCTTTGACTGGACTTAAGCGTCCAGGGGTTCTATGGGTAGCCACATATGGAGAAAGGGGCACTTCAGGCATGCCAAAGCCATAAAGGGCATTAAAGCAAGGTGGTTCAAAAGGCACTGTCTCAAATCCAATTGGTGCAGCACTACTGTGTTATGATCATAGCACCCAGTCCTGGTTATTAATCCAGCTGCTGTATTCTGAACTGTTGTTGTTTAGTCGTTTAGTCGTGTCCGACTCTTCGTGACCCCCTGGACCAGAGCACGTCAGGCACTCCTGTCTTCCACTGCCTCCCGCAGTTTGGTCAAACTCATGCTGGTAGCTTCGAGAACACTATCCAACCATCTCGTCTAAGCTACTGATTGCCTGCCTGCCTTTTTTATTCCCCCACTGAAACATAAGTAGCAATGAGACCACGATTTCGCTCTCAGTAAGATTTTGCCTACAATTTAAATATTGACTCATACTGGGGGATTAGGGACTAAAACAGATACACTTTCTCAATACAACCTATAGTACACAAGACGAGATAGTTGCACCCCCCCTTTTTAAAAATAAAAAAGTCTCCTGCATCTTGCCTGCTGTCACACAATATCTTGTGTGACTTTGCTGTTCAGCAACTTTCTCTGGTGCCTTTATGCAGCTTCTTGCCCCATCCCCTTTTCATAGCAGGTGCTTCCAAACTGTTTAGTCAGAAGCAAACCCCCCCCCAAAACAACAACAAAAAAACCCCAATAACCACCCAGATTTACGAGAAAGGGCCACTGAAGTCTGAGAAGCTGTGTCAGTTTATGGCATTTTGAGCATCTGGTCCCATAAAAGCCCATAAAATCAAACACTGAAGTTTCAACAGCTGAATCAAAGCTGCTCACCAGAGGGTCTCTCATTACAAGCTCTGCCACACACTATTAGTGCAAGACCATAAAGCAAGGCTACCTCTCTCCAGCCAACCTCCCACCTCATAAACGTTTCCTTAATTATTAGAAATACACGTTTAAAGGCTTAGGAAAACGGTGCAGATAAACACCAGTTGAAAGGAAGCATGTGCATGCCATCAGACCCAGGGTGCTGAAGTACAGCAATCTCTAACGGTAGATGCGTTCCCCAGAGGGGGAGAAACATCTACTGCTGGTCCAGGGCAATTAGATTCCAGGAAATGAAGCTAGAATCTACAAGGCCACAGGGAAGGAGGAGAGCTTCCATAGTAACTGTAACAGGCAAGAGGTTGCACAACTCTGTTTCTTCACCTCACCGCCAATATATGCTCTGCTTGTCAAACACCCCCTGCAAATGTACTTTTGAATAGCTGGTGGAAGGTTGAACAAGTCCTGAAAAATCTTTTCCTTCAAGTACAGAAGCAAAGATAATAATAACAATAAAATGAAATAAATCTAGAATGCATGTGTGTTGAGTATGTGCCCTGCACGCTCCAAAGGGTTAAGTGGCCAGATCCTAGATCTTGAGAAGAACAATCAGTCTGCAGCTAGAATTCCAGCTCCGCCTCCTTGGAGTAGATCATTGCTTCAACAGACCAAAATATGCAACTTTTGCTCAAACACTGATTTCTGGCATCTTCTCTGACATGAACTTATGAGTAAGCATTTTTACGGCAGAAACTTTTAACATGAAATCTCAGCTACAATTGATGTAGCATGCATGACCAGAAAATAAGTAGCAAAAAAGTACTATTGATTAAGTAACACATACAAAGAGAAAGAGAGAGAGTTATAGTGTAACCCTAATTTAGAAATTGGGGGCAAACTATTTTGATACATAAAATAACTTAAAGAATCAAGTACCGAAGATGTGAATTATAAACGGGATTGCTTGTGATCACCTAAATTAAGTGCAGATTTAGGCTACAACAGCCCTATAACCACTGACCTAGGAGTACCCAATGAACTCAGAACTTATTTCTGAGTTGACGTAAAAGATGGAGCTGGAAATATTTACTGCCTAAAGACCTTCGTTGCCAATATATCCACAGTTGCTGAAATCATCAACCGATAGAAAGTTGTTTAGACCAAATGACTTTGCAGCATCTAACGAGCCAAACATTCATTGTTTAAGCGAAAGTTATTTGCTATTGCACAATATGAAATGATGAAAATACAAACATCCGATTTAGATTTAGATTTGTTGCTTATGGAAAGGAAGACAAAAGAAGATGGTTAAGTTGCTCTACTACAGTGACCAGCAGTCGTCAAAATCTTGCCTTGGGTATCAATGGATTATAAAAAGATAAAACCCCATTGCATTCTTTATAGGCTCTATTAAGGCTCTATTTTGATTGCTTACAGTAGTGGTTTTCAACCAGTGTGCCGTGACACCCTGGGGTGCCTTGAATGATGCTCAGGGGTGCCGCTGGTGACACTGACCTCTGTCCCTCTTCCTTCCGGTCTCTTGCATCTCTGCCTCCCAAAGGCTTGCACAGCTGTTTGTTGCAGCAGCCCTGGCTACAAGCTCTGCAGGGGAATGGTGCCTCTGGGGCTGGGCAGGGGGTGCTTCCCAGGCCCCTGTGAGGCAGTATGAATAGGCATCTCTCTTTGGGGCAGGTGGGGAGCAGCTCAGAGACCAGGGGGCAGCAGCTGTGGCTGCCCAGAGGACTCCCAAGGAGAGGGGAGAAGAGAGGAGGCCGAGGGAAAACTCCACAAGGGAGGGTGTTCAGAAAAGGGGCTGCCAGCTCTGCTGGCAAAGGGTGAGATAACTGGGCTCCTGAGCCCCACATGGGTGCTGCAGAAAGAATGTAGTTGGTCAAGGGAGCTGTGGACCCCAAAAGATTGAAAACCTCTGGCTTAGAGAGAAGCTTATTCATAACTGCTAATTGCCAGTCATATGGAAAGAGCAAGGCAAAACTTACACATACGTTGCAGCAAAGCCAGATTGTGATTCCCTATTGGAAAAGAGGCTGTGGGTTTTAATAAGGTTCCTTTTTGTATGAATAGAGTATGAGTTCCAATTTAAGGGTGCCATTTCAGGAGAGTTTTCCAGTGTGGGTTCTCTGACAAGCTTCCAGAGAGCCCTCGTTGTGGCAAGCCTTTTCGCTTGGAAGGAGAATGCTATTTCAGGTATGGAAGGAAGGATAAAAATACCCCAGGAGTTTCTGTGCGGCTGCGCTCAGGTTGCTGAGCAGGCAGGAAAATGAATGGAGGAAATAAGATAAAGGGATTATAATGAAATACAGTCTGCATTTCTGGATTACAGGGAACTAAACAGAAATGACAATGTGTCTTTTAAAGGTTTATATAATGTTTGCAAGCTATGTTGTAATGTAGGTCCCTGAGTTTGCATGGAATTATACATTTGTACATGGAGTTACAGTAGAGCAGTATAGTTTATGAAATGTTTAAAAGGATTTCCTTTTTATTTTATTAATGTCTGGTTCAGTGCCCTTCCACACGTAAGAGTTTCAAGTAGCCTAATAATCATAATCAGAACAAGCCCTACCATTAGGCAGTTGAGACAGTGTTGCCTCGGGCGTCAGATGTTAAGGCATCCCTGTACCCTGGCTTCTGACACCTGAGGTGCCTTTTTTTTAGGACCCACCCTATTTCTGAAATTTTAAGTTGTTTTAAACCATTTTTAATACTGTGTCTTAATTGTTGTAAGCTGTCCTAGGACCGGAGGGGTGTAGGGTGGTTAATAATAATAATAATAATAATAATAATAATAATAGGCATATTTTTATAGCATTTACCTCCATGCTGAAGGACAGAACTGTTCTGATTTTCTGTCTTCAGCAAACAATCTCCAGACACCCTAATGAGTGACAGTCCCATCTTATGCTGAGAATTATACAAATAGATTTAAAATAAAAATTAAAAAATGCAGCGCTCCCTGTAGCATTCACTGGATTCAGGGTTCCCTTACACCAACTCTACTAATTATATTGCTGTCCCTTTTAACCAGCCTCCAAAACCTCCAAAACTTCAAGCCTGGCTCTTTCCCCACTCACAGCAAATTTGAAATGTGCAGAGACGGAGGACCAAAACCCCTCGTCAGACTGGCCAGGCATCTTCACTGTAGTAAGCTCAACAGAAAACTGTGCAGTCAAACTTCTAAAGACAATTATTCACACTGCGTTTCACATCCAGCTTGGATATCCCTTTCTGGTCATTAGCAGCTGGCTGGTGTTATAGTTATTTACAACCCCCTTAGGCTCTCTGCTCCTCCCGCCAGATATTAAATGGAAATCAGTGTGGATTAGGGAAGGGGTGTTGTTAAGTCATGTGAGCAGCTCATGTGCTTTCAGCACTCTCTCATATATCCCTGTTAAGTGCTGCTTATTTAGCAGTTGGGAGTTAGCAATGGCCTGACCGCTGCCGGGATTGTCACGTCTGACAGGTAGCTCCCGCAGAGAGGTCATTTCTCGTACAGAGCAATGTCTATAGGGAATTCCTGAAGAACTGGACCTAGACCTAGACCTGAGGAACCAAACCAAACTTCACCAACCTGGTGCCCTCCAGATGTTTTGGACTACAACAGATGGACATGCTGTCTGAGGCCTCTGAGAGAGTGGTAGTCCAAAATGTCTGGAGGCCACCAAGTTGACAGGCTGCTTTTGACGGTTCCAGATGGTCGGAGCATAAAGAATCAAGTTTGTTCCATCCGTTCTAATAGTTTTTCTATAGATAACAATGCCTTGCGGTGTTTTTTAGGCTCAGTAATGCCATTCCTACAGTTTATGTGCAAGGTTTTTTTTTAATGTTTAATATTGTATTGTGTTTTTAATATTCGGTTGAGAGCCGTCCAGAGTAGCTGGGGAAACCCAGCCAGATGGGTGCGGTAATATTATATTATTATTATTATTATTATTATTATTATTATTATTATTATTTAGTGACAAGGGCCACATTCATACATTTAAAAGCACTACGACCCCATTTTTAACTGCCATGGCTTTCCCCAAAGAATTCTGGGAGCTACAGTTTGCTAAGGGTGTTCAGAGCTATTAGGAGACCCCTATTCCCTGCACAAATTCCCAGAGTTCCCTACAATTCCCAGAGTTCCCTGGGAAGAGGGATTTGCTATTAAACTACTCTGACAATTCCAATTCTGTGAGGGAAAGAGGGGTCTCCTAAGAACTCACAGCTCCCAGAATTCTCTGGGGGAAGTCACAACTGCTTAAAGGGGCATCACAGCGCTCTAAAATGTATGCTGAGGTTGTGGCCAAGAACATCTTTTGGGTGTGGAATGCACCACTTGTGAATACTTCTATAGTGCAAGACTTAAAGTTGGAGTTATCTCCTTTATAAATCAAGCATGCATTCAAATCAAACATTACAGTCATACCTCGTGTTGCATTTGCTTCATGGTACGTCTTTTCAGGTTGCGTCCCGCAGCGACCCGGAAGTACCAGAAAGGGTTACTTCCGAGATTTGCCACTCGCGCATGCGTGCAAAATGACGTCACACACATGTGCAGAAGCGGCGAAGCGCAACCCGCGCAGACGCGGGTTGCGTTCTTTTCAGGTTGCGAACGGGCCTCCAGAACAGATCCCGTTCGCAACCAGAGGTACCACTGTATTCCAAAGATGGTCTTGCTGCAACTAGGTTGCAAACTCAAGAAAGAGGAAATGGGAAAAAATGAAATGTATCGACCCAAAAAACAAAACAAAAAACCTTCCCTGAATTTTGTGGTGCAGAAATAAATATACTATGCAACAGACAATTATAGATTAAATTAAAGTTAGAAGGGATGCCCCGAGAGTCATCTAGTCCAACCCCATGCAATGTAGGGATGCTTGTGTGTGTGTATGAGAGAGAGAGAATTCACAAATATAGACAGGACTGGGGCATGGTGAATTTAAGACTGGAAAAATGACAGAGAAACAGAAGTTAACACTTTTGTCCATTCCCAATTCAAGAGCAATGAAAAAAGCAGAACCTTAGATAATATAATAATACTGAAGACAATGGAAACTGATACCACACTATACTAGGCAAAATGGCCATCAATAATAGCACTATAAATTAGGACCTCCTCTACCTGCAATACTATAGATTTGTGCACCTCACTGCAGAGCAAAGATCTTGACAAGCTGGCAAACCTCCAGGAAAGATCAACAGAAATTGCTGAGGTAAAGAAAACAGCTATTTATAGGCAAAAATAAATTTAAAAAACACCAAAGTGTTCAATAGTCTTCCTGTGGCAATGCCTAGAGACCCAGCCACAGATCAAAACTTGACCATGTTAGATGTTGTCAGAAGCCCGACTGATCAGCCAAACTTAATTTCTCAAGTTGCTCCTCAAACTCAGATACAATAAGACAAATATCTAGAAAAGTGAAGAAGTGTGCAATAGATAGACACAAGTTACCTAACCAAATAGGAACAGCCAGGCTAACAAGAGAGGTTCAAATCCCCACTCCACCAGAAAGTTCACTGTGTAGTTTTTTGCTAGTTTTATCTTGCTAGTTTTATACCTAAACCTACACGTTGGGGCTGTTGTGAGTATCCATGGGGTGGGAGGAGCCGACCACCTTGAATTCCTCAGAGGAAGAGCAGGACAAAAATATAAATAAATATATACAATATTGGGCTATCATATCCCCAATCATTAAGTGCATTTACTTATTTACTTCAAGGGGGGGGGGTTGGTTATAGTCAGCATTAATTCTTCCGTTTGGAAAAATTACATAGACCACATGATTTTGTTAATTCCGTTTCAGCCTGGCTGCAGCTGGTGATTAATGAACCCCATTTGGATCTCAGTCTAGATGATGTTGCAGCTTTTTACAGTTGTTGAGATGGAGAATAAAAAGGAGAAACAAGTACTTTATTTGAGGCTGCATCTTTCCATTTCTATCCATTTCCCCCACTCGTTTCATCCTGCTCCCAGTGTTCACCACTTATTATTATTATTATTATTATTATTATTATTATTATTATTCAGACAATACATTGGGCCAATGTACACGTTTTTAATAGTTAAGCATAACAAGGACAGGAACCCTGCTAAAAGGGACTTGCGAGAGTGGAAGATCCATCACAGAAAAGGAGGCAAAAGAAGGAAAAACAAACAATTACCAATGTGACAATTATATGTACTTAGGTGTAAGTTATGCCATTATCTGCGACCCACGGACAATGGGAGCTTTTCAGCCTGGGCTTTGTTGCCCATCACAGTTACCTGTCTTTAAAAAGCAACAGGTTGGTATTTTTTCACCAAAACCTCACTTTTTATAGTGGGGAAGGAGAGGTGGAAAAAAATCCACACCTGTTAACCACCCCTATGACGTCAGAAGGTACATAGGCAGAAGAGTCGAAAAGGACTGGGACACAATCTGACCAAACTTTTGATATATATTTTGCTCTAGGCGGTTTAGTTTGGTCAGAACTGAGTATTACACTTTCAGAGTTAACACTAAATACATTACTTTTGGTGAATGAGCCTCCATAGCCACTAGAGAAATGTGAAAATTTGTGTCCCCGGCTTTTCAGACTCGTCTACCCAGGTACCATCTGGCATTGGTTGCCAGGTATAAAATATACAGTGGTACCTCAGGTTACATACGCTTCAGGTTACAGACTCCGCTAACCCAGTAATAGTGCTTCAGGTTAAGAACTTTGCTTCAGGATGAGAACAGAAATCGTGCTCCGGCGGCGCAGCAGCAGTGGGAGGCCCCATTAGCTAAAGTGGTGCTTCAGGTTAAGAACAGTTTCAGGTTACGAACGGACCTCTGGAACGAATTAAGTACTTAACCCGAGGTACCACTGTATTGGCTTTCTTTGCGCACGTGCGCACACACACACACACACACACACACACACCACTATTAGTGTTCCTGCTATAAGCCAACGAGTTTCAAGTCCTCCTTTTAAGGACAGATTAGCAGTGGACAAGAGGGTCTTTTCACAAAGACCCTGTGCAACATAGTAGGGAGAGGGGAAAACCCCATTCCCTAAAAGCCAAGATGACTAACCAGCATTTCTTTAAATCTTGTGCCAAGGAACGCTTTAGAAGACTCCAGTGAAGGAGCACCAGCACCACTAACCTGCAGTATTCAGCCAATAACATCCCCCCCAGCTGATCTTGAAATCAGAGTTCCAGGTTCATCAACGCAATAGATTCCATCCAGTCTGCTTAACGCTCAGAAATGCAATGATTGCCCTTTTAACAAGACAAATGTTGCCGTAGATGTTTTCATGCTATGAAGTAAGAGATATAGTATGAACCAACATTCGAGTTTGCCAATCTCTGATGAACTACCAAAATGTTCGGAAACTGAAGTGCGGCTTCTGATTGGCTGCAGGAACTTCCTGCAGCCAATCAGAAGTTGCAGAAGTCCCATCAGACGTTCGGGTTCCAAAGAATGTTTGCAAACCGGAACACTCACTTCTGGGTTTGCAACTTTCAGGAGCAAAAGCATCTGAGTACCAAGGTGTTTGGGATCCAAGATACGACTGTATTTACCATTCTTGCTAAATATTCTGATGCTGATCAGGATAGGCACGTTTCAAAGCTCTCCTGCTATGCACCATCACGTTTTTAAAACATCACATTCTTAGGGGACCATCCTGAGCTCAGAAATGCATTCTTCATGACAGGAGTACTTATCTCAGCCAGTTTGGGCCAACTTCATGAAACTCTTATGGACAAGAAGAGCCTTCCTTGTCTTCTTGAGCATGGGATACTTATGCAAGAATCCCACCCACCTTTAATAAAAGCAGAACACCCATATTTACACAGATTTCAAAGTGAAAGACTGAGAAACTAACCGGGTATTAAAGAGCGGTTTTACAATGGCCTGGTTCAAAACTGAAGGCGGTGGATTCATGTTTTATTATCTTCTTTGGAAAAAAGCAGCATTGCCTGCGTAACTAGGCAGATTTATGGTCTGGATGCATTCAAGAGAGAATATAGATTAGCCGGCAAAGTTCTGAGTAAACGATCTTGCAAATCAAGGTGGAGGTCAGTGAAAGAAGAACTTGTACTGTGTCACCTTGAAGTTATGTAAAGATAATTTCTATGTCTGAGGCTGCTGGTAGCTTTCCAAAATTATTCCATTCACGGACTTTATAGCTGGTGGGCAGGCAGTGTTCATCAATTCTCAGTTTTAAGGTTCCCCAGCTCAAGGCAGCCAACTCAGGCAGCATAAACCCAAGAGATGGTGCCCCCCCCAAGGGTGCTCCTCCCACCAGATATGGGAGGCAGTGGCAGCGGAAGGGCAGCACCCCTCGATTTAAGAAATAAAAAACTGCCTGGAATCTCTCCAAATGTAACCAAGGCAAAGTCAGAACTGATTTAAGTTACTTTTTTTAAAGTTCATCTTTATTGATTTAAAATATCATCTTACATATATATTACAGACAGTTACATCAAAATTTAACGCAAAAATATAATAGAAAAAAGATAAAGAAAATAACAATAAAAAGCAAAAGAGTTAACAATAAGAAATGAATATTGGTTATAACATCCTGTCTTTTCTAATAAAGTCTTCTGAAAGAAATTTCTGATTGTTCTCATTGTACTTTTTTTATTGTCTTATCGCAGTTTGTTTTATAACTTTTCCTGTATATTCATCTAGTATATTTATTCCATTTGTTTATTATATACAAGTATCATTCAGTTCTGCTAGGATAACATCATTATTACAATATAATCTTATATATTCTTTGAATAGTCTCCATTCTCTGAATATTTTTTGATTTGGGGCTCCTCTGACTTTTCCAGTCAGCTTCACTAATTGAAAGTACTCTAGCATGAGTGATTGCCAATCTATTATCGTAGGTGTTGTTTTACATTTCCAACTTCTGGCTATCAGTATTTTTGCAGCCATAATTGAATACATAAGCACTGATTTAAGTTACTGGTGGTTTTAATAAACGCCTAAGAAGGCCAGCTACAGCAAATGTGCAAAAGTGCCTCATAACGTCACATGCCGGCAAGCTATGGGAAGACACAAGCTTGGACTCTCTGATCTTCACTATCAGCCTCTTCCTTGTCAAGATAATGTCTTTGAAGGCCACCAAGGAGAAGCTGAAGGTTACTGTGTTGACAATCCTCCACCACCTTCCCTGCCATGCACAATTTGCAAAGAAAAAGTAAAGTGTGTTGTAACTTCGAGACTCCTTCTGCCCTCAGTCGACACAAGGGCTCCGAGATACAAATTCAGAAGAGAGCATTGGCATTCTATGTCCAGGTCCAGTTAACAGGCATCCTTACTTTTCCCAGATCCATTTTATATCTATTTATGTAAAGCAAGAGGTAGGAGGAAAACAGAAGCAGCTCATGTCTTTCCAATACTGTCTTACACCTTCTTAAGGAGGCTCACCTTCGTGTCCCAGAACTACAGCCATGAGGCATCTTCCTAGGATACCCAGGCAGCATGGTAGCTGCTGAAAAGCCACCTGCCATGCGAGAGCAGCTGAAAAATCAATGGCACATGGTCACTGTGCCATGCCTCTATATGCAATTGAGCATGTAATGCTGGGGACTCGTGCGAATGCCCCTTATAAATGCTGATATACAGAGTTTTGGGGTGACCATCATATGCTCAGGCAATGTGTAAATTGAGTCCCAAATAAAGAAGCCACAATCAAAGAACCGAGGTGCCTACATATGCTTCTCAACCCACACCTTACAAACACACACAAACACACACACACCAAAAACAATTAAATTATCAGTTGGCTTTCAAGTGTCTGTTCTTCCAAGTCACAATGTATTGCATCCTTGTGCTTGCTCTCTCCCCCCCCCCTCATATTATATATGATAAGATAGTAAGCATTTTATTTTGCTTGCGCTCAAACAACAGAACAAAACCTAAAACATCAAGATTATCTGCAAACAGGAACATCTAGCAGCAACAAATATTTTAGCAAGGAGGCCTGAAACATCATATCTACCATCGCAGAGGATCAGTCAACACAGTAGTTACAAAGCTGTCTCTGATAAGTAGGGAATTATGGATGAGAAATATGTCTATTCTGACTATTAACTGGCACGGCCCAAGTCCCTGTAAAAAACAACATTTACTACGGCACCTTAGAGACTAACAGCCTGATCCTTTGTGCATTTCCTTGCACACCTCATTGAATCCAAGGATACCATGCAGGTAAAGGATGTTAGTCTTATGCCTCTTTAGCAGTCGTTGCTTCCTTCAAAGAACCCTGGAATCCATAGTTTGTAAGGGATTCAGAGAGTCATTAGAACATTAATAAACTATAGTTTCCTGCAGTGTTCTAAACCCCCATTGTTCTAGGCGCATTTTGCGGTGGGGAATTTTATGAGCGCGAGCAGCTTCTGAGCTCTGGGTGCAGTACTGTGCCTAAGATTTCAGATTAAAACTGCAGAGTGGAAGGAAAGGAGGACCTTCTTCTGCCTCCCCACTTCCAGCTACTCTCTGAAGACTGGGGAAGAGACCCTCTTCAGAATATTAGGGGGGTGGGCCAGGGAGGGACTAGACCGTGTGAAAAATGAACATAATATTTTAGCTGCAGTTCATTCATTTTCAGCTTTGTATTCTTTGTTATATAAAAAAACAGTATGTTGTTGCACCCATAACCTCGGTTTAAGGTGCCATTTAGCTCCTAGCTTTCATATCTCAGTTTCTAATACTGGTTCTCTGGGTTCTTGGGGGGAAGCCATGACTGTTAAAAGTGGTGTAAGAGTGTTTTAAACATACAGGGCTAGATTCAACTAACCCGGGGTGCTAGGAGAAACCAGCAGACGGACTCCCGCTAAGCTAGAGCAACAGGGCTTTCCCGCTACTCTCCTCCCCCAGCACATCCTTTGCGCCTTTCCGAAATCTGCTCTGGAGGGTCAAGAGAACCCCCAGAACAAGCAACGAGGGGTGGGGAAAGGGGAGATTTTCTGGTAGGAAGGTTGCACTGGTGCGATGCTGAATGGGCGTGGATGTGGCCTTCCTTTCAAACATACATACATCAACCACAGATCACACCTATAAACAGTCCTTTGGGTGACCACCTGTGAGAATAAAGACAAGCTGTCGACCAGGCAAGATTTGCACCTACGCACCTACACCTACGCACACAAAATTACCAACTGCTTTTTCCACTTTAGTTGACAATGACAAACGAGCAAGCAAACCAAAATGTCTCCATGGTTGGTCTAACTGGGGGGGGGGGGGGATCATGTGAATGTCCCAGAAACCTTATGTCAGGGGTCGGCAACCTAAGGCCCATGGGCCAGAAGTGGCCCACAGAGGCTGGTTAACCGGCCCACGAGCCGCCCCTGAACCGAGGCGCCCGTGCTGCGCTAAACCGGTACAGCACAGCACAGGGACTCTCTTCTGCGGCTCCAGAAATTGCTTCTGTGCATGCCCAGACACCAGAAATCGCTTCTGCACAGGTGCAATTTTTGGCGTCTCGGCATGTGCAGACTCAATTTCCAGCATCACGCTGCAGCGGTCCTGCCCACGGAAGATCTCCATGGGAGTGATCCGGCCCATGCCTTTGCCAACCCCTGCCTTATGTTCTCCAGTAAGCACAGCCCAGTGAATATCAGACATCCAGTCTCCCACCCTTGTACAGCGAGAGCAGCCACTGCAGCCAGCCCCTGGAGACTTGACGTCTTCCCGTTTCCTTATTCTCGTCACACAACATGGAGACTCTGGCAGAAGAGGCTGGCACAGAGCCTTGAAGACACTCCCGGCTGTCTTTCAGAGCCCTAGCAAGGACACTGGAGGGGAACAGCCTTGCCCAGATAGTAATCCTGAAACAAACAGTAATAACCCACGAGTCTGCAAGTGCACACAGCATCCATAATTATTTAATGTTCAAATGCAGTGGTGTTTTTTTTAAAAAAAGGACCAAGAAAGCCTGACGGCAGGTTTTCATCGCCATTCCAATCTGCTCAGTAACGTGCAAAATTGTCTTAGGTGGCACTCGTCCAGGCTTCCATTAGACAGTTAGCACCACTTTTCTAGCAGCTATATGTCAAAGACAAAACAATATTTGAAAGGTGCTGCTTTTTTTTTGCATCAAATGCTCCTTTGCACTCTCCCCTTTTTGCTTCTCTGTACCAACAAGTTCGATTCAGCAGCTCTTAGCGACTGGAATCTTTTCAGGGCAATGTAAATTTTCCAGAGCAACTCCGAGATTAAATGGCTACACACACACACACACACACACACACACACACAGAGAGAGAGAGAGCGCGCACAAAAGACACATGACTAGTCGTGAGCCCTTCGAGGAAAAAGTTGGTTTCGAAACAAGGCAAGAAAATAGCCAAAGTGGTTGCCATGGTTAGGACTAGCAGATATTCCCTGAGTCCAGTCCACACCTCATTGAAGTCAATGACTAAACTCTCATTGGTTTTAATGGCTCTGAACTGGACGTCATGTTTGCAAAATTTGCCCCTGGTTGCAGGTTCCATGCTGATGCTGAAAAAGTATCTCGACTTCAATGAGACCACAGACATAGTCAGACCCCATAGTGCAGGGGCCAGCTAACTTTTTCAGCAGAGGGCTGGTCCACTGTCCCTCAGACCTTGTGGGGGGCCGGACTATATTTTTTTGGGGGGGATGAACGAATTCCTATGCCCCACAAATAACCCAGAGATGCATTTTAAATAAAAGCACACATTCTACTCATGTAAAAACATGCTGATTCCCAGACCGTCCGTGGGCCAGATTTAGAAGGCGATTGGGCCGGATCCAGCCCCCGGGCCTTAGTTTCCCTACCCATGCCATAGTGCAACCATCCACAATATACTGGACCTATAGAAGCACACCTAATGAACTAAAACATTCAATATTTGCTTGACAATTATGTTATACTCAAAAAAACCCAAACCACACACATGAAACCCTTTTTTAAAACTACATGTAAGAACAACTTGTGGGGGGAACTTTGCTTGCAACATTATCTCTCAGGTCTTGCAGTCCTTTTAATATATATATATATATATATATATATATATATATATATTAAAAAACTTTTAAAATCTTACTAGGAATTACACTTCAGAGCCCTGTCTGAATGAAGATCTTGGATTCGTGGGTCTTTAGGAGAGCACATCATGTCTGCAGAGTGTGTGGGGGTTTAGAGTGCCAGAGATTCTGCATTTGGGAATTTCCTTTCCTTTCAAAAATATTTTACGTAAGACAAAAACAAACTCCTACATTCCTCAGGAATTGTGGGGAGGAGGGAATGCTTTAAAAAAAAAGTTAGCAAATGTTTCAAAATTCACATCATGGAGGTTTTTCCACTTTGTAATCACTTTTGTTTCTTTTTCTCTGGAATAATTAAGGATGTCCTTGAGTTACAGATTTTAAAGAGCAGAGCTGATAAAATGGAATGTTTAAGGATCCTAGTGCTTCTCCTCCCCCATAAGCTGCCCGTCTACAAAGAGTCGCATTTATCCCACAAAGCCCATCATTTGTTTCTTGAGTTAAATAAAGATTTGCGACACACAAAAGCAAAATACAGTGGTACCTCAGGTTATAGACGCTTCAGGTTACAGACTCTGCTAACCCAGAAATAGTGCTTCAGGTTAAGAACTTTGCTTCAGGATGAGAACAGAAATTGTGCTCCGGTGGCACGGCAGCAGCAGGAGGCCCCATTAGCTAAAGTGGTGCTTCAGGTTAAGAACAGTTTCAGGTTAAGAATGGACCTCCGGAACGAATTAAATTCTTAACCCGAGGTACCACTGTACTAGTTAGCTCCCAGACTCCTGGGATTTGGCAGGGGGGAAGCTTCCAGACGAGAAGGAGAGGTTGGGGTCTCAGATCTCCAGATTTAGAAGCAACAACCTGTTTCTCCTACAACACAAATCTTCATCTGGTTTCATGGAGTGACCTGCACCTTCGCTTGGCCATAGGGAACACAACCGGCAGTGGCACAGCACAAAACAGAACCCAAAAAACTCAGAAGGTAACAAAGTTTCGAGTAAGCCAGGGGTTTCCTGCTGCCTCTGCAGGGATATATCATGTGTGGGAGCAACACTAGAACTCATGTACACCCAACCAAGCTGAATGCTGGAAGATTCAGGAGGCATAAAAGAAAGTCCTCCTTCATGCAGGACAGCAGAGTCAAACTATGGAACTCGTTCCCCGAGGAAGCAGTGATGGACACCAATTTGGATGGCTTTAGAAGAGGATCAGACAGATTCATGATGAAGGAGGGGGCGATCAACAGTGTTAGAAACTGACCAATGGTACCAAATAGTATGGGAAACAGCCCTACTAGAAAAATTGCCGTATTTTTCGCTCCATAAGACGCACCTTTTTCTTCCTAAAAGGTAAGGGGAAATGTCTGTGCGTCTTATGGAGCGAATGCGTGGTCCCTGGAACCGAATTGCCCAGGGGCAAAAAGCAGATCGTGCTTTTTTAAAAAAAATAAAAAGAGGGAAGGGGGGTGTTCAAACAAAGCCGCTGATTGGCAAGTCATCGGGAGATAAGGCTGCTTTTAAAGGAGGCTGCCGGGGGAGGTAAAGACAGCGAACTTGCAAGGAGAAGACACAGGAATACTAAAACAAGCAATGAGGAGAGAAATTAGAAGAAAAGGAGGAGCAAAAAACTGCTCCAGCTAAGGAAAAGACACTAAGGCAAACAAGAAGGAAGGGGGTGTTGAAAGGAAGCAGCTGAACAGTGGGATCGGGAGATAAGGGATGCAATAAAGGAGGCTGCCTGGGAGGGGGGAGGTAAAAGCCCATGGATCCTCAGGATTTTTACATTGGTCACCCCAAATTCACTTTCAGATCACATAGCATGTCCATGGCTACAGCCTACACCAAAAAAATCATGCATCCACTGTTTCCTGGGGCTGCAATGGTGCAAAAATGTGGTTACAAAGCACGGATCCACATGGATCCTCAGGATTTTTGCATTGGGCTACCCCAAATTCACCATCAGATCACATGTCTGTGGCCACAGCATGAACCACAAAAATCATACATCCACTGTTTTGTTCAGAATATTTTTTTTCTTGTTTTCCTCCTCTAAAAACTAGGTGCATCTTATGGTCAGCTGCGTCTTATGGAGCGAAAAATTCTGTAACCAAGGAACTGAAACTGACACGGGGACAAATAGAAGAAGACGCCTTCACCCCGGTATGGCTCTCCTTTATCACATAAACAGCTCAACAAGACAATGACAAAAATCCACCAACAGCATACAAATAAATATGGCTAACCTGATCCAAAACACCCACCCCACTCACACATGAAAACAAAGGGGACTTCCGGGTTAGCGGATCACCACAGCCAACCACAAACAAACAACCACACCCTAGGCCAACCCCAACCTCTCTCACCACCAAAGAAACACAAGTGAACAGCAGAGAACCTGCACAAGCGACGCTGACACAAAACCTCACATATATTAAGTGTAATAGAAACATCGCCACCCGACCCCCCATCTCCCCCCCCTTCCCCTTCTTCTTCCTAATGTCTCAACAATTGAAACTGATCTGTAAAAAATGTTACTTGGAGGGGGGGAAAGAGAGAGAGAGAGAGAGAGAGAGAGAGAGAGAGAGAGATTGTACACACTTTTGTAAACTAAGAAAATCTTTAAGAAAAATGTAATTAAAAAAACAGTGTTAGAAACTGGGGTAGAAAAGCCGAACGGTTTCTGGGACCTGGGTTGAGGGCACCAAAACAGAATGCCTAGTCGCCATGGGGGTGTGGGGGTGTCAGCAACAATTTTTTTCTTTTCTTTTGATGAGCATGAATTAATACGCAATTCACACAAGTGAGACATTGTTAATATCACATTTTTAGCAAAATTGTTAATACACGCTTAATTTGTTGTTTACAATAAAAATATTGGTACCATACTTTCAAAACACTCTACTCTTTATTGTAAAACTCCTTAATGTATTGTCTATCCTTAAAAATATACTTCAAGGCTTCAAAGCACATGCATTCCAGTAATCCTTGAGTGTCAGCCAGGCACAAAAAATGGCACCCAGGCTTTTGAGGTGCTAGCAGCTGGGAGATCTTTAGGCGCAAAATGCACCTGGCACCCTGCTAATTTCGAACAACTGGCTATCAAAGTTCACTAGCTGCAATGGCTATGCTCTACCTTCCACAGCTGGAGGCAGCAATGCTCCCGAATACCAGTTGCTGGAAACCACAGGCAAGGAGAGGGCTCTTGTGCTCAGGTTCCGCTCGCTGGTTTCGCACAGACATCTGTTTGGCCACTGTGAGGACAGGATGCTGGAGTTGAAGGGTCATGGGTCTAATCCAGCAGGCTGTTCTTATGTTCCTATCTGTGAAGGTGTTATGAGCCTAAAGGTAAGGGGTAAAGGGACCCCGACCATTAGGTCCAGTCAACGGACGACTCTGGGGTTGCGGCGCTCATCTTGCTTTATTGGCTGAGGGAGCTGGCGTACAGCTTCCAGGTCATGTGGCCAGCATGACTAAGCCACTTCTAGCGAACCAGAGGAGCGCACAGAAACGCCGTTTACCTTCCCGCCGGAGCGGTACCTATTTACCTACTTGTACTTTGACGTGCTTTCGAACTGCTAGGTTGGCAGGAGCAGGGACCGAGCAACGGGAGCTCACCCCGTCGCGGGGATTCGAACCGCCGACCTTCTGATCGGCAAGCCCTAGGCTCTATTATATCGGTGTTGAAAACTAGCCAGGTGCCAGGCATCTCCACCCTCTAGAGGTGCATGCCTGGGGATCATTGGATCTGGACTGTTTTCACATGCTAGCAACACATCCTGTAGAATTCTATCAGATATATTTCATCTGCACAATCGGAATGAATTTCAGGAACCCCAATGCTTTTTCTGTGCAGCCTGAGCAGAAGCAGTGAACAAAGTTATAAGCGATTGTCTTTAGTTACCCCATCCCACTGTCCTGCCCACAGTTGCAGAGAACATCCCTACATTATGAATGTTTCATGTCACCATTAAGAAAAAGAGGTCAGAATGGGCCAATATATATGTGGACTATCCCCAGATCAAGTGACTTTTCTTCTTTAAGTTCTCAAAGTTCTTCACCTAGCTCAAGGTTGTCATGCGAACTATCCAGACGTTGAACTGATAATCAATCACAGCCTGTCCGTCATTTGCAAAACAGGGCTCTACAGCCGCCTGGCCCCAAAACGACAACTAGACATTCCATTTTAGTGACTGTAACCTTGGTAACCCTTTGGCGCCTGGTTTATATATCTGAGTTTCAAATACTGATTACAGTATGTGGGAATGAAGACACGTCACGTCATAGAACCCTGGAGAATCCACAGCCCAGTGGCAACTGTGGATTGTGAAGACAGAGCAAGAATCCCATGCCGATCTTTTACACATCCCTGCAATCTGTTCTGTTCTGCTTGGGAAGGTAAGGGACTGAGCACCAGGACTTGCCAATGCAGGCAAACTTGCTTCTGCCATCGCCACCAGCCCTAGGAACTGGCATGCATTTAACCGCTTGCCATACATCATTAACCACCTTGGCCCAACGCCCCTCCATTTCTGCCACTTTTAGCTGCTGAGGTTAAATCAATTCCACCTACTTGTTTACACTCAGCAAACGCAAACCAAGCAGTCATGTACAATTTGCGAGGCAGAGAAGGAGCAGGACAGGAGAAAATCGCACCTCCTCCATCTGAGAGATCCTCTCCCACTCCAGGTAAAAGCCTTTTTTGCAATGCCTGCAGTTTGCAGAGTGGGAGCTGTCCCACAATTTCAGGAAAGGCAAGCCCAGAAAGGTGGCGTGGGGAACATAATCACCATGCACAATAAGAGCAGTCCCTGGCTATGCTGTAGTCATAATTAAACTTATTTAAAATGTGACACTCAGGTAAAGCAAACGGCACAAAATGTGCTATAACTGTACAATAATTCCCACATTCTGCCACAGCTCAGAATTATTGCTCTGGAGGAAAAAAGGGAGGAATCTCACTTTCAACGGTGACAAAAACGTTGAGGTTTGAATACAGGAAGAAAGTGATTTTCTAGCGGCAGAAACTTTGCCTCAAGGGAAGATGCATGAAATCCTGACAAAAGCTGAACAACAAAGCAATCCCTGTATGCCTGGAAACACCAATATAGGATGTTTTGCTAGAGGCCATGCTGACATTTGTTGTGCAATCCAATATCCTACCAGTTTAATTTTTTTTTATTTAAGTTAAAACACATTAGCTCATCATTCTTATTAAAAAACTAGGAACAAAGAAACATAACAAACAGGGAATATATGGCAGGTTTTTTTGCATTTCAAATTAATCAGGAGCATTATCATAATCAAATGTATAACCCACCCTTCACCAGCAAGCCCCAGAGCAGGGTACAATTTAAAAGTCGGAAATTAAAAACAATTAACACAAATTACAGTCAGGGGGAATAGGGTGGGCCCCAGGTGAGACTGAGCAGACTCACCTGGGTGGCAACTTTGTAAGTACAGCACCAATACTGAGGAGGCTCTGCCCTGAGCACGACACCACAGACTTAGTGTTTTTCATAGAACTCCCAATATCCACTGACCAGAGCAAGATGCAAAATATTGCCTGCACCCCCTGAAGAGTGTTCGAAATTAGCCAGGTTGCCAGGCGCATTTTGCACCTGACTATGAGCCACTTGCAACCAAGGGAAGATGCCCGGGCGCCAGGAAGGTGCCTGACGTCTCCACCATCTGGAGCTGCATGCCTGGGGATCATTGGATCTAGACTGTTTTCACACACCAATACCACATCCTGTAGAATTCAATCAATTATATATAATCTGCACAATCAGAACGAATTTCAGGAACCAAAATGCTTTTTCTGTGCAGCCTGAGCAGGAGCAGTGAACAACATTAATAGTCAATGGTTGGAGCTTGCCATCACTTTGCCCACCCCACTGCCCTGCCCACAGTTGTGAAGGATATCCCTACATTATGAATGGTCTGTATCACCCTTAAGAAAAGGAGGTCAGAATAGGCCAGTAGATATGCAGACTGCCCCTGGATCAAGTGACTTTTCTTCTCAAAGCTCTTCACTTAGCTCAAGGTTGTCATCTGAACTAGCCGGACGTTCAACTGATAATCAATCACAGCCAGTCTTTCATCTGAAAAATAAGACTTTAGAGCTGTCTGCCCCCGAAATGGCACCTTGTTGTTGTTGTTTAGTCACTTAGTCGTGTCCAACTCTTTGTGACCCCATGGACCAGAGCACGCCAGGCACTCCTGTCTTCCACTGCCTCCCGCAGTTTGGTCAAACTCATGTTAGTAACTTTGAGAACACTGTCCCACCATCTCATCCTCTGTCATCCGCTTCTCCTTGTGCCCTCCATCTTTCCCAACATCAGGGTCTTTTCCAGGGAGTCTTCTCTTCTCATGAGGTGGCCAAAGTATTGGAACCTCAGCTTCACCATCTGTCCTTCCAGTGAGCACTCAGGGCTGATTTCCTTAAGAATGGAGAGATTTGATCTTCTTGCAGTTCATGGGACTCCCAAGAGTCTCCTCCAGCACCATAATTCAAAAGCATCAATTCTTCAGTGATCAGCCTTCTTTATGGTCCAGCTCTCACTTCCATAAAACTAGACAATGGCAACTAGACATTCCATTTTGGCCACTGTAACCTTGGTTTAAAGAGCCATTTGGTGCCTAGCTTATATATCTGAGTTTCTAACACTGCCCCTGAGCTGACAATCTGCTTTGTCCAATAAACATATACAAATACAAATCCATAGTTTAGTTACTTCAAATTTACAGTTTGAACACAAATCCTGAAACAGGCGAGCAGATCTGCAGAGAGACCTAGTCAAAGGCAACCAACTAATATTCATATTTCACTGGAGAGGACCACAGAGTCAAGTAAGTAATCCCCACAAGGCCAGCATTGCTTTCTTTTTCCTTTCTTGCAATTTTACTTGGCATTGTTAAATCATTGGGAGGCAGAAACCCTTACTGATCTACTGCAAACAACCAAGAGATCTACCAGTACATCCTGACCTACCTTTCACCCAGTTCTGATCTACAAGATCTAATAAGATTTCTAGAAAGATTGAATGGTGCACAACAAGCCCCCTCCTGTGGATCCCACAGTTCAAGCAGGCTCACATGGAAGATTCTCCCACAGGTCTTTTAGCAAATGTATTTCAGCAATCCATAGCTCCGTTAGTGCATGGAATTGCATCCTTTGTGCCTTCATGGTGGCCTGGAGACTTGTAATGCAGAGAAACCATAATTTGTAACCAGGGTTTCTGCAGCCAAAACACGTCAAAGACAAATCACCTTAAACCCTTTTACTTTACATCCTGCATTGTGTGCAAGTGTGACAGGAAGTGTTTTAGCTTATTCAACAGCCTTTTCCAATCCTCCGTAGCTCACAGGTGGCTGCTTGTTCTTGGAAGTCAACTCTTCCTGCAAGCTATTCTCGCGGGGCATGATGTACAATAAGCACTTAGAAATGTGTTTTGCTGTGACTGGAACCAAGATGAAATAGCAATATTAAAGGAGATGAGTTTCGTTTATGGAGTGGCCAAGTATGCCATTATTCTAGAACAATGGGGAATGGCATGAAGGAAGGAATGTTCCGCCCCGTGATTTATTCCTTTCCAGTAGCAGCGAAAAATTTTCGACCGGCCAGCAAAATGGCCCCGTCTGCCAAATATAAGTCAGCTTAATGGCTAACAGAGTTGTGCTAGATTAGTCCTGCCATTGTGATACTTCCATAGCCCCAGACGACCTTATAGCCTCTCTCATCATTTTACAGCAACATCTCAAGAGGGGGAAAGACGAGCTGCCCTAAAATTATGACTGCCACTCCCAAACAGCCAGTAGGACTGACAGGAAAAAAACCTTTGCACCTTATCTCAGAAGCAAGTCCCAGTGTGCTCAATAAGGCTTGCACTCAATGAAGTGTGCTTAGAACCTGCAGCCTGCATGACACGTGAAAAAGCATATTTTGAGATTTCTTGTTTCAAAGGGCAAGGTTAGCCTTCTGAAGGTAAGGTAGAACAGAGGCTCTTTCTTGACCTCTCTCTTCCCCTAAGTGAGTGTGTATTGCCAAAGAGTGTGTTTTAATATGGCCCAGTGTGTGTAGATAGGATGATCCTCGTGTTGTTTTTGGTTAACACAGAGAACCTACTAAGCAGACCATTTTAAACAAAAAACCACCAATGCAATCCAGCGTGACGTGTTCTCAAGCAAGCCTCACTGAACTCAGGGAGAGCTCTGCAAAAGTACCACGTGCCGTGTGAATGAAGTCAGCGCTTAGCTAACTTGACACACACCTAGTTATTTGGGAAATGTGTGTGCATAAAAACAGAAACAATGAGGAGACAAAAAATGTTCTCTAAAATGAAGGTCCATCCATGGGCTAGGGAACCTTTGGTCCTCCAGGAGCCACTGGGCTGCATCCCTCATCACTCCTGAATACTCTCCAGGGTGACTGTAGTACAGTCAGAGCTGAAAGAGACACGTCCAACCATTCCTGGCCTATCACATACAAATCAAAACTAAGTCTGGCCAATGCAAAGGGTCCCTCCTCCCTTCCAACAAACATTTTTTTACTTAACAGGCCTTCCAGCACAATGTCTGAAAAATCATCTGCCTTAAGAGCAGCAACAACCTGGAATTAGCTTGGTCCATTGATACTGTACCTCATTCCTCATGTGGGAGGTCCAGTGGTTTTGAAGAGACCCAAGAAAAGATCATGCCACCTCAAGCCAGCCCAATGGGCTTCTCCACACAGAGAGTCTTTTCACACATCCAGAAATTATCACTTACACACCTGTATTACTAACTGTGCACATCCTGATGTTGCCTATAATGTGCACATTGTATCCACTTTTTTCTGTTTTTGGCCACTTGCACATCTCACAGGGGATCAGTGCTTGACTGCGAGTCCTCATGCCATGTACACCAGATGTAGAATAACACACATAACTATGGCTGCAGCAAGTACACCGCAAATACCTGTATTATGCAAGGCATGTAGCTGCCCATTTGCACATGGTGCAAAATTGTTGCTAAGTGTCCACTGAAACCACATAATTGTGCATTAAACTTACCCTCTAACCCCAGGAGGAAAACAGACAGACAAACCTGCAGTTGCACACCAGTACTGCCAAAATTCTGTGCCAAGAGAAGCTGAATTTGGATTTTAGCAACCTGTGTAAAATATGCAGGCAGCAAATGGGCATATATTGGGATTGTTTTGCATGATTTATTCTGTTCCTGCTCAGCCTGGTGAGGGACAAGAAGCAACACAGAGCACTGATGCCCCATCGTATGAACCTGGCTCAGTGACAGAACACACACTTTGAATGTGAAAAGGTTCCAGGTTCAATCCCTGGCCTCACCAGCTGGAAAGGCTCTCAGGTAGCAGGGACAGGGAAAGACCTTAGAGCTGCTGCCCATTGGAGCAAGCATGACCAACTGCAACCCACCAAAGTGTCAAGGAGCAGAGAAGCAGTATGTTCCCGTGTGTAGCATGCAGGTTATATCTGGTTATCCTTAGCATGCCTGAAAGGGGGAGGGAGGGAATGCTGCGGTGCAAAAGCCATCTCTTGTGTTTGTGAAATTCCATTATTACAAGAGATCCTCTTTCCACCCTTTCAGAGCATACCAAACATACCAGCGCAGAACAGGAAGAACGGTATTGTTTTAAACATCCTCGAGAAGAGATATGACAGCCATCTTCAAGTATCTAAAGAGCTGTCATATGGAAGATGGAGCAAGCTTGTTTTCTCTTGCTCTGGAGGGCAGGACCTGAACCAATGGCTTCAAGCTGCAAGGCAGGAGGTTCCAACTAGACATCAGGAAGTACTTTTTGACAGTAAAACAGTGGAAGGGACTCCCTTAAAAGGTGGTGTGTTCACTGGAGAACCTTCACTGGAGGTTCTTAAGCAGAGGCTGAATGGCCATCTGCCATGGCTGATTTAATGGAGTTTCTTGCATTGCAAGGGGTTGGACTAGAGGATCCTCAGGGTCTCTTCCAATCCTATGATTCTATGAGCAAGGATCCTAAACACCGATAAGTGTCTGTAGACATAGGACACACACGGGTCATTAAAATTAAAGTCGAGGGGCTTGCTAGTGGGAGATGAGCTGATCATTCAACAGATAGCAGATCAATGATATAACCAATGCAACCAATTTTCAGGTGTTGTGCTGTGAGTCTCCCACATCACGGAGCTATTAGAGATCTGCGCTGAGACCAGGAGTTGGAGCAAATAAGGAATTTAAATGAACAAATTGTAAGCTGCACCCAACATATTATTCCACATCACAGGAAACAATCTCACACCCCAGCCAAAATTTCACACATACACACAAACTCTTTTATAAACATTCTAAGCTTACTTTCTGAACCCACCAACCAATTTTAAAAAAGTATGATCAAGGCATGTGGTGAACCCAGCAGAACACCCAGCCACAGGATAGCTGCAGATAACAAGCTGTTTCCTGTCCATGAAATATTCTTCTACGTAGGTTCATTCAAGATCTTAGAAGTCTATATTTAATTTCATTCAAGCGATAACATTTGAGCCGAGTATCCTGTCCAATACAGCCATTTGCTCTTTGCCCCACTCCTGTTTCTGTTGCAATGAGATGCTTCAGTCTTGCACAAGACTTTGACAATCTGCCTTGGGAACATCTGCACGAACAAAGATGCTGGCTCTTTTCAACTGAGGACAGACAGACTAAGGTGGCGGGGGGTGGAGAGAGAATATGACCTGCTCAGAGCAGCCAAGAGGAGAGACTTGAGAACTATTGGGCTTGGGTCTAGAATCTAGATTGTGGGCTTCCCAGAGGTCTCTGACCAGGCTGCTGTGAGAATAGGGGGCTGGACTAGACGGGCCTTTCAGCCTGAACCAGCAAAGCTCTTCTATTTAAACTTAGGTCTTCCCAGCCAAAGTCAGAGGAGCTACTCTAATCTCTTACTCTGGCTCCTTGAGCATTTGGAAATGGCCAAAATGATCCTTCCAACAGCAAAACCCCCAAACTTGCTCACTCTGCAAGTGCTAAGAATTCACATTTTTCATTCTGCTCCATAAGGAGTTGTGTTCTGCCGAATGCTACTGAAATAAAGCCATCAGTCCAATCTATGTTGCACCTTTTGCTATCAGGTATGCACCAACAGCCCCTGCCAAAGTAATTTGGCTTAAAACCAGCATGCAACGGACATCAATTCTCTTCCACCGAAAGCAGTCTGCCTGCTCCACATTTAACAAGTTATTCAGAAATTGCCTCATTGTAACTTTCCATGCAACTACTGTACATTCTCAGAAGCAGAGACCTAAGAACTTCCTCTTCCTTCAGCTACAGGGAACGGCCGTGTGTGTGTGTGTGTGTGTGTGTGTGTGTGTGTGTCAGAAAGGAGGGTGGGTGACAGCCAGCGATTATTTAGCAACTGTCTTGGGTTATTGCTGCAGACACAGTACTATAGGGGTTTTGGGTTATGACACTTGACAGCTACACTACATGCAACTTTTTCTGTTCTGTATTCACAAAGTTGCTGCAAAGCAGTAGGCAGGCAAGCAGAGAGACAGAAGAAAGATGCAGTTCTCCACAGCTGTCAATCACAACCAAATGTCTACTGGGGCACAGAAAGCTGCACCTCTAAGCATATTTTATTGAATGCAGCTTACACAGATTTAAGTATTTTGAAGTCCCACGGATTTCAATGGGAGAGGTTTAAGCAAGTTCTCAACTTCACCTTTGCCAAGAGTGTGCCTTTAGTATTTACACAGTGCTTTTCCTGGGTAGCCTAGAAGCAATTTCATGCACACTCTCTCAGTCATCCTTACAACATCTCTGTAATTGGACTTCATGTTTCCATGTCCATGTTGCAGACAGAAGCTGTGGCTTGCCTAAGAACTGCCTATCATCTGGATGCTGGATCAGATGGGCATCTGGCCTGATCCATGCTCTTCTTTTGATTTTAAGGCCTTAAGGTTCAAACCAGAGTCTTCCCTCGTTCTATTACCTGCTGAAGGTTGAAGATTTCATTTTAGCAAGAAGCTTCGTACAGCTGAATAAAAAACCACGGCCCTTCAATAACAGAACTGTAACCTTCCATCATTTAGGAACTCCAAAATGGAAGAAGGGGACCAAACCAAGGATGGTGGGGAATTTTTTTGAAGGAGTTGCGCTTTAGGAATCCATGTCTGGAATCAATTGCAAACATCACTTGAACTGCAATCCTAGACCCATATACCTGGGAGTAAGTTCCGTTGAAGTCCATGGGGCTCACTTCTGAATAAAGTGGTAGAGGATGAATGCTGTGATTCTAATTCCTGGAGGACCATCCTCAAACGCTGCTGAGATCTGGCCATGCTGAGGACAGCAGGAAGGGGAAAGGAGCAAAGACCCGCCCCCACCTGCTTCTCTCTGCCACCCTCACCTCCCACCAAGGTAGTTTTATTGAATGTTGGGGTTTTCTACTGCATTGTTAGCAGCCCTGGGCAGCCCACTGGGAGAAAGGGTGGGCCAGAAGCACAGAGATATAAAATGAATAAGGGTTGTCCTAGAATAAATTTCAGTAAAACTGAAAGCAACTGTGGCAATTTTGCTGCACTCCAACCCACAAAAACCCAGTTTTCATAAGCGTATGAGGATTCCACGGCGGCGCTCCCTTTAAAAACAAAGCTATAATTATCTTTTTCAAACTGTTTATTTATCTTTTACTGGTATTATACAGAACAATAACATTCAAGTTCTCCACCCACCCACCCACCACCCACACACAGAAGAACAGATTAATACAAGCCACCCTACTAAGAGATGTTAGCTAAAAGTATGAGTCCATAATTTGCAGTGAGTTGTTGATGGCTGATAGCCCTGCTCTGTAAAAAATCTTAGAAACTTGTTTGTCGTGATTTTTGTGGACACATGTCTGGAAATCGTGGTGCCTGGGGGAAAGTGAGAAAGCAAAGCACGTGCCTAGACAAGAATGGGTCCATTTGGTGACCTCAGGCTGTGGGCAGGCTTGTCTCATGTCTCCCTCTTCTTTAGATGATAATGCTCACTTACTACAATATGTGATAAGAAGCCTGACCTGCTGCATTGGAGAGTGGGGTCCCCTGCTCAGGCTGCTGAATGGGCCACTGGACATCTGCCACCCCATCCCCCAAATCCTGCCACCATGGCACCAAGGTCTACAAATTATTTCTCTGTAGCTGAATCACTGTTCCATTTACCCATCCTATTTTTTTTTTATTTTTAGTGCCTTTGGCTGCAATCCAGTACCCACTTACCTGGCAGAACACCTCACTGAATTCAATGCAACTTACTTCTAAGTAGACGTGCCTGGGACTACATGTTTAATGGCATGAAATGCGGTGTCCCAAATTCGAATCTCACTTCAGCTTTACTGAGGCTTTAGAGAAGCCACTATTCTCTAACTTGCCTCCCTCCCAAGACACACCATATTGTGCACTGGCCCTGCCTCTTGGGTTCTTTTTCTTTCCGTGACGTTTAATGAGATAATGTACATGGGGCACTTGGAAAACTCAAAAGAATACTATACAGCGTGATGAGCTCGTGTAAGAAACAAAAATTGGTTTGATTGAAAGGTTCGTGTGATTATAAAACAAAGATAGACTAAAGGATGTAGGTCAAACACCTGAGTTCTTAAAATACAAAGAACAAGCCACGCTCCTTTAAATGTAGCATTTGGCAGTCGTGTGGCAGAAAACAGCCAGCTTCCTTTCAGTGCGCTAGGACAACCTCACAAAGTGTAGCATACAGTATCTGCCTGAGGCATGCTGGCTATGTCAACAGATTATCTCGCATTGAACTGTCTAGACTGTTATTAATATGCAACTGATTCAACAGCAAGGGCACTGCTGTTGGAAGCAAACTGGAAGAACTGTTAAGTGGGGCATTATTCGCCTCTCCAACTGAATCAGTCCCTTAAAGGAGAAACATGGAGAAAACCAGATGTGACTCATCAATGACTATGCCTAGCAAGCAGGCAAACAAAAGGCTGCTCTTCCTTTAAGAATAAAGCAGACCTGAACTGTCCCCAGTTACCTGCCAGTGCTGTATTTTGCCAGAAAACCTTTCCCGAAAGAAAGCAGGAACTCAAGGCTGAGAAACCCCTATAATAATGCTGGTCAACTATCAAAGTGGTTAACAATTCCACGGCAATAATATCCAACAATAGATGCAGACAGCTAGAACACGTGTACAGTCACCTTAAACACACACAAAACACACCTTTAAAAGTACATTGTGGAATCATGCTAATCAATTATCATTTGGACAACTGGAAGATAAAATCCGGCACCTCATTATCTACAGCTGTCATGTGTGTGTGGGGGGGGGGGGGGAGTGCAGTATGCAAGTTACATTTGCAGCCACATGCTTCTTCATCTACACCTATCTCCTAAACTACACAGGCCAGGCTTCTCCCCTCCCCAAATGAAGACACAGTAGTTTGTACAATGGCTAAATAATCTTAGACTTGTAACCAAACCCAGCAGGGCAACTCATAGCAGCACTACTTTAGGTAATATTTTGCCCTGATGAAAAAACCCCTTCCAGCCGCATCGAACGATCCCAGCTGATACATTTGTTTTCTAGTCATTTCCTCTCCCCATCTTTGTACATATTTAGGCTAATCAGAGATTTCACACCCAGTCCGCTATCTCTCTCTGGATTCCCCATCTCTCCACCGTATTGTCAATCAGTTTGGTTTAACCTCATTACCCAATTTCCATCTCTGGTTGTATTTCTAAACCCCTTTGCTGTCTAAACTCTCTTCTGCGTGTGCTTGAACTGTCATTGTTCTAAGCAAAAACAAGCTTTCTTTTTTAAAGGAAGCAAAGTAACACAAAGGATTCTATTTTTAAAAAAATTATTGCAGTGTGTGCCTGGCTTCTGCAATCAAGTCTCTCCAATAAAGGAACTGACTTGCCCCGACACACCAATTACCTTGCAAAAAATCTGAAAAATCTATTTAGCTTCCACCAGCTGTTAGTTGTTAACACTGGTTGAAAGCAATCCCCCCCGTGTTTTTTTTAAAGGGACCAGCAATGAAAGGAGAAGCAACTTTATTTTGAAAAAATTAACAGAACCACAATGTAATATGAAAAAACACACTCAAAAGAACAACTTCCACCAGACCTCAGATGCTCCCTGGTTACTATATGATCTAGGATTTAATGCAAGCAGCTTTCAACAGGACTGCATGGCTATTGATAACATTTATGACAGTGTTGATTATTTTTTAAAGGGGGGGGGGACGACAAGATCACAGAAAACGAGAAACAAAATCAGAAAAGCCGCTCTGATTCACCAGCGCCTGCATTTAAGAGATTTCACAGGAGTAACGTAAATGGTTCACCTGCTGCCAGTTCTCTTCCAAGGATGGCAAAGCCGAGAAGTAACCGGTGTCGTGGACAAGCTGCAGTTCCTGGAATATACTATAACTAGCCAAAACATCCATGTTGCTGTTCCTGCTGCTGCTGCTTCTGCTGCTGCTGAAAACAACAAACCCCGACCCTTTCCTTTTAGGTTTGTGTTTGCAATTTTGCGGTGGGCTTTTAGTTCTGTTCATTAAAAAGGGAAAGGGGGAAGAGGAGGAGGAGGAGGAGGGGGGGGGGAGAAGGACCGTTAAGAGCAATCAATCCAGCTGTCCTTGTCCTCGGTTTTGCTTTTGTTTGCTATATATATGCATATGCTGTTTGTAGTCACACTTTCAGGGACGGACCCAAAGCAGGAACAGGAGCGGAGGAAAGCGGGGGGAGGAAGGAGCCCCATCAACGACCCAGAGAGAGAGAGGGGGAGAGAGAGAGAGAAGGGATAAATGCTCCCGAACGTGTACAGTGCAAGCCGTCAGCCAGGCAGCCAGAGAGGAGGAGGAGGAGGAGGAGGAGGAGGAGGGGGACACACTTCTTCTCCACTTGTAGTAAAAAAGCAATTGCCTTCCGGGGCTCTCTTGCTGACTCCAGCTCTTGCACCGGCGGCGAAGGGGGGGTGGGGATGCAAACTCACTGACACGAGACTGCCATCTATTTCTGCATTGCTGCTCGCTGCTGAATGCAATCTTTGCTCTTTATTTTTGGGAGCTTGCATTTTCCGCCTTGCGCGCGCGCCCGCGCTCCTGGAGCCAGGCGCGCTCCCATACTTTCCTCTCTCCCTCCCTCCCTCCTCTCCCTCCTCCCTGCGCGCAGCCGTGGGATCTTCAGAGGAAACTGTCCATTAAGGCAGCGCGTGACCATGTAAGGCAAGCGGGAGGCGGGCCGCCAGGGCCGCTCATGAAGTCACTGGCGCCCAATGGGGGCCCGGAGCGAGGCGGCGGAGGCGGGGCCTGGCACGGAAGAGCCGCGGCGATTGGGCCGAGGGCTGGATCCGACGTCCGCCTTATAAGGCAGTGTAAGGGGAGCTATTTTTAGAGGGCTATATAAAGGAGCCGGAGCGGCTGGTGCGCGGCGGAGTTTGCAGGAGAGAGAGAGCGAGCGAGCGAGCGGGAGCGCGCCTGGGAAGCCGTGCGCGGACCTCGGGCTCCGGCCCGTTCGCAAAGGGGCTCCCGTGGTCAGAGGGGCTTTGCATTGCAGCAGCAGCAGCCAGAAAGCATTTTTTTAAAAAAATATTTTGCATGGCCAAGCGGGGGAAAAAAAATCCAATCCAGAACGTGAATAAATGAGACAGCAGGAATCTCCCGGTTTTTCAATGAGATATTGGCGGGGGGCGGGGGGCGCACAAGTTCAGATCTTCCCATTTCCCACTTTTTAAAAAAGAGAAGCCAGAATCCTATGAGGAAAAGCGGGGGGGGGGAGATCGAGGAAAGCGTATTTATCCCGGGGGTTGCTGTTCTGTGAACGCCGTTCGGGAAAGTTTCCGGGGGCTTCATTGCACTTGCTGCAAAATGCGTGCATGGACTGGCGATTTAAAAGCACGCGCGCGCACACAAAAACACGCTTTAAGTGCCTGCCGTCCCGTATACGCGCAATTGGGAGTGAGGCCCGTTGAACTCCGAGGGGACTGGCTTCCGAGTAAGCATGCACAGGATCAGGCCCCCGCAACGTCTGCAGACCTTGCAAGCGCTAGCAAAAGTTTGGGCGTTCGTGGCACTTCCAAGTCCCTGGCATCCTGTCGCGCGGAGTTACTCCTGGGTATAGCCTCCTCTGTTCCAAGTCTACCTGCCACCGACAACAAAGTCAGAAATGTTCTGTTGTGGCAGCCGGGGAGCCAGATACTGGACTAGGGAGAAGAAAGCAGAGGATTAAAATCTGTGACAACACTGGGTGAAGATAACCCCTTACGGGTATCTGAAAGCGCTGGGGCCTTATGCCAGAACCCAGCCACTTGCATATTTTGTTGCCTACCAAGTTCTTCGTGCAAAGCAGTCTAAGTGAGCATGTCAGGCTGAGTTTTTCCATAAATGGTTCGCTTAGGCCACATATTCCCCAAGCTTTTCAGAGTGGTGGTAAAGGTAGTTTCACTTGGGAGAAATGACAGAGCTAAGGATTTGCTGCATGCAATGTGATTTTGTTGAGTGGCAAACAGACAAGTATGTGCTCCTTTCTGTCCGTTTTTAAGGCTTGGCAGTAGCTCAACTCTCCAGCCAGGGCTGGTCAGAATCCAGATGTGTGGGTTTCCTCATCCCCTCTGCCTTTTCTGAGGATGGGAGAGGGGGACTGTCGCTTGCCTTAGATGCCACATAGTGTACAGTGTTTTGTAACAGTAGCCCTGCCCTTTCCTGTATATATTATAAACAGCAGCCATGCAGAGAAGGAAAATTGCACATCCTAGTTGTAATAGCTGCATGCTGTCTTTGCTGCACCCAGCGGAGGGTTTAAGCTTCTCAGTTTGGATGGGGCAAGGGAGGGTGAACCACAGTGAGGTTGCAAGAATAGGAGCAGGGCTGGTTGAGGCTGTTGGTGGGAGTTGTAGTCCCAAATATCTGGAGAGGACCAGATATCTGGCGAAGTGCTGGGGTATTCAGTGGAAAAGAAGTTCCATTAAGCAGGCATTTCATGACTTGGGATATGATCATTCTGAATGTCAACAAGCAAGGAAGGAGTAGTATTGAGCTGTCCCTACAGCACTGGGAAGGAAGGAAGAGCAGATGTCTGCATTTAATAAGACATTCTGTCTAAAATCTATATCTTATTAAATAACCAAGACATAACCTACTGGTCAAAGTAGGCTTTGCATACAAACAGATTGGCTTGGAATACTGTTTTCTGATCTAGAATAATGGGGGCACACAGTCCAGAATTTTGGCTGGATGTTTTGAAAAATCTACCTACCTTTTTCAGCCCATTCCAGAGCTGAGCAAAAATTTCTCAAGACATTTTTCTGAGAAACAGAGATTTATCTCGTTCTGATTTTACCTAGAAATATTGTGAATGCATTTCCCCCCCTTCAAATATGCCCCAGCACTTTTATTTTAACGCACATGTTGGCAACCATTCTTTCCTCCACCATCCATGCCCCAAGATGATGCTAGATCCACTGTGGAAGATGCACAATGGCCAGGCAACAGCAGAAAGACAAACAGAAAGGATGGAATCTTTGGGGGGATGAAATTATGGTGCTGAACACCCCTGGGGGGATTTACACTAGCCTTTGCTGAGCCAGCGTTTGCTCAGCCAGAGTGGACAGGTTACACTCACATATATTTGGTTTAGCCAGGGTAGGAGACTTGGCACCCGCTGAGCCAGGGATCAGCTGGCTGAGCTGGAGATCAGATGCATCCTCAGCTGCTGATCTTACTGTGCTAGCACCTTGTCACCTGCACGGACGTCTAGTATATTTCCAGGCCCAACTGCTATTGTTAACATGAGCAACTTGACCCGTGGAGCAGAGCAGCAGCAAAAGCTTCCCGAATACAGTATTGCTGCCGATTATTAGGAGTGGGGAGGTTGGGGCTGTGCAGATGTACTGGTGGACCCAATCCAGCATTCCCACACACGTGTTCACACAGCCCTGACCTTGCCATCACTTCCCACTGTTGGCGTCCGTCTGTCTTGAGAGACAACGGAGTGTGCATCTAGGGGTGAAGTCAAACCGTTGTGTTAGTGCTGAAGTTACCTCCCCTTGGCACAAGCCTGGGCAGTGTGTATGGAAGTCTATCAGCCTCTCTGATGTGGTCCAAAGGAAAGGAAAGCAATACATTTGGAACCAGCTTGGCTGCAGCTTGGCTGCAGGAGTTGCCAGAAGGAGGCATGTAAGATGCTATCCAACCGTCGTACGGACAGATATGTGAAGGATTTACTGATTACCCCTTTCTTTTCCCAAAGATGTTCCACAAGGCAGTGGAGGTTTAGGGTCAGAATTTTCCTTCTCATAGACGGGCTACCTTCCTAAGTTGACGAGCCCCGTCTGTCCCTTCTTGGTCTTTTTGCTGTCAGGCAAAGACCTTTCATTTTCCAAGAATTTCCAGTCTGAAAATCTTTTTGGTGATTTTCAGATTTTTGTACTGATGTTCTCTATTGCTGGTTTCACTCTGGTTTTGTTTTGTTGTGGGTGTTATTTTGCTTTACATTTTGTGCTTATGTTTGTTTTTAAGGGGAAAGAGGGGAAGCAAACAAGGGTGAGGGACAGAACCGTTTTCTCTACAAGAGTTACTATTGAATTTGAAAATAATTTGCATGAGATAGCTAATTTTAGCAGATGCATCTATGGTGGTTATACCACTGAAAAGGTGAGCTTTCAATTTCTGCACTACACCAATGCAGACTAAGCAGCATAAACGTGTAACTTCATGGCTAGGTTTTCACATCAACTCGCTATGGAAGTTCTGTTCAGTTCTCATAAAATGACACAATTTAGATCTTCGCGGAAGCACCCCACATTAACTAATTTTGTCATTCTGTGAAACCTTTGCTTCAGAATACTGAAAGGAACGTTAAGGTTCACCAGATAATTCCTTGTAGCCCGATCCTAAATCCCACTGATTTACCATATTTTTCACCCTATAGGACGCACTTTCCCCCCTCCATAAATGAAGGGGAAATCTGTGTGCATCCTATGGGGCGAATGCAGGCTTTCGCTGAAGCTTGGAGAGCGAGAGGGGTAGGTGCGCACCGACCCCTCTCGCTCTCCAGGCTTCAGGAAGCTATCAGCAAGCCTGGGGACCCCATGGGAGTTCCCGCAGGGCTCCCTAGGCTGCGGATAGCAGCCTCCTGCACGGAGCGCGGGGCGCGCTGAAGCAGAACGCCCCACGCTTCGGGCAGACATCGGGCAACCCCAGAAGCTCGGGGGACAGCGGGAAGGCGCAGCGCCGCCATCCCACTGTTCCCCGACCTGGTTTGGATTCCTCGACCTGGTTTTGGGGGGGAAATAAAGGAAATTTTTTTTTCCTTTATTCCCCCCCTCAAAAAAACTAGGTGCGTCCTATGGGCCCGTGCGTCCTATGGGACGAAAAATACGGTAATTGGGTTCATATCAGTGCTATTTTTCTAGAAAAAGAGGTGCTGAAACCCATCATCTCCCTCGTTCTCTTAGAATGGCAATGGCACCCACCTGAGGGGTGCTGGTACTGAGTTCTGGCAAGTTCCCCTTGGGGGGGAAAGCTCTGGTGAGTATGCAGTGATTAACAGAGGTGCATCCATACTTTAACAAATACCATCATGAAGATTCCACAAGAGCTCTGGGCAATTTGTTTTCATTGACCAATTTTTATTTCTGCATTTGGTGAATCTCTCCAGCATAAAGGAGTTCCATATACATAGAGCAGCTACTAAGAAAAAGAAAAGCCTTTCTCAAATGACCTCATGGCAGGGTCATTTGGCAGATGCTAAAGAGAGGGCCTTTTTGGTGGTGGTACTCAGCTTCTTCTTGGGTAAGACATCGGCAAAATGTTGAAGGATGTCAAAAGAACTTCAGAAATGTCATTGGATGTTTTCACAGGTCCCTAATTATAACCATCTACTTTCTTAAGTACAGTGGTACCTCGGGTTAAGTACTTAATTCTTTCTTTTTTTTAAAAGATATTTATTAAAGTTTTACAAAAAACAGAGAATTACAGAATAAAAAGAAAACAGGAGAAGAAAAACAAGAAAAATACAAAAAATACAAAAATACATAGAAAAAAAGATACAAAATACATAAAAAATAGAAAAAAATTAAAAACAAATCAATTTTTTCATATCTTAAATTTCGTTTGCTTATTTCCCTGACCTCCTCACACCTCCCTTTTTTGTATTCCCGTTCACATGGTTAGTTCAGCAAATCCTTACCCTCTTTCATTTATCTTAACTCTGTATCTCAACACATTATAACTGTATGTTTTCATCCGTTATCAATCCATTTTTACATATTCTTATTATCCTTGTTGCTAAGGCCACTTAGTTTCAATCCAGCATCATTTTAACATTCCTTAATTTTACAATGTTTCTGCAAATAGTCTTTGAATTTCTTCCAATCTTCTACCACCGACTCTTCTCCCTGGTGGGTTAAGTACTTAATTCATTCTGGAGGTCCATTCTTAACCTGAAACTGTTCTTAACCTGAAGCACCACTTTAGCTAATGGGGCCTCCTGCTGCTGCCATGCCACTGGAGCACAATTTCTGTTCTCATCCTGAAGCAAAATTCTTAACCCAAGGTACTATTTCTGGGTTAGCAGAGTCTGTAACCTGAAGCGTATGTAACCCGAGGTACCACTGTACAGGTAAAAAGGTAAAGGTAATGTACCCCAAGATGGTTAAGTCCAGTCAAAGGCAACTACAGTGTGTGGCGCTCATCTCGCTTTTCAGGCCAAGGGAGCCGGCATTTGTCCACAGACAGCTTTCCAGGCCATGTGGCCAGCATGACTAAACCATTTCTGGCACAACGGGACACTGTGACGGAAGCCAGAGCACATGGAAACACTGTTTACCTTCCTGTTGCAGCGGTACCTATTTATCTACTTGCACTGGTGTGCTTTCAAACTGCTAGGTTGGCAAGAGCTGGGACAGAGCAATGGGAGCTCATTCCGTTGAGGGGATTCGAACTGTTGACCTTCCAATCAGCAAGCCCAAGAGGCTCAGTGGTTTAGACCACAGCATCACCCGCATCCCTACTGTCTTAAGTATGCAGAGTTCTGTTAAGTGAAATGAGAATCGGGCCTTAGAAATGTATTCCTTTCTTAAACGAAGCCTCTATTTATTCCAGGAGAAGGTATTCCATCTCTTTCGATTTGGTCTGAACAGACAACTAAAATCTCCACAAACAGTACAGTGCAATAAAAGGCACAATTTCCTTTCCTAGAACCAAGGCCTTTTTTCAGGTCCTTGAAGTCTCTCTAATTTCCTCTTGTTTTGATAGCTTCCTCCTCAACCTCTCACCTTCTTGTGAAACTCACCCCCCTCCCCACATTCCCCAAGTGACATTTTTTATTGAGAGAAACTATCTTCTTTCCCCTTAACCCTGAGGTATTTTACTGATGTGCTGGACACTCTTTTGCAGCAGCTTTTCTACAATGCTCTCTTTAAACCTATTTCAAATACAAGCAACCATCCCCACCCCAGCTTATAAGAAACAGGAAAGGGGGGGAAATACCATAGGAATTTGCCTTCTTCTATCATTTCATCACTTGAGGTGTTAAACAGGGAGAGGGAAAGGAGCCCCACAAGAAACCTCGTTTTCTAGGGCAAGGAAATCCTTGCAGGCCCATATTTTTAACCTTCCGCTTTTTAATTGAAGGGATGTCTCTGAGGTATTCCTCTTTAAACGTGCTTTTGCTCGCTAAGCCTTTCTGCCCTTGTACCAATCCGCAGAAAGTAGTTTGTACAGCTAAGAATTTATGTTAGCTCCGCATTCTGCTTCAGAGAGTGTTCCCAAACATCTGATATTCCTGGAAGAATGCTTGGCTTTGGGCTGATACCCTACTAGGGCCAACTCACATGGCTGCTTACAGGCATGGTGGCCTTGTGAAGTCAGTTGAGTTTTCCAATTTAGGATGAGATTCACAAACTGATCACCATGGTCAAATGCCTGACCTGCTTGTGTCCAAAAATATATATGGAGCAGTTCCTTTCCCTGTTCTCCTATATACTTATTTTTCATTCATTAATTCATTCATTCATTCATTCATTTGTATAGTAAGCTTAAATTCTGTTCCACCTTCAAGGGTGTGTGTAGATCTAGATGAGAAATATCACAAAGTATCTGCTTCCTTATTCAGGAAAACACAAGTTTGCATGGGCCTCAGGTACTACCAGTGGTGGCATTATTTGGGGGTTACCAATTATGACATTGTATACCACATCACTGCAGGCGTGAGGCCTCATCCGAACTCCTGGGTGAGAGAAAGCTTGTCAATATTTTGGGGTGTTTATTACGATGTCTGTATATTTTTCTAAAACCTGCAGTCATGTTTCAGCAAAAAAAGTCAGACACAACTAAGGGATAGCTTTTTGGCTTAGTTAGCTTTTTGGCTTAGTTAGCTACATGAAATCTTGTGCCTGGGCTAGATGACCCCTGGAGTTCCTTCCAAGTCTACAATTCTATGACTGTATGGACATACCACTTCAGAATGAAGGTCGCTTACAAAAATAACTTTTACCCTGTAGTCCAAAGCCCCCTTTTCATGGAAATTAACTGCTATTCTTTACCACTATACAGTACTTCATTTTTCAGCCATTACCATAAGGGACACTGAAGCCAATGTCTTATGAATGTAAGTTTGAAATATTTCTGTAAAGGGTGGTGGTTGGGTTTTTTGTGTTATATCTTGAAAATTGAGTTTGAGTTAGCTATCATCTACATGCTCAGAACATTCTGAAGTCGCCCTATCTTTTGAATGCATAGTTATAGCCTTCTAAAAGCCTGCCTTTGCACATCAAATCTTAGGCTGTCTATATCTTATTGGATTATAAATACTTACCCTTTTGCATTTTGCGACTTGGTTCTTCATCAGTAGGTAATTAAAAATATAGACATGTGCCTTTTTGGATATTGTACTTCAAAAGCACCTGTTTTTACTAGAGGACTAAAATACTGTATCAGTGTCGGTGCACATATTCAGATGTGCATTTGGGACTATATTTGTTGTGCATTCCTAAATGAACATCCACAAGGACATTTGTCATAGCCATCTTCCAGGTTATATCCTACTTCCAAGTTGTATCATTTACCCAGTTCACAAGTAACGCTAAGGTCAAACAATAGGCACTCAACAAGGAGACTATTCCTCCAGTCCTGCTGCTACTATGCTGTTGTGAGTTAAGCCATGGTTTGGCTCAGTGTGTCATCCGAACCTGGGCTCATGGTTTGTCTTGCTTGAGAGTCTAGATGAGCCATAGCCAAGATTTGGTCTATGGCTTACAGTTTGTGGTTTGCCTGGAGGAGACAAATCGTGTTCAGACAACACACTAAGCCCAAACCATGGTTTAGCTCACAGCAGCAGGACCACAGAAGCCAAGTGGCCACGATCTTCTCTTTGGAAGCCTTCACGCTCACACATTTGTGCTAAGACATGGTTTGGCATAGCATGACATGCAAACTCAGTCACTTTGTTCCTTGGCAGACTAGAGAGTTTTCTTGAGAAACATGCTTTCAGACAACCTTGTTGGGGTTTTGCCCTAAACACGAATGAAGGTAATTCTAAAAATACAGCTGTACGGCTGGAATCTGCCAGAGTCTGTTACCAAACTGTCTCTACATCCTCTACATCTCTTCTGTTCCTGATAACAAGCTGTTGAAAAGATGACTCCTGAGTATACCAGAGATTTAATAAGGAAATGTTCTGTGTGCAGCAGAGGCAGCAAAGGCTCCCGGATGTTCTGTTCCAGACTGACAGCCTTTAATGACATGACAGGGCTCAGTTTTGGCTCACTGGCGGCTGCTTAGAAATCAACCTGGTTTTGCTGTACAACTTGAGAGGAGTGCTGAAGCCATGCCATGCTTATTTTGATGTGTGAAACTGTCTTGTCTTCTGTCGTAGGTGAAATCCCATCTGCTTAGACCCCTCAGCCTTCTTCAACATTGCAGGTGGAAGATGTCTCACGCTGAAAGATGCTTGTCTGTGCTCAGGCTCCCAACATCTCACCGGAAAGCTCCTGTGCCTCACAGAAGAGTTCTGAGGAGAGCAAGGAAGGAAGATTTGATACACACATTGACAATTTATGCTTAGACACCATCGTCCCATCTTCCTTCGTTTCCTTCTGTTTTTTAATGTGACTTAAACGCTGGACTCTCCATAGGTAAAGGTAAAGGGACCCCTGACCATTAGGTCTAGTCATGGCCAACTCTGGGGTTGCGGCGCTCATATCGCTTTATTGGCCAAGAGAGCCGGCGTACAGCTTCCGGGTCATGTGGCCAGCATGACTAAGCCACTTCTGGTGAACCAGAGCAGCGCACGGAAACGCTGTTTACCTTCCCGCCGGAGTGGTACCTATTTATCTACTTGCACTTTGATGTGCTTTCGAACTGCTAGGTGGGCAGGAGCAGGGACTGAGCAACGGGAGCTCACCCTGTCATGGGGATTCGAACCGCCAACCTTCTGATCGGCAAGTCCTAGGCTCTGTGGTTTAACCCACAGTGCCACCCACATCCTGGACTCTCGAAACCCTGCACTAAAACCATCAAAATTAGTGCACAAATAGTGATCTGAATTCTGTGCCAACTTTACAACCCACATAATTTATGCGAGGAAAGTAAAGGGTGAGTCTATATGGTTTTGAGTAATTTATTATACTGCTTCCAGTAGCCTGTGGAACAGGAATGTAGGGCAATGTGAAGCCCCATCCTTTTTTCCTTCCCTTCTGAGACTTCTTTGCCAGGGATTAGTCAGCACATTTTCAAGCCCATTTTCATAGCCATTTGAATTCAGCTTTCATATGAACTAGCCTTCATCATTTCTGCTGGAGGACTACAACCATCTTCTCTGTTTTGAAGTTATTTTTCCTGTGGTTTGTAATGACCGCTCCCCACATCAAATGGCGGTGCCTTTTGCATGGTTGCCTGCAGCCCCCCCTGGCTCCCAGTGCGACTCCCGGTAATATGGGCTGGCTTCACCTTCCCCAGGCTGGATACCTGGAGGTCTCCGCCTACCTCAGCCAATCGCCCAATCGTGCCTGGGGAGGTGTTGCCAGGGGATCGGCCAGGTAGGGGGAGGGACTGCCCTGCCCACACAACAGAAGGTGAATCTTACCTGCGAAGCGTCATTTGGCTCCAGAGCTTCTCCCACCCTGCCCTCCCTCAGTTAAGCCTTCGTTTGCAGGTTAACCTCTTCTCCACAGGTACGTGGGCTACTACATCATGGTTGCTGTTGAAGGGCTGGAAAGGAATTTTCCTGCATTGGCAGTTTGCCTTTCCCATAGCAAAATGTCACATCTTTGGCGGTTTCAGGCCTTGGGCGGAATCCTTTAGTCTATCTTCCTAAATGGGGGGGGTGAAGCGGTGACCCCCTTGCGGCGGTGATTCCAGGGTTCCCTGCTAAAGGGGCCGTGAGGGGAGGCATTGGCCATATGCCGAGAGGTTGTCACTGCTCTCCCCTCCGATGGCGGTGAAATGGGGGGCAGGCTCTCTGCTTGAACATATGTTCTCCAGAGCCAGCCCAATCCCCACACATTCTGGATAACCCTGATGTCTCCCAGATCCCCTGCTGGGGACTGGAAAGGATAAATGCCCAATGCCTGAGCCAAGGTCTCCCTACATCTGAAACTTAATAAAGTTGTGGCCAATTTTAATCCCATAGCACATTGTATTGAGGTAATATTCCGCTTGGGGGTCGCATGGGGTTGGGGGGACTCCGCCTGTCCACGCAACTTGTGGGGTGCACCAGTGTTGCATAGAACAGTACTTGAAGAAGTCCCATTCATTAATTCATTCACAGAATGTAAATTATTGTCCCTACCCCTTATTCCTCATGTAGATCTTCACTCCCCCTTTCTCCCATGGTGGGGAGGGGGCGCCATTTTGTGGTTCACCTCAGGGGCCAAAATGTCTTGGGCCAGTCCGGGGTGGTGGTGGTTGAAGAGGGGTAGGCTTTCTACCATAGGCAATCTTGGTTAACTCCCCCCCCCCCGTACCTAACAAATGAGATTGAATCAGGCCTGGAATCACCGCCGCAAGGGAGTCACCGCTTCAGGCCCAGGGTTATGCTAATATTTCTGATACCTGAAATAAAGCAATGCATCCTTTTTAGCTAAAGGAAACCTTTCAGGAACAAGGCATCTGCCAGATATGGCAGGCTTTTATGATTGTTTCTGCAATAGGGAATGGGTAGTTAATTACCATGTGCCACTCTTGTTAACCTCTGCAAAAAAGTATCATTATAACTGATTAATGGAAAGAGCTTTTAGGCACATCTGAAAGAGAAGTTTCTTCAGAGGCATGTTTCATTATCTTCATAAGCACTACCAGTTCCGCACAAATGCTGTTAATGTTCATTTGAATATTGTTTTAGCTGGGCTGGTTGAATAAATATTTCAAACCAGGGTCTCACAAAATTTGTCTGATCTCCCATGGAAAACAGAAAAACAAATTCCATTACAAATCCACAGCTTTTATGCTCCATGTACCCCTGTGTGCGTCTTATTGGACCTTTAGCTAGCACCCATCTACAGTGGTGCCTCGCAAGACGAAATTAATTCGTTCCGCAAGTTTTTCCTTCTTGCGAGTTTTTTGTCTTGCGAAGCACGGTTTCCCATAGGAATGCATTGAAAATCAATTAATGCGTTCCTATGGAGACCGCTTGCCAGGCTGGCGGTGCGGAGAAGGGCTTTTCTCCCCACCGCAAGCCTTCAGGACAGGTACGGGAACAGAGGGGAAGGCGCGCAGCGCTTCTCCTCTGTTCCCGGGGCTTGCGGTGGGAGGAGGGTTTTTCCTCCCCACCGCCAACATTCAGAACAGCATTCTGAATGTTGGCGGTGGGAAGGAAAACCCTCCTCCCACCGCAAGTCTTCAGGACAGCCATCCGAAGGCTGGCGCGGGGAGAAGGTCTCTCCGCCCCACCGCCAGCCTTCGGAGCAGCCTTCCGAAGGCTGGCGGCGGGAGGAGGTCTCTCCGCCCCACCGCCAGCCTTCGGAGCAGCCTTCCGAAGGCTGGCGGCGGGAGGAGGTCTCTCCGCCCCCCCGCCTGCCTTCGGAGCAGCCTTCCGAAGGCTGGTGGCGGGAGGAGGTCTGGCAGTGATGGTTTACAACATATTCAAAGGTAGATTATTGGATGTGTTTAGCAGCAAGGCCATAGTCTTGTGCACACAAAAGAAGTGGACTTTTTGATAGCAGTCAAATTTTTTTTACAGAAAGTTTTGCTAAGAAAGGGGTGACACAGTGTTTTCCTAAGGAATAATCACACATGTCCTGATATTTGCAGTATATTAGGCTGAGAGTTAGAGTGCCTCCAAAGTGAAGTTTATGATGAAATTGGTGCTGCTCATGTATGCGTTTTAAAAATGTTCATATGATGTCATCATCAAAATACCAGCCTCCACTTTTTAAATTTGGATTTCTTCTTACTGCGGTCTACTAAGACTCCTAGATCTTTTTCACATATACTACTGGCAAGCCAAGTGTCCCTCATCTTATATTTCTGCAGCGGGTTCTTCCTGCCCAAGTGCAGAATCTTACTTTTGTCATTTTTTTAGTGTGGGCCCAGCTTTCCAATCTGTTAAAGTCATATTGAATCCCAATTCTGTCTTCTGCGGCATTCGCTGCCCCTCCTAGTGTCATCTGCAAATTTGATGAGCATCCCCTCAATTCCTTCATCCTATGAGTCATCTGGGACGCGGGTGGCGCTGTGGTCTAAACCACTGAGCCTAGGACTTGCCAATCAGAAGGTCAGCGGTTCGAAACCCCGCGATGGGGTGAGCTCCCGTTGCTCAGTCCCTGCTCCTGCCAACCTAGCAGTTCGAAAGCACATCAAAGTGCAAGTAGATAAGTAGGTACCGCTGCGGTGGGAAGGTAAACAGCATTTCCGTGCACTGCTCTGGTTCGCCAGAAGCGGCTTAGTCATGCTGGCCACATGACCCGGAAGCTGTACGCCGGCTCCCTCGGCCAGTAAAGTGAGATGAGCGCCGCAACCCCAGAGTCGGTCACGACTGGACCTAATGGTCAGGGGTCCCTTTACCTTTACCTTTGTGAGTCATTTATAAAGACATTGAACAAGGGGCCCAGGACAGAACCAGGCAGCACCCCACTTGTCACTTTTCCCCAGGATGATGAGGAACCCATAGCTGTCAACTTTTCCTTTTTCTTGCGAGGAATCCTATTCAGAATAAGGGAATTTCCCTTTAAAAAGGGAAAATGTTGATAGCTATGGTAAGGAACCATTAATGAGTACTCTTTGGGTTTGGTCGGTCGACCAGCTACAAATCCTAACAGTTACCTCGTTCAACCCACATTCAACCAGCTTCTTTACAAGAATATTATGGAGAAGGATTAGCTGTGCTTCAAATTTTTGCTGCTTTGAGCTTTCTTGGCAAATGCTAACAGCTCTCTCTCTCTCTCCACCCCCATCGCTATTCACAACCCCATATGCAGATTTTCTTTTCTTTCTATATTACCTAGAATAATCTCCAATTACACTCCCCTAATTAACTACAAAACTATAACAGCATGTAGGGGGGGAAACAGTTTCTACCCCCAGGGAGCATTCAACCACTCTTCCAAAATTATACTATCACCATTCTGAAACGGCTTTCCTGTTTATTTAGGGAAGTAGTTTGGTGCTGTAAAAGCTACACTTTGGGAATCTCCCATCCAGAATGGAAAATGATCCCTTATATTCTAGTGTGCAAATATCTGGTGGGGTTATTTTTAAAGGGCAGCACCTACATTATCCCTTCAAATCAATACCTGACAGCTGCTATGGGGATGGCTGTTGCCATGGGTTACAGAAAGGCACATGGCAACAATGGCTTTTAACGTCACATCCTCCACAGAGATGGTGTCTCTCAAGAGAGCTGACCTTTTCTTCCCTCCCCTCCCCCTCCCCACCCCATCAGTGTATATTCTTATAGATTCACAGTATCATAGAATTGCCCTGCTACACATTAAATTCGCAAGCAGGTATATTTTGGCACCGGCTGCAAATGATAGCTCCTTGTCTCTTGTAATTAAAGTCAGCACAATACTCATATTTACTTCTAATCTAGGGGAACATTTTAAAATTAGAGCGCCATAAACAAGCAACCTACACATGTTGCCTTGTGCCTGAACTGTGAGTTTTCCTATTAGGGGGTGGGAAGTGTAAAGACAAATGAAAGATGAGAAAGCCAGGGTCAGGTGAGGGTGGTATTTAGTATGCCAGCAATCACCATCAACTTTTAATTTACTTTACAGTAATAACACATGGCAGCTGCCTTTTACCAAGGGTCCTGTGAATTCTCCTCTGCTTCCTCCATGGGCTGTATTTATTGATGCAATCAATAATTCAGAGTAATCTTATTTTAAAATACCTAGAGCAGAATTTTGCCCAGAGGTTTTTCCAAAGTAAACCTCATCGCTGACGAGGCAGTATGGCAAAATACCCACAGGCTGACATGTACAAACAAATATTAAATTTGCCCTGATAATATTTGTTCCTCCAAGTCCTACTGTCTAAGAAGTCATTTTAGGCTGCAGTCCTGCAAACACTTTTCCTGGGAGAAAGCTCCACTGAAATCAAAGGGACTTAATTCTGAGTAGACATATATGGAATTGCAACATTAAGAATAAGCAACGGACAGTTTTGTGGAACCTTAAGGTGTTTCAAAGATGTTTTTGCTGCAACAGACTAACATGCCTCCCCTTTTGGAAACTGTTAAGAACGTTAGCAAAATAATCACTACAGTGGTACCTCAGGTTGCATACGCTTCAGGTTACATACACTTCAGGTTACAGACTCTGCTAACCCAGAAATAGTACCTCAGGTTAAAAACTTTGCTTCAGAATGAGAACGAAAATCGTGCTCTGGCGGCGTGGCAGCAGCAGGAGGCCCCATTAGCTAAAGTGGTGCTTCAGGTTAAGAACAGTTTCAGGTTAAGAATGGACCTCCGGAACAAATTAAGTACTTAACCCGAGGTACCACTGTAGAGGGACTATGAACTACAATGGGGACAATTTCTGCCAGTCGAAGCTACTGATCCAATGTGCCCAATTTGTGTAGTGCTTCATCCCATATGCTCTGACGAGTTTTCATCTCTCCTACCATTCAAACACCATCTCATGTCTGAGCTATCAGTGGCCATGTCACGGCAATGTGGATTACCACCGATAATTGAGAACCAAATGTAAATGGGGTTGAGATGATTAAAATGCACACAGATGGCAACTGGGAGAGCATTGAGCAATGTGTGATGTAAAGCAATGACACATCAATGACCTTTGTACCCCAAATCATGCCAAACGGCAAGCAACCTGCATTTTAACACTACGATTCTCTTCCTCCTGGAGTTTTTCTTACACTCATCTCCTCGCTGCTGGTTATATAAAACAAATGTGTATATCAAAATGGCAACAACAGATTAAATGGGCATTTTGAAAAGATGGGATGTTGGTTTGCATTGCTATAGGTTTTGGGTGTCAGAGTTCATGGCTGCAAGGCACCCATACTTCCTAGATTTAGTAAATGTTAGATTTTAACCAATATTTGGAGTACTAAGAGTATAACTGTCAACGTTTCCCTTTTTTAAAGGGAAATTCCCTTATTCCAAATAGGATTCCTCGCAAGAAAAGGAAAAAGTTGACAGCTATGACTAAGAGAAGGTGCAGAACGTTTGATTTAGCAGTGTCAAAATACAGGCTAAACTTGTTTTTTCCCTGACCAGGGATAAGCCATTAAGAAACAAAGACAGAGTCATGACCCACCAAGATGGGCCAACAACAAAGTAAAGTTTGCCAGCTGCAAACAGGGGATAGTTAGTAAGACAAAAGGTGTGGGGTTGTGATCCACGTCTGAGGGCACCAGTCTAGGGAAGGTTGCCTTAGAGAAGGGTTTCCTGAACTTGGGTCTCCAGCGGCTTTTGGACTACAATTCCCATCATCCCTGACCATTGGTCCTGCTAGCTAGGGATGATGGGAGTTGTGTGGCTGGAGACCCAAGTTAAGCAAGCCCTGCCTTAGAACATTCACAGCACTTCATAAACATAGTAGTAAGCGTCATGACAACCTTGTAATGTAGGCTGCTATTATAAGCCCCATATTATTAGTGGTTGAGGTTGCGCCATTGTGGTTGGCCTTTGACAACACTTTATTTATGGCAGGGCTGAGGTTTCTGCCAAGCACTTCCCATGGCTGATGCACTTATCCTCTAGGCTGTATTAACTCTATCAAACCACCCAAAAGAATTCAGAAAAATACGATGAGAATTAACATTCACCCAGTCAGCTAAGGAACTATATGTACGCTATTGCTTTCCCTATACCCAAGACTGCAAAAAATTGGATCCAGTCTTTTGAGTTCCAACTTATGGCATCTTGTGAGTTCATATTTCTCTTCACAAGTTCTTATCATTTCTTCCTGCTGCCCTGCACAGAGAGATCTTGGGAGGGAAATTAGGAAGTGGGAATTCAAAAGTGTTTTCTGCATTATTTTTTTAAAGATGATGATTTATTCTGAGCATTATTTGTTTATCATGATGGGCCTTTATTACTGTGCTTTCTAATATATTACAGGTGTGATCCAACTGCCGTTAAGTTTTAAGCCTCGTTCATTTCAATGGGAGAGATTTCAGCATTTGCTTAACTCACTTATCGAAATCGGACTTAGGAGGAGTGCTGCTGCACCCTGCGGCTTCACGCTGTCGTATGCTTCCTTCTCCCTTCTTAGCTGCTTTATATTATTTTAATATGGGGCACATCAAAGTGCAAGTAGATAAATAGGTACCACTGCGGCGGGAAGGTAAACGGCATTTCCGTGCACTGCTCTGGTTCGCCAGAAGCGGCTTAGTCATGCTGGCCACATGACCCGGAAGCTGTACGCCGGCTCCCTCGGCCAACAAGGCGAGATGAGCGCCGCAACCCCAGAGTCGGCCACGACTGGACCTAATGGTCAGGGGTCCCTTTACCTTTACCTTTACCTTTACTGAAGGAACGGTGGGATAAAGCTTTTATAATAAAATAATACATAAAAGTGAGGGCGAAATCCTTAGCATATTGAAGCAGCTAGTATGCTGAGATTAATATTGCTAAAACCCAGATCTCTCCAATATATTTATACGGTTTTTTAGGCCTGCTATCGGCGATTTTACTGTGGCAATGGGCCCATCATTCTTAAAAGAACGTGTCTAAACTTTCTGATGTTCACATTCGGTTACAACTAAATAAAATGCAGAGCCTTGGCGAGATGCCGTTTTACGGCAATTCAAAAGGAAACAGCTGTAAACTTCCTCAAGAATACAGGTTCCTCAGTTGCATCTCCCCATCCTGTTACATAGCCAATCGCCATAGTTTTCTAAGCTGTCCTATTGTAAATCAAATTGCTTTATGTTTAGAACAGTATTTAATAACACACACCATGAACACTTTAAAGTTAACATTTTGTATTCAGAGTGATTAATAGCACCATATTGTATTTCAATTACTACAAGATAGGTCTTGGTAATAAACAGTGGCAATAATATTCACATTAAGCCAATAAAAAAAAGCATCTGCAACGTGTAATGTATAAGAGCTGTTATCACAGCATAATTTGATGGCACCATACAATGAATTATCAGCATGGTTACAGGAAAGATTCTGGCAGCAAGTGGTATATTTTGGTCCTGATCATCAGGCCGTTGAGTCTGTAACCCTTATTTTCACTAATTTATCCTCACATACTGCAAAGGAATATTATAGCTAAGCCCATGTGAGATACAAAACGAGTGCTAAGCCATTAAAGCATGATTTATAGCTCGGTTCTACGCATGCCAACCCAGAGGTCCCACTGACTACAAGAAGACTTCCTCCCAGGTAAATGTGTGCATAGGACTGCAGCCCTAGGAATGCACAGAGCAAACCAGAAAGTGGTTCATTTCAATGTAGCTCAAGTCTTTCATAATATATCCACCAAGGATGAGCTGAAGGCAGACAATGGCTCACCAATGGCCAGTTCTGCCTTATGAGCTCCCGGAATTTTGCAAAGTGAAGTCAGATCACTTTTGTGGCAAGGAGTTCCGTAGCTCAGCTCCCCTCAAGCGAAGTAAAGACATATTGTGACCCGGCCTCCCCATTTTGCATTTTCCCATTCCCACGTGCCTCTCAAAGTATTTTTTTATCCATTTCAATTCCCAGTTAGTCCCCCCCCCCCCCGCCCCACTATTAGCTAATTATTATTAACATGTTTTGTAGGGGGTTGGAGTAGATGATACTTAGAGTCCTATCCAACCATACAATTCTACGATTCTTTGATCTCCCTTTCTTTATGCAGTGGTACCTCGGTTTACGAACTTAATCCGTTCCAGAAGTCCGTTCTTAAACCGAACTGTTCTTAAACCGAGGCGCGCTTTCCCTACTGAGGCCTCCCGCTGCCAGTGCCCTTCCACTGTTCGGATTCCATTCTTAGACCGAGGTAAAGTTCTCAAACCGGGACACTATTTCCGGTGTTGCGGAATTTGTAAACCAAATCGTTCTTAAACCAGACTGTTCTTAAACTGAGGTACCACTGTACTATACTATAGTATACACAAACCCTCCAAGTGTCCCTATTTTCCAGGGGGCCAACTAAGTTTGTTATTGGTATGAGCTTTCATGTGCATGCACACTTCTTCAGATACCAGATATCTGCTACTGGAAGGAATTTTTTTATTGTATTTTCAAGGGACAGTCCCGGATTTACAAAAGCCGTCCCGGTTTCTGATTTGATCCCGGAATGTCCTGTTGGAGGGGATGAGTGCCTGTTGGGACCTTCCTTCCCGGCCCCAAAACCTCATTTTCCTGGCTACCTTTGCTCAGAATCCAAGAACTTGCTGGCCCTGGTACAGTCAAAAGACGGTAGCACAGCCTGGCAAAGTCCAGTTGTTGGACATTTTCCATATCTGCTATTGGGTCCCCGGAGCACAGATTCACACGAAGTGGCAATCAACCTTGCAGGATTCAACAGGATTTATTTGAAATGCATATGCAGGACAAAGGCACAGCGTGATAAGCTCACAATCTGCACACCCCAGTCAGGGTCCGCCCACTTTTTATACATTTGCAGAATACAATACCACCTGATTTCTGGGAAATCGAAAGTTATAGCAACTTCCTATGTCTGCTAGTGTTTTCACCTGTTTACAGTGATCTAGATCATGGGTAGGCAGACTAAGGCCTGCGGGCCGGATCTGGCTCAATCGCCTTTTAAATCCAGCCCGCGGACAGTCCTGGAATTAGCATGTTTTTACATGAGTAGAATGTTTCCTTTTATTTAAAATGCATCTCTAGGTTATTTGTGGGGCCTGCCTGGTGTTTTTACATGAGTAGAATGTGTCCTTTTATTTAAAATGCATCTCTGGGTTATTTGTGGGGCACAGGAATTTGTTCATTTCCCCCTGCAAAAAATATAGTCTGGCTGCCCACAAGGTCTGAGGGACAGTCGACCGGCCCCCTGCTGAAATAGTTTGCTGACCCCTGTCCTAGATAAATTATAACTTCCCCCCAATCTTTATTGAAGTTTAGGTCTTCGGGGTTCCTGAGTCTTCCAAACAGTTTTGCCATTTCCGCATAATCCAGCAGCTTGATTTGCCATTCCTCTCTGGTAGGGACTTTATCTTACTTTCATCTCTGGGCTAGTAACATCTGTGCCACTGTTGTCGCATATAGAAAACGTCTTTTCTGTACCTGTTAAAAAAGAAAACAAAACCCATGTGCTCCTAGCCTTCAGAACTCATTTGCTTTAGCCTTCACTAGTTCACTGCATCCTAGATATAGGAAATTCATATAATTTCCTTTATCTAGGACGCAGTGGGACGAGTAGCTGGATAGATGTGTGCACACAAACACAAAATTAGGTGTCTTGCTCTATCCTACCCCAACGTCCTCATTCCCGACATGAAAATGATGTCATCTTTCTTCGTGGTTGGCTGGTCTTGCTGTATTTGCCCCCTGCAGAGCGACAACCAGTAGGAGACAGCTTTGGGGACTCCAGCTGTGTAAATAAATGATGACCCACTGGATAGAGGGAGGCAGCCCAGTCCTGCTCAGGACACATTAAAGCTATTAGCCAGAAGAAAGAAAGAGAAACAGGAGGAAGGAACAAGTGGGGGCACCATGTCTAATCTCAAAGTCAACAAAATCCATTGGATTAAGGGCATACGGGCAGTCAAAGAACCCAAACAGCCACATGTCACCAACGGGTATGTCATTAGTGAGCATCTCTGGGAAAAGTAAAAGCGAGAAATGTTTAAGATAATGTGCAGCAGCTGCGTGCCTGATGGCTGGAGGGCACGCGGATGGAAGCGTTTGGCTTTTGAAACAGGCACCAGGCCCCTGCCGCCTTTTCCTGTCTGCCTGTCACCAGCCTCCTGGGTGTCTTGAAGATGCTTGTCTGCGATGCCCCCCCTCTGTGCGCTCCCCCCCCAACTCCAACCGGTCACAGCCTCCTTGTACAAAGCAAAGGGAGGACAGCACAGAAATAAATGCATTGTTCTTCGCTGCTCATTTTTACAGTTTGGGAGTTCTCTGACCTTCCTTCCATTTACAGGTAAAAAACCAGGAATTATTTCGTCGAGGCTGCGTATATTCCAATCAGCCACAGCCAGTGCCAGATTTACGAATAAGCTAAACAAACTATAGCTTAAGGCCCCACTCTCTTGAAGCCCCCCCCCCAATTAACAGGGGGAAAACCCTGGCTGTACATTTCCAAAATGTAAGATAAAAAACAAATAAGATAAAACCTACCTACAACAACAGTGTGTTGTGTTGTGTATGATGTCAGTTATAGGCCCCGCCTGTTAGCCTGCTCCCTAAAATATCACTGGTTTGCTCATTTCTGTATATAGGGTGCCTACATTCTGCATGTGCAAATGGCTTTAGATACCTAGTAGGTCCATAAATTACCATATAGCATATATTCAACACAAAAAACAGCGACAAATCGTGTCCTCCAAATCATGGAGAGCCACGTGTTGTGGTGAGATCACCAAACTGCCTTCTTGTTGCTGGGGTGGGCCCGTTTGGATGACCTCCTTGCCTCATTGGTCACCCCTTTGTTACTGGGGCAGATTTCTGTCGGTTGGGGTTTGATTGGCACATCAGGGGCTATTTAAGGGGCTGCACGTGGCGAAGTACTTCCTCTTTCACATCATGCAGCGGATCTCCCGCCATCCCTCCCTATAATTTTAGGTTGTGTTTTTGACCTTGCTATGCCTGTCTAGGGGTCGTCTGTTTTTGGAGCAGGGGCCCGGTAGGAATTTTGCCACTTGGCTGATGCCATTTGGTTTTTGCCTACCGTGTAGCAAATCACCACAACTTTGTAAGGTTGGCGGTTAGGCATTGGTTCATCTTTTGGTGGAGGGGATTATGGATTGGCTGTGCCTGCCCCTCAATTTTGTTGCTGCTGCTGCTAGGGAATTCCGTTAAAGGAATCCAGGGACTCGATTTGCTCTGTCCGATCCCCTCTCAGGGGTAGGGCCAGGCCAGAGTTCCTGGGAACAACTGGGGTGAACTAAGAGGTGGAAATCCACCTCTGTGCTCCCCCAGTATGTTTTCCCTTACTGACCTCTGGACGTTCCAGTTGTCAGTCCTGTTCCTGCTGGTGCAGGTTCACGTAGTCCGAACCAATGCCTAAGCAACCTCTCACATGCTGTAAACAATAAAGTTGTGGCCAAATTAATGCCAAAAATCCTAAACAAATATTCTGCTTCCTGTGTGATTTATTTTGGAGGGGGTTTGGGGGTCTTCACACGCAATTTGTTGTTGACAAAGGACAGCTGGACATATAAAGGGCCCCATTACCTTCAGTAGCTTAGGGCCTCATCAAACCTAAATCCGGCCCTGGCCACAGCTTAGAGAGTGAGGCACATGGTTTGCATTTCATTTACAATGGAAGAGATCTTAAGATAGAATTGTAGAGTTGGAAGGGACTCCACGGTCATCTAGTCCAACCCCCGGCAATGCAGGAATCTCAGTTTAAGCATCCATGACAGATGGCCATCCAACCTCTTCTCTAAAACCTCCAAGGGAGGAGTCTGTTCTCTGGGATGTGAAGTGCTTCCGTATGTGTCCCCCACTACTGCAGAACAACATTACCAAACAACAGGGGTGGGGGGGTGCTCTCTCTTTGTATAGAAATTAAGCCCCAAGAGGCACGATGGCTGATATTTGTTCAACCTTGGACTACTTGCTTGAACTACTGCAATTCTCTCTATATGGGGCTACCTTTGAAGGTGACCCGGAAACTACAACTAATCCAGAATGCGGCAGCTAGACTGGTGACTGGGAGCAGCCGCCGAGACCATATAACACCGGTATTGAAAGACCTACATTAGCTCCCAGTACGTTTCTGAGCACAATTCAAAGTGTTGGTGCTGACCTTGAAAGCCCTAAATGGCCTCGGTCCAGTATATTTGAAGGAGCATCTCCACCCCCATCGTTCTGCCCGGACACTGAGGTCCAGCGCCAAGGGCCTTCTGGCGGTTCCCTTGTTGTGAGAAGCCAAGTTACAGGGAACCAGGCAGAGGGCCGTCTCGGTAGTGGCGCCCGCCCTGTGGAACGCCCTCCCAGCAGATGTCAAAGACAACAACAACTACCAGACTTTTAGAAGACATCTGAAGGCAGCCCTGTTTAGGGAAGCTTTTAATGTTTGATGCATGACCTCCTCTTGAGAATCCTGGGCTAGATGAGCCTCATCTTCCCTTCCAACTCTACAGTCCTATGATTCCTATATACTACACCCCCTTGCAAGATACTGCTTTGTCTCGTTTAAAATGCATTGGGGGAGGGCCCTGAAGCTGCCCTTACTTAAATCCAGAAGACTACGCTAAACACGGGCATGAGCTTTTAAATACGTGCAATCCCATTTAATGATTAAGTCTACCTGTATCTAATTACATCTCCATCCTGAACACATTTTTATCCCATTGATTTAAGTGGGATTGAAAGCACAGGGGACGACAGAGCCACTTCTAAGGCAGAGACATCTCCAGAAGCATCTAAGGTGTTGCAGCCTCTTCCCCTTTCCCTTTTTTAACCATCAAAGAGACTGTGGGCATGTGGAGGTCTGTCTTGCATCTCGACTGCTATTTTTAAGGCAGAGAGAGCCCTGCTCAACTCACTAGATCATGCTGGCTCTTTTCAATTTCTACTCCAATGGAATCTGAGGTGACAAGTTCAATTCTCTGCTCTCTCAAACCTACTTTCCATGACCTACTTTTTCACTCTGCAGTGCTGGAACAATGCCTTGCTACATTCCTCCTTGCTCAGATCTGCATGTGTACAGAAGCCTAGTTGGTTGCCAATACTTCCTAGCTGGGGACTCTCCATAATACAGACCTTTTGCAGAGTACAGCCAAGTCTTCCTAGTAAACACTCTGAGTGCACCTTGCAATCAGAAGGGAAAGTGGGCATCGGCTCAGTCCTCCAGTGTGTACTTTCACTTCATGATAACACTTTTAAAAAAAACAAAAAAACCAACAACACCCGAATTGATGGGGAATTATTGTTCTTGTACTTTTGCTGTCTCTCATAGCTTGTTAAACATTATCACAAATTCTAATTCAAAATCTACTCTGTACTTTGGAAAGTTTGTTAGCTATGCATTTGGGCACCTTTTAAGGTACTCTAACTATGTGGGTGGCGCTGTGGTCTAAACCACAGAGCCTAGGGCTTGCCGATCAGAAGGTCGGTGGTTCGAATCCCCGCAAAGGGATGATCTCCCGTTGTTCAGTCCCTGCTCCTGCCCACCTAACAGTTCGAAAGCACATCAGACTGCAAGTAGATAAATACCACTGCGGCGGGAAGGTAAACGGCGTTTCCGTGCACTGCTCTGGTTCGCCAGAAGCGGCTTAGTCATGCCACATGACCCGGAAGCTGTCTGCGGACAAACGCCAGCTCCCTTGGCCAATAGAGCGAGATGAGCGCCGCAACCCCAGAGTCATCTGCGATGGGACTTAACAGTCAGGGTACCTTTACCTTTCACTACGTTTTGCATGATGGATTCTGAGATCAAGGAACAAATTCACATCTATGTTAAGGTTACCAGACGTCCCCCTTTCCCGGGGACAGTCCCTGGATTTACAAATCAGTCCCCATACAAATTCCATTGAAGTTGAAAAGTGTCCCCAGATTCATTGAAAAAAATCTGGTAACCTTAATCCATGTTTGAATATGATTGGCTGCCATTTTGAATCAAGGTCATGGACTGAACCTTTAAATATTGCACTTTTTTGTTTCTTAGAATTCCCAAGCATTCTCAAGTACCAGTCTGACTAGTAACGGATAAATAAAAAGTTTTAATGTATTGAACTTCAAAATCCCAATTGGTTGCTATTGCAAATAGCTGCAAGTCACCTAGTATTACACCAAGTTCAAAACAGATAAGAGGAAGTGAATCAAGGATATATTAGGGCTGCTTCACTTCTTACTGTTTTCTACTTGTATGCCTGAGACCTGTGGGTCTTTTGAGAGTTGTAGTCCATCAACTGGGCCCATCACCTCCTGGCAAATAGAAGGGGAAGAAATGGAGGCAGTGAGAGATTTTACTTTCTTGGGCTCCATGATCACTGCAGATGGTGACAGCAGTCACGAAATTAAAAGACGCCTGCTCCTTGGGAGAAAGGCGATGACAAACCTAGACAGCATCTTAAAAAGCAGAGACATCACCTTGCCAACAAAGGTCCGTATAGTTAAAGCCATGGTTTTCCCAGTAGTGATGTATGGAAGTGAGAGCTGGACCATAAAGAAGGCTGATCGCCAAAGAATTGATGCTTTTGAATTATGGTGCTGGAGGAGACTCTTGAGAGTCCCATGGACTGCAAGAAGATCAAACATATCCATTCTTAAGGAAATCAGCCCTGAGTGCTCACTGGAAGGACAGATCCTGAAGCTGAGACTCCAATACTTTGGCCACCTCATGAGAAGAGAAGACTCCCTGGAAAAGACCCTGATGTTGGGAAAGATTGAGGGCACAATGAGAAGGGGACGGTAGAGGACAAGATGGTTGGACAGTGTTCTCGAAGCTACCAGCATGAGTTTGACCAAACTGCGGGAGGCAGTGGAAGACAGGAGTGCCTGGCGTGCTCTGGTCCAGGGGGTCACGAAGAGGCAGACACGACTAAACAACAACAACAGTCCATCAACATCTGGAAAGCACCAGGTTGGCAAAGACTGGCTTGCATTTTCTTGCACACATTAGCTTTGATGTAGAAAAAAAGAAAAGGTTTAGGTGAGAAAACTCTCCATTATCACACTGTCACAGGACTGTGGGCAAAACGGTCTCAGTACAATAGCCCCGTCTGCAATGTTACAGAACCTTTGGCTTAATTAACCCCTCCAATATTCTCCTTTAGCAGAATTCACTTGAAACTCAAGGGCAGTGAACCCAGACTTGGCACCCCTGTCATTTCCAGAGAGTCAGCCAAACGTCAAGAGGGGTCTCTAGGCTTTTATCGCAGAGGAGGAAGAACTGCATGTCACTCTTTTTTTGCCTAGCCTTGCATGGCGATGCTTAACTCACACTCATTATTGCTGAAACCAAAAGGGATGGAGCGAGCGAATTGGGAAATGTTTGTGAAAACTGGGCACCATTGATTCATTTTGTAAATGGTATAATTTGGATGTGAATCTATATAAATCATTTAAAATTAGGTAAGGAAGCAACATTATGCATGCAGTTGAAAAGAAACATTGCCAAGGAAGGGAGATGTTTTTAATATGTTTTCTGCTGTGCATGGACTATTTACAAAAATAAGTGGGGAAACATTATTATGTTCTTTGTGGTAATTATATGCACTTTAAATCACAGTGTATAATTTTCAAGGTCAAACTGCAAACCGATGATATGCATGACTTGGATCTGAACTTTGCGATGGTTTATACATACTGTGAAGAGCTTTAACCTGTTTGGGATTTGTGTCCAAATCAACTGAATATAGGACTCCATATTAAGGTATTTTATCAATTAATTAATTTACAGCAGTCCCTTCTCAAAATAAGAATGTACAATAGACACTGTATCACATTGCAGTTTATTAAAACATTGTTAGCAATTTACATATTCATACAAATCATTTCTGCATATTTTGAAAACAGTGGTTGCTTTCCATAGATATTGTCGTCATTCCTGTTGAGGTCAGTTGCATCGCATTACTGTGAAATAATTGTTCAGTGTTCCTCCATACTTCTGTCATGAATGCCATATTTTCCCTTTCAAACAATTCTCTTATTTAGTGTCCTTCTCCTAAGAAATGCAACACACACACACACAAACATTATCGAGGCAATGTGCCCATAGAATGAAATGGCACACATTCTGTTAAAGAGACTCACAGTTCACGCTGACTGTAAATGTGCAAAACTTTATAATAAAACTACTTTTCAATCATACAGCGTTCTAGAGTATCCAGATCACATTCATTACACTGCAATCCTAACAATAAGTCTGTAAGGCGGTCAGTATTATTACTGGCAGACTAAAGATGGGTTGGCTGCAGCTAAGAAAAAATGACTTGCCTAAGCGCTTAGCCTTGTTGGCATCCGTCTGCCTCTAGAGACAACGGAATGTGACTCTGGGGGCAAAGTCAAACTGCTGGAGAATCACAGCACCTGCTGTGGCTGCAGAGACCGGTAACTCACAACTGCTGCTTCCTGTGTTGTTTTTGCTGCATTCGCAGCGATGAAGTAACCTCTCTGGGGCACAAGCCCTGAGCAGTGCGTTTCGAGGCCTGCCCAGACCACAGGCAACAAGAACCCCCTTTCAGCCTCGCTGACGTGGTCCAAAGCAAAGCAAGACTCTGCCCCTTGGGCCCCCCTATTCTCATTCCTTTTGTGTGTGTGTTTGTGTGTGTATTGGTGTTGTCACAATACAAGATAAAACTTGGGATTTTTATTTTTTTTTGAGAAAACAAGCTCCACATTAGTTTGTAACTTCTTAGTAACGGCACAAACTATTTCACACCTTTTTGATATCCCCTTGTTTGCTGTATCCTTAACATCCTTTATTCTTAAGTCATTTAATTCCTGGCATTCATACTAAATCTTCTGGTACCTTGACCTTTACATAACCCATTATGTAAGCTAACACGTTCCCTGCATGGAGGAAGAGGGAGGAGGAAGATCACAGCTTTTCTCTGGCCCTGACATCCTCTCCACCAATTGCAGGAGGGCAACTGGCTGGTGTTCTGCACCTGCTCCCACCCCAAATGCACCACTTAATAAGCACCACTTAATAAGCCCTGACCACTGGCTGTCAGGCATCACTATGTAGACAAACCAAAAGAGAGAATTGGCATTGATGCTTTAGGAAAAAAAACCCTCTTCCTCATTCTCCCAAAGGAGACATCAATGAGATTTTGAACACTTTTAAATAGCTGGTTTTCTCTAATATGTGCTGACAACTAGGTGTGCTTCCTGTTTCATTTTGTTTTGCTTTTATAACCAGAATACTCCCTCTTGGTATCATGAAAAACAGAGAAGGAGAATTTGCTGGGCAGCTGCAGATCGTTCAGCTCTGTGCTACAGACATGGCAAGCTTATATTAATAACAAGCTTATACCATTGCCTTGTGGGACAAGAGAGGAAATCTTTCTCAGCTTCCATTTATTGGAATTAATTTAGGGAAGAGTCCATCAGCACAGTGTGACCTTCAGTTTCCTAGATCTTACTACAGCCTGTTTTCCATAATGATTGTGTTTGGACGCATTAGCATTGCTTCTGTAAATACAGTTTCCACCGTCTCCAGCTTTATTAAACTATTAAAGAATTTATGCCCTATTTCTCCATCTTTGAAGGTCAAAGCAGCTAACCATTTTTAAAGGAACAATGCGATAATCCATATTTTCAAAACTGCTGATAAATGGCTACTACAATGCCCTTTAAAGGAAAAAGAGCCAGAGGCTCACAGATGTAAAACAGTTTTCACGCTCAGCCCTTGAAAAGCAAGCAAAGAGGGAGCCAGGCAAGTGGTCCTTCCTCGGGTGGGAGGCACCATAACTGAAAGGTTCCAGCAGGAACAATCCCAGAGTAAGTAAAACTTTTTCTTTCTTTCTTTTTCTGCTACAAACAGGTTAGTGTGCACATTTAATTCTGCTGACAAGGTACAGTCCCCTGGGGCTGTCAATATGACAGCTGATATTTCTGGTCCAATAATTAATTTCATCGTTTTACCCAGGGGTAGGCAAACTAAGGCCCGGGGGCCGGATGTGGCCCAATCGCCTTCTCAATTCAGCCCACGGACAGTCCGGGAATCAGCGTGTTTTTACGTGAGTACTATGTGTGCTTTTATTTAAAATGCATCTCTGGGTTATTTGTGGGGCATAAGAATTCGTTCATTTTTTTCTCTCCTAAATATAGTCCAGCCCACCACATGGTCTGAGGGATGGTGGACCAGCCCCCTGCTGAAAAAGGTTGCTGACCCCTGGTTTTACCTCTCTAAAGTATACTTAACCTAGCACTGAGAGCAGGCAGTGAAATAATAACTGACTATGCCTGCATGGGGACGCGGGTGGCGCTGTGGGTTAAACCACAGAGCCTAGGACTTGCCGATCAGAAGGTCGGCAGTTTGAATCCCCGCGATGGGGTGAGCTCCCGTTGCTCGGTCCCTGCTCCTGCCATCCTAGCAGTTCGAAAGCACATCAAAGGGCAAGTAGATAAATAGGTACTGCTCTGGCGGGAAGGTAAACAGTGTTTCTGTGTGCTGCTCTGGTTCGCCAGAAGTGGCTTAGTCATGCTGGCCACATGACTCCCTCGGCCAATAAAGCGAGATGAGTTGTCTACGACTGGACCTAATGGTCAGGGGTCCCTTTACCTTTACCTTTATGCCTGTATGTGTGATGTCTCTCCTATGGACCAGCTCCATAGCAGCTCCATAGTGTCAGCAATTCAGTTAGGATGGAAACAGAGATGCCTTTATTTCTTGGTATCGGTGGTGTGTGTGTGTGTGTGTGTGTGTGTGTGTGTGTGTGTGTGTGTTGAGCTGTGCTCTGTCTGCTGAAGCAGCACTTTCGTGAAGGCCCTTTTCAAAAACTGAACATTTTCATAACGCTGGGCAAAGTTATTTCAGAGTGCTATGGGAGTAGGGGTCAAACTTCGGGCCTCACCTATGAGTCACTGTGCTGAGGCTGAACCATGAAGTATACAATTTCTACTCTGCAACAGGACTTGCACCACTTGGCCTTGGTGTGTTCTGTATCCTTTTGGTCCCCCTTGTGCTGCATCAGATGAGCCATTGAGGTCCTTGATAGCAACAGAGGCTAAGGGAGAAGTGGGCAACTGGTTCCCCCCCTTCAGTCCCCAGGTGTTTTGGACTACAATTCCCATCATCCCTACCAACGAGTGGTCAAGGGTGATGGGAGTTGTAGTCCAACAACATCTGGGGACTCAAGTTTGAGAAAGGCTGCCCTGGGTGGTCACAAAGGTGACCCAGGGCAGAGCTGGGGAACTCGTGGCCCTTCCAGCTGTTGTCGGACTCCATCTGCTCCTGGCAGCATGGCCAACGGTTATGGGAGGATGAGAGTTGGAATCCAGCACCCACATCTGGAAGGTCACAGGTTCCCTAGCATCGCCCTGGGGGCGGGGGATAACTTGTTGGGTGCGCCATGTGGGTGAGGCTGAAGCCAGGGTGGGCAGGGGCAGAGCAGACCTCCTTCCACATGAACGTACCCCACTTAGTGTTTTGCTTAATTCCACCCCATGGAAGTTTGTGTCCAGTTAAGTAATATTCAGAGTGGTCCCGATGCATTCAGTTGACTTAGGTTAGTCAAGTCCATTGGTTTCAATGTCCATTCTGAGTACAGTGGTACCTCGGGTTAAGAACTTGATTCGTTCTGGAGGTCTGTTCTTAACCTGAAACTGTTCTTAACCTGAAGCACCACTTCAGGTGGGGCCTCCTGCTGCCGCTGGAGCACGATTTCTGTTCTCATCCTGAAGCAAAGTTCTTAACCCAAGGTACTATTTCTGGGTTAGCGGAGTCTGTAACCTGAATCATATGTAACATGAAGCGTTTGTAACCTGAAGAGTTTGTAACCCGAGGTACCACTGTATTCCTTAGTTGGATTCAACCGTATGCGTCTATACATGGTACTCCCAGCACCTCATATTATCCTCAAAGCAACCTCCTGATATCAGTTGAAGCCACAGGCTAACCCCGCCCCCCCACCCCTCCTGGAGCCAATGTATGGTATATGCTGCCAAAGCCTTTTCTAGGTGTTACCTTCTCCCAGTAACTGGGCACCTGTGATTTTATTTCTCTTGTCCCAGCTAATTTGTCTCTCCCCCCCCATTTCATCCATGATATTTTATTTGATGGAACACATATCTCTCGAGAATTACATGCACACTTTCTGAATGCATCCTTCTTAATCCTGAAACTATTTTTAACCCAGAATATTAAGCCTATAAGAGACCAGGAAGCATTTCCCTTAAGGGGGGTGGAATACAGGATAAGAAAATGTTAAAACACTAATTATGGACATTGGTCTTTTTCATTACACTTACGATTTTTTAAAAATGCAAATCTCAATAATTATTGACAGCACAATCCTAACCATGTTTACTCAGCAGTAAGTGATATTGAATCCAATGGGGTTACTCCCGGGTAAGCATAATTAGCCCTAGCAATTCTCCAATTTAGCTTTGCACACCTTGAGTGTGGTGGAACTCTCCCCTCCCCCTGCCCATATATCAAGCAGGTTTCTCATCTCTATTATCTTACTGAACACTTTCCTTTATCAGCAAGACTTTTAAGTGGAGATCTGTATCTTAGTCTGTATCTGCGTTGAATTTGAAAATGTTTTTACTTACGGAATTGTTTTTAACTGTTTTTGTCTATGGTGCTTCTGCTGTGCAACTGCTTTGAGACAGTACATATGGAATGCAGCTCATAAACTGCATCAAATAAATAAATACAACCTCCTCCCAGATTTGTGCATCCAGTCAGCTGTTTCATTCATCTTTCAAATTTCCCCTCCTCCTATTTCTTTCTCTTCTTGGCTCTCTATGATGCATCTTTTTAAACAGTGTGCATTCATCCCCCAGGGAGAAAAGGAGAGAGAGAGAGAGAGAGAGAGAGAGAGAGAGAGAGAGAGAGAGAGATATGCCTCTAAGAAACTGGCTCTGTCTTTCCCCAAAATCTAACCTTACGCTTGATTCACAAAAATGGAAGAGCAAACCAGCAGATCTGCATAAGCAATTCATATAACAGCACACAGCCCCCACCTGCAAGCTCTCCTTCCTGGGGTTTCGGTGCTGAAAGCCACAAAGGCAAAGATGGAGGAAGCAGCAAAGCTCCCCTATACCCATAGACCAACCAGTCACAATTAATAAAGAACTACTGGGGGACATTACAAACATAGTGGCAATATATTGCTATCTGTCGCGGTGTTATTGGGAAAATCAGGGTTCAGGGTAAAAATAATGGAAGCAAAGGGCCCAGTGGAGCAGGCAGCATCCTCAAGAGGATACAATGCGCTGCAATATCTCTCCGTTCTGAAATACTCCTTCTAGCTGTGGCTATTAGTGAGGGAAGCGGGTTTCCCTAAGGAGGCAGGAACAATTGCCAGATGTTAGTGAGGAGCGGGTGTTTGGTTTGGCCTTGGAGATGGAGCTGTTCTCCGGATGTAATGCACATTCTATTTGCATTTTGCATCTGCAGAGGCTTCATTATTGGCTTATTGGTTTTGCCTCTGCCTGAGACCCCGGAAAACCATTGCCAGTTGGAATAGATTTAAGCTTACAGGACTGGTGCATCTTGGGGGCCCAGCCAATAAGTCCTTGGGATTATATATTTGCTTTATTTAATAAACTTTATATACCACTTGATTGTGCCAAAAAAAAAATCAAAGCAGCTCACAAAAAGATAAAGCAATAAAATTGTTGCTAAAAAAATTACAGCCATAATTTTAAACACACAGAAGGTTATGATCAAAATAGAATAAATTAAAACAGTTCACCCCAGTTCAGGAAAGGCCGTAGCTGTCAAACCAGTTGCAGTTGGTAAAAGGCATTTCTAGTCACTCAGGCTACCTCAGGCCTGTCCACATTTGAACATTATTTAGTTGTGTACAGTCATACCTCGGATGTCAAATGGAATCCATTCTGGAAGTCCGTTTGGCTTCCAAAACATTCAGAAACCAAGGCGCGGCTTCCGACTGGAAGCTCCTGCAAGCCAATCGGAAGCCGTGTCAGACGTTCGGGTTCCAAAGAACATTCGGAAACCGGAACACTCACTTCTGGGTTTGCAGCACTCAGGGGCCAAAACATTTGAATCACAAAGTGTTCGACTTCCGAGGTATGAATGGATCTACTTTCCTCCCATTTGAGTTAAGCCAGATAAGTCCACATGTATTTGAATTTGTATATGAGGAGCAACATTGGCCTTTGTTATTCAAACTGTTAGGGTTTCCCTACTTTCTAATTTGTTGATTCTGATATGCCAGATCAGTGCAGCAGGGCACGCATGTGGATAGCTGCTTGTGCACCTTGTTTGGTTCTTTAAAAAGAATTTGCTCCCCGAAGTGCACAAGAGCACACCACCAAGCAGCCGCAAATTCTCAGCACACACCTTTGCAGTTTTTTTGTGCAAATTTGAGGCAACAAAAGAAATCCTATCCGAAAACAGCGACAGCTGTGTGACCTGTTCACCAATGGCACCAGGAGTGCTGCATGGAAAGTGTCAAGACACACCCTGACTGCAGTCCAGACAGCAAATTAAACAACAGCTCAATAAACATAAGGAAGAAATGCATTTTCCCTTTAATGGTAGTGTGAAAGTGTGAAAGGTTGTCTGAAGAGAGGCATCTGGATCCTATGTAAGAAATCAGTACCAACCAAAGTGAGTATTCTATTATCTGGAAAGGCTGGCATGTGCTGGTGTGTCTTGGAACATTATGAACCAGACCAAAGGCTAATCTAGCACAGGGTTTGGCTTCCACCAGTGGCCAGCTAAATGCTGCCTGTGGTTTGGTCAAGGCATCCAGGAAAATACTGCTTCAGCGCACAGAGGTTGCTATTATCTGCTGTGACTATTGCAGAGAGAGTCTTGCCGTTCTTGAATTTGTCTCTTTTTCCAGAGCCATCACACCATCACATTTTCTGGCAGAGAATTCCATATATGGCAACTATGGCCTGGAAGACAGAAGAGGCACAAATTCCTCCCTGCCTCTTTCCACCTTTACAGAGCGCCCATCAGCAGATTGTTCTGAGGACCACTTTGGGGGGTTCCAGACCAGCACAAGGAATTCTGCCTAATGGTTTCCCAAGACGTGTGTTCCTCTGGCTTTGTATAAGATTGGGGAGTGAGCAGGGCAGGCAAACCCTTTCCCCCTATGCAGCCTTAGACAACTGCAGGGTGGAAATCCCAACCCCTGGAACGAGCTCGAAAGCTTTGCTCTCTCCGTAAGTGAAGCTTGCTAGCTGACAAAGTTTGGAAATGCAAGGATGGGTGGGTGGGTGTTTGGAGAGGGGGGTGTCTCTCTTTCTGCTTGTATCTATCAAGGGTGGACAGAGCGTAGAATACAGAGTTCCAGTGCATAAATAATGCAAATGCCACGAAAGGGTTTCTTTCCCTCCCTCTCTTCCTCTTTCCATCCGCTCCCTGGCTTATAACAAATGTTAATTTAATCAATTGGCAGTAAATCTGCTCAATGCTGACTCATGCCAGACAGTGTCTCTTGGGGACTGTACAGAGCTTTTGCTGTCTCATTTAGAAATGAACAATGCAGAACAGTGCAGTTCCATCTTCACCTTCTCCTTTTGAGAGGTTTTTTTAAAAGGGGGGTGTACAACAGCAAGAAAACTGCCAAGTGTTTGCAGGTTTATGAAACGGAGAAGTCAAGCAATTTTTTTTAAGGATTCAGATATACGTTACATCCTTTGCAACTTTTGCTAACAGGGAATGAATATGAAATGGAAAAGTAAAGCAGTAGGCAAAGTTACATTTTAAAACCATATTGGTTGCCCCATATTAAAGCAGATTAAGACTGAAATGATAAGTGGATTGAAGCCATTTCTTTCTTCTTCTTTTTAAGACATTTATTGATTGATTGATTGATTGATTGATTGACCAAACTGCGGGAGGCAGTGGAAGACAGGAGTGCCTGGCATGCTCTGGCCCATGGGGTCACAAAGAGTCGGACAAGACTAAATGAATAAACAACAACAATTAATTTTGCAAATAAAAAAATACAGGTAAACACACATCAATAAAGTAACACTATATGTGGAGATTCTCCGTATCTCACAACTTCCCCCCCATCCCATTCATGGAGTCTTGTTTTAAAACACTACAACTGCATACTAGTCTGTACTCCAGTTATTATATCAAACCATATTATCCATAATATTTTTTACACTACAAGTGTGTCAAAATCCTGCTCTTGTTTCCATCCGCTTGCAGTGGTCTCCTAAATAACTTGCAAAATTTTCCCATTATTTTATATAGTTTTTATCCTCTTGGTTTTTGAGTTTTCCAGTCTGCTTTGCCATCTCACCGTAGCCCATCAACTTGGCTTGCCATTCTTCTCTGGTAGGGACTTTATCATGTTTCCAACTCTGGGCCAATAACATCCGCACAGCTGTTGTTCCATACATTAAAAGTCATTTCTTGTGGATTGAAGCCATTTTTTTATCCCTTTCCTAGTTGTGCTACTCTAGAATTTGCACTGAAGTGCATGTTCCTAAGGACTGTTGCAGCATGCAAGCATAGCCAAAGATCTGCTTGAGACTCTCTGAACCTGCAGATTGATGTTCGAACTCTGCACCAATGTAACTTCACTAGCATACCAGTATCAACACCTGCGGCAATGATCTAAGAGGGATATACAAATCACAGACTGGAATAATATGGAATGAGTCATCCCAGGGCATTGTCTATCCCAGTGCCTCTCAAAAGGTATGGTGTACCTCACTGACGTGGCAAGAGAGGATGACAATTGTAGCGGAAATATGGAAGATCAGAAAAGAAAAAGGCTTCATTGTGTCAATGAGGATTGAGAGTTTGTTTGCCTCAAATTAGACCTAATATAAATGAGGCAAAAGCAAGACCTGGCAAAAGCAAGCTCATGCCTCTCATAGAGTTTGTGTCCACACTTAAGGTACATATGTAAGAGGCTCATTTATAATTATATTTTGCAATGATTCATGTTCTTATGCAGCTGCATTGCTTTATACTTTCTGGATGTTCCATGAACATATTGTAAAGTGCCGTACTTTTCCATGTATAAGACGCCCCCATGTATAAGACATTTTGGGGGACTCAAATTTAAGAAAATGGGGGGAGATGGCCCAAAGGGTTATTGAGCTTTTTCTAGGGGGGAATGCCAAAAATCGCTCATCCACATGTTGCAAAATCCACCTCTTGTCTGTCCCATCACCGGCAGAAGCTGCCAATCGCCCGCCAGTTTGCCGCAGCGTCGGCTAATCAACACCATCCATTGATGCAACAACCAATAACACGCATGATAGCCACCGACAGCCATGGCAGCAACCAATCAAACGTTCACCCTATGCACTACCCATGTATAAGACGACCCCCACTTTTTAGCATGATTTTTAAAGAAAAGAACCTAGTCTTATACATGGAAAACTGTGGTAGTTGTGTTCTGTGTTATAAATTGAGCACAGCTAGGAGGAGTTGGTTTTTTGTTTTGTTTTCTGGTGTATTTCTTATCAATAAATTTTTGGGGTGTGGCTTGAGCCAATTTTTATTCTGAAAGTGTCGTTCCAGAGAAAAAAGTGCTTTGATTTCAGCATCTTGAGTCCTGCTGATGCAGGTGTGAGTCTGGTACACTTTCCATGAGCAAATGGCCCTTTTTGTGAAAGGGTGGCAAGTGAATTCATGCAGTACATGCCCATCTCACATGTTTACTGTCCTGCTGAAAAGCTGATTGATTGGTGGCAACAGAAATATGTATTTGAGTGGGGCATGTGGTGAAATAATTCTGCAGCTGCCTCATCACTTGTCAATGATTGCTGAACGAGTCTTGTTGAAGAAGATTCAACATGGCTTCCAAAAAGTTAAGCTCTATCTAACTAACCTTTCTTTTAGAGGGTTGTTTTTTATTAACAGTTTCAATAATCATGTAGATAAGGTCGAACCGGTTAGACATTATTGTGTACTTGGATTTCCAAAAAGCTTTGACGATGTTCCTCACTAATGGCTCCTGAGCAAACATGCCATGCGGTAAGAGGAGAGGTCCTTTTCTGTATTATTTTTTCATTTGATTTTTCCAATTAATATTTACATTCAAAATCACATATAAATAAAAAATAAATCCAAGATTCTCTCAAATCCATAGACTTCCCTCCACCCTTCCACAGGTTCCATACTTATCCTTTTCTACTGCATATTTTAAGTCATCCAATTACTTAATTATCCTTTATATCCAAAGTCTTTGTTACATTACAAGTGTTATTTAAGTCCTGTTAAAGGGTTCATTTGTTTACAGCGGTCTTCCAAGTACAATAGAAATTGTTCTCACTCTTTATTAAAATGTTGCTCTTCCTCGTTTCTGATTTTCCCGGTCAGTGAAATTTAATTGATTGATTAATTGATTAAATTGCGGAGAGGTCCTTTTATCAATTGGTAATTGGCTAAAGAAGCAGAGAGTGGGAAGAAATGGACAGTTCACAATGGAGTGATGTAGGAAATGTTGTCCTCAAGTACTGTATCTGTATTAAGATTTGTGCTTTTTAACCGGTCCGAAATTGAGCTACAGTTGTGCTAGATCCATGCACCTTGCTTCATTCCGCAGACGTCGAGAGTGGTATGCTTTATATCTGCATCATCATCTGTCAGGGGACAGAATCCTGATTTGATAGGGAGTAGAGTCAATTATCTAATACATCCATCCCATCACTTGTTATGTTTCTTTCATGTACAAAAACCATCTGCCTACTGAATGCCCATCCCCAGAGAAGAATGGCATTCATCTGGTTTATACCAGTTGCTGGAAACTTCAGGAGCAGAGAGTGCTCTGGTACTTGGGTCCTGCTTGTGGGTTTCCTACCGGCATCTGATTGGCCACTGTGAGAACAGGATGCTGGGCCAGATTGGCAATTGCCCTGATCCCGTGTAGGAGCGTCTCCCCTCAGCCTTGCCGCTGCGGAGATCCATCAACCTCTGCTCCAACGTGCATCAGTGACTCAAGCTTGCAGGCTTGAGCACACTTTCCTCAGCAGTGCAAACTGTGCAACAGAAGAGGCTTGAGGCTGTAGACACATACTAAACTACGCATTTATTATACATAAATCAGGACAAAGAAAACATGGCATCTGTCCTTGCCGTATTCTCGAAGAGAGGCTAAAAAGCAAAAGCAAAAGCAATACAGAGCAGAAGTTCCGCTCACACCAGCAATCTATGCTGGAATGTAAACAGACATGTGACATGTAACAATCCCGTGTCTGCAGCAAAGGGTGGAATGGAATTCCCAACATCCCGCAGACTCTTCTTGTAAGATGTTACTACTACTACTACTACTACTACTAATAATAATAATAATAATTTATTTTTTATACCCTGCCCATCTGGCAGGGTTTCCCCAGCCACTCTGGGCAGCTCCCATCTGAATATTAAAAACACAATACAGCATTAAACATTAAAAACTTCGCAAAACAGGGCTGCCTTCTGATCAGAAGGCCCTCGGTGCCTCAGTGTCCGGGCTGAACGATGGCATTACCGGATGGTATGAAATAAAAATGCACAAGAATCACTTAAAATGGATCACTATCATGAAAAGGATCATGGGCGTGCAATCTGGTGCCCTCCACCCTTTTGTAGGGCAACTCAGAGGAGTTTTGCTGTGTAGCAAGATGGAAAGATGACCTTTTAAAAAAAACTGGCAAGTGTCCATCGAAACTTTTAAGAGGCAGGTTAGGGAGAGAAGGGCCGGTGCAGCAATTCAGTGGTGGCTTTCCATGCTTTGTGTGCAAGAAGCGACATTTTCAGTGTCTGGCATCTCCTGGTCGAACTGGGAAATTCTCAGGTCTGAAACCCTGCAAAACCAGTGCCAGACACTGGTTCTCGATGGTACATGGCCTGGTATAAGGCAGCTTTAGTTAGGGCAATTATTGCTGCTATCACTTCAGTTGGTTAACTGTTGTTAGCTGGCTCAAACCATTTTTTATGGAAAGGCAGGGTGCAAATATTTTACATAAATACATTTGAATATGTTTTGCAAGCTCTTGACACGGTTGTTTGTCTCAGATCTTTAACTAGGAAAATGAGACATTTGCCACCCAGGGTAGTGTGCTGCTTAGGCTACAGCCTCACAAGAGAGATTGGCTGAGAGGAGCCCACCATTTTTTTCTTCTTTATCTGGTTTTTATCCACATTGATTGAATCTGCCCTCCTGTAAAATTGTATTAAGTATGTTAGGAAAAATCTGTGCTTATTATTTCTTTCTTTCTTTTTAAATAAAAGGTGACTGTGTAACCGTCTTTACTGCTGCTGATTTTTAGTTTTTTAATTGCATCATGTCGTTCTTCAATGGTGGTGTGATTATTTAGATCGTTTTTCTCTTTATCTGGTACAGTGGTACCTCTGGATACAAACGGGATCCGTTCCGGAGCCCAGTTTGCATCCTGAAGTAAACACAACCCGCGTCTGCGCGTCTGCACATGCATGGGTTGCAATTTGCCGCTTCCGCACATGCGCGTGATGTCATTTTGACCATCTGCGCATGCGCGAGTGGTGAAACCCGGAAGTAACTTGTTCCGTTACTTCTGGGTCACCGCAGAACGCAACCCAAAAGCGCTCAACTTGAAGCAACTTCAACCCGAGGTATGACTGTATTTGTTTTACTCTTGCATTGTTGATATATTTGATTACCGTATTTTTTGCTCTGTAAGACTCACTTTTTCCCTCCTAAAAAAGAAGGGGAAATGTGTGTGCGTCTTATGGGGCGAATGCAGGCTGTGCAGCTATCCCATAAGCCAGAACAGTAAGAGGGATCGCTGTGCAGCGATTCCTCTTGCTGTTCTGGCTTCTGAGATTCAGAATATTTTTTTCCATGTTTTCCTCCTCCAAAAACTAGGTGCATCTTATGGTCTGGTGCGTCTTATAGAGCGAAAAATACGGTATTTCTTCTGGGTTAGCTGTTGCTGGCGAATAGAAATGAGGAGAAATGGGTCTATGATTTCACGGTCTTTGTAAATTTTAATTTTATTTGGTAATTCTAAGGAGACCATATTGTTCCTTTTATGTGATTTTAAAAGGCAATGTGCCAACAAGTTTGGAAACATTATTATACCCACGGTATTTAAGAACTGCAAGGCTCCTGCCATTCTATCAGTTTCAAGAAAGTCTAATTCAGCTTTCTTCCTTGCTATAACACTTTTATGTCAAGCTTCATTCCCATCTGACGTGTGAGTCATGAGGCTTTAAGCTGATTGACCTCAAAGCATGATGATGAAAAATAACAGCAGCACAAGTGTAGCAGGAGGTTGGCTGGCTGCATGAGTAAAGCTTAGGCGAAGACCTCTGGCAACGAGACGAACGGGGAGAGGAAATCAGAGCTAACGGCAGGCGCAGCCAACTACTACTGGTTTGGTCTCCATCGTCCTCCCTGCTGAGATCTGCAATGGCAACACCAAGATGAAGGAAGAGGAAGTTGACAGGCGGCGTCACTGCTCCTCACCTGACGTGGTTGTAAGTAGGAAGGTAGGCAGTCAGGTGGTTGCTGGCTGGCTGGAGATGCACTTAAGTTGGTGGCAGAGCAGCGCTCCATTTGCCCTAAGGAACCAGCTTCCTTAGGAACAAACATTACCATAATGTCTCTTCTTTGTACTGCTGAGGCTTGCTGTTGATCCCCAGAGCTTCCAGAGCTGCTTCTCTCATATCCTCCAATGAAAATAGGGACGTCCTATTCTATAATAATAATAATAATAATAATAATAATAATAATAATAATAATTGTTAAGTTGTGGGTGAACATATCAGACGACACAGCGATTCTTCAAACAGCTCTTGCTTATTCACAGGCCCAGAACAGAACAGAAGCCAACCTGCAACTACAACCTGCAACTATACAGCTCAACTACAAAGCAACAGGGACAACTTTCTGTAACTATCCAATCCCTGAACGTCACTTTCAATTCCTTATTTGCATATGTGGACCACTATCTACAGTATCCTCTGCTAGCCCAGGGTGAGAACTTCAGTACATAACAACAACAACAACAACAACAATTATTATTATTTTATCATTTATACCCCACTCTGGGTGGCTTCCAACATAGATAAAAACATAACAAAACATGAAACATTTAAAAACTTCCCTATACAGGGCTGACTTCAGATGTCTTCTAAAAGTTGGAGTTCCTTATCTCCTTGGCTTGGTGCGCTACACCTCCAACATTTCTCTGATAAAAAAAGGAACGTCCTACCATACCCACCAACATTTCTGTGATGATAATAGGGAATAGTGGGACATTTCAGGATCAAATCAGAAACTGGGACGGCTTCTGTAAATCTGGGACTGTCCCTGGAATTGGGACGCTTGGAGGGTCTAGGTCAGGCATAGGCAAACTTGGCCCTCCAGATGTTTTGGGACTACAATTCCCATCATCCCTGACCACTGGTCCTGCTAGCTAGGGATGATGGGAGTTGTAGTCCCAAAACATCTGGAGGGCCGAGTTTGCCTATGCCTGCTCTAGGTCTCCCTGATAGTAAAATGGGATTTTGCCAGCAGCTAGGTATGACCTGAAGTGGAAAACGTTAAGAATAAATTGTGTGTGCACGCACATGTTGGGGAGGGAGAGGTCTGTTAGGATTGCTAATATCTCTAGGTTTACTTCCAGTAGAAAGATACATGACTATTAAGGTAGAATTCATGTCTCTGTCTGAGACAGAGAGTAAGTTGTGTGCAGGGCCCTGTTGTGGATGTGCACCTAAAATACAGAATGACCAAATGTCTCTTGATGCTGCATCCCATAAGTTGACAAGAGTTCCTATAGTTAGTTGGGGGTGGGGGAAAATCTGTTCATCGTTGTCCCACCCCCCAACTTTGTAATCAGAAGAGAGACTCTCAGAATGTGCCTGTTCAAAATGGAACACAGCCATGGTGTGCTGGTCCTGGGGGCTAACCAAGAGGCGAGGTCCGATCCGAGTCCAGTCCGAGGCCGATGGTGCGGTATGGAGGCTGTCCGTCAAAGCTGTAGCTGGGTCCAAGGCAGGGAGTCGGGTGAGGTCAGGAACTCTGGCAGAAGAGCAGGACAGGGTGCAGGCAGGAACAGGCTAGCAACAACGTTGCTCCCACAACCTGGGACTGGGGCTGACTGGCTTTTATCTGCCCCGAGGAATAGGGTGGCCCCGGTCCACAGGTGACTCGCCTCTCCTGGCCTGGAGGCGAGCACTCCTCCTGCAGGAACTTAGTTCCCTCCGCCTCTCTGCCCTGAGCCTCTGTAGCTCAGGAGAGGCTGGAGGGTTACCGGACCCAGAGGCAACCTCAGCTTCCCCTGATGGGGCTGAGAGTGGAGCACCTGCAGGCAATGGGTCCTCCATCACCTCAGGGGCCAGAGCAGACTCAGCTGGTGCCTGCACCTGAGGATCCAGCACAGGTGAGGACCCTTCAGGCTCAGGCCCCAGCTGGTTCTGGAGGCGGGGACTCCTGTGCAGGCTGGGGCTCCTCAGGTTCAGCCTCCGAGTCCGAATCCTAGGCCATCACACATGGTTTTTATCTCTTCCATTCAAGCACCCAAACTGTTTCAGTGGAATGAGCATTACATACTTCTAAGGAAGAGATCACTGTGGACAACGGCAGAGTTGGCAGGTTGCAAACAGTATGGGATCTTCTAGTTTTCCATCCCTGGGAAAGGGGTTTGGGTAAGCGGCCTTCTACAATTCGGATTTTATCAGCATGGATCAAAACATCAGTTCATGAAAGAGTTTCCCCTGGAGAGTAGAACAATCCACTGGTGCTGTGTTTTCGGATCTTTGAAGATGTGTTTGTGTGTTGTTATTATTTTAATCACAACCAGAGTGTCATGCCTACAAATTCAGATAACAATGCGGGGGGATAATCCCAGGTTTTTATGAAGACACAGAAACTGGAAAATGCTGTTATTGCTGTTGTTTCTCCCCGGAGAACCAAGATGTAACATCCAAATATATATTTTAAAGAATCCATTTAGCAGCAAGTGTTGCAGGGAGCCTGGGGCAGATGCATTATTCATACAAGACAACTGGACCAAACATCTAATCTTTCATAGAAAGGCACATTGAAAGGCATAATGTTAGCACTTGTCTATGAATGATGAACAAGTTGCAACAGTTCCTTGTTCAAAGGATGCTTTTGAGTGTCTTCGTTTCTGCATGATCAGACAAACTGGGCTGCAAAGGATGGTTTAGCCTTTACTCCCACATGGCTATTTTGACTGCCAATGGTGCAATATTCTTACACGTGGAATGGAGTGTGGTGAATAATATCCTCTGTTACTCTGCAACTTCCCTGTTTTGAGACAGATGGAGCATGGGGCCCTGGAGTATGTCAAGTATAGTGATTTAATTTGCTGAATTTGGGAATGCTTAAACGCATTACTGTGTGTTTAATTCTGGAATGTTCCCCAGTAACTCTCATGTGATTGGTTCACTCTGGACACATGGGACATTCTCCAGAAGCCAGTGTGGTGCAGTGGTTAAGAGCGGTAGTCTTGTAATCTGGTGAACTTTGTGTCCCCACTCCTCCACATGCAGCTGCTGGGTGACCTTGGGCTAGTCACACTTCTCTGAAGTCTCTCAGCCTCACTCACCTCACAGAGTGTTTGTTGTGGGGGAGGAAGGGAAAGGGGATTGTTAGCCGCTTTGAGACTCCTTAGGGTAGTGATAAAGCAGGGTATCAAATCCAAACTCTTCTTCTACTTCTTCTTCTTCCATTTTGTTTTGTGTGAGAGTGACTTGACTGCAGTGGCGGCATCTCTGCGAACTCTGAAGAACAAACCATGTTAGATAACCCTCTCTCTGAATGCAACAGAGGAGAGGAATGCTAATGTTTCTGTGTGAACATGCATGACAGAAAGAAGTGCAGAAGTCGATGTTCTCCCACAGAAGCAGTAAGGAGAAGTCTGCTGGAAGGAGAAAATGGAAATCTCTCTGGATGCAACAGCGGCCATCCCGGGAACAGCGTCAGATAGCTGGCTAAACCAGCTGAGGGTAGCCAATGGGTCTCAAACCCTCAGTGAGTTAGGGTCTTCCTTTGCATGCGAAGACAAGCTCCAGTAGATTGAGCAGGCGAGACCGATAGCGGGCCCAACAGTCGAGAAGGCAGTTTCTACACATGCTGCAGAGGGAAGTGAGGAGCAGATGGAGCTGGAAGATAGCCTATCTAGGAGAAGGAAAACTCTGATCCTAAAGCTGCCTTACGGTGTATCTTCAGGGGAAGAAAAGGCTGAGGAGTAAACCCTACACAGATCAGGAGTGGAGTCCCTAAGCCGATGGCACCTTGTACACCTCCTTCCAGGCAGCCAAGCTGGTGCCAAACATATTGCCCTGCTTTCCTTTGGACCACATCAGAGAGTCAAGTGGGTGGGTGGGTGTCTTGTCGTCTCGGGAGCCCAGGACCTCCATACACACCACCCAGGCTTGCACCCCAGGGAGGTCACTCTGGTGCTGCTAACACATGGTTGGACTTTACCCTCAGAGGTGCACTCCATTGTCTCTCGGGACAGACAAATGCTTCTAATTATAGTTCTTCTATTACCAACTCTCAGTAGTTAAATCACACAGTCCTGCACTTGAACCCAGTTGAGTTCAATGAAGCTTATTCAAAATACAGTGGTACCTCGGGTTACAGACGCTTCACGTTACAGACTCTGCTAACCCAGAAATAGTACCTTGGGTTAAGAATTTTGCTTCAGGATAAGAAGAGAAATCGTGTGTCAGTGGTGCGGCAGCAGCGGGCGGCCCCATTAGCTAAAGTGGTACCTCAGGTTAAGAACAGTTTCAGGTTAAGAATGGACCTCCAGAATGAATTAAGTTCTTAACCTGAGGTGCCAGTGTAAGTGCGTACAGAATTTCAGCCTAAATATATGGAAACAGATTTTTATAAAATCTCAAATGCATTCTTTCCTTTCCCTCCTTCCAACCCTACATAGGGCAATGTTTTACATTGTCTACATATTACATATAATATGCAGCTATGCCAAATATATACCATCATAAACTTACACAGTATTCCTTTGTGCGTAGATTTAGGTACTGTTACATGGAAAAGTTATGTATTTAATTCAAGTGAGAAAGCAAAAATATTTAATTCATTTGAACCTATACACCCATGAATTATGAATCCACACCGCTGCAGTACATGCAGTCTTGTATAGCAGATATGAGGACTGAATTTGTTTTTCCCCTGCCTTTGTTGCAAGGTTAATATAAAGTGGCTTTCCTTTCTCTCTCTTTTGCTTCTTCTTCTGCTGCAAGACTCTTCAATTCCCACTGCAGATTCTGAACAAAGTATGTATGCCCAGGCATGGTTTCTCTTGGGGGGGGGGTGTTTTCCATGTAGGATCAAATACAAAGAGATATCAGAAGGGAGAGGAGGAACACACAAACACTTGAAAGTGACATTTTAGATGGGTTGGAATATCCAGGGCCCAAATCCTTAAAGACCAATTCCTCAAGCATAAAATATCCATTGCTGTCACAAAGATCTCAGCAACAGGAAAAGTATTGCTTTGTAAATTGCCTGAGATTGTTCTCCAGGGAGCTGGGTGATACAGGCGTGGGGGACGGGGAGGGGAAAAGCAAGTCCTGGTCTTTGGAGGGAAGGCAAAATTTGATAAAGCAGCCTGCTAAATCAGTTTCCTTTAAATGCCAGCTGTCAGCCTTCTAAGCTGCGATGTGCCTGGATTCAGAGGCAGGCATTGTCATGGGACGGCAGCCAAGGATCAGCAGGTTAGAGGGGAGATGGGATCTTGGTGAATAAAACACACATGCATAGCGACAGCTCTTGGTGAGCGTCTTGCCAAATGCAAGGTGATTCTTTTAATGAGATTCAGAAGCAATACAAACACAAGTGAGTGAGAAGATTAAAGATTTTATTCTAAACAGCAAGCATTATGTACATTACCAAGCAAGCCCTTCGATCTGCCACTGGGAATAATAATAATAATAATAATAATAATAATAATAATAATAATAATAATAATTTATTACTTATACCCTGCCCATCTGGCTGGGTTTCCCCAGCCACTCTGGGCGGCTTCCAACAAAATATTAAAATACAGTAATGCATCAAACATTAAAAGCTTCCCTAAACAGGGCTGCCTTCTAATGTCGTCTAAAAGTCTGGTAGTTGTTGTTCTCTTTGACATCTGGTGGGAGGGCGTTCCACAGGGCGGGTGCCACTGCCAAGAAGGCCCTCTGCCTGGTTCCCTGTAACTTGGCTTCTCTCAGTGAAGCCCTCAAGAAGTGGTGAAGTGAACCCCAGGTAGGCACAGGTTGCATGACCCTCCAGCCATGAGTTTGTACACACACTTCACACAGAACTCCTGCCCAACACCATCTGACTTATAGATAGCTAACCCGTTAGCCTATGTACCTTGCCTGACTAGCTAGTACAGATTATTAATTAGCTAGCCCCCTCTTCCAATACCGCACGTTCCTCCAAACAACGTCTAACAGCAAAGGAGGTCAGCAGGTATCCTGCATCATCACTTCTTCCTTCCACCAGATTATACATTAAAGGCTGCTCTCAGCCATCAAAGAGCTTTAACAAGAGACAGAGAAGGGAAGCAAACAGAGGCAGGAAGAGATGAGCAGGCCAGATCACTAAAACTCCTCAAAATACAATTGTCTTCTGGAAAAGGTTACCCATACAGCGAGACAGATATTATTTTGCGCGTGCAACCCAGGCTGACAAGCAGCCTCTGGAACCAGGACAAATGATGGTTTAGGGAGAAAGCGGTGTGTGGGTGTGTGGAATTGATGAATATTATCATCCCTCAACCCCCAAGGAAACTACTGAAGCTGGGTCGGTTAACACCTAATATCTGCTGAGAATCCGTATGTTATTTCTGTTTTATATGCACATTGAGGCTGATGGATAGAGTTTTTAAGGGTTGGCCCGTTAAATCATTTGTGAAGGAATGGTGCACACAGTGTTTCTATGTAGCAGCACTGTTGTGTGCATCCTTTTCATGTCTGGCTGGGTGAACCTTATAGACATTTGCAGAGTCAAGGGCACCCAAAAGCAGAAATGGAGGGATTGTATTGGGCACTGAAAGCAGCATTCAATACTGCATCTCCAAGGAATGCCAATAAGAAAGGAGATAGGAGTAGACACATGTTCTGCTGGAAGGGCTTCCAGACAGTCTCTGAAGCTGCTTCGGCTAGAGATTCATGTCTGGTGCATAAATCAGTGAAGACCAGTCAAAACAAAAAGAGATTGCCAAGAGCTCCAGAAGAACCTTTCTTAACGGTGCAAATGGGTGGTAAAATGCAATTCAATGTAAGCAAAGGGAAAGCAATGCACGTTAGGGGAAGGAAATCTTATGTTTGCATATGGCTCGTGGGGTCTGAGCTGGTGATGACTGATCAGTTGGTCCAGAATCCGAAAGTACTTCACTGTCCTTTGCAAGTCAGTAGTTTGCCACGTAGGGCAGCCAATAGGACTGCGCCGCTTGCGTTTGTTATGTGTCACGACTTCCGCAGTAAGGTATACAGTATAAACATCTGACTTGCTTATGGCAATATCTTGTCTGTGATTCTCAGTTTGGCAATGCAAAAGATTCAGGAAGAGTTGCAGGATTCAAGCGCATCCCATGGAGCTTCTGCTGTGCTGCAGGTAAAACCTTGTGCCAGGGAGAGGTCTGAGTCAGCTCTTCTCCAGCCAGAGGATAATCGACCCAACGAGACAGTGACACAGCAGAAATAAATGGGTAAATATAGACTTCTAAACTTTAAAGCTTAGTATCTTCCAAATATTTGGTTGCTTTCTTCAGTTTAATAGGAAAAGGCATCATTTCCAGGCAGGAAATTAAAGCAGGGCTGGAAAATGCAGAGCTACCTCACAAAAGGCTGGTAAAATCTGAGAGTATTTCCTCTCTGTGTTTCCTTATTTTTCATGTTTAAACCTTCCATCTAGCCAAGGACCCTTAAGGTCAGGTGGGTGAGGCTCAGGTTGTTCCTATAGTAAAGGTTAAATTGAAAAGGGACTCTTGCTGCACTGAGAAGGCACAGTTCGTAAATATAAAAATGGTTTGTCTTCCTAAGATGAAGTTTGCTTCGTTTTCTGTTAATGCAAAACATACATTCTAAAATTAATAAAATACCCTTTATAATATTTCAGAAGGGCAATTTCTGCTATCTGTACAGTGTTTGGTGTGCTTTTGCAGCTAGTCAGTTCTGAACAAAATGATTAAGCTGCCACCTTATTTTTACGCCTATAAAGCTAGTTTTAGTGTTATAACAAACAAACAAAATCCTATTTGAACCATGATTTACTTCTGAGTAAGACATGGGCTGGAGGGACGCAGGTGGCGCTGTGGTCTAAATCACTGAGCCTCTTGGGCTTGCCGATCAGAAGGTCAGTGGTTCGAATCCCTGCAACGGTGTGAGCTCCCGTTGCTCAGTCCCAGCTCCCGCCAACCTAGCAGTTCGAAAACAAGCCAAAAAGTGCAAGTAGATAAGTAGGTACCGCTCCGGCGGGAAGGTTTCTTTTTTTTTTAATAAATTTTTTTATTGATTTTCCAACATAAATTTTAACACATTACAACTTATAATACAAAGACAAACAAACATATAAACATGTATAATTTCATAACCTTTTTTTCTTAACCCCAATTTCAACGACTTCCCCATGCCTCCCTTTTCTGCATCCCCGTTTTAGAATTTTTCAGCAACCCCTAATCTCAACGCTCCGGCGGGAAGGTTTCCGTGTGCTGCTCTGGTTTCACCAGAAGCGTCTTAGTCATGCTGGCCACATGACCTGGAAAAACTGTCTGCTGACAAACGCCGGCTCCCTTGCCTGTAAAGCGAGATGAGCACCACAACCCCAGAGTCGTCTGCGACTGGACTTAACTGTCAGGGGTCCTTTACCTTATGACATGGGCTATTAAAGGTTCCTGATACCTTATATGACATGCCCATGCTGCCATACCCTCCAACATTTCTCCGATGAAAACAGGGACGTCCCATCCCATAATGATAATTTTACTATTTATACCCCACACATCTTACTGGGTTGCTATAGCCATTCTGGGCAGCTTCCAACATATATAAAAACATAATGAAACATTAAACATTAAAAAAAAACCCTTCTCTATACCGGATTGCCTTCAGACGGCTCATGGGTCAAATACCCTCTAACATTTCTCCCAGGAAAATAGGAACATCCTAAGGAAAAGTGGGACATTCTGGGATCAAATCAGAAACCCAGACGGCTTCTCTAAATCAGGGACGCCCCTGGAAAATAGGGACATTTGGAGGGTCTGTGCTGCCACAAATACATATGGTATCAACCAGTCCTTCCCCCCCAAAAAATGTTTAGGGGTACTCTCATTTGACTCAAGAAAGTCACCATTTTATAGTTCAAATTGGGAAAAATAAATACAGTAAATGGACAAAAGTACAAAGATTCACAAAATGTTTAGGGGTACTGCTTCCCCCCAGAAAAAAAGCACTGGTATCAACTCCTGGGTACATTCTTAAGAAAGGAAGTTGTGTATTAATCATTGTTTCAGTGTGTTTGTTCACAGTTTTCCACCCTCTTTGGCGACTCTCACATGTCCGCCACAGATTGTGGGAGGAGTTCTTTTTGTTACTCTTTAAAGTGCCAAAAAGCCTCTTTCGGTTGTTGTTGTTTTGTTGCTTCCTGTTTCAGCTTCTGAAGCACACAGTTGGGAATGGGCCTCACTCAGGAAACAGCCGCTCCTTTGCAAAGCAAAGCAAAGCACCTGAATAGGATCCAAAATGCAGCAGTCTGATTGGTCCTAAAACAACAGGATTCAAAATGCAGCAGTCTGGTCCTAGAACAATGCAGCAGAATGATTGGTCCGCAGGAGCCACCCAATCCAGCTCCAGGTGGAAGTGAATCCGCAACCTGATTGGCGTACAGGAGACACAGGAATTAGCCAATCATGTGGGGCCCATTGTGTAAATAATGTATATAAAGCAGATATTGTGGGGGAACTTTCATTCCTCGCTACTATGAGCGGAATAAAGAGCATGAAATCCACACTCGAGTATATTTCAGCACCCCATTGCCCTTTTTCTAATAAAGCTTCGCCTTTGCACCCCAATCACTGCAGAGGCCAGCAAACAGGAAAAGAAGCAGAGGAGGAACTAAAAAGGAAGGATGCACAGGAGTTATTCAGAAATAAGACTCATTCATCAGTAACCCGTCTTCACTCTGATTTTCCTTGGCTTGGAGGAAGAAGTAGCTGTTGAGGGTGCGCAACCTGCCAGGCAAGCGGCGCTGTGGTCCGATCCGGCGGCAGCCCGGCCTGACATGCAATGGATGAAAGCCCAGAGGAACTGCTCTGAGTCTGGAAAGCAGCAGCAGCAGCCGCAGGAGAGGCAGGCAGGCAAAGGCTTGGCGGCTGGGTAGTTGGGCTGAGGCGCCTGGATTATGGTAGCCAGGCTCCAGAGGGGCAAAAGGGTGTGCACTTGCCAGCCACTAACAAATGGTGTTGTTGTTTTGCAGCTTCCAGTGGCTGCCTTCTTCTTCTTCCCAATTCTCCTCAGCCATAACTTAAGCCAAGCTGCTGAAGCTGGGAGACGGCCGCAAAACCCCGTCCCCTGTCACGCAAGCCACAGCAGCCAAAGGTGTCACAAAGTTCATGGAATCATAGAATTGTCAAGTTGCAAAGCATCCCAAAGGTCTAATAACAATAACAACAATAATAATAATTTATTATTATTTATACCCCGCCCATCTGGCTGGGCTTCCTCAGCCACTCTGGGCGGCTTCCAACAAAATATGAAAAACACGATAAAACATCAAACATTAAAAACTTCCCAAAACAGGGCTGCCTTCAGATGTCTTCTAAAAGTCATATAGTTGTTTATTTCCTTGACATCTAGTGGGAGGGCATTCCACAGGGCAGGCGCCACTACCAAGAAGGCCTTCTGCATGGTTCCCTGTAACCTCACTTCTCACAGGGAGGGAACCGCCAGAAGGCCCTCGGAGCTGGACCTCAGTGTTTGGGCTGAACAATGGGGGTGGAGACGCTCCTTCAGGTATACAGGACCGAGGCCGTTTAGGGCTTTTAAGGTCAGCACCAACACTTTGAATTGTGCTCGGATACATACTGGGAGTCGTTCAGGACCGGTGTTATGAGGCCCTGGTGGCTGCTCCCAGTCACCAGTCTAGCTGCCGCATTCTGGATTAGTTGTAGTTTCTGGGTCACCTTCAAAGGTAGCTCGACGTAGAGCGCATGTTCAACCTCCTGCGATGCAGAAATCTTTTGCCCCACTTGGGACTCGAACCCACCGCCCTGAGATGAAGAGGCTCATGCTGTGCTGACTGAGCTATGCTACAGGTGGCAGCAGCAGCCCTGATGGCCTCAAGTCTCAAGGGCTTCCATGGCCTTTAAACAAAGCCATCCGTTTTATTACAGCCATGGGGAAGGCAAGGGGCTATATTCCCCCCACCCCATGACCCCCAGTCACAAACAGGTGGCTGCTGCCGAATTTAGGGCAGTGTGGGCAGTTCCCCTACAGAGGGTGTGGAGCTGAAGGGGCACAAAATAATAGGTTAGGCCCTGGTCAGAAGGGAGATTGAGTTGCGGCAACTGTGACATAGTGCATGAGAGCATTGGCAGAAGGTGCAAACGAGGTACCATTCTGTTCTATGAGACCTCTCTTTCAATGTGAATTTCAGGCACATGAATCACACTGGTTTTCCAAGTGAGAAGTGGGCTTGCAGCCCCTGTGTGTTATCTCTGCTGCCTGACTGCACTGGGGTGGGTGATTTGTGTTCATGATGTATGCTTTCTCGACATGATTTCTACCCCACACCTCCCAGGGCAGTAAAACACAAAAGTTGCAGGTGAAAATCATAATATATATCACACAACTTATACAGCAAATTAAAATGTAACAGCAACTGCCTCTAAGCAGGCGGCAAAGTCAATGTGGGTGGCTCTGTGGTCTAAATTACAGAGCCTAGGGCTTGCCGATCAGAAGGTCAGCGGTTTGAATCCCTGTGACAGGGTGAGCTCCCGTTGTTCGGTCCCTGCTCCTGCCCACCTAGCAGTTCAAAAGCACGTCAAAGTGCAAGTAGATAAATACTGGCGAGAAGGTAAATGGCATTTCTGTGCGCTGCTCTGGTTCGCCAGAAGCGGCTTAGTCATGCTGGCCACATGACCCGGAAGCTGTATGCCGGCTCCCTCGGCCAATAAAGCGAGATGAGCGCCGCAACCCCAGAGTCGTCCGCGACTGGACTTAACGGTTAGGGGTCCTTTTACCTCTAAAGTCAACCTGTTTGAAACTAAATGATGCTTACATGTGGGATGAGGTGTGGGGGGACATTTGATTGATTGGGGGGGATCTCCCACACCATCTCATTCCACATTGTCCAGACTGTTGGGATATTGCCAGGGAGATAAAGTCCATCTGAGCCCCCAAGCTCGGTGCCGGACGATCCATCGACCTCCCCGTAGTCAGGCAATATCAGCAATTTAGCGACACTAAGCCTCAGGCTTAGTGCACACTCTGACAGCAGAATTCACACAGCAAAAAGCTGCACAAGCATGAGAGCAGAACATGCATATTTACAGTTTTATTTGGCGTTGGTCAGAACAAAGAAGGCATGACCATCTGCTCCGACTGCTCAGGCAAAACAGCCAGAAACGAAAGGAACTTACAACATAAACATCCTGTGAGACAGGAACTTACGCAGGCTGTTATACAAACATCCTGCTCCCTTTTAAGGTGGAACGGAAATATCCTAACATCCTCCCCCTTTCCGTGTAACCTGTAGTACCTGTGGTTCAACCCAATTGCAACCTTTGTGCGTAAACCTTCAGTTGTTCTCTGTTAACAACCTTAGACAACAGATCAGCAGGAATTTCATTTCCTGGCATGTAGGACACCTGAATGAGTCCTTTCTGAATACACTCTCTTGCACGATGTAGCTTAATCTGCAAGTACTTGGTCCTTTGCTTGCAACTCTCCGAGTTCAGCAAAGCCAAACAAGATCTATTGTCTTGATACACTTGTATAGGACATTTCACAGAAACCCCAATGTCCTTAAACAGTTGCATCAACCATTCACAATCCATGAGTGAAAATGACAGAGCATTGAGTTCTGCTTCACAGGAACTTAGGCTAACTGTTGTCTGCTTTTTGCACAACCAGTCAAACAGGCAGTGGTTGTACATGTAGCATACTCCAGAAGTGCTTGTACCATCCGTGGTGTCACTTCCAAAACTTGCATCTGCAAAGATTTCAAGACCTCCAGTCTTCTGACTGGTGAACCTCAGCCTGTAGTGCATAGTCCCTTTCAAATACCGGGCTATGCGCTTCAGAGCTTTCCAATCCTGAACAGTAGGATTGTTAGCATGTCTGCTAAGCAGGTTAGTGCTTACAGCAATGTCAGGTCTCGAACATCTAGCAATGAAATTCAGCTTGCCTAGAATGCATCTGTACAGCGTTGTGTCAGAAAACGCTTCAGCAGTACTGTCTACCTGGTAACCTGTCACCATCGGTGTGTCTGCTGGGTTTGCATCAACCAAATTCAACCTGGTTAATACATCAGCAATTTTCTGTGTTTGGTGTACCAGAAAATTACCTGCTTGGTCCCTCTCCACCTGCAGAGAAAGATAGTTGGATACCTCACCAAGATCCTTCATGTCAAAGTGCTCCTTCAGCTGAGCTAGGGTGCTTTGGTAAAAAGCCTGATTCTTCCAAAACATCAGAAGATCATCAACAAAACATAAACAATACAGTTTGTTTTGCCCCTCCTCCTTGACAAATACACACGGATCAGCTTTGCCCTGGTGAAAACCTAGAGAAAACAACGTTTCAGTGAGTTTTGTGTTCCAACACCTGGCACTCTGCTTGAGACCATATAAGGATTTCCGCAGTTTACAGACCATTCCCTTCTGTATCTGCATTCCATCAGGTGGAAGCATGTACAGCTCCTCCCCCAAAATCCCGTACAAAAAAGCTGTATTTATGTCATGATGGGAAACATGCAGTTTCTCCTCCGCAGCGATCTTGAGCATCAGCCGAATGCTCTCATATTTGACCGTGGGTGAGTAGGTCTCGTGGTAATCCTGCCCTGGTACCTGTGAAAAACCTCTGGCAACCAATCTGGCTTTGTGTCTGACAACCTTGCCATTCTGGTCTGTCTTGGCCTTGAAGACCCATTTGCTGCCAACCAGTCTCATCCCTGGGACTACCGGTACCAGCTCCCAAGTCTGGTTCCTGTTCAAGGAATCAACTTCAGCCTTCATGGCATTAAGCCAAGGCTCAGCATCTTTAGAGGTTAACTCCTGGACCTCTTTGAAGCTTGAAGGTTCCCACACCTTCTCTGAGCTACTAAGAACAGCAGTTGCCGTCTTATTATTTTTTGTTTGTTTGTATTGTTTATTGGTTTTGTTTGTTTGTTTAAGGTGCTATTATGTTCTTAGGGGGAGGGGTCAGGGCTGCCGGGGAGTGGGCCCCAGCCCACAAAATGGCTGGGGCATGTTCCACAGGGGGGGATGCACTGGGACAACCGATCTCGGTGATCACGGGTAGGAGGAGGAGTTACGCTAAGACTAGACCACGTCATTACAGAGGGGGCAGGTTTAGTCGTTGTCTGAGGACTATTCCTGCCTCCGGGTCTGGTCATGACTGGATGGATACTAGAATCAGCAAGGGATACCCACACGACCTGAAGGTGCTGCTGTGCAATGCCAGGTCAATGATTCATAAGACCACTGCCATCCATGACTTGATCATGGATGGAGGACTTGACCTGGCATGTGTAACAGAGACTTGGTTGGATGAAGCAGATGGGCCTGTCCTTGCCGCTGCTTGTCCACCAGGTTTCTCTTACGCACAGCAACCCAGGTCATGTGGGCGGGGAGGGGGGGTTGCAGTGATTTTTAGGAAGTCATTAGTTTGCACCAGGCGTCCTATTGGGAAGACCCAGTTTTCCGAGTGCATGTTCTGGAAGTTGGGCAATAGGGGCAGTACAGGATTCCTTTTGGTGTACCGACCTCCCCGCTGCACCAAGGATTCCCTTCCCGAGCTGCTTCAGGTCGTGGCGGATGTTCTCCTGGAGACACCTAGCTTGGTCGTCCTAGGGGATTTTAACATCCATGCCGACACGACCTTACAAGGGGCCGCTCGGGACTTCGTGGAAAGCATGGCCTCCATGGGGCTGTCCCTGAATAAGTCTGGCCCAACCCATAGCTGCGGACATGCCTTGGACCTGGTGTTTACCTCTATGGATGTTGGTGATCTGACACTAAGTAAAAGCGAAACGAAAGAAGTGCCATGGTCAGATCACTTCCTGGTGCAACTGGACTTCTCTGCGACCCATTCCCTCTGCAGGGAGGTGGGACCAATTCGGATGGTCCGCCCCCGCCACTTAATGGATTCAAATGGTTTCCAGAGAGTGGTAGGGGATGCTTTATCCCATGTTGATGGCCTTTCAGCTGATTCCCTGGTGGCCCGCTGGAATGTGGAGTTAACCAGGGCTATTGACTGTTTGGCTCCGAAGCGCCCTCTCCGATTGCATGGAGCCCGGACAGCCCCGTGGTTTTCCACGGATCTGAGGGCAATGAAACAATCGTTGAGACGGCTAGAGCGCCGGTGGCGGATAACTCATTCCGAATCTGACCGGACACAGGTTAGAGCTCAACGTCGAGCCTACCAAGTGGCGATAGCGACGGCGAAGAAGAATTTCTTCGCCGCCTCTATTGCATCTGCAGAAAACAGCAGCAGGAGACTTTTTCAGGTGGTTCACAATTTAGCGGAACCACCTGCAACATCGGGGCCCAGTACGGGCCACATGTTCTCCTGCAATGATTTTGCAAAGTTTTTTGCAGATAAAATCGCTCAGATTCGGGAAGAAGTAGACTCCACCGTGGGAGCAGGGCCGGGGCGGGAGAGTGCTAGAGTTCTGTCTAGTCAAGTTGAGTGGGATCAATTCCAATCTGTTACCTCCGAGGATGTGGACAGGCTGCTTGGACGAGTGAAACCAACCACCTGTCTCCTGGATCCTTGCCCATCCTGGCTTATAAAAGCTAGCCGGGAAGGACTGGGCGATGGGCTTCGTGGGGTGGTGAATGCTTCCCTCCGTGAGGGAGCCTTCCCAGACCCGCTGAAAGAGGCGGTTATTAAACCGCTTCTTAAAAAACCATCTTTAGATGCGGCCACGATGGCCAACTATCGCCCAGTCTCAAATCTTCCATTCTTGGGCAAGGTGATTGAGCGAGCGGTTGCCGAACAACTCCAGGCACGCCTGGAAGAAGCGGACCATTTGGATCCCTTCCAGTCGGGATTCAGGCCTCATCATGGGACTGAAACTGCCTTGGTCGCACTGGTTGATGATCTCCGGCGGGCTAGGGACAAAGGTGAGAGCTGTTTCCTAGTTCTGCTGGATCTCTCAGCGGCGTTTGATACCATCGACCATAACATCCTTCTGGACCGTCTTGAGGGGCTGGGAGCTGGGGGCACTGTCATACAGTGGTTCCGCTCCTTCCTCCTGGGCCGTGTTCAGAAAGTGGTGGTGGGGGATGAGTGTTCAGACCCCTGGGCTCTCACTTGTGGGGTGCCTCAGGGTTCTGTCCTCTCCCCCATGCTTTTCAACATTTACATGCAGCCGCTGGGAGAGATCATCAGGAGGTTTGGGCTGGGTGTTCATCAGTATGCGGATGATACCCAGCTCTACCTCTCTTTTAAATCAGAACCAGTGAGGGCGGTGAAGGTCCTGTGTGAGTGTCTGGAGGCGGTTGGAGGATGGATGGCGGCTAACAGATTGAGGTTGAATCCTGACAAGACAGAAGTACTGTTTTTGGGGGACAGGAGGCGGGCAGGTGTGGAGGATTCCCTGGTCCTGAATGGGGTAACTGTGCCCCTGAAGGACCAGGTGCGCAGCCTGGGAGTCATTTTGGACTCACAGCTGTCCATGGAGGCACAGGTCAAATCTGTGTCCAGGGCAGCTGTTTACCAGCTCCATCTGGTACGTAGGCTGAGACCCTATCTGCCTGCGGACTGTCTCGCCAGAGTGGTGCATGCTCTGGTTATCTCCCGCTTGGACTACTGCAATGCGCTCTACGTGGGGCTACCTTTGAAGGTGACTCGGAAACTACAACTAATCCAGAATGCAGCAGCTAGACTGGTGACTGGGGGCGGCCGCCGAGACCATATAACACCGGTCTTGAAAGACCTACATTGGCTCCCAGTACGTTTCCGAGCACAATTCAAAGTGTTGGTGCTGACCTTTAAAGCCCTAAACGGCCTCGGTCCAGTATACCTGAAGGAGCGTCTCCACCCCCATCATTCTGCCCGGACACTGAGGTCCAGTGCCGAGGGCCTTCTGGCGGTTCCCTCATTGCGAGAAGCAAAGCTACAGGGAACCAGGCAGAGGGCCTTCTCGGTAGTGGCGCCCGCCCTGTGGAACGCCCTTCCAGCAGATGTCAAAGAGATAAACAACTACCTGACATTCAGAAGACATCTTAAGGCAGCCCTGTTCAGGGAAGTTTTTAACGTGTGATATTTTACTGTATTTTTGGTTTTTATGGAAGCCGCCCAGAGTGGCTGGGGAGGCCCAGCCAGATGGGCGGGGTATAAATAATAAATTATTATTATTATTATTATTACTTAGCAAACTCATCAGCAAATCTCTTCGGAGGTTTGCCTTTGGTCGCCCTTTCAGACCTGCGAACCAGACGCAAGTCTTCTGGACTCATCTCCTCCTTCTTAGGAGAAAAGTGACCAATGGTGAACAGTGGTTCTTCCAGTTCATTGTCAGACTCATCAGATGGTCTGACTGAGGCCTTTGCGCTCTTGTAGTCTGCTGTGTCATCACTGTCACTGACAGCAGCAGCAGCGCCGCCCACTGAACTGGAATTCGAACTCTGATCATCATCATCATCATCATCATCCTCAGTTTCCTCAGCTTTCTCAGCATGATCTGCTTTCTTCACATCACCTTCATCCTCCTCTGGGTAACTCTGGAAAATTCCCACATTTTCCCCCCACTTAGGATTGTACTCAACACTCCTTGTGAACTTTATGGATTTAGAGTTAGTCATCCATACCCTGTATGCACCTTTTTCGTACCCCATGAACAAACCATGTGCCCCACGCTTCCCAAGCTTGTTGCTTTGTGGGGTGTGCACCCACATGTCAGAACCAAAGATTCTCAAGTGCTTGGTGTTAGGTTTCTTACCAAACATCTTCTCATAGGGAGTACAACCAATAGGTGATGACAGTCTGCGATTAAAAGTGTAAACAAAATTCGCCAGAGCCTCCCCCCAAAACTTCTCAGGGAGATTGGCATCATGCAACAAGGTTTTTATCCCTTGCAGCAACGTTTGATTTGCTCACTCCGCAAGCCCATTCATCCATGGCGATCTAGGCGTTGACAAATCATGCTGGATTCCCTTCTCAGTCAGGAAAGCTTCAAACTGCTGAGAAGTGAACTCCCCGCCCCGATCAGTAAACAGACAACCAATACGTTTACCATGAGCATTCTCCAACCAAGCACAGAATGCCTTGAACCTAGGAAATGCTTGCGATTTCTGCTCGAGCATAAACACATGAATGTACCTGGAAAAAGAATCAATTAGAACCATGAAGTACCTTGCTCTACCCAAAGAGGGCGCTAGAGGACCTACCAGGTCTGCGTGAACTAGCTGGTAGGGTTTGGAAGCCTGCCTGCTAGACTCCTTGCCTTTTGGAGCAACCTTCACCTTGTTCTCTGCACAAGATACACATTTCATGTGAAACTTACAAGGTTTGATGTTCAAACCTTCAACCAACTCAGGCATCTTGGCTAGCACTTGCCAAGAGAGGTGACAAAATCTGCGATGTGCATCATGAATGCATCCTGCATGAAGAACCTTGTTAGTTTGTGCAACACAACAAGAATCAGCATTAGATATAACAGCATTGTCATCATAAGTTAGACAGAACAAACCATCCATCAACTTTGCATGCCACATGTCCTCTTTGCCTTTTCTGATGACACAGACAGTCCTCTTGAAGGAAACCTCAAAACCACGCCCAGTCAGCTGTGGTACACTAATCAAATTGTCCGCAGCTCCTGGAACAAAAAGTACATCTCTGATGGTAGTATTCAGACTAGCAAGTTTCACTGTCCCAACTCCTGCAGCTTGCAAAGTCCTTCCATCAGCCAGCTGGACCTCTCCATCTTGAGGTGTGAAGGAGATAAACAGATGGCGGTCTTTGGTGAGATGGCGCGTGGCCGCAGAGTCAATAACAAACCTGGCCTTCCCCTTCGAAGCAGATTTGCTGGCAAACAAAACCTTGTTTTCCACCAGCGTGGGCTTTTGCAGCTTGCCTTTAGCCTTTGGTGAAGCTGTGCCAGCAAACATAGCCTTGTTTTCCACTGGCGTGGGCTTTTGCAACTTGCCCCCCTGCTCCTGGCCATCAGACGTGCCTTTAGCCTTTGGTGGAGCTGTGCCAGCAAACATAGCCTTGTTTTCCACTGGCGTGGGCTTTTGCAACTTGCCCCCCCGCTCCTGGCCATCAGACGTGCCTTTAGCCTTTGGTGGAGCTGTGCCAGCAAACATAGCCTTGTTTTCCACTGGCGTGGGCTTTTGCAACTTGCCCCCCCGCTCCTGGCCATCAGACGTGCCTTTAGCCTTTGGTGGAGCTGTGCCAGCAAACATAGCCTTGTTTTCCACTGGCATGGGCTTTTGCAACTTGCCCCCCCGCTCCTGGCCACCTGCAAGCATCTTGCTCTGTTTATATCTGGTCTTCCAGCCTCTGCAAAGGCTCTGACCTTGGTTCTCACGAGAAACAGAGCTCTCAGCTGCCGACTCCTTGGCTCCCCC